>NW_027203493.1:2397500-2997500 GCF_024711535.1 Dipodomys merriami
ACTCTTTAAATCACATTCTCATCTAAAAAAATATGCTGCAATGTAGATTTTGATTTCTCCTAAGCAAAATTCAATGTGTACTCCAATGGTCCTTCTGCATTCCTTTTTATATTTCATGTCAATATTGAGAGCTTGTATAGTTGGTGAAACTATTCATCAACTCTGTCTCTTTTTAATCCTGTGCGTGTTTGTCCCTTCCATTTGTTGGCTGTATTCCTCTCTTTGTATCTGGTGCTTTTCATTGAAGATGGAATAGGATGGCTGAGAAATAAAAAGCAGACCTAAGGATTCACTTAATCTTGGAATCCTAGACTCAGATTTCATGGCATTCGAAATAGCAACAAATGCCTGGCTCCAGTAGCTCACCCCTGTAATCCTAACTACTCAGGAGGCTGAGATCTGAGGATCACAGTTAGAAGTCAGTCTAGGTGAGCCAGGCAAGTCTGAAACTCTTATCTCCAATAAACTACAAAAAGAGCTGGAAGTGGAGCTGTGGCTCAAGCAGAAAATACTAACTCAAGGGGCAATGCCAGGCCCTGAATACAAGCCCCAGGACAGCTCTGTCAACTACCAGGACCTTGCTTCAAACATTTTTTTTTCCTATGGATCAATAAGGTAAATTTATATATAGCCCAAAATGCTGGGTGAACAGTTTTGACAGATTACCTCTACCTGTCTGTGACCTTAATTCTGTACAGCTCTCCTGAGGGTAAAGGTTTTATATAACATACATAGAAGGTAGAGATTAACAAGTTACAGGTGTTCATTTCTAAGGTTCACCTCACCTGTGATGTGTTGTATAGATGGACATGCGGGTTACTGGAGACATAATTATTGTCTGCTTGAAAAGAAAATGAAAGAAAGTGTTTAGGGGCATATTCTCTTGTTCTAGCTTTTTGAGAGCTTGCAATACACACACACACATAGATAATAATATATATGTATATAGGATGCATATGTGTGCAATATATACCATTATATGGTTTAAGTAGCTAATATGTAGTTTCAAAAAATGAATATAGACCCTGTAGGTTTTTCAGAAATGATACATGGCATGTTTTTTTTTAAACAAAGAGCTGATTAAGTTAGGGATAATAGGATTTACTTTTTTCTCAGACGTTAGATAATCTGGACACAACCCAAAATGTGGCTGCTCTCCATAATGACTCCTTGTGTTTACACATTTGCATATATATTAGCAACAATCTATTTAATAAGTCCCACTGAAACTCCATGACTACCAGGGAAACTAGCCACTTGATTTCTACTTCCATGTCCAAAAATAATCTTTCAGCCAACTCTTGTAATCAGCCTGGGACTAAGGGACTAGAACATGGCGTCAGGTACCCAGTGGAGAATTGTTGAATGCAGAAATTGGATAGATTTTGTCTATTGCCTCTAAAGAATTTAGACACCTACTGATATCTGTGTGTGTATGTCTTATGTGTGTTTGTGCTGTTTGGCTTCTATTAATTTAATAATTCCCACTAAAATTGCATCACCCAAACTGGAATCAGACACATACTTTCACTTTCTTGAACAAGAATATTTCCTTGGCCATTCTCACATTTAGCCTGGAGATAAAATAATTGAACATTAGACTGAGACGCAAGTGGAGGAACCTTACAGATGGAATTCCTGACTATTTTTTGCCTTCTGAAAATGGAGGATATTAAGATATTTAAAACAGGAGCTGGTGGCTCATGCCTATAATCCTAGCTACTCAAGAGTCTGAGATCTGAGGATCACAGTTAAGCCCAGGCAGGAAAGTTAATGAGACTATCTCCAATTAACCACCAGAAAGTAGAGCTATGGCTCCAAGTGGTAGAGTGCTTGTTGTAAGCAAAAAGAGCTCAGGGATAGTACCCAGGCCCTGAGTTCAAACCCATGACCGATGGAGGAAAGAAAAGATATTTAATACCCCCCAAGAAATAAAATTTTCAGGAATTAATAATGCCAGTTGATATGCACAGTGCCTCTTAGGAAATGAGTTTTAGATGGAGTTTCAGGAAATAAGTAAGAACTCTAAGCACAAGCCCGGGTTAAGGCTATGCATGGTACAATGGGGATGAGATGTTTCTGTGGTTCTGTGTAAACGATTTGGCTTTCACTATTATTCCCAGGTCTAGCAAGTGCTTTAGTCCAAAGATGGCCACTCCACAGACAAGCACAGGAAAGGTAAGTGTAAAATACTGGGGGAGGGGAAGCTGTGTTAATCATTTTTAAATGATAAAATGATGGCTTGGTTGTAAAAGAGCTGCTCATGAATTTACCAAGTCCCTGTGGGTTGTGTATTGGTGGAAGCAGTTGCACACTAAAATCACTGTAAAGAGGGTTTCTGGAAAATGCTTTTCTGCAGACAGACTTTTTCAAATGGCCTTACAGCACGCACCGTGACCATCTATGATGATGTAGGGTAAAAAGACAACTCTTTCCTTCTGTTCCCATCTCTTCCACTCCAGAGCTGCGTGAGGTATTTGTGAAAAATAGGATTACCACTACCATGTATCTAATGAGTGGACATAAGAATGAAACAAATTAACTTTGAGCATGTTATATATACAAAGAACAGTACAAATCCTAGCTTTTATTATTGTCAAAAATGATCATGGGCATTGTATTATAGTTCTTATACTATTCAAATTTATCTGTGCTTTTCTGCAAAAATATCTCAGTTTTCATCATGTAGTATATCTTTTAATTTCTTTTTTATTTTTATTTTTATTTTTTATTGTGAACATACTGTACAGAGGGGTTACAATTAGATGGGCAAGATAATGAGTACATTTCTTATCAAGCATTGTAGCCTCCTCCTTTGTTTACCCTTCCCATCCCTTCCTATCCCTTCCCTCCCGCAAGTTGTAAAGTTTGTTTTCGACATGACAACTTGTACTTCTCATTGTTGCAACGGGTCCACCTGTATCCTTACTTAACGACTTGTTTTTCCCCTTCCCCTCCACAAATTATACCGACATCAAATACAGTGAAAGCAGGGGTTATACTGTGGGGGAGGGACATACAAAGCAACAAAAAATAATCTTATAATTGCATTAGAAACAAATGCATGAAAGAAAAAAAACATTTAAAATACATATCTTAGGATTCATTTTCCTAACATCACCTTATCTGACCTTTTCTGCTTGACTCATACATATACTAAATATTGCAAATAAGGGAAACCATGGGACCGATATTTCTTTGGGCTTGGCTTACTTCACTTAATACAATTTTATCCAAGCCTTTCCATTTCCTAACAAATGGGTCAATGTCATTCTTTCTGATGGAGGCATAGAATTCCGTTGTGTATATATACCACATTTTCTTGATCCATTCATCTACTGAGGGGCATCTGGGTTGGTTAATTTCTCAAATCATTTACTTTTTTAGACTATAAGCATTTTACAACATAGTCTAGTTTATAGTAGACATTTTACTTTATCATTTTAAATTTTTATTAGCATATATACATTCTACATTTTAATGGGGTTCCAACACAATATTTCCCCATATGCATACAGCGTGCAGTTATCAGATATACTCTTCCTTTACTGATGCAACATGCACGCACCCACACACCCACACATACACACAAGCCTTTTCAAATCTTTAAATCACTATTTTGCCATCAGGTTATTTTTAAAAATTTTCCAAATATGAGAATACAATATTTACTCTTTCTCTATCTGTATTCTTTTTTTTTTTTTTTTTTTTTTTGGTCAGTTGTGGGGATTGAACTCTGGGCCCACAGTGCCACTTCTGGTTTTCTGGTGGTTAATTGGAGATAAGAGTCTTACAGACTTTCCTTGCCCAGGCTGGCTCTAAACTGCAGTCCTCAGATCTCAGCCTCCTGAGTAGCTAGGAGTATAGGCATGAGCCACCAGTGCCTGGCTCTGTCTGTATTCTTTTATTTAATATAGTATCCTGAACTTCCATTGACTTGATTTGTCCGTAGATATGTAAGCATTGTAATAAAGGTTCATTGTCTATGCACAAGATGGAACAAATAATCATAATTACAAAAGTTACTTAAAATGATTCAACACATCTTATATAAACATGCCTTATTCTTGTGAAACCAGTGTCTCCCATTGTTGTATCATTCAAAGAGAGAAAGAGGATCTGGGTGCAGATGGCTCACACCCCGAATCCTAGCTACTCAGGAGACTGAGAGTTGAGAATCACAGTTCAAAGACAGTCCATGTAGGAGAGTCTGTGAGACTCTTATCTCCAATTAACCACCAAAAATCCAGGAATGGAGCTATGGTTAAAGTAGTAGAGTATTAGCCTTTAGTAAAAATGTTCAGGCCCTGAATTCAAGCCTTAAGACTCAGGACCAGCAGAGAGAGAAGTGGGGAGGGAAGGAGGGATGGAGGGAGGGAGAGTGAGAGAGGGAGGGAGGGACAGGAAGAGGGAGAAGAGAGAGAGAGAAAGAGAGAGAGAGAGAATGTCGAGGAAGACCATAAAATTTCACCATTCCATTTTAGAAAACCCTTTAATGTATGCTACTAAGTACATGAATCAGAGTTGAGGGGAAATAAACATCTTCTCACATTGTGGCAACCATGGTGCATTTTCCAGTGTTCTCCATATGGTTATGCTATTTTCATCATGGATGGCCATGTGTGAATTCTTTCCTTTTTACATTTTCCTGCTTCTGGGAAATTGATGAAATGGAATGAAACTTTAACCTCTATAAGAAACTTGCCCAGACTAACCCTAGCTCTAGCTCTGACGTTGGTATTAGCGCTATACTTCACTTGTGTTTATACACTTGGACGTTTGTACCGTGCCTCAGACTGAAAACTGCTGGAGACTAGAACTTTGCTGAACGTGTGTGTATATTGCTAGTGCTAGTGCAATACCAACCATGCCATAAGGGTTAGGAAGTGTGCATTACAGGATAAGAAGATTCGTTGACGCCGGGCGCTGGTGGCTCACGCCTGTAATCCTAGCTACTCAGGAGGCTGAGATCTGAGGATTGCGGTTCAAAGCCAGCCTGGGCAGGAGAGACCGTGAGACTCCTATCTCCAATAAACCACCAGAAAACCGGAAGCGGCGCTGTAGCTAAATGAATGCAGTTCCACTTTCTGATACATGCAAGGTCCAACATGTCATTGGATTCTAATGTCAAGGAATTGACTTTCATTTTCTCAGCATCAATTTTTGCTGCACAAGCTCACCGCAGATCTAAGGGAGTGTGGGCTGATCTATGCTGGCTCCTGTTTTATCTGGAAACTTCCTGACTGCTTTTTTGTTGTTGTTTATTTTTTTAAATTATCTTCAAGTAGTTGTACAAAGGAGTTGCCATTTAACAAGGCAGTTTATGAATACAACGCATCTTGGCCAATGCCCTTTCAACATTCTCACTCATTGCTCCCTTACCTTACCTTTCTTGATTTTGTAGGAAACACATTGGATTCTTAACTACATTCCTTCCCCCTTGTCATTATGAACATATAAAAACACGTATAAAGTCCTGTGAATTGTATGTTATTCATCTCACCAGACAAATCGAAGCTTGTTTGGTTGAAGCACAAAGTGCTTTATAAGTAGTAATGTACTTGACAATATTGAGAGGTTCACTATGAAATGCCGATCACCTACGTTGCTTTGAGTTCTTTTTTTTTTTTTTTTTTTTTGTCAGTCGTGGGGCTTGAACTCTGGGTCTGAGTGCTGTCCCTCAGCTCTTCAGCTCAAGGCTAGCGCTGGACCACTTGAGCCACAACGCCTCTTCCAGTTTTCTGGTGGTTTATTGGAGATAAGAGTTTCAGGGACTTTCCTGCCCTGGCTGGCTTGGAACTGTGACCCTCAGATGTCAGCCTCCTGAGTAGCCAGGATTATAGGCTCCCGGCTTTGAATTCTTTTTAGAGAAATTATATTCTGCTTCATGCTTGTATGCTTAAAGTGAAGAAGAAAGTGTGTAGCTTTTTCTAAACATAGCCTTTTCTTGGTTTCTGCTACCTTTATCCTCTTACTGAGATAAAGAAAGCATTCTGATTATTCAATGCTTAAACAATGACTATATGTTGAAGGAGATGGAATGTGGGCTTTGGGATGGAATAGAGTTACATGTTCAGTTTACAGATGTTGTGAGTCTGGAGAAATGAGATCTCTTTGTTGATCATTGTTCTTCATTCGTAGGAAAGAGCTGAAAACCATTTTTCCCTGTGAGGAGAGGAGAACCAATCATAAGACTCTTTGTGTCTTAAGAGGTGAAGACTCCAGAGGGCATCGGGAAGCTCACCTCCAAATGGATCTACTGATGGTGGAGACAGGAGCAGAAAAGAGAGTCAGGAAAGGGGGAAAAAGCAGATCTCCAGTTAGTTCTGACATGGAGAACTATGCCCTTCTTCAGTCCTATAGTTTCCCAAGTTTATATCAGCCTTAGGTCAGGCTCTTCTTTCTCCTTGCTGGTTCAAACATGCACTATCCACATCATGCGGAACTGAGTCTAGGCCTCCACTGATAAGCTAGATGATGGCAAAACATGGGGGATATAGAGCTGTGACCCCAAATGCCCAGTATAGTCAGCTCTGTTCTACATCCTGCTGCCTCCTGGCATGTAGAGAAGTTCTCCATTTTGAAAACAATATTATCTTTCTAATTTCTGAAAGTCCATAGGTACTTATTCAAGTGTGTTTTTATTAAGTGTAAAAAAATTGAAAATAACAACAACAACAATAATAGCAAACCAGGGACAGTTATAGCAGAAATAAGAAGCTGCAGATGGTGTTTCCACTCTATGCTTTTATCAAAGCCAGAATCATTTCCCCACAAAACAGCATAACTAAAAAGATGATGAAGAAATCTTAATCAAGGGAATACAAACAAAAGTTTTAGTAACTTGGACATTTTTGTACCAAAAGCATCCAATTTATCCAATTCTGTATATATGTATATATTATATATATATGTATTTTTTTTCTTTCTTTTTTTTTGGTAGGTCCTGGGGCTTGAACTCTGGGCTTGAGCACTGTCCCTGCGCCCTTCAGCTCAAGGCTAGCGCTCTACCACTTGAGCCACAGTGCCACTTCTGACTTTTTTTCTTTTTGCTTATGTGGTGCTGGAGAATCCAACCCAGGGCCTCATGCATGCAAGGCAAGCGCTTTACCACTGAGCCACCTTCCCAGCCCTGATTTTTAAAATTAATTTTTATTGTAAAGTTGATGTACATAGGTCAGATAAGAAGCATGTTTCTTTTTGAACAGTGTCACCTCTTCCCTTATTTTCTCCCAATTTTTCCCTTCCCAACTCCCCTCCCCCTGGTATACTGACCTTTTAAAAATATGCTATGTAACTCTTACAACTTAGGAAAACATACTAAGTTTTCCTTTCCAGAAGAATTTTATAGGAAAAGAACTATTGTTTTAGAAAATTATTTATTTTTATTGTTATTATAAAAGTCATAAGTTAGTTACATAAGTCAGGTAAGGAGTACATTTCTTTCTAGTCAATGTCCACCCTTTCCTCCCACTCTCCCAGTTGTTTTCCTCTCATCCTCCAAGTTGTATAGTTGATGTTCATTGTATTGTGTAGTGAGTAGCACTGCTGCATTTGTTTACTCTCTGTCCCTCCATTTCTGTGACCTTCCCTTTCCCTCCCAAAGAAAGATAAATCACAAACAAGACAACAAGAAAGGAAAAGAACTATGGAATGTTTTCCCATGTGACAACTTGATTTAATTACAAAACTGCTTGTGATGCTATTTTGCTTGGACCACTCAACAAATTGCAAACACTACATCCACTCAGGAAAGCATCTTACAAGGGTTCTAGGTGCTCAGGAGAACAAGGGAAATAAGAGTTCCTTCATAAGACATACCCTGAAATCCACCAGCAAGCAGGAGGATGCGCCCATGGCCATGGATAACTGCACCAGGGTCAAAGAGCTTGTTTTCCTTGGCCTGAGCCAGAGTCAAGAGGTGAGCTTGCTCTTATTCCTTTTCCTCCTGCTGGTGTACGTGACAACTCTCCTGGGAAACCTGCTCATCATGGTCACCGTGACCTGGGACTCTCGCCTTCACACCCCCATGTACTTCTTGCTCCGCAACTTGTCTGTTGCCGACATCTGCTTCTCCTCCATCACGGCCCCCAAGGTGCTGAGAGACCTCCTCTCGGTGAGGAAGACCATCTCCTTCGACGGCTGCCTCGCTCAGATGTTCTTCTTCCACCTGATCGGGGGAGTGGATGTGTTCTCTCTGTCGGTGATGGCCTTGGATCGCTACATCGCCATCTCCAAGCCGCTGCACTACGTGAGCATCATGAGCAGGGGGCGCTGCACGGCCCTCATCGCGGCCTCCTGGGTGGGGGGCTTTGTCCACTCCATCGTGCAGATCTCCCTCCTGCTCCCACTGCCCTTCTGTGGGCCCAACGTTCTGGACACTTTCTACTGTGATGTCCCCCAGGTGCTCAAACTTGCCTGCACGGATACCTTTCTTCTGGAGATCCTGATGATCTCCAACAATGGCTTGCTCACTACTCTGTGGTTTATCTTCCTGCTGGTGTCCTACACCGTCATCTTGATGATGTTGAGGTCTCACACTGGAGAGGGGAGGAGGAAAGCCATCTCCACCTGCACCTCCCACATCACCGTGGTGACCCTGCATTTTGTGCCCTGCATCTATGTGTATGCCCGGCCCTTCACTGCCCTCCCCACTGACAAGGCCATCTCTGTCACCTTCACTGTCATCTCCCCTCTGCTGAACCCCTTGATCTACACTCTGAGGAACCAGGAGATGAAGTCAGCCATGAAGAGGCTCAGGAGAAGACTTGGGCCTTCTGATGGAAGAGATCAGTAGCTCCCTCTTATCGCCATCTTTGAAAATGCTGGCACATCAAGTTGATGCTATTTATTAGTGGATTTGCAACCGATGACCTGCTTCTTTTGGAATATAACTGAAAAGATATCCTGAAAGATTCCAGTCCAGCATATCATAAAAGTAAAAGTGTCATGTCAGAGAAGACTATAAAGGAATAGATTTTTACCAGTAGCGATGTTTATGGTCTGTCTTTGCATTACAAACTTGGTTGAAATAAAGAAAATTGAATAAAAAATCCAGAGACATTTCTACCATGTTCTTGCATCCTTAGGAGAGAGGGACTAAGCCATGCGTTCATATTGCATACAGCTTGTGTTTGGGGACTCTAGGATGTCTGCCACGATGTAGTCACAGCCTAATGAAGTCATCATAGGCAATAAGTTCCCCCCTTAATTCTCCTAAATAAATTACTCTCACCTGAGCTATATTCCAAATCTAATAGAATAGAAGGACAGGCTAGGATAAGATAGGAAGAATCATACCTAGAAATGAGTGTCCACAACTACAACCATCAGATCTTTGACAAAGTTGCCAGTGTGTGTGTGTGTGTGTGTGTGTGTGTGTGTGTGTGTGTGTGTGTGTGTTTTGGAAAAGAGTCTCATCAACAAATGGTGCTGAGAAAACTGGATATCTAAATCCCTGCTTCTCATCTTGTTTAAAAAAAGAAGTGGGCTGGGAAGGTGGCTCGGTGGTAGAGTGCTTGCCTTGCATGCATGAGGCCCTGGATTTGATTCCTCAGCACCACATAAGCAGAAAAAGCCAGAAGTGGCGCTGTTGCTCAAGTGGTAGAGCACTAGGCTTAATTAAGTTGAAGAGCTGAGGGACATCGCCCAGGCTCAAAGTTCTGGCCCCATGACTGGCAAACTCCACCCCCCCAAAACAAAACAAAATAAAACAAAACAAAAACAACAAAAGAAGAAATGAAATCAATTTGAAAAAACAACAAAGGCCTTAAGGTAGGACCTGAAACTTTGAAAGTGGGGAAATCTTCGAAGTCATAGGTGTTGTGGTCTGAAAATAAAAGGTAATATTTGATTGAGGTATTTAGGCCATGTAAAAGTTAGAAACCTCTGCTTTTCAATAGTGGATGATTTTGTAGCTTTGTTTTTGTGGTTATAAAGTCAAACTGTAACATCGCTCCTGCTACTAACTAAATGCATCATTCCCATCTTGTGTTCCAATCTCCAAGCTTCCCGTCGACAGCCCTTAGGCTAAAGGCCCTGGCGGAAATTGTAAAAAAAACTTCTGGAGTGACCATTGGTCAAAATGCACAAGGAGCCCAACTGCGCATGCTCAAGCCTTCCCGCCTCCACCGTGCGGGTCAAAACTGCTTAAAAGATGGCACTGGCTGATATCTGGGGCGGTGCTCCAAGATCCCATCAGCGCTTTGTTCTTTCGCTCAGATAAAATTCTGATAAACCCCAGTTTATCAGTGGTTTTGGGGTCTTACCGTCTATTGATTCTTGACATTGAATTAAATTGAAACTGCCATTGCCTGAGGCAGTTGTTGGCAATTTCCTTCAACGTAGCAATGTTATTTCCCAAGAAAGTCAGATGTTAACCTTACTTGATCATATTGTAGAAATTTATGGCTGTAGAATTTCCTTAAGAACTCAGACTTCCTAGAAAGCAATCATGTAATCAAAACGGGGAAGGAACAGATAAAAAAAAAAAACCCAGTAAAATTTGTGCTTTACCCCTTTAATTCCAGCATTTAAGAGGCTGTTTGTTACAGAAGGTTTGTATGTTGTGGGTCAGTTGAGCTATATAGAAAGACCCTGTCTCAAATGGTGAGACCAGTGACAAAGGGGATCTAATATAACAGCAAAACTCACAAGACAATATGTTAGAAATGATCTGTTTAACTTGGGGGGGGGATTGGAGGAGGAGGGAAAGAAGGAGAAAAATTATGGAGGGGGGTAACAAGTTCGACAAGAAATGTACTCACTACTTACATAACTGTAACCCTTCTGTACGTCACCTTGACAATGAAATTAAAATAAAAAAGAGAATGGAGTCAAATGGAAATCACATAAAAGACCCTCTTTCAAAAACAATTTTCTTTTTTTTGTTTTTTTATTTTTCAAAAACAATTTTCATTGAAGAAAATAATAAAGTTTACTTTTTCTACTTATTAATAAGTGGCATGCCTAGAAGTGATTGATCGAAGTGGTAAGGGAGTAAATTATTTTGTTTTCATTTTTTATCATTTACTATGTCTAGCTGGATGGACCATCCCAAATAGACAATAAATAACAAATAAAAGCTACTAAAGATTATTAATGTAAATAAATAAAAGCGATTAGAAAAGAACCAGAGTTCCTTGGAGAAGTGACTAATAGCAGGTCTAGGTCAGGGAATATATAGAACATAAACCTGGAGCATCTTGTTACTTCCTTGCTTTCAAGGAAGTAACAAATAAACAAAACAATGGGTCTCAAGAGATGGCTAAAATGCCTCCCAATGGCATAAGCAGACACAACCCAAGCCTCAAAGAATATTATTCAGTGTCAGATCATTACCTAATGTATATAATACCCATGTGTCCATACTGATACAAATAAATGGTTGAGCATATAAATAACTAGAGCATAATGGAGTCTCACACATAGAGGGATTCCAAATAATTTTTGTAGATTCTCTACCATCAAGTCCCAACTACTTATGAGAAAGTTATGAACAGTAATCTCGACCCCGGCCTGAAGTTTACATACAAAAATGAAGAAAGGATGAACCTGAAGAACAATACTACTCCAGGCTGGTGTTCAAAGCTAATTTGTATCATTGATAGTGGCATTCATGGAATATGCTCTTTGAGATGATGTGGTGCAAATGACACTTTTGCTCTGCATCCCTTCTCCTAAAGACCTGCAACCTGTCTGACCCTGAGAAAAGTCCTGAGAATAGTTGAGAAACATTCTTTATAGAATTCTTCATAAAATTCTTTTTTTTTTGGGTCCGGTCGTGGGGCCTGAACTCTGGGCCTGGGTGCTGTCCCTCAGCTCTTCAGCTCAAGGCTAGTGCTCTACCACTTGAGCCACAGCGCCACTTCCGGCTTTTTTCTTTTTGCTTATGTGGTGTTGAGGAATCAGACCCAGGGCCTCATGCATGCAAGGCAAGCGCTCTACCACTGAGCCATCTTCCCAGCCCCTTTAAAAAATTCCTTATAGGTGTTTTGTAACACCTGAGCAGGTGCCAATATCATCTAAAGCAAATTTAGAGGAATTCAAGGAGACATGACAAGTGTAATGTGGCATCTTAGATGGGAAAGGACACTAAGTTAAAAACTAAGTAAATCCAAAGTATGGGCTTTAAAGGAGAAATAAAAAAAATCCATGATAAATACAAGCAAAAGAAATTCCTGTCCACTAAATTAGTACTTCAGAAGATACTTAAAGGAATCCTACACAAGAAGAGTAAGCCAGGATGGGCTAATATATGAGCTTGGACAGGCATGGTAGTGCATGCCTGTATCCTAGCTTCCTTGGAAACAGAGAGAAGGATTACGGTTTGAGGCCAGCTCAAGCCAAAAGTGAGTTCTTATCTCAAAAGAGCAATCTGGTATTTGGCACATGTCTATAATCCCAGGTTATTGGGTAGTAAAGTGAGTCGTGGTCCAAGATCAGATGCAAGCAAAAATCCCAAGACCCTCACTGAAAAAGAAAAGCAAAAAGGGCTGGAGTGTGACTCAAGTGGGAACAGGCTTGGCTTGCAGGCACAAGATCCTGAGTTCAAGTTCCTGTTCCACTTCAGAGAACCATCCCCCCAGCCCCAAGTCTCCTGAACACCAAGCAAATAGAACCTGAAAGTAATGGAGAAGACTAACTACTTGTATCTGACAAAGCAGACTTCAAAATTAATCAGAACAGACAATCAAGGTCACTTCCTATTGATAAAGGGAGTAGTTATCAAGGGGGTATAACAATTATAGATGCATCAAGGGTCAGCACACACAACTTATCAGTACAACATAATGGGCACAAAGGAACAGATAGACCCAACACAATAAAAGTAACTTCAATATCCCACTCTCACCAACAGATTTATAAAAAAAAACCACAAAAAAACCCCAGCTGGGTGCCTGTTGCTCATGCCTGTAATCCTAGCTACTTAGATGGCTGAGAGCTGAGGATGGAGGTTCAAAGCCAGCCTGGGCAGGAAGTCCATGAGACCCTTATTTCCAATAAATGACCAGAAAACCGGAAGTGGCGCTGTGGCTCAAGCTTTAGCCTTGAACTGAAGAGCTCAGGGACAGCACCTGGGCCCAGAGTTCAAGCCCCATGACTGACAAAAAAAAAAAAAAAAAAAAAAACCCAAAACAAAAACAAAAAGATGTGAACAGAGAGATAAGAAAGAGCAAGAAAAGAGGGGCTGCTGCCAGGGCCATCAAGGGGAAGGGCAAAGGGGAAAGGGAAGAAGAAAGGGAGTTAGAAAAGGTGAATATTATCAAAGCGAATTTTATCCATGTTTGGAGATGTTACAACAAAACCCCTTTGCTTTGTATGATCAATTTACCTCAATAAAGACATTAAAGTAGGTAAGTACAGTAGTACATGACTGTAACCACAGTTGCTCAAGAGGTGGAGGTGGGAAGATCTGAGTCTGATGCCAACCCAGGCAAAACCCACAAGATCCTTTCTGCAATACAAGTAAGAGCCAAAGGGCTGGTGGTGTGGCTTCAGTGGTAGAACTCTTGCCTAGTGAGTCGGTTGCCCTGAGTTTGAGCTGGAAGGGCAGGGATGGTAGAGGAAAAACAAAGCAGGAGGCAACAATGCTGGATAAGAAATGTACTAATTACCTTGCTCATGTAATTGTAACCCCTCTGTATGGTATTTTCACAATAAAAAACATTAAAAAAGAATTAAAACAAATAAAAGTTCACCTTGTTAAAAGTACCTGGGGAAATCTCAATAAATATTGTTCTTAGTTTTGTAAAAAGATGTTTTTTAAGAAACATTTTGTTCATCATTCTTTTGTATCGACATTAGGGTTTGAACTTAGGGTTCAGGAACTATCTCTTAGCTTTTTTTTGTGGTTGGAGGATGGCACTCTACCACTTGAGCCACAGCTCCAACTGCGGCTGTTTTGGATGGTTCATTGGCAATAGGAGTCTCATGTACCGGGTTGCCTTCAAACCATAATCCTCAGATCTCAACCTCCTGGGTAGCTAGGATTACAGGGGTGAGCCACTGGAGTCCAGCATTGTCTGTCATTTTGAAAAGAGTGTCTGTCATTTATTGAGTTGAGCCAGGATGAAGTCAATCCTTACGTAGCGCAGCTGAGTGGTTCTGAATGGTAACAGTCATAAGACTAGTGCTGCAAACGAAGCCTGTTGTGTTTCATAATCTTTGATAGGGACAGAATTGGATACACGAAATTGCAGCGGAACACACTAGCTGCAGCTGGAGGGAAGCCATTGAGACAGGAGTTGTCATGAAACTGGAGGAGATTTCTGCTTGCAGAAGGAAGTAGAACCATGCTGTCTCAAGGCTGAGATGACAGGAAGGAGAAGAAAATACACACTCTTTTTCTGGTTGGACCATCTCAGATAGAAGCAGAGAGCTACCATTGCCAATGATATTCAGTTTTCAGGGCCTTAAAACTGCAGTTCTTAAAAGAGGGTCAGGCATGGTGGCTTAAAATCAAGTGCAACCATCTTGACATCTTGCTTCCTGTTCCTTAGTGTGTTAGTGTAAGCTGTCCTTTTTCTTCTTTTCCCTTCAACTTCTTCCCAAATAGGAGATGATCTTGCACGTACAGTGTTGAGCTATGGGGAGGAATGGACCTTCTTGGAAACTTTCATAGCCCTTAACAGGTTCAGTTCTCTATGTGTCAGCTGACAAGACATGGAACTAGAATACAGGACTCCAAGGAGTACAACTGGACGTATTTTAACAAAACCTCTCTTCCTACTGAATCCAGAGAATGAGAGGCCCTCCCTTTTTCAGGTCCTTCTAGAATATTCTGGACACTAGACAGAACATGAATTCCTAGGTGTTCCTGCCTGGGTTTCTTCTTGATTGCTCCCACTGAAACAACATCGCCCTCAGCAGAACTTTTCCACGGTCATACCCATTACCATCTCTCTGATGATTTGCACACTTGTCCAGGGACTAAGAAAAAAAAATGGGAAATGTGATAAGACACCTTGAATCCATGTGGAAGAGTCAAGAAAAGATTATTCCTGGAGTCTGCCTCTAGTCAGAGCAAGAAAGAAGAGAAGCCACTGAAGTCAGCAGGTGCAAACTGAACGTGGTGACGCCAAGTGATTGGCCAGGTTCAGGTACAGGCCAGGATGTGAGAGCACTGAATGCAGGGAGCGATTTAGGTGAGGGTTTTAGGGCTGCAAGTGTGTGTGTGTGTGTGTGTGTGTGTGTGTGTGTGTGTGTGTGTGTGTGTGTGTGTGTGTGTGTGTGTGTGTGCCTCTGGTGTCTGTTGTCTATGCACAAGAGAGAACAATTAGAGATATTTTGAAAGCTGCATGTGGTGTTTCACTTTTGACTACAGTAATGTCATCATGTACACCTCTACATTCCAGAGAGGATTTCTGTGACAGACAGCACAGGTTAGAAATACTAACACAGAGCAGTCTGTGAGATGAGATACTTACACGAGGCAGTCTAGAATTGAGGGAAAAGGCAGTTTTGCTTTTCTGGGATTTAAAAAACATTTTTTTTTCTGGTCCTGGGGCTTGATCTCTGGATCTGGGCACTGTCTCTGAGCTTTTGTGTTCAAGACCAGCCCTCTACCACTTGAGCCACAGCTTTCCTTCTGGCCTTCTGTGGTCAATTGGAGATAAGAGTCTCATGGAGTTTCCTGCCCAGGCTGACTTCAGTTGCAATCATCAGATCTCAGTTTCCTGAGTAGCTAGGATTATAGGTGTGAGCCACTGTCTTACACTTATATTGTACAAAAAGAGCTTTTCTTTTCTTTCAATCTGTTATTTTATTTTGAATTAGTATACATTTATAATATGGGTTGAGGGTTGTTGCTCTATTTCCACTCTGTTCTCCCTGATTATCTTCATACTTGTTCTGGGACT
Source organism: Dipodomys merriami (assembly GCF_024711535.1). Classification (NCBI taxonomy): domain Eukaryota; kingdom Metazoa; phylum Chordata; class Mammalia; order Rodentia; family Heteromyidae; genus Dipodomys; species Dipodomys merriami. Next base: position 2,413,361 of record NW_027203493.1, read on the forward strand.
AAAAAATTGGTCAACATGATAGAGCATACAATGCCAAAGAAGAGATTTTTTTTTTGCCTGACTCATTTTTTTCCTCTATCCAGATGGATCTCCTCAGACTTAAATCTACAGAAGTAATTCATACCCTAAATTTAATCCTAGAGAGGAAAAAAACTGCAATATTGCAAACTCTCAGAAAAGTTGAATGACGAATGCCTACATACCCTTCTTTAAGATTTGCCAGAAAGTAAAAATATGTAATGATTATTTTCTTCCCTGTATCATCCAAGGTGCTCATGTTCAAATTTGCTTTTGTGCCAAACTTCTTCCCATATGGGAGGAACTTTTACACATTCAAGTGGTCTGCTAGAACCAGAGCATCCTTTCTTCCCATTCTTGTGTGGCCTGAACATGCATAGGGCTTCCTGTGTGCTGCTTTTCTGAGCTTCTTAGTGAATGATCACTCAGATTTTCATTTTCTTGAGAGTGATGTGTAACTATTTTATTAAAAAAATTTCCCACTGTGTTTAGATTTTTTTCTTTTCTTTTTCTCAAGTAACCTAGAACCAGACTGAAGCACCATCTACACCTGCTAACTGATGATATGTTTGTTTTTTTTTGGGGGGGGTCCGGTCATGGGGCCTGAACTCTGGGCCTGGGCGCTGTCCCTCAGCTCTTCAGCTCAAGGCTAGCACTCTACCATTTGAGCCACAGCACCACTTCCGGCTTTTGTTTTTTCTGCTTATGTGGTGCTGAGGAATCAAACCCAGGGCCTCATGCATGCAAGGCAAGCACTCTACCACTGAGCCACCTTCCCAGCCCTGATGATATGTTTTAAAAGAGTGTTTTATGAGCACAGGATCTGCGATACTGCTCACATTCTACCCTGCTGTACAAACCTCAGGGTGCTGTGTACATGAAACCAAAGCCATTTTCCTAACTAAGCCTATTCTCTTCAAAATGTCCAGTAATGATCCTGAGATGGTGGTTTTTGGTGATAATTTCCTCTGTCTTTAAGTCAGTCGGGGTTGATGGCTCAGCTCCCATTCAGTTCCCTCCACTGTTAAGGTCATTCAACAGGGCTATCCTCATCACAGCCAACTAGCCTGCAGGCAGCGACTATTGTCTATGCTAATTCATCTGATTTTTATAACTTCCCTATGAGTTGGGTATTAGTACAGACGTGAAGAGGGCACACACTTGTTTGAATCACCCATTGGCAAACAGGCAAATCCAGGCTTTGAACCTGGATGGCTGTTGATGCGCAGACGTGACACTGAGCAGGTTCTCTAGTCTGCTCAGAGAATGGCAGACAGGAAGCGAGAGTCAACATGTGCTTTCATCCTTGCTCATCTGGGTCCCACCCTCTTGATCGCTGTTGCTAAAAAAAAAAAAATCCTTATTTTCCTCAAAACAGTAGGTTGTTATGAGCTTGTTTTAGAATACCTATTCTGGGAAGTAGGCAGTTCCTCTAAAATAGTGTCTGTGCAGTTGAAGAAGCTGTGTGTGTGTGTGTGTGTGTGTGTGTGTGTGTGTGTGTGTGTGTGTGTGTGTGTGTGTGTGATCCAGAGTTTTCCTTTAAAGACAGCACCTGTTCACCCACACATTACAAATAAAGCCATGCTTCAAGGACTAATACTTTACACAGTATAGCAGTTGAATCCTAACAAAATAAGTATATGAAGATGCTATTTTCTCCAAATGGTAAATTCAGAGACCGAGACCAAAGGGGTGAAATAATTAGATTAAATGAGCATGACCAGCAAATGCTCATTCTGGCAACACGGTGCCAGCATTCACCAGGACTCTTACTGTCCGTAAGGAAAGACACCTCTTGATACCTTGTTTTTTGGTCTTTATGTTGAGTATATTTTGGATGAATAGGGAAAAAATGAGGAACAGAAAAGGCAAATCCCCAAAATAGGAATAAAGCGATTTTTGTCCTTGGGTTTCTAATCAGGAGAAGAAAAGGCAAATCAATAAAGAAGAAAGAAATGCAGACCAAGTTCTCAAGTTCATGACGAAAAGGAAGGAGCTGACAGGAAACGCTGTTGCGAGGTAAAGTACAATTTTGACATTTTAGGGAATCGCCCAACTGTTTGGCCATTTTACATGCCTGCCAGTGTTCCATTTCCTCTCTTTGCCAAGTCCTGCCGTATTAGCTTCTTATATTAGCCATTCTGGTAAATTCTACCATTTTGCTCTTAATTTATACCATGGTTTTACTTAAACAGCATTGAGGATCTTTTGATATGCTTATTTTCTATGTTGATTCTTTTGGTTGAAGCATCTGTCAGAATATTTGTTCCTTTTAGAAATTAGATTTTTTTCTTAATAAACTGTAAGAGTTATAGCCATGCACTCATAGATAATTTACCCAAGATAAAATGAAGATGTCCTCATAAGGATCTATTTGTGGATTTTCATAGTAGCTTTATATGTAGTAGTCAAAAAACTAGAAATAATCCAGATGTTCAACAAGGGAATGAGCGAACTATGCTATAGTCACATGACTTAAAGGAGAAAGACAACAATACATAAAAACCATGAATGAATTTCATGAATCAGAGAAGTCAGACAAGAAGACAGTGAATAAATCTGGGTTCCACCTATAGAAAATTCTAGAAAATACAAACTATTATTTAATGACAAAAAGCATTTCAGAAAGCATACATGAGCTCTCACATACAATCCCAGCTACTCAGGTGGCTGAAAGCTATTAGCACCAATTAACCACCAAAAGCCAGAAATGGAGTTGTGGCTCGAGTCATAGGGTACTAGCCTTGAGCAGAAAGCTAAAGGACAGCACGTAGGTCCTGAGTTCAAGCCCCAGTACTGGCATTAAAAAAATCTCTATGAAGTACAAAGTGTTCTCATTATACCAGATAGACACTGTTGTAGTCACATGAAAACAACCCCCCTTTTTTATTGTTGTGCTTTAAAAAATGCATCTCTGAATATTATCATCCACCTCTGTTCATCTCATATACTTAAAACTTAGATCCTCATTTTATACATTTTCTAAAACATTTGCAATTTCCAGAGAACGGAATAATTAAATGGATGAATGAGTAATAAGATGACATTTTGCCTTTGTTTTGTTTTAATTTGTAAGAGATGACATGCGTTTTCTTATTTGTAATGTTGAAGTTTTCTTTTTGAAAATCAATTGCCTTTGTGCATGAGCAGTTTTTTTGGGGGAGGGGTTGGTTGTGGGACCTGAACTCTGGGCCTGGGCGCTGTCCCTCAGCTCTTCAGCTCAAGGCTAGCACCCCACACTTGAGCCACAGCACCACTTCTGGCCTTTTCTGCTTATGTGGTGCTGAGGAATCGAACCCAGGGCCTCATGCATGCGAGGCAAACACTCTACCACTGAGCCACCTTCCCAGCCCCATGAGCAGTTTTTTGATAAAAATTTATTACAAACTCTGATATTAGAGTCCCTAGTTTCTGTACCTTAATGCCTCTAGCGAGAGCATCTGTATCAGACAAAATCAGTTCATATGTAAAATAGTTAACATCATCCTTTAGAATAATTGTATTTATCCAGAACTCAAAAGTAAATGATTAGTGATCAATTGCTGATAGAAACCTGGTCCTCTTTGGCTTCAAGAAACAAAAAACAAAAATAAAATACCCATCCAAAATCAAGATAGAACTTGAGATACATTTGTAATGAATTTGGAAGAGCAACCCACGTGGTGACGGTATCGCAGGAGTTTTCAGACCTAACCCTTGACTCTACAAATACAGGAAGCGTAACATTTAAACAATAACATTCTTAATTTCTTCCCTAAGATGCACCAGAAAGGGGAAACAAGACTCAATGGAGTTGGGAAATGAAACCAGAATAAAAGAGTTTATATTTCTAGGACTTACTCAATCCCAAGACCTGAGCTTGGTCTTATTTCTTTTTTTGGGTTGTGTGTACGTGACAACTCTCCTGGGAAACCTGCTCATCATGGTCACGGTGACCTGGGACTCTCGCCTTCACACCCCCATGTACTTCTTGCTCCGGAACCTAGCGGTCCTCGATATCTGCTTCTCCTCCATCACTGCTCCGAAGGTCTTAGTGGACCTTATGTCAAAGAGAAAGACCATCTCCTATGCAAACTGCATGACTCAGATGTTCTTCTTCCACCTGCTTGGTGGGGCAGACATTTTCTCTCTGTCGGTGATGGCCTTGGATCGCTACATCGCCATCTCCAAGCCGCTGCACTACGTGAGCATCATGAGCAGGGGGCGCTGCACGGCCCTCATCGCGGCCTCCTGGGTGGGGGGCTTTGTCCACTCCATCGTGCAGATCTCCCTCCTGCTCCCACTGCCCTTCTGTGGGCCCAACGTTCTGGACACTTTCTACTGTGATGTCCCCCAGGTGCTCAAACTTGCCTGCACGGATACCTTTCTTCTGGAGATCCTGATGATCTCCAACAATGGCCTTGTCACCACCCTGTGGTTTATCTTCCTGCTGGTGTCCTACACCGTCATCTTGACGATGTTTAGGTCTCACTCAGGAGAGGGGAGGAGGAAAGCCATCTCTACCTGCACCTCCCACATCACCGTGGTGACCCTGCATTTTGTGCCCTGCATCTATGTGTATGCCCGGCCCTTCACCGCCCTCCCCACCGACAAGGCCATCTCTGTCACCTTCACTGTCATCTCCCCTCTGCTGAATCCCTTGATCTACACTCTAAGGAACCAGGAGATGAAATCAGCCATGAAGAGGCTCAGGAGAAGACTTGGACCTTCTGATGGAAGAGCTCAGTAGCTCCCTTTTATTGCCACCTTTGGAAAGATTTGCACATTTAGTAACCGTTAAGTAAGTCGTAACTGATTTGCAATGGTTTGATCTGCTTCTAATAAAATACACAGGACTTTAATGTCATGAAATCAGCATGTTATCAAAGTGAAAAGCTAAGTGTTATGTCGGAGAGTAAAGAAAGGAACTAGAGTTATTTGAGGGAGCAATTTACATTACTTTTGCATTCTAGCCTAAAAGGGAAATGAAAGAAACTGAATAGAAATCCTGCTACATTGCTGCACAGTGAAGAGAAAGGGTACTAGGTTTTATTAGAAACATAACATCATTTAAACTTTAGACTCTGTAGTGTCTTTAATAATTTATCTTTCATGAAAGAATCACACACAAATTAAGTTCCTCTTCTGATTCCACAATATGAGTAAATTAAATAACTGTCCCCTGAGGACAGTGAAGCTCAATCCCCGACTCTGTTGGTTGTGAACTTGGCCTTGGGTTAGGATTGCTTTGGTGGGACATGGACCCCACGGTATGAACTTTGTCACCTTGAGTAAGAAGATCTTTCCCTGAGTTTCCTGTGAAATCCAGGCCTCTTGGCCACCCTTCTAGTATCTTCCATTAGCACTCCTCTGTGCTTAGATCTAACAAGTACTTTGGGCCTTGTTTAAGTTTTCCTTTTCTCCTGCATTCTTGAGAAGAATCGTGTTTTATTTGTTATCCTATTCATAGCCCCTGACACAAGTGCAATATTGTAAATACTACTAAAACTTTTTAAATTGAAATGCTCAGTGAGTGTATATTTCCTCTCGCTGACTTCTGTTCTTCAAATAAGGGTATGTTCTGGAGAAGAGCTGTGTGCAGTAAGACACACTGATAGTCCCTGCTACTCAGGTGCCCAATGCAGGATGACTTCTTGAGCTCATGAGTCCAAGACAGGCTTGGAAAACATAGTAAGCAATCATCTCAAAAAAGGCAAAACAGAAAGAAGAAAAAAGAAATAGGCAGAAGAAATGAAGACTTTTTTTTTTTTTTTTTTTTTTTTTTTGTCAGTCGTGGGGCTTGAACTCTGGGCCTGAGCGCTGTCCCTCAGCTCTTCAGGTCAAGGTGCACGCTCTACTACTTGAGCTATAGCGCCACTTCCAATTTTCTGGTGGTTTATTGGAGATAGGAGTCTCACAGTCTTTCCTGCCCAGGCTGGCTTTGAACCGCGATCCTCAGATCTCAGCCTCCTAAGTAGCTTGGATTACAGGCGTGAGCCACCAGTGCCCAGCTGACATTTATTTTTATTCTCCAAGAGCAGGGCTTTCTAAAGTAACAGAAATCTATGAAACTGCTTCTGACTATTCATCCGTTTGCTTGAATGCTGCAATAAAGTGAACTACTTCACCTAATGTGTCACCTTGAGCTTTTACTTATTCATGCTATTTATATGGTGTGTTTATTATGGTAGTGCTTTTCCCATTTATAATGGTAGATCCTAGATTCCAAATTTGTTAAAACGAACTGTTTCTGTTGAGGTATAAATCTTAGTTTACAACTCAGAGATGTGCCCAGAAAGTACAGGAAACAGCAATGGTACCACTGTAAGTAGGTACTAGAAAAAACGGTGACAAAGATCAGATGGCAGGCTGGAAACTGGTGGCTAATGTTTGTAATCCTAGCTACTCAGGAGGCTGAGATCTGAGGATCATGGTTCAAAACCAGCCCAGGAAGAAAAGTCCCTGTGAGACTTATCTCCAATTAATCACTCAAAAACTGGAAGTGGAGTTGTGGCTCAAGATGGTAGAGTGCTAGCCTTGTACCTGGGCCCTGCGTTCAAGCCCTATAACTGACAAAAAAAATCAGATGGTTCTAGTTATGTAAGCTCTTTACTGGTATTATTCCACCTTATGCTTTCTATTCTATAATTCAATTTCATTTTTCTATTTGATTCTTTGAATCATATGTCTGTCTGTTTCTTATTTGTTAATATTTATTTTTATTGTAAAGATACTGTACAGAGGGGTTACAGTTTCATGAGTAAGGTAATGAGTACATTTCCTATCGAGCATTGTTACCCCCTCCTTTGTTTTTTCCCTAGCATCCCTTGTCTGTTTGTTGGGAAAAGACAGCATCTCCAACAAAATGATGCTGAGAAAACTGGATATCTAAATTTTAAACTGACATTAAATCCTTGCCTCTTATCCTGTGTGACAGGGGCAAAACAGATCAAAGACCTTAAGGTAAGATCTAAAACTTGAATCACTACAGGAGGACATTGGGGAAATACTTGTAAACATAGGCATAGGCAACAACTGTCTTCCTAGGACTCCAATAGCTCAGGAAATCAGAGCAAGTACTGACAAATAGGGTTGCATCAAATTAAAAGGCTTCTTTGCATCAAAGGTGACAGATTGACGAAACAACTTCTAGCATGGGAGCTCTGGCAGATATTCGCCTGACAAGGAATTAACTTTCAGAATTTATAAATAGCTCAATAATAAATGTAAAAAAACACAGTCCAATCAATAAATGGGCAAATTAATTAAAACAGTTCCCCAAAGAAGAAGTATGGATTGCATAAATACATGAAGAAATGGCCAGCTTCCTTAGCTGTTCGGGACATGCAAATCAAAACTACATAGCAAAACCCAATATATATGTATATATGTATGTGTATATATACACATACTATATATATGCATATATATACACACATGCCTTTGTGTATGTTTACATGGGAAGTTGTTGGTTTAATATCCACTTATCAGAGGAAAAGTGCCTTTTGTCTTTCTGGGTCTGGATTACTTTATTACTTTGCTCAATATATTTTTCCCTGTAAATGGCTAATTTTATTTTTCCTGATGGCTGCATAAAATTCCATATTTATCTATTTGTCTGTCTATCTATCTGTCTGTCTATCTATCTATCTATTTATCTATCTATCTACCTACCTATCTTATTTACCTATCATATTTTTTCAGCGTGGTATATCTGGGTCAGAGGGCAGTTCTTTATTTAGTTTTTTTTTGATTTCCATACTGCTTGCACTACTTTACCACCAAACAGCACAACAGAATGCCTTTCTCCCCATTTCTTCTCATCAGCCTATCTTTGAGGTCTGTCATTCTAGTTCATTATTGTAATATTGATATTATTTGTAGGTTACGAATTTCCTAGTTTTCTTATATTTCTTAGTTGTGATTTATTCATCTGAAGACACTGTGTACTGGATTCTGAAGTCTTCCTTTTGGGTTAGTCTCTATAATCTCTACAGAATTAGATATTGGCCCTATCAATATTCTTTCCTTCTCCTTAATTGGGAGCAATTAAGGAAAATATACTCTATTACATAATAATTCCAACTTCAGCTCAATTTTATGTTGACTATTCATTAGTACTTTTTTGGGGGACTTCTGCTAATGTATTGGGGTGGAGAGGGGACCGGTGATATAGAGAGATTTGATAAGTTTTATGTAGACAAATTGTGGCTGATTCTTTTGTTTCCCTAGTTCATTCAATCTGTGAGGCCAGTCACTTCCACAGTACTGACAGGAAGTGCATTTCATCCAAAAGACTTGCACAGACCTATCCACTTTGCAAAGAACCTGTGCAAGGTTAGCTGTCTAGAATATTCTATGTTCTTCACTTTTCTCAGTTTGTTCCTTCTTCATCTTCATGGAAATCTGTATTGTCTTTCCTTATATTATTCCTTAGAGTTTCTCTCTCTCTCTCTTTCTTTCTCTCCTTCCTTCCTTCCTGCCTGCCTTCTTTCCTTCCTTCCTTTCTTCCTTCCTTCCTTCCTTCCTTCCTTTCTTGCTTGCTTGCTTGCTTTCTTCCTTTCTTTCTTCCATTGTGGGACTTGAACTCTGGGCCTGGGCACTGTCCCTCAGCTCTTCAGTTCAAGGCTAATGCTCTACCACTTGAGCCACAGCACCATTTCCAGTTTTTTGGTGGTTTATTGGAGATAAGAGTCTCATGGACTTTCCTGCCTGAGCTGGCTTTGAACTGTGATCCTCAGATCTCAGCCTTCTGAGTAGCTAAGATTACAGGCATGAGCTACTGGTGCCCAATGGTTCTTTTTTTGTTTAGTCCATATTCCTTTAATTCATTCTTTGTGTCATTTCCAGAAATATCTTTATGATCTCTATCTCTATCTCAAGTGGCTGATAATAATTAAGGTGAAAATTGAGGCAAGCATGAAAGAACAAGGGCGATTCATTGTTGCTACACATTTAATTGTTGAAATTCTTCCCTGGGAGCAGGGAGAATGGGATCATAGTACATCATTTGCATCTACAGAAATATTACAGTGGAACCTCTTTGAAGGTAGCTTTTGCTTTGAATTATGATGGCTTGGATTGTCCTCACATAGACAAAAATTATAGTCCTCCCTTAGTTATAAAAGTCCTGGAGTAAAAAGGTTTACCCCAAAGAAATTGTCACTGTGGATTTCATGCAAATATATCCCCAAACTAGACAATTAACTTCAAAATTAATTTCCATGAGCAAATCAGCAGAATGGACCTGAGGACAAGAAATAATTGGCTTTTGAACATATTTGTCCATGCATATATCTGAACATGATTTAAAAATATTCATTTTCTTTTCAGTAATTGACAAAAAAACCATATAAGATACTACACTCAAAATATAAAATGAGCAAGAGATTTTAATAATTGTAAATTATATCACTAGAGAGAGCATTATGAAACAGCTATGTCTCTAGCCTATCTATATGCATATTTAGGAATAGAGAGAGAGAGTGGGTGACAATGGCTGAATGCACAATTAATGCATAATTAACCTCCATCTCTGTCAGCCTCAAAATATGGATCATACTTCATTCTCATACAACCTTTCAAGTAGCCAATGCTATTTTTTAAGCCCCCAAACCCCAGACATTAGCTATACAAGCAGGTGGGATTTCACTGTGACATTTCCACACATGTACAATCACATCAACCTCTCCATCATCTTCTCTTACCCTCCCTTCTGCTAGTGCTATTTGTGTAGTAGAAGTGGTAAAAGTAGGTTCATTATGGGGGTAAGAGCAATAGATGACCTTAAAGTACTAGTTAGTCGATTGGTCTCAATCTTATCTTTGGATCTCACTTCTTACTCCATCAGCCAGAGAGCTTAGCATTGTTCATTTCTTGCTCACATCTTCCCTCTAAGAGAATTGAATGGCGAATCATACAAGATATGCAGTGAAATGAAGGAAAAGAGCCGAAGGTCTCTTACCAGGCCAGCAGTCAGAGAAAAACGCAATTGGCCTCAGCCTTCCAATCTCCATTGGGTGTCTCACCCTCTCTTCCTGCTCTCAGAGAGCCCGAGTCTTCTCCTGTGCAGTCTCCTCATGGCTGACTTCATCTCCTGGTTCCTCAGGGTGTAGATCATGGGGTTCAGCATGGGAGTGACCACTGTGTTATTGATGGACACGGCCGTGTCCATGGGCAGCGTGGTGAAGGGCCGACAGTAGATGTAAACACAAGGCATGAAGTGGAGAGTCACCACCAGGATGTGGGAGGTACAGGTGGAGAGGGCTTTTTTCCGACCTTCCCCAGAATGGGATCGCAGCATCACCAGAATGACAGTGTAGGAGCCCAGGAGGAGGAGGAACCACAGCAGCGTCACCAGCCCGTTGTTGGAGATCAGGAGAAGCTCTAACTCGAAGGTTTCGGTGCAGGCCAGCTTCACCACCTGGGGCACATCACAGTAGAAGGCATCCAGGGTGTTGGGGCCGCAGAAGGGGAGTGGAAGCAGTAGAAATATCTGGACAATGGAATGCAAACCACCGCCTACCCAGGAAGCCACCACCAAGGCCAGCCACACTTCTTTCCTCATGATGGTCATGTAATGCAGGGGTCTGGCGATTGCCAGGTATCTATCACAGGCCATGATGGAGAGGAAAAAAATATCTGCCCCACCAGCAAAGTGGAAGAAAAATATCTGTGCCATGCAGCCATTGTAGGAGATGGTCTTCTTCTCTGATACAAGATCCACCAGGAACTTGGGGACGGTGATGGAGGAAAACACAATGTCCAGGATTGATTTGTTCCTCAGGAGGAAGTACATGGGCGTGTGCAGGCGGGATTCCGAGGTGATGGTGACCACGATCAGGACATTTCCCAGCAGGGTTGTCACGTACACTGAGAGGAAGAGCACAAACAGGAAGAACTCCAGCTCTCGGAAGTGTGTCAGGGCCAAGAAGACAAATTCTTTCACAGTAGTGTGGTTGGTCTGGCTCATGATGGGTCTGGCCTTGTCCCACGTCACCTTTGGGAGAAGAAGATATGTTAGGGCTAGCAGCATCGGTCATGAGGTGGCCAGATCATTTATCAACTGTTGTTATAGTAGGATAGATAAGTCACTTTCTGAACTGTCTGGGAGCTAAGGCTACTTAGACAAATGGAGCCAGGGTCTTCCCATGGTGGTTGGAAATGTTTTATTCTGATGGGTTTTGTTTTTTCTTTTCTTTTTTCTTTTTTTTTGTTTTTGATGGGTCATGGGGTTTGAACTCTGGGCTTGGGCGCTGTCCCTGCGCTCTTCAGCTCAAGGTGAGTGCTCTACCGCTTGAGCCATAGCACCACTTCCAGTTTTTCTAGTGGTTTATTGGAGACAAGAGTCTCATAGACTTTCCTGCCCAGGCTGGCTTTGAACCATGATCCTCAGATCTCAGCCTCCTGAGTAGCTAGGATTACAGGCGTGAGCCACCAGTGCCCGGCTGGGTTTTCTTTTCTAACCTAAGTAGTCTGGGCTTACAGAAGAAAACCATGCAATTCCTGGGTCTTTGTCTAGAGAGAGATGATAGACTTTGTGGCCATTTAACTATGGTTTCTCTTCTGCCCTGAAGGAGTTAACTTCTTCATTCAACAGATTATACTAATTAATTATTTGATTAATTCATTATTTGATTAGTTTAGATTATTAGGTGATTCTGGGACTATAGGCATGTACCCTGTCCAGCTTTTTTTTCTTGATATAGGTTGTCACTAAATTGTGCTAAATTAGGCTGGCTTTGCATCATGATCCTTCTGATTCTTATCTAAAGTGGTTCCCAGCTACACATGCACTTTCCCTGAAATAAGCCAGGCTCTATGATTCCTAAATATTCGATTCCTTGATGTTTCCTTTTTAACTTCTGGTTCTGTCAAAAATGATGTGTATTTTATAGCTTAATATATAGGAGTTTTCTGAAATAAAAATCCTATGAGCTTCCTAAGTTTCTGAGGTTTCCTTTTTTTTCTTTTTCTTCTTTTTTTGGTCGGTCATGGGGCTTGAACTCGGCCTGGGTGCTGTCCCTCAGCTCTTCAGCTCAAGGCAAGCACTCTACCACTTGAGCCACAGCGCCACTTCTAGTTTCTGAGGTTTCTGCAATTAAAATAATTTCATTCTTATGGACAAGTAAATTGCTACTTTTTATTTTTTTAGTCATAAATTTTACAATCTTCTATTTGCTTATACTTAAGTTATGCAATTCAGCAGAAATCCTACAGTAATGTATTACCTATGACAGGTAGTCTGGTGGTGTTTTACTTATATTATTTCATTTTTCCTGCCACCACAAATAGCAGAAAGCACTGTAGTATAACTCATTTGAAACTGTGCTATTTCCTTGTCATCAAGTATATCTATAAGGAAAAGCATTCAGTTGATGACTCCGTCGACGCCAAGATCTATTCCATTCTTCCTGTATGAAACCTCAAAAGAAATATTCATCCAAGACTCAAGTACGGGGAGAAACTCCCCTGGGACATGGATAAGGTTTGTCTTAGGCAATGAAGTCTATGCCTTCCCTACACTCCAAAGGAGAATTTGCCATGTCCTACTTACACATAGCCATGTTCACAGTTTCTTGTTCACATGTTGTTTCTTTGCATGTGTCTTTTGTGGCTGTAATATCCTTAATCTTGTATGGAATGTGAAGATAACACCTTGGGTCCTAAGGGAGACACCATTTTTTCATGGGTACCTGGGAATCAGGCAGGTGAAAGATAGCATTGTTCATGAAGTTTGGAGGAGAAGGAAGTATTAGCCAGGAAAACACAGCAGGCTTGGAGAGATGAGCAGAGAACGGGACTATGGTAACCAGAATAGATGGGTGGAGAGGGAAGAAACGCTCTCTGAAGGCAAGAGAGGGTGGGTCTATAAAGTTACACACTAGTCTCTCCAGTTTCCTAAGTTGGTGGTGTTTCTTCCTGTAACCTCAAGGTGGCAGTGTCAAATCCAGAGTCAGCTTGGTCAAAAGAGCACAACCTTTGAAATCAGCTTCACCAGTTTTTGAACTTTAACTGTAATTCTGAGAAATTTAACCACCATGAACTTCATGATCTTTTCCCATGACCTGGGGAGAACAGGGCTTTGCCTGTGATAGTCTACCATAACTTTTTTCACTGCTTATTATTATGTATCTATTTCTACTTTTCCCTTTAAAGTGTAAATGCCCTGAAAGCAGGATTTTCTTTTGCTACTCTTGAATCTGTAGCCTCTACCCGACACATATCATTTATTAAATATTTTTTTGAACAGATGAATGAATATTTGGACAAGAGCTTGCTTTCTTTTACTCCATTCCAATCTCATTCTACATTTCTTAGTCATTCATCTTGCTGTATAAATCAATTAATGATTTAATTTGGACTTTTGTCATGGCAGTTTATTAGGTTTTCCATTAAGTTATAATCAAAGAAATGCATTTCTCAATTATATACAAGAAATAGAATTTATTACATATAGGTTTAAAATGTCATCGTGAACTTTAATTCTATCTAATTAATAGATGCAAATAAGAATGCAAAAATCACAGAATGGAAACAATGATGAAGGTCATCCTGTGATTAAAACAGACCCACAGAATTTAAGCTTTAAAGACTCAAAACATCCAATTTAAAAATACTAAAGTTAGCCGGGCGCTGGGGGCTCACGCCTGTAATCCTAGCTACTCAGGAGGCTGAGATCTGAGGATCGCGGTTCAAAGCCAGCCTGGGCAGGAGAGACTGTGAGACTCCTATCTCCAGTAAACCACCAGAAAACTGGAAGTGGTGCTGTAGCTCAAGTGTAGAGCGCTCGCCTTGAGCTGAAGAGCTAAAGGACAGTGCCCAGGCCCAGAGTTCAAGCCCCACGACCGACAAAAACAAAACAAAACAAAACAAAACTAAAGTTAGAGCAAATGTTTTCTTATACCAAGAACAGATACCCTGAATGACAGCTGGTTATTTTGAGACAAAGTTTAAGGGACTCTAGTGGGTCATTGATAACTTTGTTTACACTATCCTTGCCTTTGATGCATCTAGGTTTTTCCTCTATGTTCCAGGGACAGGTATGAACATGAGGAACATCATAATTTAAAAGGCAGTATGATTTCTCATCAAGAAACAGATTCAAGAAAGAACAGAATATGGTTAATAGACTCACTTCAATTGTTAAAAAACACTAGGATAAACAGATTTTCCTGTCTAGTGTTGAGTGAATATCCCTTCTATATCAAGACAATACCCCAGGAAAAACAGTGCTAGGGAACATTAGGAGAAAAAAAAGCCCCAAACTGTAAAACTATATGTGTGTGTGTGTGTGTGTGTGTATGTGTGTGTATGCGCACATGCTCAGAGACAGCACCAGTCCCTGACTTAAATGTTTAATGTATATGAATGTTCATTGTCAACGTGTAAAGAGCATTTTATTTTTTTGCAGTGCAGGACTTCAAACTGAGGGCCTTACACATGCCAGAAATGTTCTTCTGCTGAGCTACATCCCCAGCCCATAAACGTCAGAGCAGGATAATAACATCATCAAAATGCTCATATCATTTTATCTTTGTGTTTCCCTCCCAGCTCTCAGCTAGCTTTTAATCTCCCTGCTCATTATTTTTGTATATATTGTATTCAGGAGATGTTTAAATTTTAATGTAAAACCATCTTTTAATTTAAATGTGTCTTATCGAGCTCAGTATTTTATATCAGAGGCAGGATAGCTTAGTAACTAGTTCAATATGAGCTAATCTTACATAGCAAATGGGAACGTAAGATTGAACATGACTAAAATCATCAACATTTAGACTTACATGCAAATGTGATTGTGTCTTCAGGATGCCTTCACCCAGCTTTGCATTAAAAAGGCAAGTATGCCAGTTTCTCCATCTTCAGGGTTCTTTCTCTACCTGAACACAAACCCCATCTTATGGATGCTAAATTAGAAGTCTATTATAATAAGCACAGGAAATGTAAATTTCAGTGGGGCAGTTGCAGATGCAATGGGAGTTATTAAAAAGTCACTAAGCAATGTGTATATGTACATTCTCTCTGTCTGTAATGTGCACGTGCGCATGCTCACACACACACATGCTTATTTATTATGGTAAGGCATTTAATGGAGAGGTGTTGAGAATGAACAGGAAAGCCCGAGGAATCCCCAAAGGCCATTTACTTACCTTGGTTCACCTCGAATTTTATGCAGAGTTCACCTATAATTCAATTTTTAATCACTATTCAAACATCAATTTCATATGACAAGTGTGACAGTGGCCAGATTGGGTCACGTAACTGATTTCTTTCAAAAGGATATAACAATCAAATCAATCTATGTTTATGTATATATACCTATTTGATCATATGCATCTATGTGTATATGTATGTATGTATGCATGTGTCTATCTATCTCATGATTCCTCTGTATAAAAGGAACAGGAAATTTAATCCCTACCTTTATGGAGTGAACTGTCTGGCACAAAAACCAGACATGGATTATATCACATGGAACTATAAGTACAGTGAGTTCAAGACTGAAGAGTGAATGGCCTAAGAACTTCATTCTATCCAGGGCACCTGGAATTCTTCCTTGGGAAAAATGGCATGTGGTAATAAGAATCATGGACACTCACAGACTTTCATTTTTTTCTCTAAGAGTTTTCCAAGAATGTCTTTTCTTCTTAGATCATAATAATTCATAATAGTTCTGAATAATTCTGCAAGCATTGTGTATGACCACTTCCTAGGACAATCATAATAATTCTGAATGACATGGGTATTGGCTGTGATCATTTCATGATATAGAGGCCTAAACTGAGGCTTGGAGATACTGGGGAGATTTGGGGCCCCCCTGGCCTGGAGACCTTGGGGTCATGGATGGAGCTTCAGATCAGGACTTGCTGGTGAATGAGGATGGCAGATCCCAGCATAGGTGTGGAGCATCATCTAGCCTCCTATTTCTAGATTAATACTTAGACTAAAATGATATTTCTGGTTTTGTGCTCTTTCCTTCTAGGAAGGTAGACCTGACTTACAGCATTAGTCAGGGTAGGAAGAAAAATTAGGCAGGATAACTTAGTTCTGAATAAATGTTCTGTTTCTTTGCTGATAATCACTTTTTTTTTGATTGCCAGTTCTGGGGCTTGAACTCAGTGCCTGGGCACCTCAGTGTCTTTGGCTCAAGGCTAGCACTCTACCACTTGAGCCACAGCCCACTTCTGGGGTTTTCTGAGTAGTTTATTGGAGATAAGAGTCTCACAGACTTTTTTTTTTTGCCTGGGCTGGCTTCAAACCATGTCAGTTCTCAGCAACTTGAGTAGTTAGGATTACAGGTGGGAGCCACCCAGTGCCTGGCTTACTTTTGGGCATTGTCCTCAATACTGATTATTACTGTATTAGATATGTCGAATTTCAGATATCAGATGGGTAAGAGAAATGTGGATTTCAGTGTAGTCTGTCTGACTCCTGAACTCATGAGCTTAACCCAATAATACCTGAATAAACTCATGAAATAACTGAAATAACCAAATAATAGTGCAGATGAGATAATGTCTCTTTCCCATATTTTTTCTCAAAATTTCCTTGTTATATTAAAGTACCTGTACATTTTTGGCACATTTGCTTACACCTGTGAAAAGTATCTCTTAATACACAGATTCTAATTTCCTTACACTTTACTCACTTCATTGCTTCAGTTTAAAACTCATCTGACCTTAATAACCATGGTTCTTTAGTTTTAGTCCTAACTCTGGCTGCTGAATGTGGGCAAAGACTTGGTAGATGGGTTATAGGTGGATGGAAGAGTGAAGCATTGTGGATGGAGAGGAGGAGACAGGAAGAAAAGTCCTTTAATACTTTCCTTGGATAGTATATTTGGCTACCACCACAAAGCATCTACCATCAGCCTAATCATGGACCCTGCTGGGAGAGAATGTAATTGTTGCAGAGTTTAACCTTAGAAGCCATATTGCTTGAATTGTGAAGTCAAATTTTGCTCCCTGGCTGTATGACTCAAGGCTTAACGCATAGTAAGCACTCAAAAATAGACTCTTTCTCTCTGTTTATATACAGTATTCATATATTACACATATGTGTATTCAACCAATCATGGATTAAAAATATTCTGAAAAAATGGTGTTCTTACTGAACATGTATGTCACTATTCCCTAACCAATACAATATATTTATATGGTCTTCATATTGTATTAGGTATGATAGGTAATCTAGAGATGACTTAAAGTATATGAGAGGAATTGTGCACGTTGTATACAGATATTATGCCATTTTATATAAGGGACTTGAGCACCTATAGATTTTGGGTATTTCCATCCTGGATCCAATCCCCTGTGGTGACTGCAGAATGACCACGTGTGAATCCTAAAATTTCAAGCTTTGGATGGGAATAAATTTAAGACACACAAAAAAATCCAGGATTCCTGAATCACAGATATCTCCTTCTCTTTATTCATTCTTTATACTTTTCTAGGTTCCGAGGAAATATTTTTCTTGTATGAGCAATGAAATCACATCAAAGCTCTGCACCCCCCGATAGAACTTCATTCATGGAAAAGTATGTTGAGAGTGACCAGAACCACAAAGAAATGACAAGGGTTCATCAGCAGAGATAGGTGTGATGGACATATCCACTGTAAAGTGTCCCCAACCTTTCATAAGTGACCACCAGAGGGTCAGAGCTTTGGATATGTCTCTCTGAGATGATGCAAATGAAATATACCCCATGTGGGATTGCAAGTGTAAGTCCATTCACATGAACAAGGATTTTACAGAAGAAATAGGTCCAGACAGAATACAGTAAGGAGCAGTTTGGGATGTGAAGAGATAGTATGGTTAAAGTCAAGGAGATATGGATGGACAGGTGGCTGAGACTGGAAAGAGAAGAGTATTGGTGTGGTGCCATTGCATTTAAATTTGCTAGGCCCTTTGCATAGCTGAGACAGAGGTTGTAGCTACTATCTTATGGCGATAATTTACCTCCACTATACACAGCTGGTCATAATGGGTCTTTTCTTTCTTTTTGTGTTGGTTCTAGAGCTTGAACTCAATGTTTGCTAGTTAATTGGAGATAAGAGTCTTGGATGTGTGTGCCCATTCTGGCTTCAACTTGAAATTCTCAGATCTCAGCCTCCTGAATAGTTAGGATCACAGACATGAGATGTTTGCTCTTGGTCGAAGGAGGCTATTTTTTAATTTTTAAGCATCATTTTATTGTTATTATCAAGGTGTTATGATTTCACAGTTCAGGTAAGGCATGCATTTCTCTTTTAGACAATGTCACCCCTTCCTTTGCTTTCCCTCAGTCCCTCCCTCCTGACCCTGTCCACAAGTTGCATAGTTCATTTTCCACATAGTGTATACTGACTACCATGATTTCATTTGTTCATCCTTCATTCTTCCTTTTCTGTGCCCTCTTTAGACCCCACTCAAAAAGCAGAAAAGACAAAAAAAGCACACCATCACCACTAACAACAATATAAATAACCTGTGTTTCCATTTCCTGGAATTTGTTTTGATAAATAACATTGTATGCCTTGGGGTTCCTCTCCTACTTGTATCCTTATTTGGTGTATGAATGCCTAAGAATGTATATGTTCTCATGTCCAGTTCTATTTCAGATCTAGTTTCCACGTATGAGAGAAAACACATGCCATTTGTCTCTTTGATCTTGGCTTACCTCACTTAACATGATTTGTTCCAGGTCCATCCATTTCCCTGCAAATAATACAATCATTCTTTCTAATACACAAGCAAAATCCCATTGTGTGTGTGTACCACATCTTTTGGATCCATTGGTCTACTGTAGGGCTTCTGGGCTGTTTTCATACCTTGGCTATTTGAAGGAGGTTATTTTCAATGAAGGAATTCCTTTCTCTTTTTGGACATATGTGGTGGATGGACCCAGTGGGACAGTGAACATGACTGACATGGCCTTGGGTGGGCGGAGCGTCCATTCTCCACCCTGAACATTGCATGTCTTCTTTCTCTAAGACATAGGTGGAGATGATGTAGAACATGTGCATCTCCAGCAATGTGGACAATGTATTTCCGCAACCTCACTTAGAAAAACACTTTCTTCTTCTCCATCGCTTTCCACAGGGCCTCCTTGATTTCCTTGTTCCTTAAACTGTAGATGAGAGGGTTCAGCATGGGAATTACCAGAGAATAGAACACAGACACCACCTTGTCCCTGCTGAATGAGTAACTGGAACTGGGTCGCAGGTACATGAAAAGGGCGGTCCCAAACAACAGGGTCACTACCATCAGGTGCGAGGCACATGTGCTGAAGGCTTTCCACCGACCTTCCACAGAGTGGATCTTCAGGACAGCGGACACTATGTAGCTGTAGGAGACCAGGAGGATGAGAAATGATGTTCCCCCAACAATGACCACCACGAGGAAATTCACCACTTGACTAAAGAAGGTGTTGGAGCAAGAAAGTGCCAAGACTGGAGGGAGGTCACAGAAAAAGTGGTTGATGACATTTGGTCCACAGAAGTGGAGTCGAAATATGGAGATGGCCTGTATCAGGGAGCTCAGGAAGCCACAGACATATGCCCCAGCTACCATCTGCACACAGACATCCTGGGACATGATGGCTGTATACAGAAGGGGGCTAGAGATGGCTGCATAGCGGTCATAGGCCATGGCTGTCAGGAGGATGCACTCAGTCAGACCCATGCCAACAAAGAAAAAAAACTGGGCAGCGCAGCCTAGGAATGATATAGTCTTCCTCTCTCGGAAGAAGTCAATAAGCATCTTAGGAGCCACGCAAGAAGAGTAACAGATGTCAATGAAGGCTAAGTTGCTGAGGAAGAAGTACATCGGTGTGTGCAGACGGGTGTCACCTCTGATCAGAAAGATGAGAGCCACGTTCCAGGCCAGCGTTACAAGATAGATGCCCAGGAAAGTCACAAAGAGTCCAGCTTGGAGTTCTGGATGATCTGCAAATCCCAGGAAGATGAACACGGTCACTGATGAGCTATTCCAGGCCTTATACAAAGACAGGTTTCCCATGGATCACAAGGGCCACAGACAGACCTGGGTTGATAATGACAATCCACATTACAATGCTGGGACATAGCTCAGCGTCAATGTGCTTGCCTAGCAAGTGCCATGTCCTGGGTTTGATCCCCAGTACCAAAAAAGGAAGGACAAAAGCAAACATTAAAAAAAACAACAACAAAAAACCATATTACAAGTGCATGAGAGAGAAGGCAGAGGATTCTCTCCTCCCTCCTCCTTTCCTTTTCCTTCCCCTCTCCCTTTCCTGTTACCTCTCTTCTCTGTCTCTCAGCAATTACAGTCATGGCCTTGAATATTTGAGCAGCAGATTATAGCTGAGAGATTCAGACATTTCAGTATCAACTCATGTCTCCACAGCTCACTGGAAGAGTAGAGAAACTCTGAAACATCCTAGGAATTACCTGTGAGTTGGGCACTGGTGGCTCATGCCTGTAACGTTAGTACTCAGAAGGCTGAGATTCAGAGGATGATAGCTCAGAGACTCCTAGCCAGCAAAGTTTACTAACTCCTTCTTCGAAGTACCCACTAAAACACTTGGCTCAAGTGGTAGAGAAGTTATTCAAGGGATCAGGAACTGAATGTAGTTAGAAATATGGGCAGCAGAAGTCATTCAGATAGAGTCTCAGGTGGAAATGAAGAATATCTTATTTGCAATAGGAGTCAAGGTCTTCTTCACAATACAGTTGCAAAGACCATAGCTGAGTTGGGTCTGTGTGCTGGGGTTTTAAGGATGGTGGAACTGAAGAGGTCTGGGCTTGTATGTCTGTCAGGAATTTCTAGGTGCAATATAGAAGAGGCTGCATGGAGGGTAATGGTTTCTTTTCATTGATTGTGCTGAGGAGTTCTGAAAACAAGATTTATCATTAAAAAGGAAGCAGACATAGTATTGAGAAGAAGTTAAATTCACTTAAGACTGCCACTAAAAAAATCCTTTGATGATATGCACTGGAAATTTCATAGGAGAACATTAACAAAATTAAATATTTCTCCACAAGTATCTCTTCTGAGGGAAAAAAGAAGCATTTACTAGATGATAAGCACTGAACCCTGAATTCCTTTTTTTATTTGTTTGTTTAGAACTTGAAATCAAAAGCTATAAAAAATAAATCTGCTTGAGAAAAAAAATGGAAAAAACCTAAAAAAAGTGGAATACTAAAATTTGGGTAATTTGGATAATTAGCAGGCCAGACATGTGAAGAATGAAAAAATAAAGTTCATATTGTAAACTTGAAAACAAAGCAACAAGTTGCTCATCATCAAGATCATGGGAAAAAGTCCCCCCAAACCCTACAGAAACTGGGGTAAGAGTGGGGGAGTGTTTGTCACCACAGATTCAGAGCTCCAGGTGAGCAGAACAGACTCAAGGCTGGTGGAAGGAGGGCCCATTTTCACTGAATAGACTACTTTGAGATTCTGCTCCCATGCATTTGAGTGCAGTGATCATTGGCCACTCCAGCCATAGCTCAAGTGGCCTTTGTTGAAGCTCGGGCCATAGCTCTGGAGGACACAGTCAGTTAGCTTGATGATGCTCACAGGGGCTATTTGCAAGTGTGTGCAGAATGCAAATGCTGGACTGAACTGTCTAGGAGTTCAGGCAGAAATCTGCCATGGGAGCAGAGCTGCTACAGAGAAGCTCTAGCAAAGCAGTGCCCAGTGGACCCACTGGAGTTGGGTCACTATCCCCAGCATCTCAGAATTTCAGAGATGATGGCAGCCTGCAGCACAGTCCTGGGAAAGTTGCAGGTACCCTATCCAGGAAAACAGCTCCATGGTCTGAGCCTAGAAATACCATGTGGTCCAACTCCCATTTTCCTGCTTATAGCACATGGAATGAATGATGGGTGTGGTCTCTGTTTCTCTTGCTCTTCCAGGTCCTTTCTTTTACTCAAACACAAGTGATTGCTGAAACTGTGGGATTCCCTCTCAAGGAGAGGAGCTAATTTAAAAGGAGGCAAGACTTTTATCCAACAATTGAGATTCAGATGGTAAAATTCAAAGCATCTATCAAATTTAAAAAAAAAGAAGAGGGCTTGGGAGGTTAAATATCTTTTCAAGGTTTAGAAAATATGGAATATGAAATCTATCTAGAGTACAGACCTCCCAAATCATTCTTCAGACACTAACTAATAGCTGGGGGCTATGGTTAATGGCATAGACATTCCTTTAGGAATTTTATTCTTTTAGTTCTTTTCCTGGTTGCAAAGGGTCACATATATTTTCGGAGCTCATCAAAGGACAGTACAGCAGACCAAAATTGGGCTGTAATTCTAAAATCAGGCTCTTTAATGTCTTTAATGTCTTTAATGTCTTTAATGTCAGGTGATCATGATGAGAAAATGTCCATCTTTAGAATGAATTTAGCTTTTAAGAAGACTTTTCTCTGGGCACTGGTGGTTCACGCCTGTAATCCTAGCTACTCAAGAGGCTGAGATCTGAGGATCACAGTTCAAAGCAAGCCAGGCAGGAAAGTCTGTGAAACTCTTAGCTCCAATTAAGCACCAGAAAACCAAAAGTGTTGCTGTGGCTCAAGTGATATAGAGTGCTCACCTTGAGCTGAAGAGCTTAGGGAGAGGCCCAGAGTTCAAGCCCCACGACTGACAAAAAAAAAAAAAGAGAATATTTTTATGTCTGTTTTACCTTAGTCTTCAATAACATGCTGGGTTTGCCTTTCACAGAATTCTGATGCATTGATAACACATTGATAAAGTTAATATGTCAGTTCATATTTTTGAGTCTTTAATGATCAATTACTTATTAGAGAAAACATGAGTTTTCTTACTAATATGATTCCTTTAAGAGATAACTATAGAGAAGTGTCCAGTCTCTAAATATTTAGTTATTAGTGAAACAATGCAAAGGGGAAAACTATTGAAGTATTCAACCAATAAATCAAGAACACAGAATTATCAGAAGTAAAAAACCAGAATTTAGTGTGAATCTTGAATTTCTGTTATATTGAATTTCACTTTTGAACTGGATTAAAAAAGGCTCACATATAGAGAGTTTCAGAAGATTTTGCAAAAACCTAAAATCTGTTAGTTCAACAGTGACACATTCTACTTAAAAACACAAACGCTGATCATGAACACTTCAAAACTAAAAGCTATATGGCGGGCATTCTGAAAAATATATTCCTGAAAAAAAAGAGGAGTTTTTGGTCCATGGGAAGATGTCAAGGAATGTTTAACATTTATTACCAGGGGAAAGAAATGTTTCCTTCTGTAAAAAAAAAAACTAGATTAGTATACAATTCCAAAATAGTCTGAAAATGACAACACTAAAGACATAAAAAGAGCAATGATTGCCCAAACTGAGGGGGAATAAAGGCAGAGGACCCAGGATTGAAACCTTTCTGTATAATACCATAGTGGTGGGAAAATATCATTTTTTATTTGCTTGAACCTGTACAATGCCCAGTGCCAAGAGAGAACCTACCGTAAGCCATACACTTTGGTGGTACTGCTCTAGCAAAGCAGGTTCAGCAAAGTAGGTTCAGTACCGTGTTCCAGGATGCTGATGGTGGAGAGGATATTCAGGGGGTATATGGTAAATCTCTCTAGCTTCTGCTCAGTGTTGCTATGAACGTGAAGCTGCTCTATAAGTAGAGTCGTTCTTCAAAAAGCACCCTCCCAAAAAACCCCACCCGGATTGGGCTGATGTTGAAGGAAAGGCAGATATAATTGAAAGGTATAAGGAGACCAAACAGTCCTTGGCCCTCTACATCCGGTTGCAGGAGGAAGGTACGTCACCAGCGAGATTAATCTTGGCATGATGATAAAAACAAGACGTAGAGATGGCACTTACCTTCTTCCTCTTCTGTCTTCACTGATGTGATGCCTTTTGTGAGCTGTCCTACTTTGGTAAGAGTTTAAACAGATTACAGTCGCTGCATCCTGGGTCCATAGCGTTAATGGCTTTGAGATGTTACTTCAGCCTGTTTATTCAAGGGTCAAAATGACTACTTGGTGCAGAGAAGGTGTGTTTGTGGATAGAGTGATGGAGGGAATGGAGGGAAGGAGGTACAAAGGGAGGAGAGGGGCTGTAAGACTGGTGTCCACTTGTATCTACATTTGGGGTCCGTTTTGAAGGTTTTTCAAAAGGTGTTGGAAGTACACTTAGGGGAGGGTCCTTTCTTTCCCCTCCTTGGAAATGTTTTCTTACATTGGCCCTAGAGGGTGCTTATGAAAGAGGAAAGCATGCATTTTCTAAACTTCAGGGCTTTGTAGTTAATTGCTCTCCGGGGTTGTCTAGAACACAAACCATTATTAATGCTTCCATCTCCACGGCCAGGTCTTTCAACCTCCGGAGGCTAATCAAGGTATCTTTTGGCAACACTTGAGGAAGCAGCTCGTGAGAGTAGAATCTAAGAGCAGGGTGAGCAGTCTGTTTAAGCATGGCCAAGACTACCAGCATGTGAATATAAATTTACCAACCTTCTTCCATTCCTTCATGCAACCTGTTTATCTTGAAGTATGTGGAACAGATGAAAACTTATTGAGACTCTCCCCCATGCTCAGCCCTGTTCATGCTTTGAGATGGATTCCAAAATTTACCTCATTGGGATTCTTTACTTCTTAAGAGTACAAAATATGTCAGGTGCTGTGGCTCACTCCTATAATCCTAGCTACTCAGGAGGCTGAGATCTAAAGATTTGCAGTTCATAGCCAGCCTGGGCAGGAAAGAATGTGATAGTCTTTATTTCTAATTAACCACCAGACAACCAGAAGTACAGCTGTGGTAGAGTGCTAGCCTTTTACAAAAAAGCTCAGGGGGAAAAAAGTTCAGGGACAGCGCCTTGGCCCTGAATCAAGACCAACAAAAGAAAAAAAAGAGTATAAAATATTATTTGCTTTTATGTTCATTTAAGGTTTTAGTCTAGTCATTTTAATGAGATTATTTGAATTCCTTTGAAGCAAAGCCCAGAGAAAAAAAATCTAAGCTTAGTGCTCATTTGCTTTGATTTTTCTTTTTCTTTTTTTCTGTGATAAAAAACATATGACAAAGAAACAACCCTATTAATAAATGGACTAAAGACTTAAAGAGAGACTTCTTAGAAGAAGTAACAATGGCAATAGACACATGAAGAGATGTTCAACATATCTGGCCACAAAATAAATCCAAATCAAAAAACATTGAGATGCCACCTCAATCCAGTTAGAATGGCCATTATCAAGAAAACCTAACAATAATAGATGCTGGTAGTGATGTTTCCAAAAGGGAATACTACTACACTGTTAGTGGGAATGTAAACTTGTTCAACCACTCTGGAAAGCAGTATGAAGTTTCCACAAAATATTAAACATAGAGATTCCCTATGACCCAGCAATCTTACTCTTGGGCATTTATCCAATTTGCCACAAACCAGGCCACACTAAAGTCACTAGCACAATTATGTTCATTTCAGTATTGTTTACCATAGGCAAGATAAAGAATCAACCCAGATATGGATTGATTGAATGGATCAAGAAAAGGTAGTATGTATACACAATGGAATTCTATTCTTCCTGAGAAAGAATGAGATTGTGCCATTCATTAAGAAATGGAAAAACGTGGAAAAATTATATTAAGTGAGGTAAGCCAGACCCAAAGAAACAGGTTGCATGGTTTCCCTCAGTTGTAGTAATTAGAATATGCCTATAAATCTACAAGAAAACACAAGTGAAAGACAAAAAATTATACTTGGAGATGATAAATCAAACAAGACTCTTAACATTCACGCAGTGACACCAAAGGAGGATATTCTTAGGAGAGGATCACAAAGGCTCAATAGCTATAGGCATATGATCATATAAAATGGTGTTTATCTAAATGAACTCCAAGAAATGGAAACAGGGATTTTTCGGTTATCTTTCTTCTGTTGCTGTTTTTGATTTCTGTGTCTTTTGTCTTGTATGCAAGTTTATCTATTTTGGGAGGGTAAGGGGGAGCACAAAAATGGTGGGACAAAGGATCAACAAATGCAGCAGCAGTGATACTCATTAGACCCTATGCTGGAAATGAACCTGGGAGATAGGGAGGCCAGAGGAAAAAACCTGGGAGAAAATGAGGGAAGAGGTGACACTATTCAAAAAGAAATATACATATCACCTGACCTATGTAACTGTAATCCCCTCTGTACATCACCTTTACAATAAAAAATAAAATATGACATGAAATGAAATTCACCATATTTATTCATCAGAGTTCTTTAGACAGACTGCATCAACAGGATGTCTGTGTAGATACACAGATGGAAGAGAGGTGGTATTTAGGGGGAACTGTCTCATGTGATCATGGAGACTGGCTAGACCCACAAAAGCCATCCAGATTCTGGAGAACCAGGGAAGCTGAAGGCTGAAGGCCCTCACAACTGGGAAAATGGTGGCACAGTCTGGTGTGAAGGCCCCAAACCCAGGAGACCCCCTAATGCAATTCCTGGAGTGTAAACATAGAGAACCTGGAGTTATGATACCCAAAGATAGTAGAAGGCTGCCCAGTTGCAGAGGAAAGGGAGACTTACTTCCCCCTGGTTTTGTTCTATTTGGGCCCCAGCTGAGGGCTGAGGGTAGAGGCTGGTACCCACCACACTGGACAGGGGCAGATCTTCCACAAGTTGCTGGATTCCAATCTATTACCCTTGAAAAAATTCTTTTCCAATTCACATATGTTTTAAAAATAACTTTTTATTAGCATGCATTAGTTGTACCGAAGGGGATTTTTGATTGTGACATTCCTGCACATATATCCCAGTCGATCCAATATATTATCTTGCTCTTCTGGTACCCTTTAACCACACAAATTCACACCTGAACAATAGTGCCATTTCGCGGTTGGCTCATGCCTGTTATCCTAACTGCTCCAGTGGCTGAGATCTGAGGATCATGGTTTGAAGCTAGCTGGGGAAAGAAAGCTAGTGAGACTCTTATGTCAGAAAAGCCAGAAGTGGTGCTATGATTCAAGTGGTAGTGTGCTAGCCTTGAGCAAAAGAGCTCTGGGACAGAACCCAAGCCTGAGTTCAAGACCCAGGACTGACATACACACACACACACACACACACACACACACACACACACACAGGACAACACCATTTTATACATTTTTCTGGAGCTCTTCAGCTCAAGGCAAGTGCTCTACCACTTGAGTCACAGTGCCACTTCCTCGGGTAGTTAATTGGAGATAAGAGTCTCACAGATTTTCCTGCCTGGGCTGGCTTTGAACCACGATCCTAGATCTCAGTTTCCTGAGTAGCTAGGATTACAGGTGTGAGCTACCAGCACCCAGCTATTTTATACATTTTTAAAGTCACATTTAAGTAATGTGAAGCATACTTACACTGTCATATTGCAGATTTGCTTTGCTACATTTTATCTATTTTTATTTTTATTTTTGTCAGTTGTGGGGCTTGAACTCTGGGCCTGGGCACTGTCCCGCAGCTCTTCAGCTCAAGGCGAGCACTCTACCACTTGAGCCACAGTGCTACTTCTGGTTTTCTGAGTAGTTTATTAGAGATAGGAGTCTCACAGACTTTCTTGCCTGGGCTGGCTTTGAACCTCGATTCTCAGATATCAGCCTCCTGAGTAGCTAGGATTATGGGCTTGAGCCACTGGTGTCTGACATGCTTTGTTACTTTTTATCTTTTATTCTATGAAAGAGGGTCTTATTAATAGAACCCAAGCTGGCTTTGAGCTTGTAATTCTTCTGTTTCTGCCTTCCAGGTATTGGAGACCACAGGCGTGCACTACCATTCCCAACCCTGCTTTGATACTTTTTGGTGTCCTGTTTAATCAGACTTTATTTTTTTCAAGTTCTTTATTGTGATTAAGCATAATTTCACAGTATTATGGGATAGTGATGCTTAGTTAAAGTCACAAACACATTCTAATTTTCATAGGGCAAATTGTCTATCTTAGTCTATAAAGTTTATGAATTCTATGGGCTTTGACAATACAGTTATTTCTTCCACATCAGGTGATATGTACATTCTTCTCCTTTTGCATAGTGACAGCTGTTCCCTCTTTCCCACTCATTCCTTCCCTCCCATCGCTGCCATTGTGTAGCTTAGTTTGTTTTGATCAATGTCCAGTGCAGCTGATGGGTCCCATTGTACCCCTGATTCCCTCTAGTTCTGTGTCCTCCTCTTAGTTTCCCCCTGGTATGCACATATATGCCATATATGTGATCAGAAGCATGGGGTATTTAGTAGTGATTCGACCAGACGAGTGGAGGTTCTTTGTTTCTTAAGTCTTGTTAACTTTGTTGTATCGCCTTACGTTTTAGATTTAACATTCACTTATCAGGGAGACCATGTGCCATTTGTCTCTTTGCTCTTGGCTTACCTCACTCAACATGATATCTTCTAGCTCCATCCATTTCCCTGCAAATGTCATTGTTTTGTCCTTCCTAATAGCTGCATAATATTCCATTGTGTATAGATACCACAATTTTTGGATCAATTCATCTGTGCTGGGGCATCTGGGTTGTTTCCATATCCTAGCTATTGTGAACAGTGCTGCAGTGAACATGGAGGTGCAGGTGTCCTTGTATATTGGTTCCTGTTGTTCAGGAAAGATGCCTAGGAGTGGTATGGCTGGGTCATAGGGGAGGTCAATCTTTAGCTTTTTGAGGACCCTCCAGACTGCTTTCCAAAGTGGTTGTATAAGTGTACATTCCCACCAGCAGTGTAATAGGGTTCCTCTTTCTCCACATCCCCTACAGCATTTGTTGTTGACTGACTTTAGGATGTGGGCCATTCTGACTGGGGTAAGGTGCTATCTCAGGGTTGTCTTTATGTGCGTTTCCTTTACAACCAGGTATGGTGAACATTTCCTGTGTTTCTTTGTTATTTTTTTTTGTGTGTGTGTGTGTGTCTGGTCGTGGGGCCTGAACTCTGGGCCTGGGCGCTGTCCCTCAGCTCTTCAGCTCAAGGCTACCACTCTACACCTTGAGCCACAGCGCCACTTCTGGCTTTTTTCTTTTTGCTTATGTGGTGCTGAGGAATCAAACCCAGGGCCTCATGCATGCAAGGCAAACGCTCTACCACTGAGCCACCTTCCCAGCCCCTCTTTGTCATTTTTATCTCTTCTTCTGTGAAGTCTCTCTTTCCTTCCCTTGCCCATTTAGTAATTGGTTTGTTGGGTTTGGGAGGGATTAGTTTCTTGAGTTCCCTGTATATACTGGATATTAACCCCTTGTCTGATATATTGCTGGTAAATATTTTTTCGCAGTTAGTTGGTTGTCTTAGAAAGACAAGCTAGAAGCTTGGTTGCTATGTATTTAGCTGTGCAGAAGCTTTTTATTTTAAGGTAGTCCCATTTGTCTAGTCTTTCTCCAATTTGTTGTGACTCTGGAACTCTGTTCAGGAAGTTCCTGCCTGTGCCTATAAGTTCAAGTGTCTCTCCTACTCTGTCCTGCAGTAGTTTCAGAGTTTCAGGTTTGATGTTAAGGTCTTTAATCCATTTTGAGTTGATGTTGGTGCATGGTGATAGGCTGGGGTCCACTTTTAGTTTTCTGCATGTGGCCACTCAGTTTTCCCAGCACCAGCGGTTGAAGAGGCTGTGCTTCTTCCACTGGACGTCTTTGGTTCCTTTGTCAAATATCAGCTGACTATAGGCATGTGGTTTTATTTCTGGATCTCCTATTCTATTCCACTGGTCTTTGGGTCTGTTTTTGTGCCAGTACCATGCTGTCTTTGTTATTATGGCTCTATGGTAGAGTTTGAAGTCCGGCATCGAGATCCCTCCCAAGTTGTCTTTTTTACCGAGAATTGTTTTGGCTATTCTAAGTCCTTTGTTGTTCCATATGTAATTTTGGACTGTTTTCTGTATTTCAGTGATGTATGTCATTGGGATTTTAATAGGAATTGCATTGAATTTGTATATTAATTTTGGCACTATTGCCATTTTCACTATATTAAGTCTGCCTATCCTAGAGCATGGAAGGTCTTTCCATTTCCTGGAGTCTTCTGTATTTTCTTTCTTTCAGTTTTTATAGTTTTCATTAAATAGTTCTTTTACATCTTTGGTTAGGTTAATTCCTAAATATTTTATTTTTTGGGGTTGTTTCATTTATTTCCCTTTCTGCTTGTACATTGTTGGTATACAGAAGGCGGCTGATTTTTGTGGGTTAATTTTGTATCCTGCTACTTTGCCGAAGTGGTTTATAAGTTCTGAGTCTGGGGATGGAGTTTTTGGGATCATGGAGGTATAGTACCATGCCATCTGTGAAAAGAGATAGTTTAACTTCTTCCTTCCCTATGCGGATCCCTTTAATGTCAGACTTTATTCTTTAAGGTAAAAGTATGAAGAGTTTATAGTTATCTGGGTAGATTTAATAGGAGGGAACTCTTATCATTTCAGATTTCTTATAAAGGGGCAACATTGATCAAGATATACTGTATTAATAAACTGCTTTCTTATATGGCAACTCCTTTGTTCAACTACTTAAATATAATACAAAGTGAATAAAAGTAGTATTGCAAAAAATATTCTTTTTAAAAATTTTTTTGGGTCTGGTCATGAGGCCTGAACTCTGGGCCTGGGCGCTGTCCAAGAATTCCAGATGCTCTAAAAGTCTGGTGCTTTAAATCAGTGTTTGTCTTTCTCACATATAGAAAAAGAGTTACTATGTTTCAAGGAAATTAAGTTAGCAATCCCCAGTCTGTAAAGAAAAAGGGCATACATGAAAAAATATCTTCTCTATGAAGGAATACAGTTAACTGAGATTCTTGCTACAAGATAACAGAGTTAATTTAGGGAAATTTAGTGACTGAAATCACTGCAAACAAAGAGGTCAATAATTCCCCAAATCAACTATAAACTTATATCAGGTAAGAAATAAAGTAATCGAAGAGATCTTGAGGCTGAATGAGGCCAACCAACTCTGAATGAATTCTGATACTTAATTAAGACCTGGGAAATTCACACAGTAAACTTGGTGATTGAATTCTATATATTGTCCTAGAAAAAGATAATAAGCAAGGGTAACTATGGATTTTATCTGTGACACCAATTCTGATTATGGTCATAATAACTATAAGCAAAGTAACTTAGAAAATCCTAAGAAATGCAGGGTGCCGTAAGCTCATGTCTATAATCCTAGCTACTTAGGAGGCTGAGATCTGAGGATCACAGTTCAAAGCCAGCCCCGGCAAGGAAAGTCCGTGAGACTCTTATCTCCAATAAACCACTAGAAAACCGGAAGTAGCACTGTGGCTCAAGCGGTAGAGCATTTGCCTTGAGCTGAAGAGCGCAGGGACAGCGCCCAAGCCCAGAGTTCAAGCCCCACGACCCACCAAAAGAAAAAAAAAAAGAAAATCCTAAAAATAAAGAGCGAACTATTGGGGTTGGAGGCATGGTTCAGTTAGTAGAGAGCTAGCGAATGAAGGAAAACATCAGGTACCAAGTTTGAGCTCTATTCTCAGACCTATATAAAGGAGGAAACTATAGTTGGGCCCTACTGGTTCACTCCTTTAATTATTCAGGAGACTGAAAACTGAGTCCGAAACAAGCCTGGGCAGAAAAGTCAATGAGACTCTTATCTCCACTTAACCACCAAAAGCCAGAAGTTGAGCTGTGGGTCAACTAGTTGAGCCCAAACTTAAGCAAAAAAGCCAACCAAGAGCATGAGACCCTGAGTTCAAGCCCCAATACTGGGACACACACACACACATGCACACACACACACACACACACACACACACACACACACACACACACGATGTAAACTATAAATCAGAAATATTTGAGCTAAACAGATTATGAGGTTTATTAGTTTGGGTTCTTTATGTCTTGCGCTCTCTCTCTCTCTCTCTCTCTCTCTCTCTCTCTCTCTCTTTCTCTCTCTCTCTGTGAGAGGGTACTTCCACTAAAGGGCTTTTAAAATAGAAGGTTGCATTTTATTGCAAAAAGAAGTGTTTTTGAGTGACACTGTCCAAAAAGAAATGACTCTTTACCTGACTCATGTAACTGTGACCCCTCTCTACCTCACCTTTGTAACTTTTAAAAAAAATAGAAGTGTTCTTGGACCCAGATCAGGGAAGACTCAGAAGGGAATGAATGAGGTAGGGGACTGAAAAAAAAAGGACTCTGGTAGGGATAGTTAGGCTATTTCCCTGTCACCCAAGAGAATAATTAGTGCTCAGACAAGTTTAGCTGTAATGATTTAGAGTGCGTGTTGGAGTGTGGCCTTTTTGGCTGGCTACCTCAGCCTATTACAATAATGAGCTCCCATAGGTCATTTGGGAGACTTGGTAACAATAGATCAGCCATCCCAGAAGCAGGCATGACTTTATACATAAGGCCAATGTATATGCATGCACAGGAATAAAATATATCAGTGGAACTGGAGGCCAAGCACAAGCCAAGTGGGAAGTGAAGATAAAATGAGGTTTGTAGAAGATACTATAGGAGCAAAGCAACCAATATTTTCCTCTTGTAGCACAAAAAACAATCTCAGGACCCTTTTGTCTAAAATAATTGTAAGTCTAACTCTTTCCCTCCCAACTCATTCACACAGAAAATGACAGCTCTCAGGTTTTGGTCTATTACCCTTTTTATCTGTTGAAGAGAGAGTGTATAAATCAACTGGTTAGAACAGTACCTGATATAAAAAGCATGCTAAATATGTATTCTTGATTATAGTAGTATATTCTGCGTGTCATTATATTATGATTGCAGTTTGTAATTATTATGTGCCTATTATAGTAGGGATAGGCCCAATGTAACAACTCATAAGCCAAATACTGCTGAACTCTGAGGAGGAGTGAAAAAAATTAACTGCTTCAATAAATATTTATTGGATACCTCATTGGATACCAGACATTGTAGGCATTACAATAAGAAACGCTGAGCTCATTTCCTTTTTTGGTGGGTGTCATTGACGGATATACTGAGAGGTAGTTCTTGTTATTCCCGGTTTGACATCAGGGACAATAGGCTGTCTTTCTTACTTATTTTGTGTGCCAGTCTTGGGGCTTAAGTTCTGGGTCTGGGCACTGTTCCTCAGATTTTGTGCTCAAGGTTAGTGTTCTACCACCTGAGCCACAGCTCTACTTCCAACTTTTTCATGGTTAATTGGAGATAAGAGTTTCACAGACTTTCCTGCCCATGCTGGCTTTGAACCACCATCTTCAGCTTCCTGAGTTGCTAGGATTACAGGCGTGAGCCACTAGTGCTCAGCCTATCTTTCATAATCACCACGGCTAAAAGTTTTCAGAACAGTAATCTGATCTGGTCTGATGACATCAAAGTTGACTGTCAGTAGTTACTGTCATTAAATATTTAACAAACCCTTTTTCCTCCTAGATTTTTTTGGCCAGGAAATAATTTCTGTTAGCCTTTCGAAGTTTGTTGTCACTTTAACTTGGCTTCTATGTTTAAAGTTGGAAAGGGAGCATGGAATTCATCTGATTTCATCATTCCATTTTACGCTTGATAAAGCGAAGTTCTGGGAGGGCGAAGGAGCTTTTCCACGGCCACTGGCAATGAGGAAAGGAGTCAAAAACCAAAAACCCAATTATTCAGCTCCCACTTTCTATTCTAGTACACAGAAACTCTTTTGGTGAACAAGGTATATAGAACACACTAACTTTAAATAGTTCCAATGGATTATTTCTGATGATTTGTTCTGAGAAGATTTTGCTAGAAATTAATTGGAATTGTAACTGGAGGCTCACTGTCTGTAGGATCTTCCAGGAAGTTTCCCTTGTTGGACTAATAAACACACAATCTCTCTGGCCACAGGATTACTTTCTCTGTCGCTGTCTCTGTCTCTGTCTCTGTCTCTGTCTGTCTGTCTCTCTCTCTCTTATGCAGGACGCAAGTCTATGGCTGTAGTGGCTATAGGAAGGAACAACACTTCTGTGACCAAGTTTATCTTGCTGGGTTTTACAGATAATCCCCAAATGAAGGTTTTCCTATTTGCATTATTTCTGGGGATCTACCTCCTAACCCTAATTTGGAACCTGACCCTCATCGCTTTGATCAGGATGGACCCCCACCTTCACACTCCCATGTACTTCTTCCTCAGAAACTTGTCCTTCATAGACATTTGCTATGTCTCCTCCACCACCCCCAAGATGCTCTCTGTCATCATCACAGAGCAGACAACCATTTCCTTGCTTGGCTGCGCCATGCAGTACTTTGTGTTCTGTGGCATGGGGCTGACTGAATGCTTTCTCTTGGCAGCCATGGCTTACGACCGGTATGCTGCAATCTGCAACCCGCTGCTCTACACTGCCCTCATTTCCCACACTCTTTGTTTAAGGATGGTGGCAGGTGCCTATGTGGGCGGATTCCTTAGTTCTCTGGTTGAAACCTGCTCCATCTATCAGAATGACTTCTGTGGGCCCAACGTGATCAACCACTTCTTTTGCGATCTTCCTCCAATCTTGGCTTTGTCCTGTTCGGACACCTTCACTAGTCAGGTGTTGTGCTTCATTCTGGGTTGTATCGATGGGGTGGTGTCTGTGCTTATCATCCTCATCTCTTATGGTTACATTGTGGCTGCTGTCCTGAAGATCAGCTCAGCTGAAGGTAGGACCAAGGCCTTCAGCACCTGTGCCTCTCATCTGACTACTGTGACCCTCTTCTATGGCTCTGGTCTCTTCATGTACATGCGGCCTCGTTCCAGCTACTCCTTGAACCGGGACAAGGTGGTGTCCATTTTCTATGCGGTGGTGATCCCTATGATGAATCCTGTCATCTACAGTCTTAGGAATAAGGAGATTAAAAATGCCATAAGGAAAGTTATGGAAAGGGACTTTCATGTTTCTGAATCCAAGCTGTGTCTTCAGGGAAGCAACGCGTTGTGTAGACATGCATGTGGTTTCAGATGAGTTGATCTACTGATACTTTGGTATGGACTAAGCTTTTTCTTCTCTTCGTGAACCAGTTCCTCTATTGGCAATTGAAAATGATGTGTTCATTACTCACTTCTAGAATAAATAGCATAGCATAGGCTGAAGTTTTCTTTTATTATATTATTATTATTTCTTTTTTGTGGTACTGGGGATTGAACTCAGAGTCTCACTCTTGCTAGGCAAACACTCTACCACTTGAGGTGTGCCTCCAGCTCCGGACTAAGATCTCAAATGCTCTGTTTAATAGGAAACTTCACAATTTTAACAAAAAACAACATAGAACATCCAAATAGAGTTTGCATCTGTAGGAGGGGAACCATTGAAAAATGTTAGTCGGGCATTGAAGATGGTCATTCTTTTGACACGGTAGCTCATAATAACCTGAAGAAGGCAACTCTTTTTTCAAACATGATTCCTTTCCCTATTCTGAGATTCTCAAATATTTTCTTTGGAGGAAATGGGGACCAGAGAGAAGATATTCCCAGGTTGTAGAATCATGGCTATAAGCCAGCCACTGTTACTAATGGGGTGTGCTAATGCTCTTTAGAGCTATGAACTCAGGAATTCTGCATTGAGCATTAACAATGAAACAGATGGGACAACCACCTTGTGGAATTCAATTAACTATGCAAAAAATTAGTCCCTGCAGTTATTTAAATAAAACCAAAGAATTGTCTCTCAGGCCAGCAGTGCCAACTTTTAAACAATATCCAAGGGTTCTTAGAGAGCAAAAGAGAACACCTCCATTTAGTGATGCCCTCCCCCAAAAGAATATAAAATGTGAAATTAGAAACAGATCAACATTATTGTTTTTTAAGAATAGGGCCAAACTTGCAAGGCAGGATTGAACTGAAACAACTAGTTCTGAGGAAAGGACCAGGTCTATTTACCCTTGCCCCTTGTGGTGTAACTGGCCCATTTGCCCCTGGCTGCCCCCTTCTACTGTAATGACTAGTTTCAAAAAATCAAATCACCTGGCCCCGAAACCAGGAACTGCCCGTTGCTTTAGGTCAAGAAATTGTTACAGGGGTATTTATGGTTTTCATTGTTTCAGGAACGTTTGTGATTTACGTGTTTGCAAAATAACTGCTAAGTTCTGCTTCTGTACACCAGCTTGCTTGCATCTGCTCTAAAAGAATGCATTTTTTGCCTTTATAAACCCTGAGCTATTTGAGGTTGAGGCTGCTCGCTCCTGAATTGAGTTAGTCCCATCTGATTAAGCCAATAAACTCCAGCTTTTAAGATACTGGTCAGCATCTGTGACTTTGTCCAGGGGGTCAGCTCACTTCAATTTAGTATGAAATGTTATTTTTATCCAGTTGGATAAATCCTAGATGAGAACTTAGACAAAGAGCTGAAGACAGTAACGATTCTTGACATTCTCTTGAAACATGGTATGTATCTTTGAATTGGCAGTAAAGAATAGAAATAAATGTATTTGACTATGGTCTTTTTTAGGCAGCCATAAATAACTAGTAAGTAATTAAATAGTATGTACCTGAGACAGGCACCAGTGGCTTGTACCTGTAAATTCTAGTTATTCAGAAGGCTGAGAGCTGGAATGTGGTTTGAAGCCATCCCAGACACTAAAACTCCATGATACTCCAAGTCCATAATAACCAGTTAAAAGCTAGGCTGGAGACACAGCTCAAGTGGCAAAACACCTGCCAAGTGAGCAAGCAAGCCTTGCTCAAACCCTGCTACTGGCTACACACACACACACACACACACACACACACACACACACACACACACACTTGTGTCCTTAGAAAAGTCTCAATGCCTAATTGTAAAATAGAAATATAATAAATAATAATAGTAAATTTATTGTAAATTACTGTGTATAGACACTGATAATTGTAACTCTGTTGAGTAAATTTCCAAGAGGTGTTATTATGATTATGTAATGATTTATCACTACCTAAACCAAACAAATGGTATATTTTCTTACCTAAAAATTAAGTGCTCTACCACTTAAGCCACAGCTCTACTTCTAGCTTTTGTTTTTTTTTGGTGATTATTTGTAGATAAGACAGACTTTCCTGTCCAGCCTGCCTTTGAACCTTAATTATCATATTTTAGCTTCCTAAGTAACTAAGATTACAGATGTGGCCACTGACACATACCATTAGGGGAACTATATTATTTATTTAGGCGGGAGAAGCAAGTCTGTGGAAGAATCATCTAAATATAGAGATGGTTTCAATGTACTTTAGCATACAGGAAGTGGGCATGGGGGAGTATATTAGATGGAGAACAGTATGAGAAAAAGCTGAGCCCAAGCCAAACTTTACCCCAAGATAAGTTTTGTCTGGGGTAAAAAAAGGAAAAATTAGGCCTTCCTTCTAAATAAGAGGTTACTAAAAGCAAGACTTAATTTGAAATGGTAAAATCTAGTGAGCAAGGAAAGCAATGTGACAATTAAAATATGCCTCTAAGATCAACCACAAAGTCACTGTTTTACCACAGTTCTCTGCAGAGTTTCTTTTGGTGATTTGTCTCTCCGAGGCATCTGGATGCAGGAACTCATTTTGCAATGCTCGCCATTTAAAAGCTGTGATTTCCCCTTTCTTCGTTTACATCTGCAGCTTTTGTAAACCATTTGCATCCCTGATCATTTCTTCTTTCTCCAAGAGACCACATTACCATCCTGTTTGTCTCTTCCTTTGAGAGCAGCCAGCCACGTTGCTTGTTCATTCCTGAGTTTCTATATCCAGTGATAGGGTGGTCTCATTATTGACCGCATATTTAATTATGTCATCACTGTCCTGTCCATTCGCACAACAAGGTCTCTGAGATAAGCTGTCATTCTAGAGAAATTCTTAAAAAGAATATACAAGTGTCTTCTCCAGTCCTTAACTTCCTGCCTACTTCAAGCTGGTGAATTGCATCCCTATTTGTCCCGGAATGAAGAATAATAGTATTTATTCAAGAGAAAGGTTTTATTAGAGCTGATGAGTGGAAAGCACGAAATGAACTCGACGCCATCACCTGCATGGCTGAAAAACAGAAGGAAGATTCATATTTATGATCTTTTGGGAAGTCGTATCATTTGCTTCTCTAATCTCTTGCTCAGAAGATGACAGCAGGAGATGCAAACGACACCTCTGTGGCCATGTTTGTCCTCTGGGGACTCTCAGATGAAAAGCACCTGCAGCTCATCCTCTTTCTGGTCTCCAGGTGGATTTACCTTGTGACGCTGGGTCTCATCATCCTCATCAGAATGGACTCACACTTAAAAACATCTATGTATTCTTTTTCTCAGTTTTCTATCATTCGTAGACATCTGTTATTCTTCCCCCCACCGGCCTAAGGATGCTTTATGATCTCTTAAATATCGACTAAACAATTTCCTTCATTGCCTGTGCCACCTAGTATTTTGTATTGGCTTGAATGGGTATGTTTCAGTACTGCCTCTTGGCTGCTTGGCCTATGACAGATACGTTGCCATTGGTAGCCATCTACAGTACTTGGCCATTGTGGCTCCCAGTCTCTGTCAGAAGATGGTGGCTGGGGTCTCTGGGTGTGGTTTCCTCAGTAGCTTAGTTCAAACCATTCCTTGCTTTTATCTCCACTACTGTGGATCACATGTCATTCAGCATTTCTTCTGGGACAAGTCTCAGACTATTTCCTTGTCTTGCTCTGATCCTTTCATCAGCAGACTGATTCTTTTCCTGGGAGCTGTCTTCCTGGGCTTTGGTTCTTTTCTGGTTATCCTCTGGATAACCTGTGCCTCAGCCGGGCACTGGTGGCTCACGCCTGTAATCCTAGCTACTCAGGAGGCTGAGATCTGAGGATTGGGGTTCAAAGCCTGCACGGGCAGGAAAGTCCATGAAACTCTTATCTCCAATAAATCACCAGAAAACTGGAAGTGATGCTGTGGCTCAAGTGGTAGAGTACTTGCCTTGTGCTGAAGAGCTGAGGGACAGCGCCCAGGCCCAGAGTTCAAGATCCACAACCGACAAAACACAAACAAACAAACCCAAAACAACAAAGACAAACAAACAAACAAAACTCCTGTGCCTCTCACCTGGCAACTGTGACTGACACTCTTCTAGGGCACAGTCCTCTCTTAGTACATGTACCACAGCGCTAGACACTCCAAAAGGCGGGACAAAGTGCTATCCGTGATCTATACCCACCATCCTCATCCCCAGGTTAACCCCCCCCCTACAGTCTGAGGAATACAGAGATCAAAGAAGCCCTAAAAACGGTGATGAAAGAGGCCACAATTTACCTCAAAGGGCTGGGAAGGTGGCTCAGTGGTAGAGCGTTTGCCTTGCATGCCTGAGGCCCTGGGTTCGATTCCTCAGCACCACATAAGCAAAAAGAAAAAAAAAGCCGGAAGTCGCGCTGTGGCTCAAGTAGTAGAGTGCTAGCCTTGAGCTGAAGAGCTGAGGGGCAGTGCCCAGGCCCAGAGTTCAGGTCCCACGACCGGACCCCCCCCCAAAAAAAAAGTTTACTTCAGAAAGTATAATATCGGGCAGACTTTATGATCTGTAAGAAGGCTGAAGAAGAGTCAATAGGAGAGTATGTGCAGTCCTTTCGTGGCTAGGTAGAGAGCTATGAAAGCCTGGCTTCTTTAATCCTTGATGTCAGATTCTTTATTTGCCCAGGAGTGATATGTCTTGAGACAGGGTGAAGGACACTGAGCATAGTTTAAATGTCAGTTTTCATGGCTACAACTTACGTAGATGAAACCATGAATGCTTTTATGTTTTCAGGACAAAGTTATGCTTTGAGGGATATTATGGGTAGTGATAAAAGTAAGCCAGGATACAGCAAGGGCACCTGCATACCCGTGTTTATTGCAGGATTATTCACAATAGCTCCTTTACAGAAACAGCCCAGGTGCCCTTCACTCTTCAAGTAGATCCAGTACAGATAGACAGTGGAATTTTATTTATCCATCAGGAAGAATATTATTAGGTCATTTGTAGGGAGCTGAATGGATCTGGAAGAGGGTTTATTGAATGAAGCAAACCAGACTCAGAAAAACAAAGGACACATGTTTTTCTCTCATATATAGATCTGAGACCTAAAACATAACATAGATGTAAGTGCATAAAGGGTCATTCATCTAATGATCGAATCGATGAAAGCATACGCTATAGGCAAGAGCAGGATTATATGCTCTAAACCCATTAAACAAATAACAGGTTAACAAACTAAACATCGGGAAATTGAAATTGTCTTGACTGTAGGGAGGGGCTGGATGGAAAGAGGAATCGTGGGAAAATACAGTTGTAAGACTAAATGTACATATTTGAATTGGAACTAGGGAACTTGATACTGGTGAGGTAAGGTGTAGGTGGGAGGGTGGAAATGATAGAAGGAGTGACTGTAATCAATATGCCTTGTACATATAAATGGACATGCTCAGTTATAACCTCCTCGTACAACTACTTAAAGGTAACAATTAATATACATTAAAAAACAATGATGAGGGGTTAGGAAGGTGGCTCAGTGGTAGAGTGCTTGCCTTGCATGCATGAGGCCCTGGGTTCGATTCCTCAGCACCACATAAGCAGAAAATAAAAAGCCGGAAGTGGCGCTGTGGCTCAAGTGGTAGAGTGCTAGCCTTGAGCTGAAGAGCTGAGGGACAGCGCCCAGGCCCAGAGTTCAGGCCCCATGACTGGACCCAAAAAACAAAAAAAAAAAACAAAAAAAAATGATGAATGTTGAAATCACACTTGTTTGCATTGAATTCTGGATCTGGCCCTTGGGGGTTGTGTGACTTTAAGGAGATTAACCTAGCAAAGTTAGTATTTTCACTGATAATATAAAGCTAATAGGAGTAACAAGCTCATATAATACCTCCTTTAAAATTAACATTTTATTAGCATAAATTAACCTACACATGGGTTTCATTGTGGTACTAGCATACATTCATATAATGTGCTTTGATCAAATTTATCGCCTCTTCCTCGAGCTTACCAAATTGAAAGAAGATATAGTTTCAGGATTTTTTTCATCAATTAAAAATAATCTGCTGCTCCTGGTTATATTGCTGGAAAGCCAAATATCAGAGTATACTTAAATATGGCTGTGGGTTTCAACAGTAATAAAATAGTGATGAAATTTAGTGCAGCTGATGAGCTTATTTTCACTGAACTCACAAATGGTAGTGGAGTTTGGGTATGTTGTTTGTGGGTTTGTAATTTCAAATTACTTTTTATTAAATCTAACTCATAGACATGAACCCCAGCTAACTCAGGAGGCTGAAATCCGAGGATCACAGTTCAGATAAATCTGGGAGACTCTCATCTCCAGTTAACCACCAGAAAAGAAAAGAAAAGAAAAGAAGCCAGAAATGAAGCTATGACTCAAGTGGTAGAAAGCCAGTCTAGAATAAAAAGCGAAGGGATAATATCTAGGCCCTGAATTCAAGCATCCTAGTACAGGCACACACATTAAAAGAGTAAAGAGAAAGATTTTCAAACTCATAAAAGCCTAATGGCAGTATTTTATTCTTGGCTTCACACCCAAAGCTATTTGCGAATGCACTTAGCATATAGTTAGTGTTTGAATGAGGTACATGTTCATGCACATATGCTCCAGATCAGGTTTTTATTTTGGCTGGTTATAGGGCTTGAACTCTGAGCCTGGGCGCTGTCCTTGAGCTCTTCAGCTCAAGGCTAGTGCTCTACCACTTGAACCACAGTACCACTTCTGGTTTTCTGGTGATTAACTGAAGAGTCTCACGGACTTTCCTGCCTGGGCTGGCTTTGAACCATGGTCCTCAGATCTCAGCCTCCTGCGTAGCTAGGATTATGGGCGTGAGCCACCAGTGCCTGGCTTGCTCCATATTGTTTAGTGAAAACTTGCCTCTAGCCCATCACAGTGAGGAGACTGCATTCTCTGCTCCAGGGACATGATGTGGCAGCAGGAATAGGCAATTCATCAGGATGGGGCAACAGCACAATAAAAGATGGAGATGGGTATGGTGATTGATTACAATAGTCCTGAGTCTTGAGGGTATTTAATATAGGAAATAATTTTTATCAAGAGCACCTTAACAATTCACTGCCAGCTCACCATTCCTCAGTTTTGCAGTGACAAGAGATGATTGGAAAGACAGTTTATAACATTTATCAAGCTCCTACTCATTTAAGCCCTTTCGGTAAATTAGTCCCTGAAACAATGCTATAAGGTGTAAATGTCTTTGTTTCTATTTATACATGGGGCAAATGAGAAATAAAGTAAGTAAATGTAGGAAATGTTATACTTTACTTTTCTCTCTTTCCCCCTTTCTCTCTTCCTCCCTCTCATTTGTCTCCTTGATCAATTCACATACTAGCATTAACGATTTATATATATATATATAATTTTATTATTTTATTATTGCAAATATGGGATCTGTAGAAAATTGAGACACACAGGTAAATATGAAGAAAATAAATCACCTATTACATTTAATGTTTGACATAGAAAATATGATATTGTGATATATGTGTGTGTAAGCAATGGAAGATGAGAGAGAATAAGAACAAGGTGGGAGATAGAAAAAGCAGAGAAGGGCTGGGAAGGTGGCTCAGTGGTAGAGCGCTAGCCTTGCATGCAGGAGGCCCTGGGTTCGATTCCTCAGCACCACATAAGCAGAAAAAAAAAGCCGGAAGTGGCGCTGTGGCTCAAGTGGTAGAGTGCTAGCCTTGAGCTGAGGAGCTGAGGGACAGCGCCCAGGCCCAGA
The DNA here is from genome assembly GCF_024711535.1 of Dipodomys merriami. Classification (NCBI taxonomy): domain Eukaryota; kingdom Metazoa; phylum Chordata; class Mammalia; order Rodentia; family Heteromyidae; genus Dipodomys; species Dipodomys merriami. Next base: position 2,455,891 of record NW_027203493.1, read on the forward strand.
GGTCAGGCCCCACGACTGGACCAAAAAAAAAAAAAAAAAAAAGATAAAGCAGAGAAAAATTTCCTCCAGAAGTTATAACCATTTTGTATTCCTAGTGGTTTATTTGTAAGATGTTTTGTACTTCAAAGTCATTACTACATTGTCCTTTCAAAATGACTTGTTACTATTTTTACTAGTTTTATAATTGTGTTCCGGTTTGTTTTAACTGGAGTTTTGTTCTGTCAGAACCAAGGTTTAAATTATTTTATTTTTTAATATTTTTATCTTATACTCTGTTTTGGTGTTATGCTTCAGAAATACCTTTTACATTCCAATTATATATATATATATATATATATATATATATATATGCATATATATATATATATATATCCTGCTAATTCTTTTGTCCAAAGTGAATATGGTCACACAGATCACTTATTGAAATGTCTGTCTTTTCCCTATTAACTTGAAATACTACTTTTATCATATGTAAATTTTGTTATTGCCAATACTTAAATTTATTTCTGAAATGTCTCCTGCTTTTTTAAAGCATGTCTCTTATTATACAACAATAAATTATCAATGTTTATGATACTTATTAATATCTGAAAGTTTAAATCCTTTCTAATTATTCATGTTAAAAAGTCAAAAAGTGTAATTTCCTAAAAAGTCAAAAATTATAGTTCAACGAATGAACACCAGGAAAAGGGTACTTGAAAGGGTTAGGGAAGGTAAGGGAAGGGGGAAAATGAATGAAAAGAAGAGGGGAGAATGCAGTAAAAAATTCAATGTATATCCTACAAAATTTAAGAAAATGGAGTGAAGAGATAGGTTTGGAGGGGATGGGTAAAGTTGTTGAAAGAGGTTATTGATCAAGACCAACTTGATTCAAAAACTGCTTTGTTGGATGGAAACTTGTTTGTACGGCTACTTGAAGATAAAAATATTTCAAAAAGAGACTTGAAAGTTTTGGCTACTTTCCCAGACTCATTCTGATATTAGGTAAGGATCTTTTAGTTTGTGCAGCATAGCTTATGGGTATTATCAGTGATACAACTACTAGTGATCCTTACCTTGTTAGTTTTGTGTACAAGAATTATACTTCCAATAGAATCTCAGAAGCAAGTATTGAAGCTTTCTCTAGATTAAAGCTCATTCTTTTGATGCTGAGTAGACTGAATATACTTCAAGACAAGGTAACTGAACAGAAAAAGGCCAATGTGGCATGCATTCGTTGTTCTAGGTGGTCTGACCTGCATAGACATTTGGTCTATACCTACACCTGGCTGAAGGCAATGATGCCTAACTCTCTACCAGGCTGATGTTGAAAAAGGAAGCAGGGGTTGGAGGGGAGAGATATCTAGTAGCACTTGCATCTCTATACACAGGCATGGAGCTCATCATGACTATTTGTTTGCAGTCAATGATAATAACCAATACCTCGTCAGCAATTATAATGTACCAGATCATGTGTTGAGCATTTGTGCACACATTTCCATATAGTTCAAGAACCCATTGTTCTCAATTTGTAGTAAACGAATCAAGCTTCATGAAGTTAGGGTACTGGGACAATTAAATTCAAGAGCAAACCTCTAAGTCTGACATTTTAACCACATTACTATATTGTTTCCCATTTTTGAGGTATGTTTTACAATGAGAGTCAACATTTTAAAGACTTTTTAGAATTCCTGTAAGAATCCATGGGTTAATTTGTAATCTGAACTACTAGGTGGTTTCATAATAATTGAAGAAGAAAGAAAGGCTGAGGTCTTTCACACAAGAACAAATAAAAATTTCTCCATCTCCTGGGGTCATTGTTCTCATTCCAATGTTCTAGTTTTGACCATATTTTTTATGGGGTAAGATGATTCTGGCAGAAACAATCTATTAGAAATCTCTCAATCTATGACTTTCATAGAAGCATGCTTTCTTCTGTAACCTCTTAATGGCGTCTTTGATCTCCTTGTTCCTGAGACTGTAAATCAAAGGGTTCAACATGGGAATCACCACGGTGTAGAATACTGATGCAAATCTGTCAAAGCCAGAGGATGCACCAGAGCTGGAACTCAGATAGACAAAGATACTGGAGGTGTAAAAGAAGGAAACAGCTGTCAGGTGAGAAGCACAGGTGTTGAAGGCCTTGGACCTGCCTTTAGTGGAAGTGATCTTCCTGATGGCCACTACAATATAGACATAGGATATGATGATAGCTAGGACATTTGCTATCCCATATACCATTATCAACACAGCAGTCAGTACTTGTACAAAGAAGGTGTCAGTGCAGGATAGATGTAACAGCTGGGGCATGTCGCAGAAGAAGTGCCTGATGATATTAGGCCCACAGAAGTGGAGCTGAAGCAAAGCACACAATTGGGAAAAAGAACCAGTGAGTCCAGCTGTGTAAGTTCCCAACACCATGTGAACACAGAGGGTGGGAGACATGATGGATGAGTAGAGCAGTGGTTTGCAGATGGCAGCATACCGGTCATAAGCCATGGCTGTCATGAGACAAGATTCACTCAGGCCCAGGGTTGAAAAGAAGAAGTACTGAACAAAGCAACTCACATAGCTGATCATCTGCTGCTCCTGGAAGAAGTTGGAGAGCATCTTGGGGACTGTGGAGGTGATGTAGCAGAGATCTATGAAGGACAGATTACTGAGGAAGAAATACATGGGTGTATGGAGGTGGGAATCCATCCTGATTAGCACAATGAGGGACAGGTTCCAGGTCAGTGTTGTAATGTAGATGAGCAGGAATGTCACAAAGAGCAGTATTAGGATCCTGGGAAAATCTGAGAATCCCAGGAGGAGGAATTGGGTGATCTCTGTAAGATTTCCTGCTCCAATCATTGCCTTGGTGCTCCTGATAGGAGAAAGGAGACAAGAGAATGCATTGCTGATTCAGGTACAACTGCAACATTAGCATTTAAAAATTTATCTTTTTTCCTCCAATGAACTCTAGAGAAGAGAAATACTATATTTTGCTTTTATGGTAAATCTTTGCTTCCCTTCTCAAGTTTCAACAAGAATCTGTCCGGTTCATAGTTCCAAATAATTTATGGAATTTTGTGAGAAGTAACATGGTCATGACATACATGAATAAAGGCTTCACTTTTCCAACCACTTTGAAATTCTACCACACAGCAGTCAGGGTGACCATCATCAAGAAGATAAATAATAACAAATCCTGGCAAGATGTGAGAAAAAAGAATTCTCACTAACTTTCGGTGGAAATATGAATAATTCAACCACTGTGGATGAGATCAATGTGTTAAAAACTGATACATTGAATTGATACCTTTCTTTTGTACAATTACTTAAGGACAATACATGAAATTTATAAAAGGAATTACTATATCATCTAGTCACACCATTTTGGGAATGCCCGCTAAAGAATTGAAGTTCACTGTAGAGTTATGTGCATACCTAATTTTTTATGGAATAATTCGAATACCAAAACCAGGAATCAACCTTTTTGCCCATGGTCAGATGCATAGATATAAAAATATTATATATGTACATAATGCAGGGTGACAGGTTTTCTCTAAATTGTGGAAGCTAGGGAAAGTTCAGGGAGCTAGAAGGAGAAGAAATAGGGCAAATGAATAAAAAAGAGCAATAGAGTAGACAAATATCATCAAAGTACATTATGTATACATGTATGCTTCTTCTTGGTTACCAAATACAAGCAAAATGATTCCAATGTTTTCTCAAGGAAAACATGTGAGTTCTTGAACTAGTTTATTGGGAAAGATTGGTTCCCCCCCCCCCCAATTTTAATGGCCTAACATTTACATTTTAAGGCAAGGTAATTAACCCAAAGATATAGTAATTACTGTGACAAAGTCAGTGAGCATTATGGTTTATATTTTCTTTTAGAAAAGATATTGCTAATTCAACTTCTCAGAATCTCTATCCAGGATGAGTTAGATTTAATGAAAACATTTCAGAACCACTACCTGCAGCAGATGGCATCTCTCAGACACTGATACAGCTGGTGAATTCAACAAACTCATTATCCTCCAATGATCCTCTAGTAGCAAAGAAACTCACCACTGTTCCAATGCATTCTAGAGACACAGGCAACCATGGTAAAATGTATTAATTGTAACCCACCTTTCCTAAAAGAGTGAAGTATTTTTTATTTTTACTAAAATTGATCCTCAGTGTTTATCTCATACCATTTGGCAAGCTAGAAGAAAACGGACAAACTTCTGAATATGTTCACTATTTTTTCATCATATTTCTTTCAAGACAATTGGAGAAGAAAAATTGACATAAAGATGGATAGACATGATACTAGATGGATATAGCTAACCAAGTTTCATTCCAATTCCTTTTCCAAGACACAGTCAATTTGAGAAGATTCACAAGGTACAAAGTCAGGCAAGGCTGAGCATGATGCTCAATGAGCAATACAAGTAAAATCAACTTAAACAAGGGAGGAGGCAACAATGCTTGATAAGAAATGTACTCATTACCTTGCTCGTGTAATTGTAACCCCTCTGTACGGTATTTTCACAGTAAAAAGATCAACATAAAGAGGATATTTAGATGAACATGTCTGTGCCTCGAGTGCACCTCCAATATGTATATTGCTTGGTTCCTGTTTCCAGAAGCTGAGGATCATGAAAAATGAAAATGTGAAGCTGTTTGAAATAATCTTAAAGGGTGAATAAGATTGTTCATGAGTATATGTTAAACCCCATTTAATTTTTAGTATGCACAAGTCATGAATCAAGCCGCATGTTTAAATGAAAATAAAATTATTATTTTGAAAACAGATCCTGAAGAGCAAAAAAGGAAATTAAAAGGATCCAAGGAGGAAGACAATAGATAACCAAAGATAGGAATATGTTGATCTTAGGTAATTCTTCTGAAACACAATGCATTATGATTTAAAACACAGTAATTAATTACTGACTTAAAAACCTGTCAAGATATGTTGGCATGTATCATTTGGATTTAGATGATTATTATACCTACTTCCACAGGTATCCCTCAAATGTAAATTTCCAGATGTAATTCCAGAGTAATACCTGCAAACTTTTGGTTTTAAGATTATTTTAGTTTACTAGGGGGTTGATTAAGGTACATTATATGCATATATGGACATGTGCAAATAAAATCCCTTGTACAACTAATTGATGCTAATTAAAGATCATAAAAATATTCTACTCGACTCCCTTGTACCACTACTTAATGATCATAAAACTATAATTTTAAAAACAAGCAACTCAATGCGTGTCAGAGAATTTGAGCAAGGAGGAAAAAAAGAAGAGAAAGAACCCTAGGTGCAGGGCATGAGAGGGAAAGGAAGAAAAGAGATGAAGAATGAGAGACTGCTTTTCATAATTCCTGTTCTGTATGGATCCTATTACAAAAATCACGGTGATCTTCAGCTGGCCCAGAGTCTACTATGATAAGTTTTGCCCTCTAACCTTTGCACAGATCTTGTAAGAAGACAGAGTCCTTGTTAAAGACTGAAAATACCTATGTCTTTTTCTAGAGGAAATTTCTAAGTAGATCTGCTCTTGTGTTTTGTGCTGTTGGCTGCAAACATAACTGTCCCCTCACAACAGGAGAGCTGACCACATTAGTGGTGCTCTTAAATGTGCTGCAGGAAGCAGAGGTGAAAGAAAAAAAAGCCAATTAGAGGGAGAAAAAAAAAACCAGCAGATACTTATTCTCTGGTGTAGTTGTCATGGAGTTGTTCCCTGTTGATTTCCTGCTTTGCTTTGCCATGTGGAACAATTCTGTACTTCCCTCTGGTCCTACCATGATCTCAGGATTGTAATTTCCTTACTGACCTTGAAAGGTTTGGGGCTCGCATAAGGGCATTGGGATGTATTCCTAAATTCTGTTTCCAAGTCAGACACATTAAGAGATTTTCCCAGGATGGACCAATTAGTTTGCAACAGAGCTTCATGATATTAAATTATACATGTACATATACTTACTTGCTTACAAACTTTCATTACACACAATACACACATAGACATATATGTCCATTTCTACATTTCCTAAAATAGCTGGTATGAATGATCTGATTGAGTATAGTAGTCCTGTAAATTGGACAGTTTATAATTCCTTATGGCTAATTCAGAAAATCAAGGCATTAAAGTATACACAAATTATAACTTAGTAGAGTCACAACTTATCCTGATTATGACTGCTGGGGTTATGGCATTAAATTTGAGTAGACATTTGGTTATGTAAATTGACCTCTGTAACTAGCAGAAAATTTCAAATAAGCATCATGTCATCATTTTTCATGTCATATTTTCCTATTGCAGGTTTTGCAAAGTTAAGAGAGTATATGTGGGCCATGTTGGTAAAATTCTCTCAACTCTCTGTATAGTAAAACAGGGTAATTCTGCCCAGACAAGACTCAGAAAGCCATTCAAAGTTTACAGAATCAAAGTTTGAATATCACAGTAGCTCACATATAAAACAAAGCTAATGGTGTAGACAACTTTTCAGATATTGGATCAGCAACTGCTGTCCAGCAACCATGCATCACCTTGCTGTAACAGAGTTCTATAGACTTCTCAATCGCCTGCAAACTCTTCATGGTTTGTAAAGTGAGGACCTCTCTTACAAGGAAGCGTGACTTGAACTCATGGAATGGTTATGATGAATAGGGAACCAAATGGGGATTAGGATCATGAAGTAATATTTGGGGAAATTACTTTCTCTTTTTCATATCAGAAACAATCAAGGAAGGCAGAGCTCTAAGAGTTCAGACCGAATGGTAAGGAACAAGAATCTTCTCACACTGGGAGCAGCATCCTCTCTTCCGGATATAGCTGTCATGTTTTCTAGCAACCCAGCAAGTTTTTATTCATGTAAATTCATGAGAAAGAAAATAGCTGGCAAAGTTTATTGGATTCCTTGTTCTGTTTTCCATATCACTGAGCATCTAATGTTAACATTTCTTAACTGTTCTGTTTAATTTTCAAGGAGAATTCTTCCAATAAATTCCTTCTGCATCAGATTGTGTTAATTTGCTATTTAATAGAAATTTCCATCATAATTGTTCCCTTTGTTTTTGTTTTGTAGTTTTCATGATAGAGGTTCTTCACTGCCTTGATTAGGTTTATGCCTAGAATTTTTTTTAAAGGACATTGCAGGAAGTGGTGCTGTGGCTCAAGCGGTAGAGCGCTCGCCTTGAGCTGAAGAGCTGAGGGACAATGCCCAAGCCCAGAGTTCAAGCCCCATGACTGACCAAAAAAAAAAAAAGGACATTGCAAATGGAGTTGTTTTCTTGAGTTCCTTCTCTATCTGTTTATTGGCAGAAAGAAAAGCTATGGACTTATTTTGTGTTTATTTTGTATCCAGCTACTTTGTCAAAGGTATTTATCAATTTTAGGAGATTATGGTGGAAACTCCAGGACCCTTTAAATATAGGATAATATCACCTTCAAATAAGGATAACTTGTCTCCACCCCTTCCCATTTGTATTATTTTTATATCTTTCTCTTGTTTTATTGTTCTGGCTATTATTTCCAGCACTATAATGAATAATTCTGGAAACAGTGATCATCATTTTCCTTATTTTTAGAGGAATTAATTATACTCTCTCTCTCTCTCTCTCTCTCTCTCTCTCTCTCTCTCTCTCTCTCTCTCTCTCTCTCTCTCTCTCTCTCTCTCTCTCTCTCTCTCTCTCTCTCTCTCTCTCTCTCTCTCTCAGAATGCCAGTCCTGGAGCTTGAACTCAGGGCCTGGGCACTGTCCCTGAACTTTTGTGCTCAAGGCTAGTGTTCTACCACTTGAGTCACAGCTCTACTTCTGGCTTTTTTTGGGTGGTTAATTGGAGAAAAGAGTCTCATGGACTTTCTTGCCCAGGCTGGCTTCAAACTATGATCCTTACATTTCAGCCCCTGAGTAGCTAGGATTATAGGTGTGAGCTACCAGCTCCTGGCTGGCTACAGTTTTTTAAACTGTTAAATACACTTTTGACTGCTGGTCTGGCATAAATAGCCTTTATTATGCTAAGATATATTTCTCCTGTTCCTTGCTTCTTCAGAGATTTGAGCATAATGGATGCTGGATGTTGTCAAAGGCATTTTGTACCTCTATGAGATGATCATGTGGTTCTTGTCTATATATCAAATAATATATATATATGCACATACACATATATAAATCTACATATATGTATTTGTCTTTATTTCATTCAGTTCATTTGTATATTTTGGGGATTCATTTGGGCTTGTATATATGCCAGTTTTAATTTCATCCATTATTTTTACACTCATTCTTTGTGTGGAATTTTAAACACTTTGCTATTCTTAGAGTATAATACTGTGCAACTGTTGATTTTTGGAACAATCTCTTGCCTTCTTCATGTTTCCTGTGTCTATTCTTGGTTATTTACATGTCTGAGATCAAGTAATTGATTGTAAGGTTTCAAGGACTGTATTTCCTCAATTGAAATATTCTCTCTCTCTCTTTTCCTTTTTTTTTTTTTGCTAGTTCCTAGAGCTTCAACTCAAGGACGGGAGCTGTCCTTGCTCTTTTTGTGCTCAGGGCTAGCACGCTACCACCTGAGCCACAGCCCAGCCTCCAGCTTGTGCCTAATGGATTGGAGATAAGAGTCTCCTTGACTTTTCTGCCTGGGCTAACTTTGAACCTGGATCCTCAGATCTCAGCTTCTTGAGTAGCTAGGATTAGAGGCATGAGCCACCAGTGTCCATCAATATTCTCAATTTAAAGAGATTGGTAGTTGTGTTTTCTCACCACTGGGCTTGTGTTGTCTTAGTAGCCAAACATGTTTCTGCAGGCTGAGGACTTTAGGTCTGATCTTGTGTCCTGCTCAGAGAAGGAAATTAGCTGGAGGTGGTCCTACTGTGCAGGTTGACCATTTGAGTGGGCTGAGGGTAGGACTAGTCAATGATCAGTAAGTGTTTCAAGGCTGCCTTCAAACGTTAAAAGCTTCTTTGTGTACTAGGAGCCATTTCTGATCATAAGAAGCATTGCCATCTGAGAGCCCAGCTGGCTCCCATTTATACAGTCTCCCCAGTCCACAGTGTGGAGCTGTAGACTCATTCTAAGGCTGCTAACTTTCTTTTTGTTCTTCTGCATTTTTATTGGTTTTCTAAAGGCGATGTATAAGGCATTACAGTTATATAAGTGAAATAAAGATTATATTTCATTTTGGATAATGTCACCCCTTCTCTCATTCTTACTCAATGCTTCCCTCCTGTCCCCACCTACAACTTGTATAGTTCATTTTCCACATAGTGTCCTGTGAGTACCACTGCTGCATCTCTTCACCCTTTGTCTAACCTTTTCTGTGCCCTCTCTTACTTGCTCCTCAAAGACAGATAAACAGACAAAAAAGACAAAAGGAAAAGACTACAAAAACAACAACAAAGAAAAAAACTACTTGTTTCCACTTTTTGGACTTCATTTTGATAAACATAATTTTTTCTTTTGGGTCAGTTGTGGGGCCTGAACTCTGGGCCTGGGCGCTGTCCCTCAGCTCTTCAGCTCAAGGTGAGCACTCTACCACTTGAGCTATCGTGCCACTTCTGGTTTTCTGGTGGTTTATTGGAGATAAGAGTTTCATGGACTTTCCTGCCCGGGCTGGCTTTGAACTGTGATCCTCAGATCTCAGCCTCCTCAGTAGCTAGGATTACAGGCGTGAGCCACTGGTGCCCAGCTTAAACATAATTTTATATGATCAAATGCACATAGCTATTGTGCCTTTGTGATCCTCTCCTGAGAATATCCTCCTTTGGTCTCATTGTGTGTGAATGCCTAGAGACCTGTATAATTGACCATATCCCAGTATATTTTTCTCTTAATATCCATTGTGTTTACTTGTAGATTTATAGGCACACTTTAGCTATCACAAATAAGAAAAACCATACAGCCTATGTTTCTCTGGGTCTGGCTTATTTTGCTTAATACGATTTCTCCCCACGTTTTTCCATTTCCTTATGGATGGTACAATATCATTCGTTTGAATGGATGAATAGAATTCCATTGTGTATATATGCCAGTTAGTAGACATTTTACTAAGTCTGCTAACTTTCAGTTTCTCTGTTTTGCAGGCCTGTCACCTCTGCCATGGTTCTGATGATTCTCTTGTCTTTATGTTACCAGAGAATAGGTTCTCCCGGCTACCTGGACTCTTCCCATTGATGGAGTCAAATGTAGAACGTCTCTGATATTCTCTCTTGCCCTGGCTCTATATCTTCTTTCACTAAGTCCTTACAGTCTTCAATAACCATCTCAGTAGTTATATTTACATTTATGAATAATTTTGAGGCTATAATTTTTATTAATGCATTTTTTCTTAAATTTTAACGTCATTCATTGTTAATGTAATGTAATGCTACAAATGTTTATTTTTGAGTTTTGTAATCTGAAACTTTGAAGAATTCATTCTAAGTCTATGAGTTGTTTGTGTAATGATTAAGGCTTTTAATATCTAAATTACATTATCAGTGTACAGAGAACATTTAATGTTTTCCTGTGTATTTATGGATATTTCCTTCCAGTACTATTTTGAATAGAAATAGTGATGTTGGACATCCTTGTCTTTTTTTCATGGTTTGAGAAAAAAGCATTTAACTTCTTACATTGTGTATGAGTTTAGCTGCAGGTTTTTGCATCATTCTCATAGCTTTGGGGGACATAAAAACTGAATAATCAAAATATATGTGCTTAAACCTATCGGGAAATATTAATTTCCCACAGTTTTTGCGATAAAAATTTCCAGTAATGTCTTTTAAAATTCATTTAGAACACATACCCTAATATATTATATTCATTCACATAATATGAGTGATATCAATCCAATAGGTCATTATACATTGAGACGAGAATCCATTAAAGCCTATTTGTGCTTCTAGGTAACCAATGCAGTTATCTGCGCTAACCATCTCTTAATTTGTTGGGAATCTATTTTACTTCTCTCCAATACCCAAACTCAAGATAATGAAAGCTCTCATGAAGTTTCTTTATATATCTCTAGCTATTAAAATTAAAGTATACTTATGAGAGTGGTTATATAAATGCTTAGTCATTGGTTTCTTACTTTATTCAGTAAGTTGTGATGAGATTAAGGTGAAAATCAGGACAGAGGACTCTAAATATATGATGTTTAAATTGTTATGTGCCCAGAGTATTAGACCATACACACTCAAATTAATATGAGTCCAAAACGTGTTCAAAACAACAACAAAACAGCTGTGGTTCTGTTGTGGCAATAACTCAAAAGAAAAGAGCTTTAATTATTTTACTCAAAATGAAATAGCTCAAATAAAAAAAAGAAGACATTGAATCAATCTATTTATTAAAATAATTAGTTTTTTCTGTATTGTATGTTCATCCCACCTGCTCAGAAATACAGAATTAGCAAGGATTACCACCAGAACATTTCAGAGGCAAGTTTTCTGGATCCTAGGGAAACTCTTCCACATTTTTTTTTTTTTTTTTTTTTTTTTTTTTTTGCCATGGGAAGACAATACTTTATTTTTTTTTTTTTTTAATTTTTTTTTTATTGTAGAGATACTATACAGAGGGTTACAGTTACATGAGTGAGGTAATGAGTACACTTCCACTTCCTCTTGAACATTGTTACCCCCTCCATTGTTTTCCCCCTACTATCCCCTCCCTCCCTCCCTTCCCCAAGGTTCTTTTTTTTTTTTTTTTTTTTTTTTTTGATCGTGATTAAGTGATTACTTAATTTCCGGAAATTCACAGTATTGTGGAATAATGATGCTCATTTAAAGTCACAAGTTCATTCTAACTTTCCTGGAGCAAATTGTCTATCACAGTCTGTAATATATAACGGTGCTCATATGTTATATACCATATATGTGATCAGCAGCATGGGGATATTTAGTAGTGGTTCAACCAGATGAGTGGGAGTTCTTTGTTTCTTAAGTCCTGTTAGTTTTGTCATATCACCTAACATTTTGGATTCATCATCCACTTATCAGGGAGACCATGTACTGTTTGTCTCTTCGTTCTTGGCTTACCTCGCTCAACATGATTCCTTCTAGCTCCATCCATTTCCCTGCAAATGCCATTATTTTGTCATTTCTAATGGCTGCATAATATTCCATTGTGTATAGATACCACAATTTTTGGATCCATTCATCTGTGGTGGGGCATCTAGGTTGTTTCCATATCCTAGCTATTGCGAACAGTGCTGCAATAAACATGGAGGTGCACGTGTCCTTGTATATTGGTTCCTGTTGTTCAGGGTAGATGCCTAGAAGTGGTATGACTGGGTCGTAAGGGAGGTCAATCTTTAGCTTTCTAAGGACCCTCCAGACTGCTTTCCAAAGTGGTTGTATGAGTGTACATTCCCACCAGCAGTGTAATAGCGTTCCTCGTTCTCCACATCCCCTCCAGCATTTGTCGTTGGCTGATTTGTGGATGTGGGACATTCTGACTGGGGTAAGGTGGTATCTCAGGGTTGTCTTTATTTGCATTTCCTTCACCACCAGGGATGATGAACATTTCCTCATGTGTTTCTTTGCCATTTTTATTTCTTCATTTGAGAAGTCCCTCTTTAGTTCCCTTGCCCATTTAGTAATTGGTGTGTTGGGTTTGGGAGGGATTAGTTTCTTGAGTTCCCTGTATATACAGGATGTTAACCCCTTGTCTGATATATTGCTGGTAAATATTTTTTCCCAATTAGTTGGTTGTCTTTCTAGCTTGGTTGCGATAGCTTTATCTGTGCAGAAGCTTTTTATTTTAAGGTAGTCCCATTTGTCGAGTCTCTCTCCAATTTGTTGTGACCCTGGGACTCTGTTCAGGAAGTTCCTTCCTGTGCCTATTAGTTCAAGTGTCTCTCCTACTCTGTCCTGCAGTAGTTTCAGAGATTCAGGTTTAATGTTAAGGTCTTTAATCCATTTTGAGTTGATGTTGGTGCATGGTGATAGGCTGGGGTCCACTTTTAGTTTTCTGCATGTGGCTGCCCAGTTTTCCCAGCACCAACGGTTGAAGAGGCTGTGTTTCTTCCATTGTATGTCTTTGGCTCCTTTGTCGAATATCAGCTGGCTGTAGGCCTGTGGATTTATTTCTGGATCTTCTATTCTGTTCCATTGGTCTTCGGGTCTGTTTTTGTGCCAGTACCATGCTGTCTTTGTTATTATAGCTCTGTAGTAGAGTTTGAAGTTCGGCATGGATAGCCCTCCCATATTGTCTTTATCCCCTAGAATTGTTTTGGCTATTCTAGGTCTTTTGTTGTTCCATATGAATTTTTGGACTGTTTTCTGTATTTCAGTGATGTACGTCATTGGGATTTTAATAGGAATTGCGTTGAATTTGTATATTAGTTTTGGAAGTATTACCATCTTTACTATATTAAGTCGGCCTATCCAGGAGCATGGGAGGTCTTTCCATTTCCTAGTGTCTTCTGCAATTTCTTTCTTTAACTTTTTATAGTTCTCATTAAATAGTTCTTTTACATCTTTGGTTAGGTTAATTCCTAAATATTTTATTTTTCGGGAGGTTATTGTGAATGGGGTTGCTCCCTTTATTTCCCTCTCTTCCTGTACATTATCAGTGTATAGGAAGGCAACTGATTTTTGTGGGTTTATTTTGTATCCTGCTATTTTGCCAAAGTGATTTATGATTTCTAAGAGTTTGGGGATGGAGTTTTTGGGATCGTGGAGGTATAGTATCATGTCGTCTGCAAAAAGGGATAGTTTAACTTCTTCTTTTCCTATGAGGATCCCTTTAATGTCTTTTTCTTGCCTTATTGCCCTGGCTAAGGGTTCTAGGACTATATTGAAGAGGAGTGGAGACAGTGGGCATCCTTGCCTTGTTCCTGATTTTAGGAGAATTGGTTGTAGCTTTTCCCCATTAAGTATAATATTGGCTATTGGTCTGTCATAAATGGCTTTTATTGTTTTTAGAAATGTTCCTTCTATTCCTATTTTCTCCAGAGCTTTTAGCATGAATGAATGTTGAATTTTGTCAAAGGCCTTTTCTGCATCTGTAGCGATAATCATGTGATTCTTGACCTTGGCTCTGTTGATATGTTGGATTACATTTATTGACTTACGTATGTTAAACCATCCCTGTGTCTCTGGGATGAAGCCTACCTGGTCATAGTGAATTATTTTTTTTATGTGTTTCTGGATTCTGTTAGCTAGAATCTTGTTAAGGATCTTTGCATCTGTGTTCATCAAGGAGATTGGCCTGTAATTCTCCTTTTTGGTTGGGTCTTTGCCTGGTTTGGGGATGAGTGTGATATTGGCTTTGTAGAATGAGTTTGGGATAGCTCCTTCCTTCTCTGTTTCTCTGAAGAGCTTGAGGAGTATGGGTATTAGTTCTTGTTTAAAGGTCTTATAGAATTCTGCTGTGAATCCATCTGGTCCTGGGCTTTTTTTTGTTGGAAGACTTTTGATAGCTTCCTGTATCTCATTATAGGATATTGGCTTATTTAATTGGTTAACTTCTTCTTTGCTCAGTTTGGGCAACTTGTATTTCTCTAAAAATGCATCCATTTCTGCCCGATTTTCTTCCTTTAGAGAGTATAGCTTTTGAAAGTAGTCTGTTAGAATTGTTTGGATATCTTGGGTACGTGTGGTGATGTTTCCCGTGGCATCCCTAATCCTATTAATATGGGTTTCCTCTCTTCTTTTTTTAATTAATCTAGCCAATGGGCCATCAATTTTGTTTATTTTTTCAAAGAACCAGCTTTTTGTTTGGTTTATTTTGGTTATGGTTTTCTGATTTTCTAATTGGTTAATCTCTGCTTTTAATTTGGTTATCTGGCTTCTTCTAGTAGCTTTAGGTTCCATTTTTTCCTGTTTTTCTAGCTGTTTTAATTGCAACATGAGATTATTTACTTGGTCTGTCTCCATTCTCTTGATGTGGGCACTGAGGGCAATAAATTTGCCCCTCAGGACTGCTTTTGCTGTGTCCCACAAGTTTCTTTGTGAGGTGTTTTCATTTTCATTGAGTTGTAGGAAATGCTTTATTTCTTCTCTGATCTCTTCTGTTATCCAGGCATTGTTAAGGAGTGTGCTGTTCAATTTCCATGTATTGGAGAAATTTCTGCTGTATGCTTTGTTATTGAGAGCTAGCTTGATTCCACTGTGGTCAGATAGGATACAGGGGATTATGTCGATCCCTTTGTATTTGCTTAAGTTCCTTGCATGAACTATGATATGGTCTATTTTGGAGAAAGTTCCATGAGCTGCTGAGAAGAATGTGTACTGTGTTGTTTTAGGGTGAAATACTCGGTAGATGTCAGTTAATTCCGCTTGCAGTATGGCCTCTCTTAATTCGGTAGCTTCTTTGCCAATCCTCTGGTTGGTAGACCTGTCCTTTGGTGAGAGTGGTGTGTTAAAGTCTCCTAGTATTATCGTATTGGGATCTATTTTATTCTGTAAGTTTGAGAGCATTTGTTTGACATATCTGGGTGCACCAATATTTGGGGCATATAAGTTGATGATGGTTATATCCTCCTCTTGGATTGTTCCCTTTATTAATATGTAGTGTCCGTCCTTGTCTTTCTGTACTGATTTTAATGAAAAGTTTATTTTGTCAGATATCAGGATAGCTACACCTGCTTTCTTACTGGGGGCGTTTGATTGGTAGATCCTTTTCCACCCCTTCACTCTGAGTTTGTTTGTATGTTTGGCTGAGAGGTGGGTCTCCTGAAGGCAACAGATGGATGGGTCTTGTTTTCTTATCCAGTCCTCAGTTCGTTTTCTTTTAATTGGCGAATTCAGCCCATTTATATTAAGAGAAAGTATAGAGAGATGCATTGTTGTCCCTGCCATTCCGTTTTCCTAAGTTTTTCTTTTTTCCTTTCCTCCTGTGCTTGCTCAGTTAGACTTTGAGTAATGCCTGTTTGGGGCAGGCCCCAGTTCCTGGCTGCTTTCTTCAGGTTGTGTCCCCCCTCTTAGAATTCTTTGTAATGCTGGCTTAATGTTTATGAATTCATTTAGTTTTTCTTTGCTATTAAAAGTTTTCAGTTCTCCATCAAATGTGAATGCTAGCTTTGCCGGGTAGATCAGTCTGGGTTGGCAGTTATTGGCTCTCAGGGCTCGTATGGTGCTTTCCCAGGCTTTTCTTGCATTCATTGTTTGTGTGGAGAGATCTGCAGTAATTCTTATTTTTTTCCCATTGTAGTATAGCTCCTTCTTCATTTTTGCTGCATGCAGGATTGTTTCCTTATTATTCAGATCTATCATTTTTACTATAATGTGTCTAGAAGTGTTTCTCCTGGGGTCTTGCTTGTTGGGTGTTCGATAAGCTTTTGTGATGTAGTTAAGATGGTCGTTTTTGAGGTGGGGAAAATTTTCATTGATTATCTTGTTAAATAGGTGTTGCATTCCCTTGCTCTGGAATTCCTCACCTTCGTCCACTCCAATTATGCGAAGGTTAAATTTTTTAGCATTATCTGCTTGCTCTTGAATATCCCTTTGGTTTAATTTGAGTAATTTTTCCATATCTGTCACTTTTTGGTCCAGTTGGTGTATTCTGTCTTCTGTATCTGACACTCGACCTTCCATTTCATTCACTCTGTTGACAGTGGCTTCTATTGTGGTTTGCATGGAGGAAATGGATCCCTTTATGGATTCAATGTTGGTTCTCAGAGTACTGATCTCACCTCTCAATGAGGTATGCATTACCTCTAATTTGGCGTTTATCTCACTTCTTATTGAGGTTTGTGCAGCTTCTATTTTTGCATGCATCTCTTGTTTGATACCCTGTATCTCTTTGGATAGATCATCCTTGTGCTCTTTCAATTTCTGATAAATTTCTCGCTTTATTTCTTGAGTCATTGCCTCCAGCAACCCTTGGAAGTAGCCTTTGTCTTCCATTCCTGCTTTGCTCCCACTGGGGCTCTCCCCTGTGTGGCTGCTGGCTTTTGGGGTGAGCTTGCTGTCCTGGGTGGTAGTAAACCTTGTGATTTTTCTCTGTGATTTTCGCATGGAGGTTCAGGAGACTGCTCTTCAATTTTGTTTTGGTGTGTCTGTCTTTGCTTGGTTGCTGATTCTGTATTGGTAGAGAGAGTCTGTGCCTGATCTGGGTTCTGTTGGGAGCCTATTTCCAGCTGCTATTCTGACTTACTTAGGATTCTCAGCTCTCTGCTGTAGATTGCTGACAGTTCCCGCCTTTGGAAGGGTTGAGCAGCCTAGACTGCTTGTGTTTGCTCCTACGGGTGCTCTTGTGAAGAACAGATGCTCTGGATGCACTCTCCCAAATGCTGGAGTCTGCTATGGGCTCCTGATGTGTTTTTGTTTATTTGTTTTGGGCTGGTTGTGGGCTTGAACTCTAGGTTTGGGTGCTGTCCCTCAGCTTTTTCAGCTCAAGGCTGGCACCCTACCGTTTGAGCCACAGCACCACTTCTGACCCTTTTTGCTTTTGTGATGCTGAGGAATCAGATGCAGGGCCTCATACATCCAAGACTATCATTCTATTGCTGAGCCGCCTTAACAGTCTGAGCTCCTGCTTACTATCAGGTGCTGGCAGCCTGTGTTGCCCAATTCCCAATCTAGGGTATATGGGTGGAGTTTTGGTGGGGTTTGGGCTTCTCTTGTCCTGGGCCTCCAGGTCTTTTGTTGTCACAGGCGTGCTTCCCGGGGGAGTGTTGTTTCCTGGTTTTCTCCCCTCTGTTGAGGCGTATGCTCAGCTTTTTACTTCAATTGGGAGGAGTTGGTTGTGTTGTTCAGGCGCCGGATCCCCGGGCTTGGTTCCGGCCCCAGCCTGGAGCGCGCTTGTTAGGCCTGTGCTGATGTGTATACCCCCTAGGTTATACAGCCTGGGGGACACAGTTCAAATTTCTTCTACTGTTGGTAGTCTTGACCCAGGGGCGCTGTTCCTGGCTTGGGCATTTAAGCTCCCTTCCAGGGGTGCTCTTGCTCTAGCCTGGCCAGCTGAGTGTGCTCCACGGGCTGGTGGAGCTCTCAAACAGTTCCCAGTTTTAGTGGGTCCTGTGGTCCGGGTGCTGGGGTAGGGAGTCTAGGTCAGGGTCTGGGGATTCCCTCCAGCTCTGGTCTCCCTTGAGGGATACACTTCCCCTGTGGGGTACTCACCCTGGAGCTGGTTGTTTCTGTGTGGTGTAGGTCGTCAGTTGTTGTTGCAATCCGGGCTGGGTTGGGCGGTGGTGGCTCTGTGTGATTCTTTTCTGTCTCTGCCTCTGTCGAAGCTGTTGGGTCAAGAGTGTCCACGCTCAGGCAGCTTCTTCTCGGTACCTCTGGGGCCCAAGTGACCCCGCCGGGTTGTTGCGATCGTGATCGGGCGGGCGGGTGGTCTGCAGACAGGACCCTTTGTCGCGCCGAGCCGCTTTGGCGGGATGGAACCTCTCTGCTCGGGTGGAGAGTGCTGGATCGTTGCGATCGCGATCAGGCGGGCCGGGTGGTCTGCCGCAGGTCCTTTTGTCACTCTGCTGATGCCGAGCGGATTTGGCGGGATGGAGCCTCTCTGCTCGGGTGGAGAGTGAGGGGTGGGGGTGGGATCCTCGTGGAGACTCCCGGCTGGTAGGTTTCACTGTTCCTGGCGATCTGCTGTTCTGCAAACCAGTACCTGATGTTCTGAAAGTGGCCCCCTGTGTCTCTGCTGTTTCTCTGGGGCTCCCACAGCCCCCGCCGGGCCGGCTGGCCGGCGGCTTGGCGCGCTGCCGCGCGGCCAGTAAAGGTTGGGGGAGGGGTCTTCGCTTTTCTCTGTTTTGAAATTCTTTTCCTCTTTCTTTTTTGTTATTCTCCGCCTCTGGTTTTTCTCTGAGTGTTCGTCTTTTTGTTGTTGTCGGTCTCTTGGGGAGATTAAGCGTTGGAACTCGAACTCTCTTTTTGGTTGGAGAGAGCTGTGGCGTTTCCCTACTGCCCCGTCGCCATCTTTCTTCCACATTTTTTAGAGATTAATTATTAAGATCAAGCATTCTTCAATCTCAGCAGTGAAAGGAACAAACAAGTTTGTAAACTTTGCTGTTTTACAAATGCCCATGGCTGTAATAGAGAACCAAGAAGTTACAAAAAGAATATTTCATGGCACCGAGTCAGATACTGGTCGATATTACCATATACTCTTTATCATATTGAGCCTTTTTCCTAAGTCAGTTTGTTGTGTACTTGTCATGTGTGTATTATTGTGGGTTAGGATGATTCTGACAGGATCAATCTACCAGAAATCTCACAATTGGTGACCAAAGTAGCAAATCTTCTTTTGCAACCTCTTTAGAGCATCTTTGATCTCCTTGTTCCTGAGACTATAAATCAAGGGGTTCAACATGGGAATCACCACGGTGTAGAATACTGATGCAAATCTGTCAAAGCCAGAGGATGCACCAGAGCTGGAACTCAGATAGACAAAGATACTGGAGGTGTAAAAGAAGGAAACAACTGTCAGGTGAGAAGCACAGGTGTTGAAGGCCTTGGACCTGCCTTTAGTGGAAGTGATCTTCCTGATGGCCACTACAATATAGACATAGGATATGATGATAGCTAGGACATTTGCTATCCCATATACCATTATCAACACAGCAGTCAGGACTTGTACAAAGAAGGTGTCAGTGCAGGATAGATGTAACAGCTGGGGCATGTCGCAGAAGAAGTGCCTGATGATATTAGGCCCACAGAAGTGGAGCTGAAGCAAAGCACACAATTGGGAAAAAGAACCAGTGAGTCCAGCAACATAGGATCCCAATACCATGTGAACACAGAGGGTGGGGGACATGATGGATGAGTAGAGCAGTGGTTTGCAGATGGCAGCATACCGGTCATAAGCCATGGCTGTCATGAGACAAGATTCACTCAGGCCCAGGGTTGAAAAGAAGAAGTTCTGAACAAAGCAACTCACATAGCTGATCATCTGCTGCTCCTGGAAGAAGTTGGAGAGCATCTTGGGGACTGTGGAGGTGATGTAGCAGAGATCTATGAAGGACAGATTACTGAGGAAGAAATACATGGGTGTATGGAGGTGGGAATCCATCCTGATTAGCACAATGAGGGACAGGTTCCAGGTCAGTGTTGTAATGTAGATGAGCAGGAATGTCACAAAGAGCAGTATTAGGATCCTGGGAAAATCTGAGAATCCCAGGAGGAGGAATTGGGTGATCTCTGTAAGATTTCCTGCTCCAATCATTGCCTTAGTGCTCCTGATAGGAGAAAGGAGACAAGAGAATGCATTGCTGATTCAGGTACAATTGCAGCATTAGCAATTTCTTATTATCTATGTTTTCTCCCAATGAGCCCTGGACAAGGAGAAATCCTTCAGTGTGGTTCTGTGGAAAGATCACACCCTTTCTTTGTAAGTTTCAACCAAAACCTGCTCAAGTGTTTAGGTAATAATTTATGAAATTAGAACTTATGAAATCTCAGGAGAATTATAATTGCCAACATACACATGAGAAAGTGTTTCTCGTGGTTAGTAATTCAAATCAAAACTGAATTTTTTTCCACATGACTACTCTGTGTTAGTCACCCTGAATTATTTTGCTACTTCAGTGTTTCTAGGTAACTCAATCATTTTCCATTTCAGTGTTCTGATGGTATCACCCAAGCATGGAGTCATTTGGTTTGGGATAGTTTTTTTTTCCAACCATAAAAGACTCATGTTCTGTGAGTATCTGTGACATTTATGAGCATTGTTCTGATTAGAATAATTATTGTGCTAAGTAAAAACATAAAACAAAAAGCTCAGAGAAAGACTTCTGACTACTTATCTTTAATTGTTGCTTAGTAATTATGATAGTATATGGGGCATCTTTCCAAAATAATTTTGAAATAGTACTCCGTCCTGGATTTTAAAATAGTCAAGCATTTATTCTTGTCTTTAAAAGAAATTATATGCCCTATGTACAATCATTTTTCACATATTTTACAAATGTATTTAATACAGTATCGCCCAAGTTGCTCAGATCACAACATCGTATTTTATCATTGTGATAATAATTTGGTTGATCAATAAATTTATGGAATTAGTTCCCTTAAGGGAGCTTTCATACAAAGCATTCCCAAAGGATGTGAGAATAGCTCACTTTTTACCCTAAGGATTGTCTCAATTATAATGGTTTTATTTCTTGAAAACAGAAGAGTGATGTGGTTAAGTTTTCAAACATAAGAGTTTAATTCTGATACCCTCTTATCATCTCAAGTTGTTTGATTTGGTTTAGCAAAATAAACTTGGTGTATTCCTTATGAAATGTGGATATTAAATGACCTTGAAGACATTAACTAGGCTAAATATAAGCCAAAAATTCTAACATATGCACACAATCAGGAACCTGGATAATTGTTCGGTATATGTTGACTAGTATCACTGAGTGCTTAAAACCAAATTAGAGCTTGCTTTTCCCTTTTTTTTCTCTTTTTCTCCTTCCTTCCTTCTTTCCTTTCTTCCTACCTTTGTTCCTTTCTTTCTTTTCTTTCTTCTATCTTATTCCACCTGGTCTTCTTCTTTTCTCTGTTGTCTCTTTCTCTGCCTTTCATTTTAAAGAAAATTCTCAGACAGCATCAGCTTGGTAGACAGTGAGGCCTTCTTGCCTTTATTCATTCCCCAGCTGTCTCAGGTATAAATGGACATAATCATATTTCCTTATCTCAGAGCATGGGCATAGAAGATTTCACAGGACAACAGTTCAATAAATGACTCACATTATAATTTATCTCCGTTAAAAAAGAGAGGAAAAAAGAAGCACTGATATTAAAGCATGAAGGAATGCTTGATAAAATAATTTCCTAATTAGATGCTCTTTAAGCCTAGACTCAATAATATTTTTAAATATTTTTTATTGAGATTAATTGATTACATAAATTTCACAGTATTGTGAGATAGTGATACTTTGTTAAAGTCACAAACACATTTTAACCTTCACAAGGCAAATTGCCATTATCATGCTCTGTAATGTTTGTAAATTATATGAGCTTTGACAATACAACTATTTCTTCCACATCAGGTGATATGTACATTTCTTTCCTTTTGCTTAGTGTCAGCTGTTCTCTCTTTCCCTCTCATTCCCTCCCTCCCATCGCTGCCCTTGAGTTGCTTAGTTCATTTTCATCAATGTCCAGAGCAGCTGATGGGTCCCGCTGTTGTATTTTTCCCTGTTTCCCTCTGATTCTGTGTCCACCTCCTAGCTTCCCTCAGATGTGCACACACACACACACACACACACACACACACACACACACACACACACACATACCATGTATGTGGTCAAGAACATGGAGTCATTTAGAAATGATACGACAAATTGAGGGGAGGTCCTTTGTTTCTTGAGTCCTATTTACTTTGTCCTATCTCCGTGCATTTTGGATTTAACATCCACATATCAGGGAGATCATGTGCCATTTGTCTCTCTGCTCTTGGCTTACCTTGCTCAAAATGATTTTTTTCTAGTTCCATCCATTTCCCTGCAAATTAGATTCAATAATATTAAGAAATAGAAAATATTGACATAAGTTTAAGAAGGGAATTGGTAAGAGAGAATAACAGAATAAGGAGTGGGGTTAAGATAGGAATAAAGACAACTATTTTTTTTTATCAAAGTGAAATATATGCATGTGTAGAACTACATAATGAGTCACCTTTTATATAATTAATAGACACTTAAGAAACCATTAGCTATATTTTTTACCTTCTATCCCTGTTTTTCTCTCACTTACATGGATTTCCATTTCCTTCTGCATCAGCACCAGGCACTTGGGGAAAACAGTACTGACTAGGCAAGTGGTAAGCTACAAATGGGATTTTACTACCCCGTGCCAAGCATTGTACCCAGCAACATTTGCATCACTCAATAACTATATGATACATGCATAATAAATGTTTTTGCCTAGATTTGAGTGTGAGGCCAAGAATATTTTATTTCCACTTAATTTCTGTTGTACATTTATGAATTTGTAAGCTTTCTGGTTTATTTTTTAGACTAAAGAGTGCCAATGTAACTTTGAAGAATTTTATCCAGATTGAGTTATATTTAGTGCAAGTATTGCAGCATCATTAACTACAGCAGAGGACATTTGGATGAACATTTTCTGTGGCTGGAGTGTATCTCCAATACGTGTATTGCTTGGTTCATGTCTCCAGAAGCCCAGGGTGACAACAAATGAAAATGAGAGCTAATTGAAATAGTACCAAGGGACAAATAAAATTGTGTATGAGTGCACATTAAACCCCATTTTATCTCTTGCTATGCATAGTTCATGATTCATGTATTTAAATGAAAACAAACTTATTATTTCAAAAGCACAGTCTAAAGAACAAGAAATTAAACTGAAAGGGTTGAGTGATGAATATAATAGAGAAACAAAGATGATCATATCTTGATCTTCAGTAATTCTCCTGAAATGCAAAATGGTATAGTTTAGGATTCAATTGTCAATTACTGACTTTTAAAATCTGCATGCTCTTGTCGCATGTGGAGTTAGATCCTCCTATTACAGCATTTTCAACACAGGTCCTTTGTCTCTAGTAATACCTGAAACTTTCTGACAAAGAGGTGAGTTGGATTAAGGTATATTGCATGTATATATTGACATGTCAAATGAAATCTCTTGTATAACCAACAGATGCTTATAAAGTGCAAAAAAAGAGCTTTTTATAAATTCAATGCTAGTCAGAGAATTTGAGTAAGAAGAGGGGGAATAGAGGAATAACTCTAGGTGAAAAGAATGAGAAGTATGAGATGGTATATACATATATAGTATATAATATATATATATATATATATATATATATACACACACACACACACTCTTATACTATCTATAGGAATAAGAGTGAAGAGGGGGTAGAGAAGTGAAGAATGAGAAACCAGTTTCCATAATCTTTGTTCCATATATGTCATAGTTTAACAAATCACATAGTGGGGCTGCGAAGGTGGCTCAGTAGTAGAGCGCTTACCTTGCATGCCTGAGGCCCTGGGTTTGATTCCTCAGCACCACATAAGCAAAAAGAAAAAAAGCCGGAAATGGCGCTGTGGCTCAAGTGGTAGAGCGCTAGCCTTGAGCTGAAGATCTGAGGGACAGTGCCCAGGCCCAGAGTTCAGGCCCCACGACCGGAACCCCCCCAAAAAATCACATAGATCTGGACAAAGCACAGATTCCACTAGTATAAATCTTTCAATCTGACCTTTACACAGATTCTATATGAAGGCAGAGTCCTTGTTAAAGATTGAAAGTTCTTTTGCTTTTCCAGAAGTTTCCAAGTAGAGCCACTCTGAGATTTGTGTGGTTGGTGAACTTGCTTGTTCACTCCCAGTAGAAGGGGTGACCACACTAGAGGTGATCTTAAATGTACTCCTGAGAGTCCAAGTGAAAGACAAAGAGCCAATCCGGTGGCAGATGCTTAGTCTCCCGTGTCACTGTTGTTATGGAGTTTTTCCTGCTGAATTTGAGCTCTACCAGCTCACCTCTCCAATGATTCCCCACCTGTGGCCCAAGACAGTCACAGGATCCCAATACTCCCCGTATCCCGCCTCCGGGGATCAAGAACCAGGTATAGCCACATCCCAAGGGAATTGAGGTGACACCAGTGACACATTCCTCAGGGGAAAAGAGCCTGAGCTAAAATGTGCTAGCTTCCATCTAGTCCAAACAGATACAGTGCCCTCCTCCCCCCCCCCCCCGAATCTAAGCAAGCAATTAGAAGCTGAGCTTCTAAGGCCCCTTATGTCTCTGAAGGTAGAGCAATCACTGCCCGAGTACTTATTTCCAGGTGTGCAAGTTGATCTTGCACTATATGACTCTAGGTCTTTGCTCTTGCGGCTTCCTGTCTTGTATAACCTGGGAAGCTCCTATGTCCACTCCTATATCCATCATGACAGCATCCTCGGTGACCATCTCCATGAAACTTACGTCCCGTGCCAGGCTGGCGTGGTGCTCCTTTGCTTTAGGATTTCATTTGCAGTCTGCTGTGTCAGAGCCCAAACCAAGATGAAGGTCCTCAGCTCTGCTTCCCCAGTATGAGGAAAACCAGACCGGGAAGACCCTCAAAGAAGCCTATTGACTCTGGTAGTTGGAAGAAGGGCAGTGATAGTAGGCTGCCTGGTAGAAAGACTGAATTCCGGTTCTTCTTTTACATCTTCATGTCACTTTTTCCTCCTGCTAAAAGTTTCCCCTCCTGATTTTGTAGTGTATGCAAAATGTTTCAGGAACCTGAGAGCCAGACAGGCAAGGAGTGTCATCTGCAATTATGAGAACTTTCAAACACAAGGAGGGGAAGATGGTGGAGATTTCTCCATTTGATCCCATGGATGAGAAGAATAATCATTGTTTAAGAAACATGAAAGAAAGGAATGAGTACATTCTAAAAAAAGAAATGAAAAGAGGAATGATGATGGAGGGACAGGACAGCTCTAAAGCTCAGAGAAGCAGAAAGGTGACAGAAGCGGGGAGACAGTCTTCAGCTTCATATATGGCTCCCTGGTGAGGCAGGGGGTGGGGAGAGAAAAATCCAAGGCATCCGCACAAAGTTTTCTGAGTGGTGTTGGAGACCAACTAGCAGACCTACCTGCGGGACAGGTGACACCTCCTGCAAGTCTTACACAGACTTGCAGTTGCAGGTATATGTTAGGATGGCGACTTTCTCTATGTGATGGACCAGTGTCAGATAAGAAAGACACATTTTTGGCTTGCCAGTATCTCAGAAAGCTACCGGCAAGGATCGTCTCAAAGGCCTACACTTTGAGACTGGAATGTTATAGAGCTATTAAAATGAAGAACAATGACAGCTCTCTGGAGTCTTGAGGCATTCTTTCACAGTGTCTGAGAAGATGGTGAGGGAGAGATGGGGGTTCTGACCTAGATCTGCTGGAGAATTTAAGCAGCATGGAGCTTGGGTGGTAAAGCGTAGGATGGTGGGTGTTTTTGCTGTCCATGGTGAAAGAAAACATCATTGTGTGAGGATCACTGAAGAAACAGAACAGGCAGAGAGCTTTTTAGCCTCCAGGGGCTGCATTTTGGCTGCAGGGTTTTGTACTCAGGCAGAACTGAGAGGTCTAAGTCTAGTTTTGGGAATCTCACAATCTCTCCCATTTCCATCCTGTGTATGGGGGAAGGGGTTGCTGGTCAGGGTTGCAGACCACTGAGACAAGCCTCCAGGAAATGCCAACCAGCTCTGTGGGTTTGCTGCAAGGAGAGGCTGAGAGACCTGAGCTCAGGACTCCGGATCGTGTGATACCCGCCCCCACCCCCACCCCAGTGTTGTCCTGTCTATTGGGTAGGAAACTTTTTTTTTTTTTTTGGCAGAATCTGCAAACACTGAGGTTAGCAAGCTGAGCAACTGAATCTTCCAGTTCTCTATTATATTCAGAGCAGAATTCAGTGCTCTGTTGTCCCTTCCTCCCGCCCCGCCACTGTCCAAGGCATTCGGAAGACATTGATAGGCTTCAACTTTTGTTGCCATTCAGGGCACAAAACATAGAGTTCATGCCTTAAGAGGAAACATGTCTGGCCCATACTGACAAGATCCTTGAGGACAGCAATGTCTCCCAGGAGATGAAGAAGGGGAGCTTCTAAAGTGAAAGTAGTTCAGATGTGGACAACAGATTCACCCTCAACCTGTGTACACACACACACACACACACACACACACACACACACACACACACACACACACACACACACACACACACACACACACTCACAACCTGCACACTAGGAACTGTTTTCAGGTTGTTCTTTTCCTTTCTATGAATGGTAGAAGGTGGGTGAATATTTGGCTACTGAGCTATACCACCAGTCAAATGGTAAGAAACAATCCTGCTATTCTTTGAGTTTAACAGGCATGTAATTATTTTGTCATAAATAATAGAGTTGTTCAACCACATTGATTTTTATGTGGGCACTCGTCCCAGGGCTTGTTTTCATGATTGGGAGGGAGCGAGCTTTGTGGTTTCATATATTCCCTACATTGGGAAATTGCTGTTGGTTATCTATTTGTCCTAAGAAACATGTAAGATAAACATTCCTGGGAACTTTGGTATAAAGGGAGTCATGATGAGGAAACATATAGCAATAACAGCTTCTTTATGGAAAATTTTTTTTGGTGTCCGGTCATGGGGCCTAAACTCTGGGCCTGGGCGCTGTCCCTCAGCTCTTCAGCTCAAGGCTGCGCTCTACCACTTGAGCCACAGCACCACTTCCGGCTTTTTTGTTTTTGCTTATATGGTGCTGAGGAATCAAACTCAGGACCTCAGGCATGCAAGGCAAGTGCTCTACCACTGAGCCACCTTCCCAGCCCTATGGAAATGTTCTATCCCAAGTAATTTCATAGAAATGTTAGTAACCATGCTAACAGTAATATTAGTAACCATTACAGAACAGCCTTGGTCTCTGTGCCAGGAACATTTTGTATGCATAAACTCACGTCTGTAGTCCTATAAGTAGATTCTGATCACAGACGGGTCTAAGGAAGACCAGGTTATGGGCTTGAGACTCATGAGATGTTGATGTTTGGAGCCTTTGGGACAAAGGTGAACTAATTTATCAGTGTTACTCACACTGTTGAAAATGAACTATACAACTTGTGGGGGAGAAGGGCCAGGAAGAAAAACACTGGGAGAAAGTGAGGGAAGAGGTGACACCATTCAAAAAGAAATGTACTTAATACCTGACTTATGTGATTGTGACCCCTCTGGACATCACCTTTGCAATAAAAAGAAAAAAAGATGGAACTGGATGTTTACACAGCAATATATAACTGATATATTAGGTGCTGGAGAAACATTTAAAAATGATCCTCATCTCAGGTTACAGCTTCATGTTTAGTGGGAAAGTGTATAAAAATAAAATATAACCAATGAGAGTTTTATTATATGAGAAAAACTCACAGGTACAGTGAGAGAAGAAGGAACTCCACTCTTATGACAGAGAGGAGAGAAAACTGCTTTACTGTGTACACTGTGGATTTCCTTGTTCGTATTAAATCTCTTCATCTTTACCCTTCCTTTCTGAAAACAAATGAAGAGCAATATAATGAATTTTCCCAAGAGCCATTTGAGGTACTTAATCTTCCTTTCTACTGCTTCTCAAATGATAGTATTCCTTGGTGCCTTGGAGCTGTTAGATACTAAACAAATATCACAATATTTGCTGAGCGACAGAGAGACCTTTTCTTTGGCGACTCATACATAAAGATTTAATTTGGGCTTTCTTATTATGAAGAAATGACTGTAAACTCTTTAGCTCCTAGTATATACAATTTTATTTAGGAAATAGGACATTTTATTATATTAAGAGAGAAAGACAGAAAACAAAAATAGGAGGATGATTCTCTATTGCTTAAATATTAAATTGCTCTTCATAAATTATTCTCAACCTGTTCCCGGGGGAGGGTGTAAATATATGAATAATTTGTTATTGCTGTTTTTCAAGTCTCCAAAAGTATATAAAACTATTGCTTATATAAAAACTATTGCTATGTAGTACAGGTAGTGGTATACTTTTGTGTTCAAATTCCCAAGATTAGTTTTATATAAATTTTATTTTTATGAGACTCTGGAAGCATTGTGTTTTGAGAGAATGTCCATAGTGAAAACCTTTAGGATGTTAACATGTTTGAGCCATAATGTGTTCTGGATACTGCTGCTGATGACCTCTCTCTGACATCACAGGTGAGTGAATTGCAGAAGTGGTGCTTGGCTAGCCAATCTACTTCACAGATTTGAAGGAAAAAGAGGAGCTGTGTTTATCCTGCAATTCCAAGTTGTAGATTTAGCCTTCAGTGGACAGTAGGAAGTGAAAACAAACACAAGTGAATTAAGTCAAGATAATTGGAGGAAAGTATATGAGATAGTTTTTATATTTTTCTATTCATATAAACTTTGTCTACTATAATGTTATCATCATTGTCATCATCATCACTAAATATTTACATGTAATCATCTCTTGTTTGACAGTGAATTAGAAAAGTATATTATAATGCACATTTTGCTTTTTCCTAGTTTTTCTTTCATTAGTAAGTTTTTTCACATTCCCACCAACAGTCAGTATATTAGGGCTCTCTTTTGGCCTCTTCCTCCTTAGTATCTGTTATTGTTTGCTTTCTTGATCATGAACATTCTAACTGGGGTGAGGTGGGATCTCAGTGTTGTTTTGATTTGCATTTCCTTTACAGCTAGGGATGTTGAGCAGGTTTTTCATGTGTCTTTTGGTCATTTATGCTTCTTCTGAGAGGACTCTCTTTAGCTCATTAGCTCCTTTTTTAATTGGGTTGCTGATTTTTCTTTTGGGTCCGGTCGTGGGGCCTGAACTCTGGGCCTAGGCGCTGTCCCTCAGCTCTTCAGCTCAATGCTAGCACTCTACCACTTGAGCCACAGCGCCACTTCCGGCTTTTTTCTTTTGCTTATGTGGTGCTGAGGAATCGAACCCAGGGCCTCAGGCATGCAAGGCAAGCACTCTACCACTGAGCCATCTTCCCATCCCCTGGGTTGCTGATTTTTTTGAGGGCTTAATTTTTTTTAAGTTCTCTCGGTATTCTGGATATTAGGCCATTGTCTGGTGTGTAGCTGGCAAAAATCTCCCATTCTGTAGGCTGTCTTTTTAGCGTGTTGGCTATGTCCTTTGCCCTGTAGAAACTTTTTAGTTTGCTTCAGTCCCACTCAACCACTCTGGAAAGCAATGAGGGAGTTCCTCAAAAAATTGAACATTAAAATACCCTATGATCCAGCAATTCCACTCCTGGGCATTTACCCAAAAGATTACAAACCAGGATACAATAAAGTCACCATCACAACCATGTTCATTGCAGCACTATTCACCATGGTATAGATTCAGCCAAGATACCCCTCAATAGATGAATGGATCAAGAAAATATACCTACATAATAGAATTTTACTCATCCATTAGAAAGAATGATATTGTACCATTTGTAAAGAAATGGAAAGACCTGGAAAAATTATGTGAAGTGCAGTATTCAGGCCCAGGGAGACAAAAAATGTGTGCTTTCCTATATGTAGAAGCTAGATTTAACTTATAAACTTACTTAAAACAAGTAAATACACTGGGTAGTATACAGTGTACAGGAAGTGAGTACTCGAAACAGAGTGGTGTCAAGGGGAAGGAAGTAGACAATATAGTCAAGCATCGAATGTGTAGCCTACAAAATTAAGAAGAGAGAGGGAAGGAGTGAGTAAGGAAGGAGTGAGCTGGGTGAGAATGTTGAAAGGGGTGACATTGATCAAGTTATATTGTATCTATAAACTGCTTTGTTGGATGGCAACGCCTTTGTACAGTTACTTAGGCATTTTCTTCCTGTTTGCAGATGGTGATCGGAGCCTACATAACTGGTACCTCAGGTTTGTGGGTTCCATTGTGTGCTTTGCTTCAGTTCAATTTCTGTGGGCCAAATATTTTCTCCACTTCTTTGGTGACCTGCCTCAATTTTTAGTTCTATCCTACCCTGAAACATTTTACCTCAGTATTATGAAGTTCGTGGTAGCGATGATCTTCAATGTGGCATCCATCTTGGCCATTATGATCTCCTGTGACTATATCACCGCTTCATCTGGAAGATCATCTCAGTAGAAGGCAGGAACACAGTGTTCCGCAATTCTTATCTGACCGCAGTTACCCTCCCTTTTGGGTCATTACTCTCCATATGCATTTCAGTCAGGACAATTCCCTAGGCATTGGCATTCATGTTCTAAACAGGGGTGGATCTCATCTGAATCCTTTGATTTACAGTTTGAGGAAACAAGGAAATAAAAGCCTCAAGAGATATTAAGAAGACACTACTTCCCCATTGTCATGGTTGATTAAAGTCTGATAAATTAGCTTCTAGACTGTTCAAGGGAAGTGCTTTTAACATGATTCAGCGGTGTTGATTCTCTGTCAGGAATGTGAGCGAGTCAACCCATTGAATTCCATGACTGGTTTAATTCCATGCAAATCCTGTGTCTGCTCTCATCTTGTAAGTTGACTCTATTCTCCTCCACCAAGGATAACCTCACAGAACAGTTCATCAATTCTATGACTGCTGTGGCTAGCCTTCTGTTCTTCAAGTTTTGACCCTTACATATTCTTTCAGATTTTCAGACTGCAAGCCAGAGAATGGGACTGAACACAAGGCCAATTGTCTCTCTAGCACCACAACACAAGTAAGCAATATAATGAACACATTGTCCCAGACAAAGTTTCTATAGACTGAAGTAGGAGTGAAGACAAGAGTGTAATTTTAGCCTTTGACCCAACTTCTCTGCCAAGTAGATATGTAGTAGGAAGTCTGGGGGTAGTATTTGTTTTCTAGGATTTTATTTTTAGGACTAAACATCAATAAATAGGAGAGTCTTATGTATTATGCACTGTAGCCCTTGGAGAGAAAGAAGTGATCACTCAGACTATATAGTAAAAAAGTCTTATTTTTGTTACCCTCTACAGAGAATGTAGTGTGCATATATCCACTGCTGTGAAATAGCAAATGATGTTGGATGGATTTTTCTCTTTTGTGTTTTTAAAAAATATCTTAAATTCATTTTTGAACAGGTCAGAAAAAAATACCCAGCATTCAAATGGGTGTAAAGTCAAAATCAGGAATCCAGAGGAAAAGCAGCTCTGAGATATCTTCTACACTGGAGGAATTTGCTTAGCTCTGGCCATACGGGCTGATTTTCTGATACCCAGAACTCAGAGGAAAAGGGGGGAAATCCTGGAGTAGCTTGAGAATCTGATAAGACATCTAATCATTCCTGTAAGAGTCCAGTGGACTCCAAGAGTGAATCAAGGGGGAAATCCCATAAGAAAAGAAATCTGAATTCAAGCTTGGGGCTGGGTTTGCAGCAATGTAAATTGAGGATCTGTAACCATATAACCTAAAGGAGGCTTATGGTCTGAATTCACATGACCTGGGCAGCCTACCGAATCTGTAATTGCTTCTTTTAAAGTAGTCCTCGGTTGTAAGTGCTCACAGATACATGCACAACAGGAAACAATGCAAATCCCCCCATTAAGATTCTTGTGTGTGTGTGTGTGTGTGAGAGAGAGAGAGAGAGAGAGAGAGAGAGAGACAGACAGACAGACAGACAGACAGACAGACAGACAGAGACAGAGAGAGAAAGAGAAAGACACTAAGAGAGACACACACAGAGACAGAGACAGACAGAGACAGAGACAGACAGAGAAATAGAAAGATAGACAGAGAGAGAGAGAGAGAGAGAGAGAGAGAGAGAGAGAGAGAGAGAGAGAGAGAGAGAAAGAGAGAACTGAACATGAATAGGACTAAATGAAATTGTTAGAAGGTACCATTTCTGAAGCGCGTATTCCTGAATTCCTTCGTGGTGGAACGGTAGGGTGAAAAGGTAAGCAATAGAAACAGAGAATTCTAAGAAAAAACTTTAAAGTCAAAGAAAAAGATTCCAGTCCTTCTCTATTTCTTGGTAAATCATCACAGCAAAAGAAACTACCTTTTTATTTTTAACCACAAAGGGAGGATACACTTAGGCTGAAAAACAGAAGTGGTAGAATGGAATGGTGTATGAGCATGCAGGCCTTGTGGTCTGAGACCTCAAACTTTGGTCATAGGGAATGTCAAGGTTTCAGTAATTTCCCCACCTGCTGTGCTGTGGCAAAGGGCCAGATGCACCATTTACCAGCAAGATGCACCAGGCAAGGAACTGTGCCAAATGAGGATGAAAGGAGAAGAGAGGGGCAGCTATTGTGGCTCAAAGTAGAAAAATGAAGAAATCCACTATAAATTTCCTTGAGTCATTGCACTCTATGAATTTCAAATATAGCATGACTCGAGACAATTTGAGTTACGTAAGGACTTTGAGAAATATATTACCCGACTATAAAGAAGAACAAATTAGCCAGTGAGTATGTAGCCGCATGTCAAATGGAGCGAACTCTTGTGTAGGTCTGTAATAACCGTCATTAATAAGATGCTAAAACACGAGATCCTCTCAGGCAATCTTTAACCAGAAGAGGGCGTCTCAGCCCAAGATTATGTGGTAACAGAAAACACAAGCCAGTGAGTGGTTGATGAGTGGTGGTGTTAATACTTCTCTGACTTCCATGTGTGTGACCCTTTCCCATTTATATCCATGTCCATTTGGTCTTCATGATAGCTTGTCTATAAGCCTCTGGCTTTATGGGTGAGGGAGCAGAGACTCAGCTCGTGCTTGATGATGGTTTGATCCAGCAGAAAAGGATGACACTGATGGTTATTACCAATCTCATCTCCTCCCACCCCCCAAAATATCCCAGAATATTGAAGAAACCCTCATCTATACCTATAAACAAGATATGCTGTTTTGCAAGTAGTTTCCATTTCAGCTGGACTCATCCTTCAGACAGCATCCCTGGGGAGTGGATGCAGGAATCCTCCTATGTTCTGTCCCCAGAACTTCTCTGCACCCTGGAGATTCACAGTCTCTTAGTATCTTTTAACTTTGGGCAGATAAAATATTCCAACTATAAAAAATAAGTTCCTCCTCCATCTAAGCAAGAGGTTCTTCTCAATCAGCAACTTCACATTTTCAAAGTGACATTAAAATAACCTCTCTCTATCTCACACATGACAAAAAGGGGCTTACTTTTCTACTTGAGGCTGGCAATACACAACCTGGATATATTCTGCTTTAATATAATCAGGAAGAATGCCAAGGCATGTATCCTGGGTTTCAATTGAGGGCATGTGTTCATCATCTGGGTTAATGATCGGTGGCCCTGAGATTCGATGTATCTATTGTTTAAGCTGTTGGCTTCCTGTTCATTCCTTATACAGCAACAGAAACAAGCAACTATCATGGCACATTTATTTATTTTTTTTACAATCATGCTTCTCTGTAAAATATTTCCACCAAACTTTGTAGGTGATATTTTGTGGAAGCTATTGGTTTTTTATTAAGTCCTTTGGTGCAAAAGTGTCCCTGTTTAATTCAGTAAATAGTCAATATTTTTTTTATTCCCGGCACTGTGCTAGGCACAGAAATACAGTGATGAATAAGTAAATGGTGAATCTGGGAGGGCTCGAAGAGACATAAGTAAATACAACTATTTGCTAAGCCAGAAGGTGAAAAGATCCCCAAGAGAATAAAGACAATATATGAGAGTTCAGAAGGGAGAAATCCTGTGTAGTTAAAGGTTTTAAGAAAAGTCACTTTGGGATAAATGGGAACAAAGAATCCACCAAAGGCTCAAGAGAGATTTCTGGAGCAAAAAATGTCCTTGTGGGGTAGGAGCCCCACTTAAACAGTGAACACAGTAGCATTCTTACAAAACTGATGAGTGGCAGAAATCACTTCAGGCTGGAAGGATGTGTCTAGGCTCTAGGAGGGTCAGAATAACAAGAAGTCATGAAACCCAAAAATAGAATCGGAGAGAGAACTGCAAAATGGGAAAACAGGAAGTTTTGGCAGAGAAAAACTTCACAGAGTCTGAGACGTTAGAATAAAATGGTTTCCCACTATGATGAAGTCTGAGAATGAGCAGTATGGCCAAAACCTGTGACTGGATGGTGCAGAGATGTAAGTTGAGAGAGGAAGAGGGTCCCGATGGCACACAGTGAAGAAATGTAGAGAAGCCTCAAACCATCTGGTTTGTCTTTCGCTTGCTACCTTAGCTGGCACAGTACCCTTAAACAGGGAAGCGGGAGTATTTCCTAAGTATGTGTTAATTGGGTCTTCAAAAGAGAAAAGTATCAAGGCATGAGCCAGAACTCCATCCCAGGCCAGACATGGCAAGGTGTGGCTGCTTCTAAACAGCTCCCTCCTCAAACTCATTGGTGATTAACTAGAGAAAAAGTGATGTCCTGAGATTCAACCAAAGATACGATGTAGGCAATGCACAAGGGAGGAGAAAAGGTTGCTGGGTATGTCCCCTTGCTCATCTTTCTCTCTGCTCCACGTGGAAGAGAGAATTTCAAGAGTGATTCTGAACTTTCAGTACTACCAACTCAATCCAAGAAACAGGTTCTTGATAACCGATAGCGGTCTTTCCCTCTATTCCCCTCTTACCCTAAGTCACCAGCCTCCATGTGGACTGACATGACTTCCATTTGTCTGGATTTTTTTCTTTAAATGGTGTTCCCAGCATCTGGATTCCAGCTGGGTAGCTCACTTCAGTGACATTCTTGTCTCCAACCATGGCTGCATCTTCTCTTGAAATTGAGCCTTGGCACAATGCTACTTTTTGAAAAAAAAATCAACAAGTTCAGGGTGGTGGCATTTTGTTTCAAGACACATCAATTCAGATCCATTTAAAGGGACTATTCGGTATTGCCATGGCTGAGAGTCAACTGGATGTATGAGTCCCAGTGGATCCCCACTTGTTTGGTGTTTTGAATTTCAGAAAGCCTTATTAAAGAAAATATGTTTTTGAAAGGAAGGCCTGGGTGGGCTCTCAAACAAGGGAATCCTACATCGTTGGGGCTTCCCAGAAAAGGCTCAGTTCCTCCCATTGCTTAGGGTAGGATCAAAGGATCAGAAATCTCTTCAAAGAACAGACAATTGGCACGATGTGTTCAGTGCCACAGATGTCAGACAGATGTGGTGGTGGAGCATCCATTTTCTTGGCTTTCGTATGCTGGTTTTATTTTGAGACTGGGAGAAAGATTTCAGGGAATACTTTCTCTCACTTACTGGATCTAGCAAAATAAATGAATAAACGTTTACATTATTATTATTTTTTTTTAGTGAGTGAAAACAGACAAGGCCAGCTTAGATCACCAGCTTTGAATACTCTAGGATGTGGTTTCTCTGCAGCAGTCTCCCTTCGTTAAGCTGAGTCTCATTCTGAGCCTCTCTCCTGTTCTTCCCACTAGATCTGGCCTCTGTTCTTAGGCCATCTTCTGTTCCTATAACTGGATGGACTAGCTGAATTCTGGCCTTCACAATGTTTGGCTCTAACCCCATGGCTGAGAACTCTCCTTCTAAGTGTCCCTGTCCTCTGCTTTAGTCTTCACATTTGTTCCAGTTCCCCCAACCTCAAGGATTCTTTCCCATGGCATTGCCAGCTGCTATACTTACTTTTCCATTTCATTCATTTTTCCCCCCATTGTGGGCCTTGTACTCAGGGCTTGGGTGCTGTCCCTGAGCTCTTCTGCTAAGGCTAGTACTCTACCATTTTAAGACACAGCTCCACTTTAAGCCATTGCTCCACTTCCCGTTTTCTGGTGGTTAATTGGAGATAAGAATTTCATGGACTTTTCAGTCTGGGTTGGCTTCGAACTGCGATCCTCAGATCTCATCCTCCTGAGTAGCTAGGATTATTGGCATGAGCCACCAGCACCCAGCTTTCGTTCTTTTCTTTTACTACTAGACTGTCCAATCCTTTCTTCAGTGCCTAGCCCATCTTGGATACTCCTACTTGAGATCCATTTTTACCATTCTACTGAAGACCACATCCTCCTTCCTTTGTGCCACCTCCCGTGATCTTTTGTTAATATTTTTCTTCTTTTACTTCCTCCAGCATCACTGGGTGAGACGGGCTTTGAAGATCAAGATTAGGAATTTCGGTGTTACATTGCCACCAACAAACAACAAACTATAATAAACGTTCTTGAATAAAGAAGGAAGTGAGATCTAGGTTTTAGGGAGAGCCATTTGCAGGCTGAGGAGGAATGAAGGAGTTGGAGAGGATCCAAAGGCAGAAAGATCAGTGAAGCAATCATGGCGTACCATGAACAATCAGGTTTAAATTGCCTATCCCTACAGAAGATTGGGATTGGAGACGGCGTGAGAAGGGGCTCCATGTATTCTATGGACAATGTTTCAAACGCCAAGCAAAGAGAAGCCTTTCTGAATGAGCCAGGGATTGTAAAACACCACAGTCTCATAGAATCCCATGTTTATATGTACATTTCATTCTGTAATAAGGAGAAAGAAGCCACCTGTTTGGTTTGGGTTTGGTGAGTTTATTTTCTGGAAAAAAAAAAGATTTAATTGCCTACAAACTACTGCATTGATCGTAGATGATCTTTATCTCTAACATCAAGTCTTAGAAAAGCTTCCCTAGAATGTCGGCCTAAAGCCAAGAGCTGTCAAATTGAGGAGGGGGTATATGCTTTGTTTGGCTTCATGGTAGGAGATTTCTGGCCTGGCGGTGGAGAAGTGAGTGGGGTTGTGGGTGAAGGGAAATTGCAGCAGATTTTTCCCTTCTCCATGAGAGCTGAAGAGCAGCCAACATAAACAGGGTGGGGGAACTTCATCTCTCAGAAATCTTTGAAAGAAACCACGTTGTCCTGTGGTTAAAGGACACAGTGTCCTCTTTATCCTCAAATGTCCCTCCCAAGCCATACAAATGCACTTCCAGGAGGTGGCGCTGTGGCTCAAGTGGTAGAGCACTAGCTTTGAACAGGGACAGTACCCAGGCCCTGAGTTCAAGCCCCCAGGTCAGACCAAAAAAAAAAAAAAAAAAAAAAAAAAGCCTCAAACAAACACACTTCCAATCTGTTCAAATTGGATGTTTGGTAAGCTAAAGACATACATTAGGGAAATCTGAACCTAGTCAAACACTAAAAGATGATTTTTCCTTTAAAAATTTGTGTGCATGGATCTTTTGAAACATGTGGTGAGGATTAATAACTGTTCCTGACTCCCAACGCCATCCATTTGTCCTGTCTTTATGAGTACAAGAGAGTACAGATGGAATGTAGGCTTTTGATGCTGGGGAGATTTAGTTCAAACTCCAGCTTTGATCCCAGATCTCTAGGTGAGCCTTTGGTAAACAACTCCACAAAATTCTAGCTCTTTCATCCAAAAATGCATTTAGTTATGCATTCCTTAGGGGAATACTCTGTGAGGACACAGAGTACAGGCGAAGGTTAGTGAAGCTTCCCTTACACGGTAGAGACTCTTCACTTAGTGTCCTTGACTTCAATTGCAAGACAACTTGGCAGAGCCTTACTAAGTGAGCAAGTAAGCAAGCAAGCAGACAAGCAGAACAAAAGCCGACAAAGAGACCAGCAGAAAGAAAAGGGCACACTCTAACAGAGTATGGGGTTCTGGAGGAGAGACAGAGAGACACAGCTCTTTGGCCTTTAGGGGTATTTATATGGTGAAGGCAGGGGGTCTGACGTCAAAGGTATGCAAAGATAGATGTTTTATCTTAGTCTAACCACTCCTGGTGTAACTCTCTGAGTTTCTGGATGTTTTGTGCATTCTTTCCAGATCCTTATCCTTGAGATAAGGAAGGTATCCTGTGGTCTGCATTCTGGGTAAGAGGTTGCTTAAATTTTGGGGGAGCATTTCTCTCAGGGGGACATAAATCCTGCCAGACAAATGTTAATTTGTCTGGTGGGAAATGCATCTCTCAGGAAGGAATGCATCATTTTTTATACATTTTTATTGTGAAAATACTATACAGAGGGGTTACAGTTACAAGAGCAAGGTAAGGAATACATTTCCTATCAAGCATTGTTGCCTCCTCCTTTGTTTTTCCCCTACCATCCCTTCCCTCCCACCCCCACAATTACACTCAAGAATGCATCTTGTTGTCTCTCTTGGAAGCAAAGATAGCATTTCTATATTTCTGAATACCATGTTTCTGAGTTTCCTTCACCAGGCCTCAGTTTCCTCAATTTACCCTGCCTCATTTTCCCCTGAATGACTTTGATCCCTTAATCTCAAGGGGAGTAGACTAATGAATATCTCCTGTATTTGGTAAGCTTACCATATCTCATTTGTCCTTAGTCTATCCTGCTTCAAATCCACACAGTCAAAAACCTTCACATCTGACTGCATGTGGAGGTCCATCACCTTTCTGAGCAGAGGTAGGGAGGTCCATAGCCATCCCAGGCACAAAGTTAGGGAGTCTCTTTTTATCCAATAATAGCTGGGTGTGGTGTTACATGCTTGTCATTCCAGTGATTTAGGAGGCATGTATAGGAGGATCACAGTCCACACTAGCCAGGGTAAAATGCAAGAACTTACCCTCCAAATAACTAAAGCAAAAAGGGTGAGGTATATAACTCATACATATTTATGCGGGCAACACATTTCTCTCTATGAAAAGTGTCTTCCTAGCAAGCATGAAAACAAGACCAAAAAAAGCACATCACCACCCATGTTTGCCTTTGTTTTTCTTCATTTCACAGATTCAGAATCTCAAGATTTTAAGGAGTGCCTAAGGTCAACTAATTCAGATTCTCTTTTAACTCTAATAAAACCTCGCCCCTCTCAAGAATATTGTCTATTTACATATGTACCATTATGACTCTCTGTAGGATCCAGTCTAATTTTTGGGTGGTACTATTGTTCTTTTTTCTTTTTCTTAGCTGAATGCAATCTAGTTTAGTTGACTGAAGACTGAGAAAGAAGGGAAACATCAAAACTTAAAAAAAAAAGTTGTTCTTAACACTAGCAGTAAATAAAATTGGTTCAACAATTCAGTCTCTATAATACGATGAAATACATCTACATCTCTTCTTATTTTAGTGCTTTGAATGATACCTACAAAGAACAATTCCAGGGACTAATATCCAGAAAGTATAAGAGTAGTATTGTTTCCTTAACCTCTCTTCTAATATCATCCTAGTTCTAATCCTTGGGGTTACTCAGAAGGACTTTGTAAGATATTGCTTTACAAAAGTAACTGCTGTTGTCTGAAATCATTCTATGTTTCAGAGCCAAAAATGAACCTTGGGTTTTAATGACTCCATGGATATCATATTTGGAACCAGAACTGGGTGATAAGGAAGGAGTATAATGGAAGCAGGGCCAATGATAAGGACAATACGCAATCAGAGCTGGCATCATCTTTACTCCTGAGCCCAAACAGCCAGCTAAGCTGCCCACTGGTGCTCGCCTACTCCACAGTCTATGGAGACCTGATCCTGCCCTGGAGAGATCTGCCTTTCCCTGAAAACCCCCACAAAGTCATTTCCTTGGTGGCGAATTTCACATAACCACGTTCAAACATTGCTTTCTTTCTTCGATCAAGGTGTTAGCAGAGGTTGACTTTGTTACTTTTTCAAGTATCTGATCCTAGCCATTTTCCTGAATCTTTGGGTGTATGGTGTTAGAGGTGAGTCTACTCTTGTCCCTTCCTTCGATTGGGTACTAGTGAACCTTAGAAACTCTGGATAGGAAAGTAAAAAAGTGTTGATAGGAAAGGGAGAGCAGGCAAAATGCTTAGACCTTAAGGAGAGGAGCTGGGCTTTACCTATTTTGTATTCTAGAATTTGGAGATACACTTGTTTCTTTGAACTTTTAAAAAATGATTTATAAATAGATATGGCTTGGGAGAGAAATGAAGTAGAAAGCACTGACCTAAGCTAATCAGTTTGTTGTATCTGCAGAGAATGAGAAGATTATGATTCATAGAAGCAAACATATTTCCAAAGATCATGGAGGAGAAACAGGACTCAAGTCAACATTTTTCGGTGTGTGTATATGTGTGTGCTGGTCCTGGGGCTTGAACTCAGGCTCTGGGTGCTGTCCCTGAGCTTTTTTGCTCAAGGCTAGTGCTCTACTACTTAAGCCATACCCCCATTTCTGGCTTTCTGGTGGTTTCTTGGAGACAAGAGTCTCACATACTATTCTGGCTTGAACTAGTATCCTCAGATCTCAGCCTCCTGACTAGTTAGGATTGATTACAGGTGTGAGCTACTGGTGCCGGCTGAGTTAATATTTTTTAAAATTTTCAAGCCAGTGCTTTTTATGCTATTGTGAGCAATTGATGTTTAATAGTCAGAGCGAGTCTGCAATAAAAATGATCTAACATCCGTGGATCCTCTTTATTTAGCTTTTAGAATAAGGTGTGGTGAAAAGAAAACCTTCTAAAGATATATAGAGAAGTTTTGTTTTCTAATTCTGACGAACTATATGGACATTCCTTTCATCTTGTTGGATTTTTATTTTATTTATTTTATTTACTTTTGACTGTAAAATTATCATTTATTTGGCCCAATCAAAAAACCTTGACATAAAACTTTCCAGCCTGGTTCAAGACAGTGACCACTCAACCTAATTTCATCAGTACATTTACTTTCATCAGTACAATTCGTTTAAATGTTCTTTTTTTTAAATTTTTATTTTTTGTGCTCGTTGGATTTTTAGTTCGATTATCTCTAATAGGAAAGTCTGGGATAGCTGGTTTCTAAATATTCCATTATTTTACAATCGTATGCATGTTCTCAGAAATTTTTTGAACATTCACACAGTAATTAAAATCAGTCATCTTGGGATTAGCACAGGTTTACAATGGTTATTACTTAATAACCTTTCAATAATCATTTGGCTATCTATAATGTGCCAGACACTCAGATAGATAGGGATAAAAAAGGATCACTGTAGGAAACACATGTCAGCTTTTTTTGTGTGTGTGTGTCAGTTGTGGGGACTGAACTCTGGGCCTGGGCGCTGTCCCTCAGCTCTTCAGCTCAAGGCTAGCGCCCAGAATCAAACTCAGAGCCTCATGCATGCAAGGCAAGCGCTCTACCACTGAGCCTCCTTCCCAGCTCTTTATGTCAGCTTTTTATATTTGCTTCAAACTCTCCAAAATCATCTGGGCCCCAACTATAAATCATATGCATGACAAACGCACCACTTGCTTGAGAATCACTGCATGAGAGCGTCACTAGTTTTTGCCATGGTGTCTAGCTTAACTCTTGTGAAAGTAGTGCCACCAAGGCAAAAGCAAGAAACCTTTGTATAATCACTCTCAGCGTTTGAGTTCTGTGGAGCTAGTCTTGTCCAGTCAACTGGGAAGGGAGAATGATCATGTGGCAGTTATGCCTGTAATATAGTCTTTTATCAATTGTCCAGAGTCATGGCCAAATTATTTTATAGCCATTAGGGAAGAGAATGGGCTCTTGAATCGAGGTATTGGAAGTTTAAACTCTGGCTCAGTCACTTAGGAACTGCCTAATTTTTTTTTTTCATAACTTCAGTACGCTGCTTGTCTATCAGAGGTGCTCTTGGATTGTAAAATGGAGCGATTTTTTAAAATAGAGCGATTTTTTAAAAAATGGAGCGATTTTGAATATTGTCTAACGTCTGCGATGTGCCATCATTCATTGTGCAAAGTACTGGGGGCAGAATGCCTTTCCAGAGCTTACAATGAAAGAGTCAGAGAAGAAGTAAGCAGACAAAAATGAATACCAAGCATGCGGCTATAGAATAAGCCAAATGTTGCTATGAAGATTGGCAATGCTGTATGTGAAGGGCAGGTGGCGATATGGCCATTTGCATTATGTACAAGCTTCTGCACCTTGACTAGGTAGCACTGCAATGGGAAGCATATTCTGGATTGGAAGAATAAGCCCTTGGTTCACATCTTGGTAAAGCACCCTGGAGTCATTCTACCATTGCCTCCATTATACAGTTCAAGGAAATCACAAAAAGAGACTTAAGAATCATATATCCGCTTGTGAAAGACCACATAGCTACTGAATTACCACTTAAGGACTACAGCCTATTTCTCTCTGTCTAATGTCAAAATCTTGCTTTGGATGATCATAAAAAGAGGGTGGATGTAAAGATACTATATAAACTCAAAAAAACTGCGTACGTGTGTGTGCACG
Organism: Dipodomys merriami; assembly: GCF_024711535.1. Taxonomy (NCBI): domain Eukaryota; kingdom Metazoa; phylum Chordata; class Mammalia; order Rodentia; family Heteromyidae; genus Dipodomys; species Dipodomys merriami. The sequence goes on from NW_027203493.1 coordinate 2,498,262, forward strand.
CGAGTGCGTGCGTGCGTGTGTGTGTGTGTGTGTGTGTGTAATTACTATTATGAGGTAAAGAGTGTCTCACACAATCTGTTTCTATATTTTTGCTCCATCTGAAGAAACCTAAGTCAACCTAAGAAGACTGCTTATGTAGAATTTATATAAATAATTAGTAGTTATTGTTTACTACACTCTAAACATATTATAAAGTAGAAATTGTGAACTCTTGGTGATGGAATAGAAAAGAATCATGACGATTTTGTTAACACTCTACCTTTGATCATTGTACACAAACAAAGGGCCTCTGGGCATAGAGCCACATGCCTACAAACTGAGCACTTTGAAGTGTAAGGCAGGCGGATTGTGAGGTGGCAGGTAAGTCCCTGTCTCACAAAAAACACCAGCAAGGGAGTGAGAGAAGGGAGGGATGGAGGGGAGATATGGAGGGAAGGAAAGAAGGAAGGAAGGAAAGGAAAGAAGGTATATCAAAATATCAGTATATCAAAATACCAGTCTCTGTTAGGTTTATGATCTAGTGGATCAATATATTATCAACTAATATATTGATAATAGCCATGCTATTAAGATCATAAATACTATTAAAAAATCAGAGCAGCATGAAAAGGACATAAGTCCAATAGTGGAAAGAAGGTTGAAATTAAACATGAACATGTATGTATGTAGTGGTATAGACTTTATGCAGTTATATGCATGTGTGTGTGTGTGTGTGTGTGTGTGTGTGTGTGTGTGTGTGTGTGTGTGTGTGTAACCAACAATCATCTTTGCCAGTTTGCTTCCAAAGATCTCTCAAATTATCTACCCTTCACTGATTTCCAAACCTCATTTTCTGTATCTTCTAATCCTGGTCTCACCATGTGCTGTGATCAGGCTGGTATTTTTTTTTTTCATATTCCTTCAACACTACTGTGTTTTTTTATTCCCTATTTTCATTGTTTTTATAAGACCCACTGAACTCAGTCTTTGATTGACCCATTATTACTCAAGTTTTTTTTTTAAATATATTTTTTATTGTAAAGATTCTGTACAGAGGGGTTACAGTTACATGAGTAAGGTAATGAATACATTCCCTATGGAGCATTATTACCCCCTCCTTTGTTTTTCCCCAACCATCCCTTCCCTCTCCACCTCCACAACTCCTCTCTCCCCCTCCCCCACCAAAAGTTGTAAAGTTCTTTTTCAACATAGTGTCTTATAAATCTCATTGTTACAATGAGTCATCCTGTATCCTTATTTCAGCATTTTGTTATTTCCCTTTCCCTCCCCAAATTAGAAAAATGTATATACACGATGCAGGACACCAGAACCAAATATAGTGACAACAGGGGTTATACCATGGGGGAAGAACACACAAAAGAAACAAAAAATATTCACATAGTACACTAAAAACAACATATGCTGTGTTTTGCAAGTGCATTATCCCTGGGTTATATCGAGATTTGTTAACTGACTACTTCTCAGGCCTCTCACACAGTGAATTTCCATCCTGATCAATCCTTACTCACCTTTGCAATCCTTCTCAAACCAGCCTTTTTGGAAATACCACTTGCTATGGCCAGGCTCCCAGGCAGTGTGGAATATGTAAGCGTTTCTCTTACAGCATTTTTGTGCAGTGCTAATAGTTAACTCTTTGGGGTACTATAAACTTATGTTGAGTGTTAGAAACTAGATAAGTTATTAATTTTTCATCACTATCCTATTCTATCAAATGCACGGTGCAAGATGTCTAATATTTCTGTAGGAAGATAGCCTACATTTCACACTTGGTGTGAATTCTAGTTTTTCCCAGCATTGTGTGTTTTATTCCATTGCTACAGAGGAAGAGAGGAAGAAAGGAAGGAAGGAGGGAGCGAGAGAAAGAGAGAAGGAAAGAGAGAGAGAAGAGAAAGGAAAAGGGGAAAGAGAGAGAGAGAGAGAATACTTTGACTCATGAAATCTGGTTATAACAAACTATGAGGCAAATAAATGCCAAATTTCCCTTCCAGGCATTTTGAGTTTTGAAATAAACAATAGAATCTAAATATGAATGGCTAACAGTGTAGTTGCCATGTTTGGAATAATTGAAAGAGATATTTAGTCTGAGATGCATTAATAAATTCCTTCTTTACTATAGAGATATTGATAATGAAGGTGATGAAGGTGACAATCTGGATAAGAAATGTACTCATTATCTTGCCCATGTAATAGTAACTCCTCTGTACAGTATTTTCACAATAAAAAAAGGCCAACAGTCTTTTGATTCTGTACTGCTGCACAAACAAATGCATCAGATTAGGGTGACAATGACCACTAGGAAAGACTCATTTCACCCTGGATAGGGGAAATCTTCACCAGAGAGAGGACATTTGTTTCATGTTATGTCTTCTGATTGTGGGGTTTGGCAGGTCCATGGTAAGAGGGGAAAAAATGATTTCTTCTCCTGGATTTTCATTGCTCCAGGAATCTCCATCCTGGGCTCTGAAGACGACAGAGAGTAGACACACAGCCATGGGCATGAACATCAGCATGTTGAGCAATTTCATCCTTTTGGGATTTTCAGCTTACCCACAGCTCCGAGTCGTCCTCTTCCTGTTGTTTCTGGGAATCTACCTGGTGACTCTGGCAGGAAACCTGAGTCTCATGGCCTTCATCAGGATAGACTCGCACCTCCACACCCCCATGTATTTCTTCCTTGGTAACTTGTCCTTGGTAGACATCATTTACACCTCCTCTATAGCCCCGAAGATGCTCTGTGACTTCTTCCGGAAGCAGAAGGCCATCTCCTTCGTGGGCTGTGCTGCTCAGTGCTTCTTCTTCATTGGGATGGGAGGCACCGAGTGCTGTCTCCTGGCAGCCATGGCTTACGACCGCTATGCTGCCATCTCTAACCCATTACTCTACCCAACACTCATGTCTCCCACCATCTGTCTGGAGCTGGCCACAGCGGCCTACGCAGGAGGATTCCTCACCGGCTTGGTCCAAACCACCTCCATATTCCAGCTCCATTTCTGCAGGCCACGAATCCTTCACCACTTTTTCTGTGACCTGCCATCTTTGCTGGACTTGTCTTGTTCCAGTCCCTTCCTCAGCCAGGTGGTAAACTTCCTTGTTGTATGTGCAGTTGGGGGGACGTCAGCTCTTGTGGTCTTGGTTTCCTACGCCTACATCATCATGGCTGTCATGAAGATACATTCCACCCATGGACGGATGAAGGCTTTCAACACGTGTGTCTCTCATCTCAGCACAGTGATTCTCTTCTACGGCTCTGGTCTCTTCTCCTACCTCCATTCAGGTCCTGGCTATTCAAGAGACAAAGATAAGGTCGTGTCCCTGTTCTACGGAGCTGTGATTCCCATGCTGAACCCCATCATCTACAGTCTGAGAAACAAGGATATCCAAGACGCACTGAAAAAACTGAAGGAAAACAAGAAACGGTGTCTTCTCTGTGTCTTATAGTCCCTTAAATTAAAAAGAAAACTCAAAACCTTACCATTTTCTTCAATGTGTACAATAAGGGGCTTGGATAATATGAGTAATAAATTGAAGAAGCTATTTCAAATAGGATTCCCTAGACCACATTTTCATTAGGCTTACTTGGGATTTACTTTCTTCATTTTGCTTTTCTTGGCCTGAACTGATTGTTTTTTGTTTTTGTTTTTGCTTTTGTTGCTGTTTTGCCAGTCCTGGGGCTTGAACTCAGGGGCTGGGCACTGTCCCTGAGCTTCTTTTTGCTCAAGGCTAGCACTCTACCATGTGAGCCACAGCACTACTTCTGGCTTTTTCTGTATACATGGTGCTGATGAATCGAACCCAGGGCTTCATACTTCCTGGGCAAGCACTCTACCATTGAGCCACATTCCCAGCCCCTGCATTGGAAAGTAAATAACGCTTATTCACAGTACTCCTTAGTAGTAGTGCACTGGTGCTGGGTCCAAGTTACCATGTGTTAAGGTCATGTGAAACATGGTCCCGGAATTACCTTACTCATTGAAGAACCCTTTAGGATTCAGCACAGCTCTTTCCAGTCCACTTCCTACCTGGGACACCATTTCTGTGACCATTGCCTTGAATTCCTACATTGCCAAGTGTTGTTAGTGACTAAGAATGCTTGGTCTGGATTAGAGTCCTTATAGTCCCCACTCAGATGAATTCAGCAATGGTTACTCAGAGGCAGAAGCACAACATGGTATCTGTAAACTGTATTGGTAAAGGCTCAAGAGCCACATCTGTGGGATCATCCATTCTACTGGGATCTGACATTAAGAGCTGAACCCAGAGGGGTTCAAAGCGTGTTACAGCTAGCCAAAAGCAGAAATGAGAGCAAGTGAGACCAAGGCTTTTAAGCAATGAAGATAGTTTTCACGAGGAAAATCGCCTAGTGACAAGATGTGACCACTTAGTTTAGGAATGGGGTCAAGGAAGAGAAACTTGCCCCCGGAAGTTCTGATTTCATATTTGCCTCTCTTGGTCAAGTTTCTCGCTCTTGGCCTTGTATGGCTATTTGAGTCATTCTCATCCTAAGTTGACTTGTACTTCATGATTTTAGGGCTTACATCCTATTGTTCCCCTGCATTTTGACCTCAGGTTTTCCTATAATTTTGAGTTCCCTTCTCCGTGTCCATCCATTCTCTCAGAGCGATACAGTTGGAGACAGAATAATGAAGCCATTTAGTTTGCAGTGGAATTGAATGTGGAAGCTAAATTGCCATTGCTTCTATTTTAAAAGATACTTCTTGAGCAAAGGGCCAACATGTCTGAAGTCCTGTGGCTTGAATAAACATGTGCATAAAAGTGTAGAGAATGATGACAGCCGATCATAAATCATCTTGCAATCCATGTTGTTTGAGAGTTTCAGTCACCACAGAGGTTCCTGGCCAGGATGTACAGGGGCAGGTCTGTGTTGCAGACAAGCGATGCTTTTCTGAAGCCTTCTTCTATCCAGGCTAGCTGAAGTGTTGCAGCGATGTGTTCCTGTAGAACCCTTTACTGCATCTAGCAGCATATCCAAGACTTGAGCTTTCTTGTTTACACACTTTCTTCCTGAGTTAACGTCTTTGTCCACTCTCCTCTTTTTTTACCTGAAGCAGAGAACAGAGCTTAATAAGCATTGGTTAATCGGTGAATGAATAAAGCACAAGTTCACCTGATAGGTAATATGGACATTTGGTGTCAGAGGAAGGCAGGGAACACTTGTTGATGCTTATGATATTCCAGGCTTTGTGTAGAGCAGTTTTAACAAGTTGAATTTCAAAGCCAGCTGCTGGCAGCTCATACCTGTAATCCTAGCCACTCAGGAGGCTGAGATCTGAGGATTGTGGTTTGAAGTCAGCCTTAGCAGGAAAGTCAGCACACCCTTATCTCCAATTGACCACCAAAAAGCCAAAAGTGGAGCCGTGGCTCAAGTGGTAGAGCTCTAGTCTTGAGCAAAAAAGCTCAGGAGATAGCACCTAAGCTCTGAGTTCAAGCTCCAGAACTGGTACCATAAAAAAGACTCAAACACCATAGATTAAGAAGTCTCCTTTAACGACATCTGTCAATTTAAGCCTCTTTCTGCACTCTATAAGACATAGTGATTGTTACAGGCTGACATTAAAAGTATAGAGATTACCGAAAATCTAAACATAGATCTATCTTATGATAGAGCAACTTCATTACTGGTCATGCATGCAAAGGAATTGAAACCCGATTGTCAAAGAGACACCACACTCCCATGTATGTTGCGTCCCTGTCTACAATAGCCAAGATACAGAATCGACCAAAGGGTCCATTGGTGGGTGAATGGTTGAAGGTGTACACACATAATAGAATAATAGTCTCCCATGAAATACATATACATATTAGACTATCACACTGTGCTCCATAGATATCTACAATTACTATATGCCAATTAAAAAATGATCGCAACTGAATAGCATGATCTGAATGGACAAACCATCTGCTAATTGTATGAAAAGCTCTAGTAATCATTAAATAATTTTCAAATCACCTAAAATTCAGTGAATTATTCTACAACTTCCTTTACAATGTCATCAATTGAGTTTTGTATTACTTCTTGTCATGTATACCCATGAGCATATTTAACTAATGGCATGTTCATAAAAATACATATTTTTAAATAAACAATTTGCCTGTTGTTTTATATTATCAGTGACCTAAGTACTGACTAAGCATCTATAGTACTGCTTCCCATAGCTCAGCACATAATTTACACCAATGATTTCACAATGCACGCTCCATTTTATACCTTGCTTTGTTTCGATCCATGTGATTTCTTGAAGCCATTTTTGTATTAGCATACCCACGTTCACTGTAGATTTCTTTCTTTTTTCTTTTTTGGTACATATGCACAATGGAATTTTATTCATCCTTTAGAAAAAGAAGATAGCACATCATTTACTAAGAAATGGAAGTTCCTGGGGAAAAAAATTGTTAAGTGAAGTAAGTCCAGCCCAGGTAGACAGAGGTTGTACACTTTTTCTCATGTGTGGAAGCTAGAATTGGTTTATAAATATATAAGTAACTTGGGTAGTATGCAAGTGTACATACATGTATTAGTTGAAATACAGTGGATTTGGGGGAGATCTCAAACTGTAATTCCTTAGAAAGGCAAAGTCATTTCAACTAAATAAATTCCAGAAAATGGGGATTTAAAAGGGGTGAGGTGAGTTGGAGCAGGTAACAAATGAAGAGAAGAGGCGTGATGCAGGGAAAAATTCAGTAAATACCCTACACACTTTTTTTTTTTTACGTGAAGGAAGGGGTGGCTTGGGAAGGTTGGGTGAGAATGTTGAAAAGGGTAACATGGATCAAGACACATTGTATTCATAAATTGCTTTGTGGAATGGCAATGACTTGGCACTTAAAGATAATTTAAAAATATTTTTAAGGACATGATTCTCCCATCACAACTCTGGGAGGCAGGTGGAGAGAGGGCATAGAGCTTTGGTTCATGGGGTATATGTTCACTTCACCCCACCATCATGCCTGGATTCTCTCACTCCAGAGACCATTTTTCCCCCCGACTATCACCAGAGAATAGACCTGCTCATTGCAGATTTCTTAATTGTCTCATAAAATTTTATATAGCGAAACAACATGCCAGATGAGCAATGAGCAATGAGAACCGAGTTGGCAGTTCTTAGAAAGTCCTTTAGAAAACGGCTCACGTTTATTCTCACTGTCAAGTATGGCCACTGCTGCCTGTAAGGAAGGGATCACGAGAAATCCCACCAGCACCCTTCTGAAAGCACTGCAGGACACACGCCTGGAACATTTGAACCTCAGGTTTCAGTGATGATGAGGAAGGCTGAAAGACGTCCATCTCCAGGACCCGACCCTGTGCTCCCCTGTGATGTAAAGAGCTGGCAGCCAGAGATGTGGTGACGGAGCAAGACACTGATTAATGTCCAAAGGGGCCTCAGTAAACTACACTCCTGCTCTCTCAGAGCTAAAAATGGTAAGGGACTAGACTCCCTCAGAAGCCTCCAGAAGGAAGAATGGTCAATACCTACCCACTAGCACCCTAGGAGAGCAAATCTGTGGGCTTTGGGGGGAGGGCACTGAATTTGTGGTGATCTGTTGCTGTAATGAAAAAGAATAAACATACAGAGAGACAAGGCTACCCCAATCCCTCCCAAGGGGCATCATGGAAAAAATCTTTAATTTCATTTCTTTATTATTATTTTTTATTTTTAATTTTATTGTGAAAATACCATACAGAGGGGTTACAATGAGTACATTTCTTACCAAGCATTGCTGCCTCCTTCTTTGTTTCTCCTTCCCATCCCTTCCCATCTGCCCCCACCCCCGAATTTCTTTATTATTTTTTTAAATTTAAATTTTATTGTAAAGGTGGTGTACAAAGGGGTGATAGTTATGTAAGTAAGGTAATGAGTACCTTTATTTTTGAAAAGTGTTACCCCCTCCCTCATTTTCTCCCAATATTTTATTTTATTTTATTCTTTTGGGGGGGTCCGGTCGTGGGGCCTGAACTCTGGGCCTGGGTGCTGTCCCTCAGCTCTTCAGCTCAAGGCTAGCGCTCTACCACTTGAGCCACAGTGCCACTTCCGGCTTTTTTCTTTTTGCTTATGTGGTGCTGAGGAATTGAACCCAGGGCCTCAGGCATGCAAAGCAAGCACTCTACCACTGAGCCAACTTCCCAGCCCCGTCTCCTAATATTTTAAAAAGAGAAATAGTACACGCAGTTTTATTGCCCTGAACTCTGTTCTGTATTCTGGTCCTCAGGAGGAAGTACTCAGTCCTGGCCATAGGTTAGAAATGAGGTCTGATTAATCCCAGACCTCTATCCCTAGCTTCTTTCCAGACCACAGGCACTGTGGTAACATAACAATCTAGAGTCATCCTGCATCTCTTCCCCACCAACTGCTCCATTATCTCCCAGACTCCATTTCTGCCTGTCTCTATCTCTATGTCTCTTTCTTTCTCTCAATTGTGTCTCTGTCTTTCCCATTTCTAGGGCTCTGTTTTTCCTGTCTCTATACTTCTACCTTTGTCTCTCTGTCTCTATCTCCATCTTTGTCTTTCTGTCCACCTCTGCCTTTTCTGTCTTTATTTCTCCCTCTGTCTTAGAGGACCTGGGCTACGTTGAGTTCCCCTTGGGTACTGGGTATGTCCCTTTAACCTACTGACTCTTGTTAATGTCTGTCTTCCTTTAGACTGTAATTGCCGTGGCAATTCCAGAGATGCCTAACAGAATATTTATTCAATAAATTTTGGAGGGAGTAAGCTGTTAATTTGACCATATCTGATAACATTTTCAGAGCTATAAGCAACTTTCTAGTGACTAGCCATCCACTTCCATTTACAAATTAAGAAGCAAAGTTCTAACTAGTAAAGTAATTTGCTGTCTCTCCGCTGATTATTGCAAGAATTCCCCAGCCCAGCAGGCTGTGGCTTGCTGACAATTTGTTTGAAAGGAGGTAAAAGGCTCTGGAAGAAATGCATGTGGTCCAAAAACCAGTTTGACAGCTCTAACTTCCTGTTTTCAGGAAAATCCTGCTTCTTCAGCTCTGACCATGGATAGTACAGCTTAGGGAGAATTTCCTTATCATGAAAATTATAATGGGGAAAAATAAGAGAATATATGAACTGCCAGTTGTTGAACTGTCAGTTGTCAAACTGTGTCCTAGAGATCACACACACACACACACACACACACACACACACACACACACACACACACACACACACACACACACACACACACACAGCATTCTGAGGGGTGAGGAGGAAATTATAGAAGCTGGGCTTGGATTCTGCCTGCTGTTCAGCAAAAGCAACCCCTCTTTTAGGTTTGGGTATGAGTTCTGGGTAAGCTTGAATTTGAAAGCAAAGCTCCCGTCGCTGAAGTAATGTGTGTAGCCCACAAACACAACCCAGTCCTCTAATTTTAGTGTATGAGAAAATTAAAAGCCAGAGAAAGGGAGCAATTTGCAAGGGAGGCAACGCTAGGATTGAAACGGAGTGCTGGCTGTGTTCTCTCCCATGTCCTAACCCAGCATGTTTCTGTCCAGAGATTCCGCTCATATTATCACACCCACCATAAAGGCAAAACGTGTGTGGGACGATCTGGCAGCCTTTTCTCCTCTCTCCTTCTTCCTCTCACTAGCCAGCTGTCTCTATCTGTCTTTCTTTTCTCAGGAAAAGTTCTGTGCTGATCAGATGGTGAGAATAGCAGACCAGCTTATTCCTGGTGGTCATAGCGTATAGAAAAGACAGGTTTCATGTGCTGCTCAGGCTCTCTCTATGAAGGGAAAGTTGTGATTGCTGGAGAAAGACCTTCAGAATTGAGTATACATGTAATTTTATACTCTCTCTCTGTCTCTCTCTCTCTCTCTCTCTTTTAGAGGTATCAGGAAAGTTTATTCCTCAAAGGACTGATACTACAGTACATGTGTATACCCGCCTCTTCTATTTATGAAAATGTTAGCCATAACAAAGTAATTATATTAAAGAGAACTGAGCTAATTGAGTGAACCTGGGAAACTCTAACATGCCCTCAGGAACAGACATATTTGTTCAAACACAATGACTCAAGTTTCAAACAAGAAAGGAAAAGGTTTGAGTGCCATAAAGAGAGAACTCAAAATCAGGGCAGTAAGTAGGGCCTGAGGCTTGTGGCTCAGGGGCTTTCTGAACTAGCTGTAGAGCTAATGGTAGGGTACCTGTGTATTTAGGGATGTGGAAAGGGGTGTAAGCCACTGTCCTATATCCTGTGTTCAAGGAGATTTCGAAAATATCCTGATAAGAAAAAGACTTTTGCCAGGGTGAACAAATGAAGCAATGGTATTCAATAGACACTATGCTGAAAATAAACTTTACAACTTATGGGTGGAATTGGGAGGAACAAAAAAACTGGGAGTGAAGAAATGTACTCTTTACCTGACTTATGAAATGGTAATCCCTTTGTATATCACTTTTATAATAACAAGAAAATATTTAATTAAAAACAGACCTCTGTTTTTTTCTTCTTTTTTGTTTTTGTTTTTGTTTTGGTCGGTTGTGGGGCTTGAACTCTGGTCCTGGGTGCTGCCTCTGAACTCTTCAGCTCAGTTAGTGCTCTACCACTTGACCCACAGCACCACTTCCGGTTGTCTGATGGTTAACTGAAGATAAGAGTCTCACAGACTTTCCTGCTCAGGCTGGCTTTGAACCACAATCCTCAGATCTCAGCCTCCTGAGTAGCTAGGATTACAGGCATGAGCCACCAGTGCCTGGCATTTTTTTTTTTTTTAACAGATCTCTCTACATTGATGGGGACATTGGTGTGGGTCTTTGGACATTGGTGTGGGTCTTTCGTTCAAATTGATTCAAACCAAGAAATTCACTCATAGGCTAGTGAATCTGACCTCAGCAGAAGCAAAGCTAAAACCATTTTGGAGAGACAATGCCACAAGTCAGAACAAAGCAGCCCTACAGCAAATAACCCTGGTGGAAAATGAACTTAAGACTTACCAGTCCAAAACCACACAAGGGAAAAACCCATCACCAGAGAGAAGTATCAGCAGATCCAAGTAACAGGAGATATGCATGCCGTGACCTACAACAGAACATTCCTAAAACTCTTAAAAACAATATCATAGCCATAGCTTTTAGCCAAACCAGATTAGTGTAACTGGATTGCAGAATCATGAATCATGAGGCAGGCAGATGTTAGAAAGGAAACTCAGAGAGGAGGAAGCAATTTACTAAGTTGCCAATAGGTTAGTGGTAACAACTGAGGAATAGAAACTAAATCTCCAGGTTTCTTAACTAGTTCTGTGTTTTTCATGCCCCACAATGCCCTAATTTTTTCAAGGTAGAAACAAAAGCTAGATTCAAGAGACTAGAAGAAATACAAAACAGAAAGTCTTAACCAGGACCAAGAAAAAAAAATTGGGGGCAAGGAACCTGGTTCTGATTTGGCTTTTAAAACAAAATTAAATATGTATTTTGTAAACTACACGTTGAGTCATTATTTTAGAACTGATTCTTATTTGTTAAAAATAGAAGTTTACTGTGGAGCAGGAGGCAATGTTTCACTGGCAACGGTCTCATACAGCCTGTGTTGGCTGGGTCATTTCATTATGTCATCTGTTGCATCCATTTTAATCTCATGTTGTTTTCGTTCATCATACCCATATAATACATAACCTTGCCAATACGAGGTCATGCTGAAGCCAGGCAATGGTGACTCACACCTGTAATCCTAGATACCCAGGAGACTGAGACCTGAGTATGGTAGATTGAAGCCAGTTTGGGCAGGAAAGTCTTTGAGACTCTTATCTCCAATTAATCAAAAGTAACAGCAGCAGCTACAACAACAACAACAACAAAAGCCAGATGTAGAACTGTGGCTCAAGTGGTAGAGCACTAATCTTAAGTAAAACAGCTCAGGGACATTGCCCAGACCCTGAGTTTGAGTCTCAGAACAGCATAGAAAAAAAAGTCATGTTGAATGATTGACCTGGAAACAAAACAAAAATTGATTGAAGTCTCTGTAGGTATATAACGTTATACCATCTAGGTTTGTATAAGTACTTAAATATTTTTATTTGTTATTATGAAGCTGATGTACAGAGTGGTTACCATTTCATAAGTCAGGTAATGAGTACATTTCTTTTTGGGAAAGTGTCACTCCTTCCTTCGCTCTGTCCCAGTTTTTCCCTCCTATCCCTATCCACAAGCTGTATAGCTCATTTTCAACATAGTGTCTAGTGAGTACCACTGCTGCCCCTGTTCACCCTTTGTTCTTCCATTTCTGTGCCCCTTAACTGTGCCAAAGACAGATAAATGAACAAATAAGACCAAAGAGAAAAACCCCAGAAAGCAAAAACAGACCATATCATCTTCATCTACAATAGCAGAAAAAAACCCGCCCATTTTATTTTTTCATGCTCACACATGACCGAATGATGCATTTCTAATATCTCCGTTGTTAAGTTACACTGACTGTAAACCTTTCAAAAGAATTAGGAAGTGAGGGAAAGATGAGGCTTGGACTCCAACATTAGCTAACAATGCCATGAAAGACAAGGAATGAGGTGAGTGTGGACATGGTTGTAGGTTCAATCCAGTAGGGCCAGGGCCTGGAGGACCAGACCAGATATCAATAAGGCTAAAGGAGAAATATCCTTGTGCTTTTGTCATTTATTGATGACATCAGACACTGAGTTTGCACCATTCCCAGTGCACACCAAGAATGTAATTTCAGACCAGATGAAGCAAACTCTTCTCCTATAAGAAGACAAATAGGACCAGCAAGGTTCAGCATATGTGCTCACGAGACTCAAAGTAAATTGAAATGGAAGTTGTACAATAATGTTGTCTGAGCTTGAATTTCTACCCAATCACCGTCAGCTTTTCCAGGGAAGTGTGTCTGACATTTTGTCAGATTTGTCTGGTGTCTTAACCTCTTTACTCACTTATTCTAGGCCAATATTGGCTGAATATTTGCCATATGCCAAGCATTGTGCAATACTTAACGAACGAAATGAGTCGAAGAAAAAGTGGATTAGCACACAGCACCATAAATGAAAGGAATGCTACTGGAGCACACAAAAGGGCCATTGTATTATTATCGAGTGCTCTATGTTGTTATTTTGTTTGGAGGGACAATTCCAGAACAGTGAATATAAAAAAGTGAAAAGAACATGGAAGGGGATAAAGCAAACCTAAAGAGGAGTATTACTGAGCTCATCACAGCTCAACACAAAACTGCAGGCAATTGCTTAATCATGTATGCATCTGCAAGCAGAGTTCCTGAAACCATGAGGCCTCAGAACAGTGCACAAGAGAGAGATGAAATATGAATTCCACTTGTATCTTGTCTCTAATTTGTTCATGTTCACTGCCATGATCTTCTGCACTTCTGGTGTGTGCAGCTACTGACCAGCTACTGGAAAAGAGATGTCACGTGCAGTGGCTTGATGCTTTATGGAGTACGGAACAGGTGGGAGACACCAGAGTCATACTTGGAGGCCATTCATTCAGGTTTAGGATTTCCAGGTTAAAATACAGCATGCTTACTACATTTGAATTTGTTTTGGTAAATGATGAGTAAATTTTTTATTATAAGTAGTCTCTAAATGTTGCATGGGACATGTTTGTATTCTTTTTAATTTATGTGATATTGGAATTGAATTTGTTGTCCTGTGTTTGTTAGATCTTGTGACTTCACTCTGGTTGGGCTTGAATAGGGTGATGGTGGATGAAGACCACAAGAAAGTACAGCCTCTTTCCTGGGGCTGTGTGTGTGTGTGTGTGTGTGTGTGTGTGTGTGTGTGTGAGAGAGAGAGAGAGAGAGAGAGAGAGAGAGAGAGAGAGAGAGAGAGAGAGAGAGAGAGAGAGAGAGAGAGAGAGAGAGAGAGAGAGATTTAAAAAGTCTGTCCACTCCATTCTAAAGCAGTGAATTCTTCAATAAAGAAAGAATGACTTCCCATTTGACCTGTGTCGTGAACCTAGCCAGCATGACAACCACATGGCTTTTCTCAGGAGACGCATGCCTTGGTTTAGAATGTAAATAGAAACTATACAAGTTTTCCTTCTGATTCAATATGGCTTCCCACATAAAATTCATGAGATGTTCTAACATGGCCATTTCCTATTCCCATCTTCAAAGGAATGAGCTACAGCATCAGTCTGGGAATTGCACCGCCAGCTCAGCAAAGCAGAGAGCTGATATAGACTTGAGTATCTGCCTATGCCATATTGAGCTTTCCAAGGATGCTGACAGTCAATCCTCTTAGCAATTTCATCTGTACATGGCAACTACTTCTATAGTGGAGGAAATCGCTATTGTTTATTTCATAGTTGGAGAAGTGAAAGAGAGAGCTTTTCCAGTGTTAAATATGGAACCAGGACATTGCTTTCAATCTGAAACCTCTGTTTCATATCCATAATTGTTAATCTAGCAACTGAGCAATTTGTATGACTATGAGAATCAGGACAAAATCTGAGGACCGAATAGGCCTACAACCCAGTCCAGATTCTTCTTTTTTTTAATCTTTAAGTAATTGTACAAAGGAGTTGCCATTTACAAAAGAGGTTTATGAATACAAAATGCATCTTAATCAATGCAGAATCTTAATCTCATTGTTTAGATTATGAAAGAAATAGAGACCTCAAGTCCATGAGGACTTGAGATGGAAGAGCTCATGTGGTTTTTATTTTAACTTATTCATCATAATTCCAAGTGAAAATTGATAACTGACTTTGCTTCAGCCGAGAGTCTATCTGAAGATCCAGTGGTAGAAGAAAGACTTTATATGACACTGTGGGGTTTTGGGGTTTGTTTGGTTGTATTACACAACAGTGAAACCAGTTTAGACATATGAAATCTGTCAACAGTGAACCCACACATGCTGGTTAAACATTTCTTTTGCTCAAATCCCTCAAAGAGGAAGTCACAATGTGAAGACTGAGAAATGAGGCCATTGGGTGCAACAGTTCTCCATGTTAAGTTCTTCAGCTGAAGGAGAAGCACTTGTCCTATTATGCTGATGTCATCAAAAAGTCTTAAGAGAGTTGGGGGGCAGAGGGAAGGCAGCGAAGGAGATTGGCCTTAAATGCTCAAGTCTTAGAAGTTAGATGAAAAGAGAGAGGTTGTTGTAAGAGCTTACTGTGTCCTTGACTTTTAAAAGAGCATTCAATTGGACAATAATGGTGTCTTCAAAACTGGCACCTACAAGGATGTTTGACAAGTAAGAGATGCTCAATCAGTATTTATTTAAGGGACCAATGAAACAAGTTTCCATTGAAATGTCCTGCGTGGGAATGAAGTTGAGGCAGCATAGCATTGAGTGGGAATCAATGATGTGATGGATAACAATAGCTTGGTTAGCAATAGGTGGTTAGCATGTCTTGACATGCAATAGTGGAGCGGTCATTGACACTGCCTTTAGTCATATCAGGGTCTCCTTGAATACGGTGGAAGTATCCCTTTAAGCACCAGCTTCTGTTTCCCAAACCTAAGTTTGTCAATGGAAAACAAAAAGTGGGGGAAAAGGAGAAAAGGAATAATTAATAAGGAGAAATGAGATGGAGGAAAGTTGGAGGAAGAGTTAAAACAAAGAATAGCAATCAGACAGTTCTGGCTGCCAAGCTGTGGACATTTAATGGTAATATGTAGAATTTCTCATGGTCATCATGAAACCGCTGTGTTCTTATTTTTGTGGTCAGTAGGCAAACAATCCTGGAGGGAAGAACTGATTCTGAGGGGAAGGAGCTGACAAAGCAACTCTCAAAACCTCAGGTTAGGAATTCAAGGTTCAAAAGGGAAAATATCATCGCTTTCTCCACGGACACCTTCTAGCCTTTCCAGAGCAAAGCAGATTCCGGAATCTATAAAAGCCATCGCTCTCCCATCCATGTAGCCATGCTTTGCCCACCAGTGGTCAGCCTGGTTTTCTTGACTTCTGTTGAAAGTCAGGAGAGGAATGAATGGTCCTGACAAATGAAGCGGTCTCAGACCGCAGGTGAATTTGCAGAAGTAGGAAACATCTGTACCAGCTCGCCGCCCACACAGAAGTGAACTTCAGATCTGAATCATCGCTCAGTTCCACGTGAGATGGTATCAGAAGTTCTGCACATGTTCAGACTGAGAAAGAAAGCTGCTGGGGACTTCCCTCTTGCTTCTTGATGGAGGAAGTGAAGTAGCATTTGGGAACCACAGAGGCATGCATAACAACCGTGCTAGACATCAAAATTCAGTGTTTTTTTGTTTGTTTGTTGTTGTTGTCTTTTTTTGTGCCAGTCCTGGGGTTTGAAGTTGTTGTCAGATCAATCCAGTCAACAAAATACAGAGAAGCACATTTTGAGAGGTCGAATTGGGAGTCTTTATGAGAAAGCTGGCATCTACACAAAGATCTGCAACCCTGTGAATATACTTAACGCTGTTAGAAAACTGAGCCATGAGAGCAGGAAAGGAAAGAATCAGCAGAAAAACACTACCAACAACCCAGATCCACCCCAATGGAGAGCTGAAGTGGGAACGCCATGGTGACTAGAGGAGAGCCAGAAGCCAGGAGCCACAGGAACAGGAGACCTGGTCTAATGGCATTCCAGCTGGTCTGACCCTAAAATAGGGTCAGGTCAGGGGGCAGGGTCACAGGAAACTCCAAAGTCTTCCAAGTTCAAGGCACAGGCCTGTAGGTTCAGTAATCTATCATTAAGTCCCTGTCCCTGCCTCTGGGAATTCAGGTATGCCCATCACCTGGCAGGTGAGACTTCCTCTTTTACCACCATGAAGACAACATGGGGCCAGTTAAACCCAATTCCCTATCCATCACATGGCCAAGATGGCGCCAGTTAGATCCTCTCCACTTCAAACTCAGGGCCTGGGCTACAGCACCACTTCTGGCTTTTTCTGAGTAGTTTATTGGAGATAAGAGTCTCACAGACCTTTCTGCCCAGGCTGGCATCAAACTGCAAGCCTCAGATCTCAGCTTCCTGAGTAGCTAGGATTAAAGGCATGAGCCACTGGTAAACCACAGGCCTTTACTCGCAGATCGTGGCCATCTGGAGAGTTTACACAATTGTGAATCTATTTCAGTAAGAAATGGCAGAAGAAATTGTCTGTGAAAGGAATAAAATGGGCTGGGAATGTGGCTTAGCAGTAGAGTGCTTGGCTAGCATGCATGAAGCCCTGGCTTTGATTCTTCAGTACCATATAAACAGAAAAAGCTAGAAGTGGTACTGTGGCTCAAGTGGTAGAATGCTATGCTAGCCTAGAGCAAAAAGAAGCTCAGGGACAGTGCTCAGGCCCTGAGTTCAATCCCCAGGACTGGCAAAAAACCAAAACCAAAACCAAACCAAACCAAACCAAAAACCATAAAAGGAATAAAACAAGAAAGGTGTGGGTGATACACACTAGACAAGTTACCTGCCTCCATTTCCTGACACCTGTCCATTATGAGAATCATTTCCTATCCTTGACATGCAAATTTACTTTGAGTCCCAGATTCCCATCCTTTGGACTTTTCTCTTTTCATTATTACCCATGAACCACAAAAACAACTTCCTTTAGCACAGGATTCTCAGAAGCTATAGGCTTTGAACATTTCAGACATATGAAAATGCTAGAAATGGCTTTAATTTCTTTATACACATATTCTGAGTATAAAGGTGGTACTCATTGCTCTTTGAAATTATTAGTAGGTTCTTAGTAAAAATTTATCAAATGGGCAGGACATATTCATTGCTCACTCAAAAAATACAGAAACATAAGAGGGGAGAAAACAAAAATAATTCAATAAAACATATGAAAGTGGGTGCCAGTGGCTCACGCCTGTAATCCTAGCTACTCAGGAGGCTGAGATCCAAGGATCGAGGTTCAAAGACAGTCTGGACAAGAAAGTCCTTGAGACTCTTATCTCCACTTAACTGCTGGAAAAGTGGAAGTGGTGCCGTGGCTCAAGTGATAGAGCGCTAGCCTTGAGCTGAAGAGCTCAGGCACAGACAGGGCCCAGGTCCAGAGTTCAAGCCCCATGCCAACAAAGAAAAAGCAACCTCCCCCCCCACAAACAGATAAAACTATGAGTAGTACAAAGATCCCCCCATATCTCCCTCTCTTTATCGCTCTCTATCTATATCTATCTATATCATCTTTATCTCTATTTGTGCATAGTTGAGGTAATGCTAAGTGAATATCCTTCACATTATGACTTAAGACTTTTTTTTCCCTTGGTACTGTTGGAGTTTGAGCTCAGGACTTTGTACTTGTCAGGCAGGTGCTCTACCACCTGAGCTACACCCCAGCTCTTTCTGCTTTATTTTTCAAATACCTTCTCTCTTGTATTTATTCTTGGGTTGGCCTGTGTCACCATCTCCTATTTATGTTTCTCAAATAGTTGGGAAGACAGGTGCATGCCACCACATCCAGGTTTTTATTGATTGGGCTGGGGTCTCTTGGGCTTTTTGTTTTGTTTTGTTTTTTGGCCTATCTTGGCCTTTATCTTCAATCTTCCCAATCTCTGCCTCTCAGTAGCTGATACTACAAGTATAACCTCTGTGCTTCACAAGAATTTCTTGTTAACCAAATCATTTGAAATAATTGTTGACTTTAAAATAGTTTATCATTTCATTGTTGGTTCTTTTAGCTGTCTTCAATTTTGTCTGTGATAAAATGAAGAAGATTATAGCGCACCAAGAATGGTGGGACTGAAAGGAAAAATGTAACCCAGCAGAGAGTAACCTAAAAGACCACACAGACAGAAGTAGAAAAGAGTTATGGTCAGCAGCAGGGGCAAAAACCAAGTTGTCATGAGGGAAGGGAGAAAATGGCTCAGTTTGCCTCCTTGGAGGCCCCCTTTATAGCGTTGGGGGCCGGAAGTGGGTGGTGCCTATCTACTGCACAGGTGCTGCCATGGAGGGTGATTAGGTCTGCGAGGTGGGCGTTTCCTTACAGGGACCACGGGTGACCTAACGCAGCAGGGATACTTGGGAGACACTATGCTGTTGAAAGTGAACTGTACAACTTGTAGGGGAGAGGGATTGGGAGGGAGAAAATGAGAGGAGGGATTACAGTGCTCAAAAGAAATGTACTAATTTCCTCACATAACTATAACTCCTTTGTACATCACTATTACAATAGAAAGAGGAAAGAAAGAAAGAAATGATTACTCAGAACATTTTCTACAAGAGTTTATAGACTGGGTATTAATTCATAAATTAATCCCTCATGAAAGACCGGTAGAACTCACTTCCTTGAAGCATAATAACTGTGGTCTGTGTAGACCGATAATGTAGCATTTCTGGGTTTATAGAAGACTACCAGGGTTTTAAAAGAGTAGTGAAACTCAATCCGTGAAGCTCAGAACCAGACTTACTCTGAAAATCTTGCACAACATTAGTAACAGTACAAAATACTTCATTTCTGAAATCTTGTTTTCAAGATACAGACAGATGATAGTACCAATCTGTGAACAGAAACATGACATTTTTTTCCCCCACTGCAGCCTTATGTCTGGTTTGAAGTTTGATTCTGGGAACCATAGCGTACAATTGAAATCTTTAACTGTTCTGAATTCTGTGGCCTCCTTCCATTAGCCTGAGGCCCATGGGAAACCTTAGGGTTGGGCCTTGTCCCACAGCTAGTCTGGATTTGTTAGAGGCGGGGCATCTTAAAAAAGGAGGGTGTTGCAACTAGTATTTGCAAAAAGAAACTGACTTTGGAACTCTAGGAGAGAGCAGAGTTTGAAAACACCGAGTCCTAAAGATTGAATGCCTAAGCCTTCTGGTGGAGAACGCAGAATGCGGTGAGGTAGGGGATCATACTTCTTCTGGGTGCTCTTTGTTAGCAAACGGAGTCACAAGGGCATTAGAATAAAGAAAGAGCAGAAAAGGAACTCAATGGACCAGAGCAACTTTACTGGAGAGTAGGAGAGGGACTCCCATGGTGACCTAGGAGAGTCAGGAGACCTGGGAGGCCTGGCCTGCTAGGGGTAGGGGGGTGGTGGTGGACGGGTGGAAGTAGAGTAATAATTAGGGAGCAGGGTCACAGGGAACAGAAAATTCAAAGAGTTTTGTTAGTTTGTGGCACAGGGCTGGTTCCAGGCTCCTCTTTCAGGTGCCTGTGGGGGAGGAAGGGACTCTCATATTCAGATTAAGATTCAGGGATGGGGACTGGGCTATTCGGTGGACCAAGCCATGAGAGTAATACTTTGCAAAGCAGATTCTTATCAGCTACTGCTAATTGTTCTATGTTCGAATAATCCCAAACAATTAATGGGGCTAGGTTTTAGTTTATCCTGGTCCTTGGTCCTTGAGTCTGGAAATATCATTCTAATTTATAAGGTCAAAGAAACCTGGCACCAGCTTTCACACAAAAGGCAATTTATGAAGTTATGTTCTCGTAAGGACATAACAAATGAATCGTGACTCATATAAAATAACTGAGTAATAGAGAATCATACTTCATTTTATGCACCTATACAGATTGCATGCACTTCACAAAGAGATGAAAAATGAAAGGTATAGCTACAAAGATACTTACTGCTGACCACATGTATGGAGAAGATAAATGTGTGTGTGCAGACACACATGTATTCTGTGGCCAGTGGGTACTTTGGAAATCTGTATAATTCAGAAAATAGATTATCATGCGACTTTTGTGTTTGGTTGAACATTTCTTGCTCTTTTTCTTTTTGGGGGAGGGGCGGTTTGAACATTTCTTTCTGAAAGGAAATGGCAGTAGTGTGGGGCCCTCTCATGTTCACTCTGAATGCTTTATGCAAGGAAGACTTAAGGTTTTCCTGTGGATGGCAAGCAGACTCCTCTTCCTGTCCTTTAAAGTCTGCCCCCAGATAAAGCCATATCCAAAGTCAGGGCCATCAGGCCCTAAAACAATGAGCTCTCACAAGGAGTGCATCCAAGGTTTTCACTCCCGTTCTTGGGTGGGAACAATCTCCAGCCCAAGGCCAATGGGAAATCTAAGGGTTGGGCCTTGTCCCACAGCTAGTCTGGATTTGTTGGAGGCGGGGCACCTCAGAAAAGGATGACGTAGCAACTAGCATTTGCATTTCTGGGAAAAAGAAACTGACTGTGGAGCTCCAGGAGAGAACAGGCAGGGGAGAGTTTCGAAACACTGAGTCCTAGAGATTGAATGCAAAGCCCAACCAAATTCTGGGGAAGAACGCGGTGAGGTAGGAGATCATACTTTTTCTGGGTGCTCATTGTTAGCAAATGGAATCACAAGGGTATTAGAATAAAGAAAGAGCAGAGTAGGAGCTCCATGGACCGGAGCAACTTTACTGGAGAGTGGGAGAGGGACCCCATGGTGACCAGAGGAGAGTCAGGAGACTGGAGGCATGGTATGCTGGGGGCAGGGGTGGAGGGGTGGAAGTAGGGTAATAATTAGGGGGCAGGGTCACTGGGAGCTATACAGTTCTAAGGGTGGGGGGTAGCGTCATGGGTAGCTGAGGGTTCAAAGAGTTTGGTGAGTTTGTGGTGCAGTCTGGGAACCTATTGTTTAAGTCCTGTGCCCCAGTTTCTGTGCTTCTAGCAATTCAGGTGCCTATATAATCTAGGGTTGGGGAAGTGGAATTTTATATTTAGATTAAGATTCTGGGCAGGGGACCAGGCTGAACAATTTTGGAATGATCCCTTGGAGGAAGGATAGTCATTAGGCCAAGCCAAGGGAGTAATATTGAGAACAAAGCAGATTGCCTGTAGATTAGCCAGTGTGTGTGTCCGTGTGTGAGAGAGGGGAACAGAACACGGGTAAGTGACCTGTCAGGGATATAGAGGTTTTTTTTTTTGTTTTTTGTTTTTGCCTATCTTAGTACAGCGTAATTTTTATTCAAAGTTCCAATAGACCGTAATATTCCTACCAACTCTCATTTCCCCATTTGAGAAGTAGATCCAGCCTAAAGAGGAACTAACTGGTGGCTTTGGGAGAACTGTTGAAATTTCTGTTTTGAACAGCAGCTTTCTTTGCCATTTTTCAGGTTGCACCATCCACTGGCCATTGCTCAGGGCTGGGGTGAGGCCGGCTTGTCTGAGTCATGCGAGGCTGGAGGGAAGCTGTCCTTTTCTGGGCTGTAGCTACCTGTGTGGGATCAGACCCGTCGCTGGGAGAGACTGATCAGACCGGATTTCAAACTTGCAAGAATGCCTTGAAACTACCGGTCCTGGAGGTCCTGCCCGGAGGGGGCTGGGATAATCTGCGGAATGTGGACATGGGACGGGTGTTGGAATTGACCTACACCCACTGCAAGACCACAGAGGATGGACAGTACATTATCCCCGATGCTGTCTACACCATTCCACAGAAACAGAGCGACTTGGAGATGAATTCCGAAATCCTGGAATCCTGGATGAATTACCAGAGCAGCACCGCATCATCCATCAACACTGAGCTCTCCCTGTTCTCCAAGGTCAACGGCAAGTTCTCTGCTGAGTTCCAGAGGATGAAGACCCTTCAAGTGAAAGAACACGCCATCACCACCCGAGTGCAAGTCAGAAACCTGGTCTACACCGCCAAGATCAACCCCACCTCAGAGCTCAGCTGGGAGTTTAAGAAGGAGCTCATGGACATCTGTGACCGGCTGGAGAACAACCAGACCAGGATGGCCACCTACCTGGCTGAACTCCTGGTCCTCAACTACGGCACCCACGTCATCACCAGCGTGGACGCCGGAGCTGCTCTTGTTCAGGAAGATCACCTCAGGACCACCTTCCTCCAGGAAGGCCAGAGCAGCCACACGGCCATAACGGCGGCTGCGGGAATCACCTTCCTGAACATCGTGAACTCCAAACTGGAGGACAACTACACTTCCCAGAATGCCTTGACCAAAGGCTACCTGGCAAACCGCACTCACTCCAGGGTGCAGAGCATCGGAGGGGTACCATTTTACCCCGGGATCACCCTCCAAGCCTGGCAGCAGGGCATCACCAACCACTTGGTGGCGGTGGACCGCGCTGGCCTGCCTCTGTATTTCTTCATCAAGCCGGACAAGCTGCCTGCCTTGCCTGGTCCCTTGGTGAAGAAGCTGTCCAAGACGGTAGAAAGTGCCGTGAGACGCTATTACGCCTTTAATACCTACCCTGGCTGTACCGATGTCAATTCTCCCAACTTCAATTTCCAGGCCAATACAGACGATGGCTCCTGCGAGGGGAAGATGACCAACTTCTCGTTTGGTGGGGTGTATCAGGAATGCACCCAACTCTCGGGGAGCGAGGTGGCTCTCTGTCAGAACCTGGAGCAGAAGAATCCACTCACGGGCAACTTCTCCTGTCCCTCCGGCTACTACGCGGTCCATCTCCTGTCCCAGATCCACGAGGAGGGTTACAATCACCTCGACTGTCGACGGAAATGCACCCTCTACATCTTCTGTAAGACGGTGTGTGAGGATGTGTTCCGAGTGGCGAAGGCTGAATTTAGGGCTTTCTGGTGCGCGGCGCATGGGCAGGTATCTGAAAACTCTGGACTTCTCTTTGGGGGTCTTTACAGTAGCAAGAGCATGAACCCCTTGACGGATGCCCAGTCGTGCCCGGCTGGCTACATCCCACTGAGCCTGTTTGAGAGTCTCAAGGTGTGTGCCTCTCAGGACTACGAGCTGGGATACAAGTTCTCAGTTCCCTTTGGTGGCTTCTTCAGCTGCGCTGTGGGCAACCCCTTGGTGAATTCGGCTATCTCCAGGGACCTCGGCGTACCCTCGCTGCAGAAATGTCCTGGGGGTTTCAGCCAGCACCTGGCCCTCATCAGCGATGGCTGCCAAGTCTCCTACTGCGTCAAGGCCGGAGTCTTCACCAGTGGCCTTTTGCCCCCTGCCAGGCTCCCGCCTTACACTCGGCCTCCTCTTATGAGCCAGGCTGCCACCAACACAGTCATAGTGACCAACACCGAGGGGTCCAAATCCTGGATTAAAGACTCCCAGACCCACCAGTGGAGGCTGGGGGAGCCGCTGGAGTTGCGGAGAGCAATGACCGTCGTCTACGGCGATGGAAGTGGCCTGTCTAGAGGGGCAGTGGCTGGAGTCACATTAGCAGTCACCTTCGGCCTGGCAGCTGCGATTGCTTTGGTCCTCTACGGCATCCGGAAGTACAAGAAGAAAGGATACCAGGCGATCGAGGAGGAGGAGGAGGAAAGGCAGGGTTTTGCCACCTCTGGAGATAGCCACAACCAAGAGCAAGGGCAAGGTCCAGCTTAAATCTCTCCAGATGCGGGGAGGGGGGGGGGTAAGCCCTTTCTGGGCTTGTCAGACCCCTGTCTGTCTTTCAAGCATGACTTTCATTACTGCTCTCTCGACTGTTACCTTCCCAAGTATTGGAGTGACAAGGGCAACAAAAAGCACTGGGTGACTCCCTTAGCTGGGGAGTTGGGGTTGTGGGTGGGGCTAGACATGAAAAGGGTTCTGTGGGCAAGGGTGGGGCGGGGAGAGAACAATTGTGATTTGTTCATCCAAAGGCCATCCTAGGGGCTAACTCAGAAATGCGGTTATCTGTTCTCTGGTTTATTACCTAATTGTCTCCACCGGAATGCATGCGTGTAAAGAGGGAGAAATGCAGACCTCTGGATTTGTAAACTGCATTTACTTTTTATTTTTGGCTAGTCTTGGGACTTGAACTCAGGGCCTAGGCACTGCCCCATGAGCCTTTTTGTGCTCAAGGGTAGCACTCTACCACTTGAGCCAGAGCACCACTTCTGGCTTTTTCGGAGTAGTTCATTGGCGATAAAGAGTCTCATGGACTTTACTGCCTGGGCTGGCTGTCAGGCTCCTGAGTAGCTAGGATTACTGGTGTGGAGCCATCAGTGCCTGGCTTGCATTTTATTTACTCTTGCATCTCTAGTGGTTTCCAATTTGTGATTTTTTAAAGAGGTTCTGCTTTAATCACTGCCATCCCTGTATTTTGTTTTTTGAAAGCAGCCTGGATTTATGCTTCCACAGGCAGGAAGTCCTGCCTGGCCGTTGCTTTTTAGCTTCAAAGGCTCCCATTAATGAGTTGTGTCATCTCCCTGGATTATCTTAACGGCATCTCAAAGGAAAAAAATACGTACTAATTCTACTTTTTCCAGCTGGCCCATCGTAAGGACTTACTTAGATCAGACCACTCTTCAGATTCTTGACTATGTCCCTCAAGTCCTCTCCAGGAAATATATTTTTTTAACTCATAAAGGGGGCTGATGTAATAAAATCTGTGTCTTTAGCCATAGACCACTCGAGGCAATCATTTCTGTTTCCAGGCTGACTTCGCTGGGGACTGTCACCTGGCAATATTTGTGGCTTTGCAAAATTTTTAATATCAATCTTATCTCATTGTGAGTGCTGCCATGTTATCAGTATCTCTCCATCACATTTCAAAAACATACTGTAGGGCTGGGAAGGTGGCTCAGTGGTAGAGCGCTGGCCTTGCATGCATGAGGCCCTGGATTCAATTCCTCAGCTCCACATAAGCAAAAAGAAAAAAGCTGGAAGTGGCGCTGTGGCTCAAGTGGTAGAGCGCTAGCCTTGAGCTGAAGTGCTGAGGGACAGCGCCCAGGCCTAGAGTTCGGGCCCCATGGCCGGACCCCCCCCCCAAAAAAAAAAAACATACTGTATTTACCCATCAAATTCAGTGCCTTAAGTGTTACCTTCTGGGTAGGGTAATTTGTTTTTGCATTGTTAATATTCCCACCCAAGGGCTTGTGCTGACAGTAGACACATCTAATGAGTTTCAAGTATTCAAGTTGCGGGATTCATTCATTTCCCACTGAGATATGGAAAAGCAAATTGAATTTGAGCCTGGTACTCCCTACTGTCTAGCTGAGATTTGATTCTGTAATCTTTATACCTTAACCCTGCCTCTTCAGCATGTTCTAAACCTTTGAGTGTTTTGTGGGTTCTGAATTAACTATATTTCTGCAAACACGGACTGACTTTGCTCTATGAGTTCTTTGACAGTGACTGTCAGAAAGTTAAAATAGAGCCAAAGATTCTTAGGCTTTTAGCAAACTAACTGCCCATTGAAACAAAAAGAGTTCTGTATAACCCTACACGTCTACTAACAAAACGATGTGTAAATATGCATTAAAATCTTCCATCAACGAACCCTGTCTCAATGCTTATCCGTATGAAATCAGAACTTGGGCGTCTTCAGTTCATATCCATCAAATGCTTGACCAAATCAGACCCACAGGCCCTGCGAGGTTCTGGCTCCCCACTGATCATCATGGGCTGGTGGCTGGGAAAAGACCAGACCACACTCTCGGGACTACAGATATGGGTGTCAAGTGGTTCTACCTTTGCATTCTCTCTTTGTGTTCTTCTTGTTCTGACTAATACTGAACATGTATTTGAAAATCAATCACCTGTAAATGCTTAAAACATACACCAGGGCTGGGAATGTGGCTCAGTGGTAGAGTGCTTGCCTAGTGTGCATGAAGCCCTGGGTTCCTCAGAACCACATACACAGAAAAAGCCCAAAGGGCCCAAGTGGTAGAGTGCTAGCCTTGAACAAAAGAAGCTCAGGGACAATGCCCAGGCCCTGAATACTAGCCCTAAAACTGGCCAAAAAAGCATCATATTTTATTCAGGGGGACAGGGCCTTTAAGAAGTGAACATGTACCATGTGGTCAGTTTCTTTGGGGGTGGGGTAGTGGGGGGAATTGGGGAGGAGAATCCAATCAGGTCATATATATTAATAGAAAAAAGTGTAGAAACAAAAAAAGAATGAAAGAAAATAAGACTCCCCCCTTATCTGGTGGAAGGGTTGTGGTTGCTTACAGAGTCAAAGGGAAACAAACAAAACTTCTAAGGTGTAAGTCACTCATCTACCAAAAGCAGTTTGCGGTTGTTCATTTGCCATTTATTGTTCTGCACATACACCTCATGAGCACCAGGTGGCGATGTCCTCTCACAGAGCAACACCAAAAAAAGGAAAACAACCCCAAAACAACTTCAAAACACAGCAGTTTACAAACAGAACACATTACAGGTGGACATGTAACTGCCCTCTCCCAGAAGCCCCCACTCAGGCGCCAGAGACCACAGACCAGGAAAAGGGGCAGGGGTCCCCACTTTCGCCCCATGGGCCTTCTCCCATGAACCAAACAGTGCAGTAACCAGGACAAGTACTTTTGACCAAGTATGAAAGCACAGAGAAGTCCAAAGTTTTACAAAAAAAGGGGAGGGGAATGAAAACACAAAGGCACAGGCAAACATGTATATATCCTATAACCTTTTAAGGGATGCGTGTCTGACCAAGTGTGTCTCTGCAATCCCAGGTGTTGACCCTAGAGACTCAGGAAGGGAGAACGAGGCTGCTGGTGCTAAGACCATGAAAGGAAAAGCACGGGAGTCCCCTGCTTAGGCCAGGAGAGCACAGCAGGGCCTCTAGTGGGAAATGCCTTGTATCCACATAGTGGGTACCCCGGGATTCTACGGGCAGGGTTCTCCCCGAAATGGAGGCTGTCCTTTTCTAGGCTGGTACCAGGGGAAGGCTATGCCCCTCTTGTGATACCTGGCACAGTTGTTAGACAGGAGATCCAAGATCCTTCCTGTGAAGCAAGCCCAAAGCAGAGCAGCAGGAGCGTGAGGTAGCTCCTCCTGAGCATCCCCAGACAGAAAGAGAAGTAGGGCGGGGACCTATCACAGTCCTAGGGGGGAAAGGCTTGTAGGTGTGAAGGCTGAGTATTGCCACAGGCACATTGACTCCTTAAGACCCCCTCTGGGGTCCTCTTCTTCCTGTCCTTGCCTGTCTCCTTCCCACTTAACACCTTCTTCTGCCCGGTGAAGCGTCTCTCTACTGTCTATTCCCGGCTACCAAAGCGTTTCTTCATGTCTTTTGCCTCCGCTTCCCATTGTATGTTCCTACCCACAGGCCTTTATCCCAGTGGCCAATAAGCCTAGCAAGTACTTGGTGTGGATGCTGGAGGGGATGACGCTAATCCTATCGTGAGGCTGTCCAAGGGATGGAAGGGGACAGTTCTGCTGCTTCCTTCCTAGCTGTGGCAGGAACGTAGCTGGAGGTGCAGTGAACTCAGGACCAGTCTCCTGGTCTGCTGGTGAGGCAAATCAGCATCTCACTGAACGGAGAGGCTGGAGCTAAGAGGACAGGAAGCATTCCTCCTATCACAACTCCTTCTGATGGAACAAATCAACGCCCCTGTAGCCATTCAGAGCATGAAGGAGAATTCAGCACCAGCAAGTCCCAGGGAGCTACATGGCATTCAGCTGAATCCACTGGCCACACCAATAGCAAAATGGCCCCATGGCAGGCAGCTACAGAGCTGGTTCTCACAAAAGCGTAGCCTTTGTCTTAAGTACCATTGTTGAAGGTTCCTTTGTTTCTACTTTTCCAAGCATTAAAAACCTTCCAAATCTTATGAAATATATATGAATATATATATATTTATATGACAAACCTCCAAAACGTGAGGTATATAAATTCAAATTAGTATCCAGAGGAACTTCCCTCCAAACAGTTCAAAAAAACCAAAACCAAACCCCTACTTTTCAAGATGGAATTGGATTTCCTGAACTGGGTTTCCCTTCTTCATTTCTCCCTCTTTCCTTCTCGACTCCCAATCCATTCTTTATTGGGAGCCAAAGGTAAGAGGCTGTTCTGAGGAGATGGACGGCATCTGGGACACAGCCCAGATGCAGGTTGGATAAGACCATATGTGGTCCCATCCCTGCTTAGGAATGGGTTAAAGAGGCTTTGCTGCCATGCTCTGGGTCAATCTGTAATCGATGGGGTTGGCAGGACGGGGAATCCAGAACCATTTCTGGGCTGGACCTAGGACAGCTGCATGAAGATAGACTGAAATCCTCACAGAAACAGACACTGGATGCAGGCTGGCTCTGATCCAGTCTTGAAAAGCAATAGGGGAGAGGGCAGGGGAGAAGAACCCAGCTCTCACCTCATCGTATCTCTCCAAGTACTGCTCTGACTCCATCCGGGCGCAAGTTCATTATGAGCTAGTCAGGCACGGGTAAGGAAAAATCACGGGACCGGACCCTGACTACTTGATCCCCATCGGAACTGGGGTTTGGCATCTTGTGAAACAGAGTTGAGGGACAGCGTGGCCCTGTGACACACACACACACACACACACACACACACACACACACACGCACGCACGCACGCACATATGCACATGCACAAACAGTACAGAGCCTCGTGTGGGCTACTCTCACAGTGACTTCATGAAACTCATGGCATCTTTGAGCTGGTCTGGGATGAGCTGGGAAGGAGGCCTGGGCCCCTCGCCCTTTGGACAGGGCAGATGCTCAACAGACCGCAGCAGGTTCTGGTTCTATCAGAGAAGGGTTGAAAGAGCATTCTGGGATGCCATCCCAGAATCTTTCCATCCACCCAAGAGAACCAGACACCTCTTTGGACCAGGTCAAGGGTGTGAGGAGGAGGAGGAGGAGGACAGAAGGGCCTGGAGAAGCTGAGGACTTAGGAGAAGAGCTCAAGGAGAGGCTGTCTCTCTGACCCACTCAGCAGGAAATGCTTTCTCACTCTACACCAAGGCATTTGACTTCTGACGTGGCAGCCGTGTAGCGGGGCCTTCCCCCTCGCCCTTCCCCCAGCCTGGCACGGTGGCACCTCCCTGTCTCACAAGAAAGAGAGAGAGGTGGAAATTCCGCTTTCAAAGCAGAGCGGAAACAGCAAGTAGCTTCCTGGGGCAAGGAACTTCTGCCTCACAAGGTCAAGGTATGGAAAGCCCATGTACCGTCCATACCCTGAAATGTGCTAGCCATGACCCCCTACTTGGAGGAGGGAGGGGGAGAGTCCTTGCCTACCCAGCACCAGAGCACTCCACGGGACCAGACTAAGGATGATCTTCAACCCACGTCCCCTGTATGTTGGATGAAGTTTATGAATGACATCACCTTTGTCCATCTGGGTGTACCCCCCTGAGGCTGGGGGCGGGGATGAAGGATGGAGACGGGGCAAGAGGGGAGATGAGGGAGTCAGGAAGGCATGATACCAACTTCTACCTCAACTCTCCCTATTCGCTGTTCTGCAGTCCCCCATGGACCTGGTGGTTATCAAAACCCTTCCAGCCTCAGTCCTTGTCCTGGGAAGCGCTGTCCTCTGAGATGCCCTGGGCAGCCAATTCAGCCAGCACGTTATCCAAGTAATTGGCATCTGGGTAGCCGTGGCCAGTGAGGTTAGAGCCAAACTCTGTCTTGTGGTGCACTTCGTTCCAAATGACGGTGTCTGACTCGCCCGTGGTACTGGAGGTCCCGATAGCAAAGATGAGGCGGCGGTCCCAGGCCACAAGCAGCAGCTTCAGAACCTAGCGGGACGAAGATAGGGAAACAAAGGCAGGTGTTCACGGTGGGTCAGACACTTATCTCTGGGACAGCAGAGCTGTCCCAAGGGTCCCCTATGCCTTCCTCAATCACCCATGTCGGAAGCAATCCAGTGGGAGAAAGATTGGAACTTGGAGTAAAAGTGTGAGTCTCAGCTCTACGAATGAATAACGGTGGGAGCTTGTGGAAATTCAAGAGTCTCTTTATTGTTTGTCTGTCTGTTTTTTTTGTTTGTTTGGTTTTTTTTTTTTTGCTGGTCATAGGGCCTGAACTCTGGGCCTGGGTGCTGTCTCTCAGCTTTTCAGCTCAAGGCTAGCGCTCTACCACTTTGAGCCACAGCGCCACTTTCAGCTTTTTCTGCTTAAGTGGTGCTGAGGAATCGAACCCAGGGCCTCATGCATGCAAGGCAAGCACTCTACCACTGAGCCACTTTCCCAGCCCCTCAAGCGTCTCTTTAATTCCCACATTTAGAAAATAGTGATCATATAATCTGCCTCAAAAGTTATGAAGACTACATGGAAAGCATTTTCATACCAGTTTATGGATTACAGTACTTCAAAGTATAAGCTACAAACATGAGATTATTATTATTATTATTATTATAGTATTATTATTTTGGTCAGTCATGGGGCTTGAACTAAGGGCCTACATGCTGTCCCTGAGCTTTTTGGTTCAAGGCTAGTGTTCTACTACTTTGAGCCACAGCACTGCTTCGTTTTTTGAGTGGTTAATTGGACATAAGAGTCTCACGGAATTTCCTGCCTGGGCTGGCTTCGAACCATGATCCTTATATCTCAGTCTCCTGAGTAGCTGGGATTACAAACATGAGTCACCAGCATTCGGCAAAAGATACATTTTAAAGTGCAGTATGCAGGAATTGAAGGTGCTTACGATCTGATGAACGGAATCTCTACCCTTCACCACCACTATTTCAAAGTAGAACTCATTTACTAATGGCTAAAGTTTGACGTACAGTACATCTCTAGTGACAGTGTCAAGCACTTTGAACTCTGGGTCTACTTTATATATATATATATATATAATTTATATTTATTTCCTCACTGGTCCTCACACGTACACTTGGAGAAGGTACATGGCTGGTACTACTACTACTGTCCCAATTTCACAAGTGGAGAAATTGAGGCCCAGAGAAGGTAACCAGGATCGCATAATTTTCTATTTTGCTAGATCCTACCAAATCTTGTGTGAGAAACATTTATCTCTAATGCTCTATTCCAAGTCTTGGTCAGAATAATGTCCAGCGTGAAGAAGGCAGCTGATAAAAATTCCTTTGGTTCAAAATGAAACTATTGTGAACATGCTATTGACTGGTGACTGTAAAAGCAGAGTGGTAGTAGAATAATAATACTAAATTTAAAAATATGAGATAACATTTCCCAAGTGGTTACTTACTAAATGCAAGGCATTTAGTCATGTGGTGGATACAGAGATTGGATGAGATGTGGTGGTTATGGAGACTGGATGAGGTGTGGTGGTTACAGAGATTGATGAGACACATGCTCTCATGATCCCCCTCTTTCTGAAAATGGAAAATAGAAGCCCAGAAGACAAACAAACAAAAATGATGTCCTACTCTTATAGCTTATAGGTGGTGGGTGGGAGAGTGTGGGATGGGAGTTAAGAGTTTGACCTCCAGGCTCTGCTTGACTACACAGCTCAGAGATAGGTCAGTATAGATTTAGAGAGAGACGCTGAGTCTCTCTCTGAATGGGGAGGATCTACAGTAAATCAAGAGGAAAGGATATGTCAACATACACCCAAGGCATGGGTATTTACAAGAGCTGACATCACACTGCATTTTACAAATGCTACTTTCACTTAGCTCCTACAGTGGTTCTGTCCACACAGAGAGAAATTCTCACCGCTATGTATAGGTTAGTCTAAAAACACGAAACTTTCTACCAGTTTCAACAGACAGTACATGGCAGAACAAGGTCTGGAGCTCAAGCTGACCCAGCTCCAAAGCCCACATGTGGTTGCATCTCTCAGTCTGCAGCAAAGCCAAAGTTAGGGTCCCGCTACAGCAAGCCAAGGACGACGAGAATCTCACTAGAGAACCTTAGTGAGAGAGGCAAGTTCAAATCCACACTGTGGTAGGCATTCTAAGTCAAATGGAGAAGACTGTACTTTGGGAAGAACAAAGGGCGAATCATCAAAACCATGGTTTATTGTTTCTTATTTGTCTGTGTGTGCCAGGACTTGGCCTTGAACTCAGGGCTTGGGCATTATTCCTTAGCTTTTCATTCAAAGCTACTAATGCTCTACCATTTGAATCATTGCTACACTTCTGGCTTTTTAGCATTACTTGGAGATAAAAGTCTCCCGGACTTTCTTGCCCAAGGCTGTCTTCAAATCATGGTCCTCAGATTTTAGCCTCCTGAGTAGCTAAAATTATAGGAGTGAGCCACTGGTGCCCAGCTCCGTTGTGTGTTACTTTCTAATTTCATTTCTCATTAAGAAACCATACTTTGGGGTGACTGATTTAGTAGCAAGGGAATGATGAAGAATTAAGTAGGTAAGAAGGAAGAATTATAAAAGAAGTCAAGTTGTTTAGAAAGCAATCCATGGAGGAATGAGCCAGATGCACACGGCAGGTCAGACTGCCAGTATAAGATTATGTCAAGGCCTAGTTCGGCGCCCTCATATTTGGAAAATATAATTAATCTAAAGAAGAAGGCTAGCTGGGAGCGAGTGGCTTATGCCTGTAATCCTAGCTACTCAGGAGGCTGAGATCTGAGGATCACAGTTCTAAGCCAGCCTGGGCAGGAAAGACCATGAGATTCTTACCTTCAATTAAATCACAGAAAAAGCCAGAAATGGTGCTATGGCTCAAGTGGTAGAGTGCTAGCCTTGAACAAGAGGAGCTCAGAGAGAGTGTGCAGGCCCAGAATTCAAGCTTTAGGATAGGCAATAAATAAATAAATCCATTAAATAAAGAGGAAGGAAGAAGAAGAAGCCTTGAAAACACAATTCAAGCATTATAGTAAACTATAGAGTGGAGTAAACAGCAGGGATTCTGATCTACAGTTTAGGCACAGAAAAATGACTCTTCAAGGAGAGATGCTCAAGGCCTAGTCCTGACTGCTTATCTCAGGACATTGTTTTTTTTTTTTTTTTTTTTTTGTCGGTCGTGGAGACTGAACTCTGGGCCTGGGCACTCTCTCAGTTCTTCAGCTCAAGGCTAGTACACTACCACTTGAGCCACAGTGCCACTTTGGGCTTTTTTCTACTTATGTGGTGCTGAGGAATCGAACCCAGGGCCTCATGCATGCAAGGCTAGCGCTCTACCACTGAGCCACCTTCCCAGCCCCTCTGAGGACATTTTGTTGGCACATCTTCACTGTGTGGGTGATTCTCTTGTGGTTCTAGACTATCAGAGAAGCAGGGAACATCCCCCTACCTCTTGTCATGAGACCTAAATGCCTCCCTGTTGACATTTCACCTACTCAGCCCTTCCTAACCTGTCCATGACTTGACGGGACCTATGAAATGTGAAGGAATATAAGAAGCTTCTAGAAGTCTAAATGGGATGACACACTACCCCTTGGATTCTGTCTTGGTCGCCTATCCCCTTTCCACAGGAAGAACATGGACTATGTTGAAATTCTTCCCCCAAGATGACAGACAATATTAGGAGGTGGGAACTATCCACAGCGATTAGGTCATGGGAATAACTCTCATGAATGGGATTAGGGCTCTTATAAAAGACAGCTGGGAGAGACCCTGTGCTCCATGGGAGGTCATAAAAAGAAGGCTTTGTCTATGAACAGGAAGTGGACCCTTGCCAGATACCAAATCAGCCACTGCCTTGATCTCGAACTTCTCAGACTCCAGAACTGTGAGAAATAAATTTCTGTTGTTTATCAGTCAGCCAGCCTGGGGTATTTTGTTGTAACAATCCACAGCCACAACATCACCACTGACATGCAAAGTACATGGAAACTAAACATTGGTTGTAGTCAGCTGCTGAAATTTGGAGAGCAAAACGGATTAAACCACACTGGTTCTTTCCCCTCTTGAGATCAGAAGAGACGCTGAGAAACCAGTAGTTTTTGTTTTTTGCTTTTTCTGGGTCCTGATCCACAGAAAGACAAATATGGAAATTTTTACTCTAATTAGAGCTCGTAGAACCTAATTAGGAGTTCTATTCTAATTAGAGTTCACTGAAGCCTGATTATGAATTACTAGGAATCCAGACACCCGATGATTACTCCCTCTGCTGTTTTTGGAACGAGTCCAAGAGTACGAAAGTACATAAAAATAAAATAATCTCCTACTAATTAAGTTGGTCGCCCCAGAGCATTACTCCTCACAATTCCGTATAAAACATGATGAGCTAGGGATCTTGTTAAGATGGGGTAGGTTCTAGTTCTGAATTTTTATTAAGCTCCTAAGGGTTATGCTATGTTTCTAGTAGGATCCCTTAAGCAGCAAGGCTCTAGACAAGGGATCCTAAAATAGATCACCCACTTGCAAAAACATTCTCATTATATCCACCCTACCTATGGGATAGATATGATCTTGACTCACATGTTAAGATCATATGACTTGGATATGACCTTGTTACCATGTGTATTTAGACTTAAAAGAGGCCTGGGACTCTCTGGACTGTGCATTACAGGAAGCGAAACTTCAGATACCAACCAAAGATGAAACCCCCCATTTCTACATACTGAAACATCTGTTCTTACTTTTCTCCCTTTCTCACTGTCTGGAAGGTAGCAGTGTCTTGGGAAACCACGGGCACTGAAACTCTTTCCAGGATTCGGGTGTTCTGGACCCTGAAAGCAGAAAGAAAACAAACAGTATGTTAAGAATATATATTTGACTCAGGAGGCTGCGATCTGAGAATCTTGGTTCAAAGGCAGCCTGGGGAAGGAAAGTCCATAACACTTTTGTCTCCAATTAACCACCTAACCACCAGAAAGTGGAGCTGTGTCTCAACGTGGTACAGTGCTAGCCTTGAGCAAAAAAAAAAAAAAAAAAAAAGAACAAGGGACAGCACTCAGCCCTGAGTTCAAACTCAATGGCTGACAAAAAAAAATATATCTATCCATTGAGATATCTTCTCAGAGAAAGTAGAAACTGGAGCTAATTCAAATAATGATGACAATAAAAACTGTGACAAGAGTCTAGACAGAGACCCCAAAAGTAAGGGAACTGGTTACTTCCTACACATGCATACATCCTTAAGAGTTGGGATTGGAGGAGAAATGCATGACCTAGTTAGATTAGCTGGGTTTCTGTTTCTCATCTCTTTGACATACTTGACATACTCCCTCAGCGGGACATGAATTTTAAGTGGTTTTGGTGCCCAGGTGCACAGGAAAAGCTTGAAAACAAAGTTGTTTTTCTTTTTTAAATATCACCATTGCCACTAACATCATTTACTGTTTTCTAAATAAGGAAAAACTAAAGCCCAGAGAAGTCCCATGGCTTCCACAATCTTCACAGCTTTGCCGAAACTGAAGCTTCCATTTCCTAAGTCACATCCTCTGCTTCTCACCTCTGAACTACTCAGAATCACCAAGTGTCTCTGAGCTATGAGTTGCACCACTGGAATATTCTACAACAATTCATTCCTGTGTGTCTCCTCCTTTGTCCTCACGGATTTTTATTTGTCTGCGTGTGGTCAACATGGAATGTGTAATTCAGGACTAAAAATCTGTTAGCAACATTTCACCTGTCGTCACTTAATAAAACTCTATTAAACAAGCAGTCTCAAGTCACTGACTGGGAAAGAAATGGACGCAGAACGGAGCTGGGATCCAGGTGCTGTGGTGTGGGGTATGGTTTGTCCCTTCTGAAACTCTTGTTGGCATGAAGCTGCCACTGGAGCTAGATACATGGGGCCTGTAAGGGCTAGCAAGCTTGTCCAGAGGGATTGATGCCTTTCTAACAGGAGTTTCCACCTTGCTCTAGACTAGACTACTGGTTACTGGGAAAGTGTCTTGCTATAAGGCCAGGCTGCTTTCCTTTGTTCTCTGCCATGAGTGGAAGCTGCCAGAGGTCCTGGCCAAATGCTACCAGAAATATCTGTGGGTCTTGAGCTTTCTGGCCTTCAGAGCCATTGCCACCTAAACCTTCATACATTAAAAAAGATTATCTGCAAATCGTTGTACAAGGGGGTTTCATTTTTCACCTATCCATTTTTTTTTTTTTTTTTGGGTCCGGTCATGGGGCCTGAACTCTGGGCCTGGGCGCTGTCCCTCAGCTCTTCAGCTCAAGGCTAGCGCTCTACCACTTGAGCCACAGCGCCACTTCCGGCTTTTTTCTTTTTGCTTATGTGGTGCTGAGGAATCGAACCCAGGGCCTCGAGCATGCAAGGCAAGCGCTCTACCACTGAGCCACCTTCCCAGCCCTCACCTATCCATTTATGTAGACAATGCACCTTGATCAAAGTCCCCTCCTCCATCATTCTTCCCCTCTCCCATACCCATCTTAGTCAAGTTTTCTTTTTTTATTTTCATGTACATATATTGAGGATTATGATCACATTCGCCCACCTTCCCTCTCTTTTGTTTATCCTCCTCCCATTGAATAAAGAGTTTTTCTTTTAAAGATAAATTGCCCAACCTCAGGTATTCTGTTATAGCAACACATAACAGACCAAGATACCAGATTTCCTAATTAGGGACCACCACGACTTCACTGACCCCCTTTAGCAACTCATGAAAGCCATAGATTTTCAGCTACCACGCATGTATTTTTCACCAGCACAAATGTTTATCTTTCAATTCTGAGCATACCCTGCAGAGATAGAAATGCATTTTCAAAAACCCTTGCAGATACAACCACTACAATGTCACTAATGTCAAACATAAATTCTGACACAAACCGTCCCACAGGTGATCAGTAAATGCATTGGGGCTGGACAAGTAGATGACAAAACTTATCGAGTACACAGTATTTTCATTCTTTCTTGTGCAAAACGGCCCAAAGTTAATTTTTTTAAAGTATGGTTTGGATTTGAATCCTACAGCTCAAGATCGCTTATAATTTGACCAGCTGAATGAAGAGGGTAAATGCAAGGGGCAGGGGCGGGGCGGTGGTGTGGTTCTCAGAGAGCAGAAAGGTCCCTATAA
The DNA here is from genome assembly GCF_024711535.1 of Dipodomys merriami. Lineage (NCBI taxonomy): Eukaryota > Metazoa > Chordata > Mammalia > Rodentia > Heteromyidae > Dipodomys > Dipodomys merriami. The sequence continues at coordinate 2,535,595 of NW_027203493.1, forward strand.
GCTGAAAGAAGCGATGTCTTCTTGGAGCTGCGGGCTCTGACAGTGATGATTTCCCAATCCTGAGGAATCGCGGCAGATCGTCCAGCATCATCATAGACAGGGCTGCTGCTGGTCAAACCACCTCCGTGAGGGCACTCAGTTGGGCCATGGCTCCAACTGCTTCTCTCCTGTCGGGGGTGGTTGTGGTAATGTGTCCAACTCAAGACTCTGCCTGGCACTGACCCAGCCAGCCAGGCTGTGTATTCTGGGCAGGTGGCCAGGTAGAGCGGTCACGACTCTGTCTCAGTGCAGCCCAGAGCTTTTGCTCTAGGGACTTGTTCTCTGCAGGGGAAGCAATGCTCGAAGGTCTCAAAGCCTCTCAGAAGCTCAAATTCGCGTGACCCTCAGAGTTCTGAGGGACACAGAACTGAGCCTCTAGCTACTGCTTCTCAGCAGTTAAGTCTGCATGGAGACACACATTTCCCCCCCCTCCCCAATACAGGCATTCCTCAAGGAGTCAGGGCTCTGCAGAGGTGGCAGACATCCCCTCCGCACCCCAGGGGAGGATCTCTGATCATTTGCCTTGGAGGCCTGAAAGGTTACCTCTCCTCAATGAATATCCCACCCTGACCTTTGTGCATGTCAATCAATACAGTCTACTTTCACTCTCTTTCTGCCAGTTTTCCTATTTTCATCCATCTTGATTGCTGTTAACTAGTTGTAGGTCTTGGGGATTGAATCTTAGATCAGAGCCTGATGTTTTTGCTTCCTTCAATGCACAGCCTAACGGAAACCAGGTCAGTCAATTGGTTGTTCAGGAGTGTTCCACTTAACCAAACTCCCTCAGCCCACTGACTGGAGGCCTAGACTGCTACCCTGGTCTCCTTATCTGTCTTTTCCCTTCTCAGGTCTTTGTCAGGCCAATTCTCCTAAAGCCTAGTCCTGATCACGTGACCTTTCATAATCCTACTCATACACCTGCTCTTCAAGGGTTTCCTCAATGCCTGCCAGTGCTCAAGGCCTCCTGTGACCTGACTACAGCCCCTTTCAATCACTGCCAGTCACCTACATTCCCATCATACTTCCGCCCCTCTACCCCCTTAGCAAGCCTCGAGCCTTAAATGTTTCCTCGTTGCCTTTCCCCATCTCCACTTTCTAATCTTCCAACTAAAAATCCTTTCCATTTCTTCACCTCTTTCAGAGCTCTCCACCACCATGTCTCTTTTTCCCTTCCAGACAGGTGCACCTAAGCCCTCAAACAATGAAGGCAACCAAGTACCACGTCTCTTCAGACTGTGTCCAGCACTCCAAGATGCATACAACGATGGTCTCTCCCACCCCACCCCACTCCTTCTGTTCCCAGCTGTACATGTGAACAGACCCAGCTCAGCATGAGCAGGCAGCTGGCCAAGTCTCCAGCAAACGATGACTCAGTCAGGAATGGAAACTCAGGTTCACTGGACATGGAAGGCCTTGTGTTTCCCTTTGTTTACACTCCCTCTCATCCGGGCATCTGCAGCACATCTGCTTTCTTCCTTTTTTTTTTTTTTTTTTTTGGTCTAGGTTAGTTGGTGAAGTTATTTCTCTTTTTCTCCTTCCCAGTTGATTGCTCCCCACAAGGAGCAATCGTGTGTTTCTCAATTGTTTTATGGGTTATCATACCTTCCTGTTTTATCTCCTCATCACATCACTCTTTGGAACTACCTTGTTTATTTGTTGACTTTATGACCTCCCAGCTTCCCTAGAATTCAGCTTTCAGAGATCAAGCCCTGCGTGGTTTGTACATTTTCAGTACCAGGAATATGCCTACACCACAATTCACCCTCAAGTATTTGTTAGGTAAAAGACAAAACTCGTAGAATTCAAGTAAGAGGGAGTAAAAGAGGCCAAACTAATAGATAGAGGCTGAAGAAATGAATCCAGACCGCATCCTAGAATATTCAGAACTTTAGAAAAAGCTTCACTGTGTGAAGGGAGGGACTGGTTGCATTTACTTACTTGTAGGAAGGAAGATTATTCAGATTTGTTCCCTAGGACTGTCTTTCAAATCCAAAAAGCAAAGCCTTGTGTAACTGTCAAAGTCAAACTGTAAATAACTGCTCAGCCAAGAATTCCACTTCTAAGGGGTGACATCGATCAAGATGTATCCTTAAACAGATTTGTTGAATGATAATTTCTTTGTACAACTACTTAAAGATAATAAAAATATAATAAAAAAAGAATTCCACTTCTGGAAGTGGTGCTGTGGCTCAAGTGGTAGAGCGCTAGTCTTGAGCTGAGGAGCTCAGGGACAGCGCCAAGACCCAGAGTTCAAGCCCTACAACCAACCAAAAAAAAAAAAATTCCACTTCTAAAAATGGATCTACCGATAGACTTGTGTGGGTGCAAGGCTATTCATTACAGCATTATTTATTATAACAAAAGATTAGAAAAATACATATGAATGTCAAATGGGAGGGAATTGAGTTATTTATACAACGGTTTATTACGCAGGCCTAAGAAAGAATGAGGAAGCTCTTTCTATATGGACATGGGGGAAACTATAGACTACATTGTTCATTGAAAAATGCAGGGTGTAAAACAATGCACCAAAAATGCCACTCTTTGTGTAAAAATGGGAGGGGTGGATGCCGTCTCTGCTGCCTGTGCACAAAGAATCCTGGAAGGATGCGTAAGAAAATAAGAACAATAGTGTGTATGTATGTATGTATGTTGGGAGAGCTGGGGAGCTGGGCCCCGCAGAAGGGAGACAAGAGTAGGAAGGAGACTTTTCATGGCATAACATGTTACCTGCAAACAATCCAAGCCAAGCCTTGTGGCCATCTCACCTGAATGCCAGGGGGGATGCTGTAGATAATCCGGATGGTTTTGCAGTCTGGGTGGCCAGGCAAAGAGTGCGGGATGAGGTGGTACTCCATCTTCCCGGGAGGCTGGGTGCCTGTCTTCACCCCATAAATGGTCTTACAGGTTGGACACTGCAGACTACCATCCTAAGGAGGCAAATCCAAAACAGAAAGATTGGAGAAGGGCTTTAGCAATCACCTCTCATCCAGCTCACAATGATCAAGGGCAGAAGGACGATATGCACCCATCTGAAGAATACACCCCAAACCCTGTCCAGACAGTTAGGCCGTTTCTGCCTTTTCCAAAGTAACAGGAAAAAAAAATGCACAAATAACCCACAATTCAAGCTATGGGACATAAGAGAGATGTTCCCAATGAGGAGATCAGCTAAGCAGGACAGAGAGCCTGCTTCAGGAATCACGATTTAACTCCCAAAATGAGAGGAACAGACAGCAAGTATCTGGGAGCCGTGATTATCTAGGGAGTTTTCTAAAAATAAAGATGTCTGACCCCACACCAGGTCCACTGAAACAGATGGGAGCGGAGTTTGGAATATAACATTTAAAGTCAAGCTTCCTGGATTTCTCAGTTCTGTCATTCTAACCTGCTGCGTGACCTTGGATATACTCCTTAGCTCTTTTATTTTTCAGTTTCCTTGCAGAACAAGGATAATAATAGTATCTGTGTCCTTGGGTTGTGGAAGAATTAAATGAGATAATCCATGGGTGTCTAGCAGCGGCGGCATTTCTCAGTATTTGATGATTTCTATGGAAGGACAAAATGCCTACACAGGTTTGGAAGTTACTCGTTCAGAAAGATAAATTGGGCACTGTACTGGAATAACTGAAGACGATTCTAGAAAAATAATCCTTGAAAAGTTATAAACTGGCTTACAAGTGTGGGTGATGATAAATAGCTAGAGGGAATAACTGCAGTATTTTAAATCTTGTGCTACAGTTTTCATGGTCTCTTATTTAGGCCTCATCTTCTGATAGGAGCTAGGAAGGAATTACAAGCTCGTTTTATAGAGAAGAGACTTCAGGCACAGTAAGATGAAAGGGCCAGAGCTAGAACTCCAGTGGATCTGCTCTGCCCGCTGCCCCCCCCCCTTTAGTGGCCCAAGGGGTTGCCATGGTTTTAGTCTGGAATGTCACCCAGGAGCTTGTGGGTTAAAGGATTGGATGGCAGTTGATGGGCTGTAGGGAAGTGATTGGAGATGAGGGCTCTGACCTCATCAGTGGACGTATCTATGGATAGAGTCATAATTTGATGGTATTATTGGAAAGTTTTGGAGATGTAGGAGGCAGCGATTGTTGAAGGAGGCAGGTTACTGGCAGTGTGCCTTGGAAAGGTCTATCTTGTCCACAGCCCCTCTCTTTCTCTCTCTTTCTATCTCTCTCTCTTCCTCTCTCTCCTGTTCTTTCTCTTTCCCTCTCCCTCTTCCTCTCCTTCTTGAAAACAGACCAAAGTCTCTGAAACTGTGAGCTAAAATAAATCTTTCCTCTTTTAAGCTATTTTTATCAGGTATTTTGTCATAGCAATGAAAAGTGACTAACATATTCTGGAGGTAGTGATGTGAAGAGTCATGGTTTTCACAGCAGGACCTGGTGTCACCTGGTGAGAGGGGAGAATCGGGGGCAGGATCTGGACAGCAAATCCGATTCCCAGACTCACAAAAACAGAAACAACAAACAAACAAACGAACAAAAAGCAGTGTGGGGGCAGAGCCGGAGAAGGCTTAGAGCAACTTCAGTAGAAAGCTAGGAGCCAAGCCCTCTCTGCTATCTATACCCTTCTCTTCAGGAAGACAGAGCTCCTCGGTGGAGCTATTTTTAAGGACATTTTCATTCATTTAAAGGATTGGCTCCTATTCAGGGCAACTACTCTCTCTCCCTCTGAAACCAGCATCCCATTCTCTGTGGTGGCCTTAACTCTCTTCATGACCTCTGGTGGAGTCCCTCCATTCTCTCTGAGTCTGTTTGATAACATCAAGACATGCACTTCAAAGTCTGAGGGCAAAGGAGAACAAAAGAGAATGCCTTAGGAAACATTTCTGAAGCGTTGCAGACATAATGCAACGAGTTACTTAGGCATTCTTGAACTCAGTCATCCAAAATGGAATGAATGAGCTCAGGAACTTCCTCTAAATCTAAAATAACCTCTGAACACCAGAGGTTCCAACAAAAGCCATCAGTCCGGGGCTGAGCACAGGATCCAGACTTTTACCCTTGATCTCTAGGAACTTGAGAAAGAGTCCAATGTTGCAAAGTCAAAGTTCCATGAAATAAATACCAGGAAACAGGTACTTGAAAAAAGTGGCAGGGGGTCAAGGGGAGAAGGGTAGATGAATGGAGAGAAGAACAGAATTCAGCCAAGAATTCCATGGAGAGCCGGGCGCCAGTGGCTCACACCTGTAATCCTAGCTACTCAGGAGGCTGAGATCTGAAGCCCGAAGTTCGAAGCCACCCTAGGCAGGAGAGTCTGTGAGGACTCTTATCTCCAATTAATCACCAGAAAACTGGATGTGGGGTTGTGGCTCAAAATGGTAGAGCATTAGCCTTGAGCAAAAGAGCTCAGGGACAAGAGTTCAAGCCTGGACTTCAAGCCCCATGACTGACAGGGGAAAAAAAAAAGAATTCAATGTATAACCTATACAATTAAGACAAGTGAGGGAAAAGGTAGGTTGGGAGGGATGGGTGAGGATGTTGATGGGGTGATATTGATCAAGGGGGATTATATTCACAAACTGCTTTGTAAAATGAAAATTAATAATAATTTAAAAAAGATCCCAAGGTTGGCCCTTTGGGAACATCAATCCTAAAGGGTTCATAAAGATGAAAGGGGAAAATACAGCCATAGTACAAAGAGATTCCATTTTGAATAATAATAATAATAATAATACCAGCTTTATCATCTGGTATTATTATTTTTTATCTCCACAGATGGAAAATGTACTCTGATGGATCCAAATAGTCTGGCCCAACATCATTTAGCTCCTAACTCAGGAGCCTAGTGCAGTCTGCTTCCTCTCTTACTTCTACCCAACTCCTCCCCCCCCCTTCCCCCCCCCCCCCCAGACTAGCAAGAGACCCTGAGAACAGCCCTTCAATTCCAGACAGATATTTTCTTGGATAAGTAGAAAGTTGAGAGGGATATAAGAAAAATTGTGAAAAAAGCTTGGCCTAGAGAAATCAGTAGGATTCAAATTCATGGAAATGGTAGTGAAGGTTATGCTAGGCATAGGAAAGAACCTAAATCAATAATGCAGAAATAGGCAGATATCATAAGAGAAAAATCATCACTTAGGAAGTCTCCCTGAGAGCTGAATGGGGATCAGTGTCAACTCATGGAGACAAACAGCTCTCCCATCCTCCAAGGGGAAGGGGGGCGCTGAGGGCCGAGAGAGATTACCAGGTAGATAGGTAGACATTCACAAGTCTTTAATGCCTTTGGAAGGCCAATCAGTAGTGTTTTAAGGCTGGGTGCTGGTGGCTCACGCCTAGTATACTAACTAGTTAGGAAGTTCTGATCTGAGAATTCAGATTCAAAGCCAGCACAAAGCAGGAAAGTCCAATTAATTAGCAAAAGGCCAAAAGTGGAGCTGTGGCTCAAGCGGTAGAATGCCAGCCTTGAGCAAAAAAAAAAAAAAAAAAAGTTAAGAGACAGTGCCTAGAGTTTGAGTTTGAGCTCCAGTATGACAAGAAAAGCAAGCAAGCAAGCAAGCAAGCACAAAGCAAGAAGTACTTTGAAGCTACCAGAGGAAAATGAATTAGAATGTAACACCATTAGATTGCTAGCCCAGAAAGGCCACGTGAACCCCTTCACACCAGTGTGAACACACACCCTGGGCCCAGTGCTGTGATAAGAGAACACAGATGGGGACCCACTTCACCCAGCCATAGGCTGTAAGACCGGGGTACTCTCCTCAGAATCCCCATGGATGAGATGTCCACCTCCGCTCAGACCAGCACACCTGATGTACAGATTGGGGAAGCTGACCCTGAGAAGGCAGGTTTCCTTAACACTGCGATTTGGGGGATAACAGTCCCTGCTCAGCCGTGCCGTTCTGTGTTGTCTGTGAGACTCCCCAGATCACCCCAGGGTAGGAACGAGGAGGGACTCCACGCTCTTGATCCTTCACAGACCAGCTTTGGGGCCCAGCAGGTCTCACCGCGCGGCACTAACCTTGTTCCCGTTATTGTACATGGCCACCAGGCAGTAGATATGGTAGACATGTCCACATCGGGACAGCTTGCCCACCAGGTCAGGCTTGATGGTTGGCTGTGGGCCCTTGTAACCTGAGGGGGCTGTGAGGCGCTCCATGCAGATGGTGCAGTCCTGGGGGCAGAGCAAAGAGAACAGAGAGGCCGTCAGCCTTTGCTCAGCCTGGGTGGCCAGCCAATGGTGGTTCCCTCAGGATTGTAGCGGTCAGATGAGTGGTTTCCAGATAGCCCAGTAACTCAGAGTGTGTGTGCTTTTAGGAATGTTTCTTACTTTACAAAATCGGGAAATTCCTGAAATAATTCCTGATTGTGGAATGTGTTGACTTGGGCCCATCAGCTACATTACACTCTTCTTGGTGATGATGAGGTATCGTCCCTGTTTCTTTTCCTTCTTTTCTTGTGGTATTGGGTTTAAAATCAGGGCTGTGCTTTTCAGGTAGGCGCTTCTACCTGAACCATGTCCTCAGTCATTATGTTTTAGATAGGGTCTCACATTTTTGCTGGGGGATGGCTGAGACCCTCCTATCCATGGCTTGCTAGCGTAGCTTGGCACACTGTCTGGTTTATTTGTTAAGATGGGGCCTCACTAGTTCTTTTTTGTTGGGGGCGGGGCACCCTGGGCTGGCCTCAAACTGCAATCCTCTGCCTCCTGGGTGGCTGAGATTACAGGCATGAGCCACCACACCCAGTCTGTCCTTCTTTGGTGCCCTCCAATGACTTCTTTTTTATTATTGTTATTATTCTTTAAGTAGTTGTACGAAGGGGTTTTAATTCAACAAATCATTTTATGAGTATAATGCATCTTGATCAGTCTTCCTTTCCATGGTTCTATCCCCGCTTTCCCAACCTCATCCATACCCTCAGTTTATGTGGTTCCATTCTCACGTATGTACACTGAATATACACCGTGTATGCCTACCCTTCCATTTGTCTGTCCTCTTTTGACCTCTTCCCCTCCTCCCCCCACAAACATGATTCAGTTTCCTGGTATTCACTTTGTTGAACAGTTTATTAGTTGTGCAGAGGTGTTACAGCTCAATGGCTTGTTGATAAGGTGCACTAGCAAGTTTTGTTTAAGGCTAATGTCTATGAAAGAATTATATTCCAAATGTACTGAACAGACTGCTATTTGAGTAAACTGACAACAGCTTTTCTAATTTCAGCATCATAGGGTAATTCTTTGTGGTAGGTGCTGTCCTAGGCACTGTGCAGTAATCCTGGTCTCTGTCCATTAGATGCCAGCTATGTTCTTCTTAACATCCATCATAATCACAGTTCTCCTGAGTGTCCATCACAATGACAGTCTTCCTCAGAGTACAACCACAGTCCTCCTCAGCATCCATCACATCCACAGTCCTCCTCAGTGTCCATCACAACCACAGTCCTCAACAACCATCACAACCACAGTCCTCCTCAGCATCCATCACAACCACAGTCCTCCTCAGTGTCCATCACAACCACAGTTCTCCTCAGTGTACATCACAACCACAGTCCTCAACAACCATCACAACCACAGTCCTCCTCAGCATCCATCACAACCACAGTCCTCCTCAGTGTCCATCACATCCACAGTCCTCCTCAGTGTCCATCACAACCACAGTCCTCAACAACTATTATAACCACAAGTATCTCCAGACATGGCCAAGGAGAAAAGTTATTTGGGCTAATAAACACCAGTCTGAATTGACTATTTTAAAGTGAGTTCCTGTGCCTTGACATAGTGCTGTTCTTCACTGCTAGTCTTGGAGCCTGGGTTTCAGCTTGTCCAGGAAGTTGCTCCCGCTCTACATTGTAGAAAACTGATGGGGGCATGTTGATGGGTGATGAAGGCCCGCCCTGCCTCACCCTCCTGCACTCACCTCCTCTGGTGGATGCCGGACCTTCTGCAGATACTTCTTCAGTACTTCCTCTGGGGTTTTACCTGCAGCACAGGAGAATCATTGGGTCATCAAAGTAGACTTGAAGGAATCAACTAGCTTTCTCATCCTCTGTATGCTAGAGAAGAGTTAGAACCAAGTTCAAAGCAGAAGTGGGAACAATTCATTCAGCAACTGGCTTTAAGAATTTGACTGAAAATACAGGTAGTGGAAGGTTATCTTTCTGGGTAGTCAGAAAGTGAGGACCTCAGGCCAGTGCTTCTGGCTTTTGGAAAATGCTGCCACTGTCCAGCAGGTGGAATCCAGCAGCTGCATCCTGACAGGCTACAAGGATCTGGGGAATTCTTCAGGGGCTGGAGCCTTAGGACGGAGGCCTGTCTGAAGGCAGAAAATGGGGTCACACCAGCACTCCAGGAGTCACAGAGGAAAAGAGATCAGTGCCACCTTGACTCACTCTCTTAACTTCCCTGAGCTTCCTTTTTCTTATCTGTAAAACCAGGAAGATGGAGAGCATCTAACGCCAGGTGGGGCTTTGACAACTAATGAGCTCATAAATGTACAGCCCTTAAAGCACTTTGCCAGATAAGGGTGGCGTGTGCTATTAATAATATCAGGAAGAGTGGGAAAGTGTAAAATCCTGACACTTCCTGTCGGACTATGAGCAAGGCAATTGGACTCACTTAAGAAGTGAAATTTTAACAGACTAGAAAAGTAGGGCAAGGGTTTGAGGAAGTGGCTCATGCGACAGACCCATCGGAAGGCTGAGATGCGGACACTTCCCACCCACTGTCCTGCTTCTCTTTTAAGAATGAAGCTGCAGTTAATTGAAAGTCTATTACACTAGCCAGGTCCTGGGCTAAGTTTAACATTTTCATGACCTGACTTAAACTTCACCAAAAAAAAAAAAAAAAAAAGAGGCTGCAAAGTGAGGGTTTGAAGGGATGAGAACATCATTTTGCAACCAGTTCTAGCAACAAATAAAAGAGCAACCATAAAGCTAACGAGAGAAAACCCTGTGGTTCTAGAAGGTGCGAGTAATAGCCTGATGGCTGCTAGAATATGTGCAGGTTCTATGTAGCCACCTAACTAGCAAGGGATAAAGTCGGGATATAAAGCCAGTGTTTTGGTGCTGAAGTCAATGTGATCTTTCTCTTTGAACATGCCATCTCTTTCTCTGCACCATCCTTAATTTGTCTCTGTGTTGTTGTGCTACATAGTTGTATTTTCCAAGGTGGTTCTATCTCCTCCTTACACACTCCACTCGGGGCCTAACCGTCACAATCTACTGGCGAAGCCCACTGCGCAGATGCAGAACGTTATTGCCTAAACGGTGGGAGGCAGAGCCAGGGTTGGAAGCCCAAGTCTCTGCCTCTTGGCTTGATTCCCCTCAGAGGAAGAAGAAGTGGGTACCTTTCTTGGCTTGCTTCTTGGTGGTCTTGCGGCTTGTGTTAGAAACTCCGGGGATGGACTTGATTTCGCTCTTGCTGACAGGGGGCGGGTGGAGGACCAGCTTCGGTGGTCTGGTGAGACACACAGGCAATCCAGCGGCGCTCATGAGGATCCCAGTGATTCCTGGAAGGGGTGGGGCCTGGTTTAGGATGGATGAAAAAACCAGCTGGCCACACTCCGCAGATCCCTCCCTCTCCACTCACTGCTTCTCCTCCTTTCCACCAGAGTCCTCCCCAGGCATGGCTTCTCTACGTGCTCATCTTAAAACAGCACGCTCAGCTCTAACAACCTCCTCCCCTCCCCTCCCAAAACTCTTCCTGTAACAAATCCTGAAATTGCCTCTTCGCTTCGCATTCATCTTCTCTCCCATTTATACCTGCCCACTGCTTGCTTCATTCCTGTAAGCAGAGCTCTTACCTGCCAGGGCAGGGTTGACAGGACTGGATCCATTTAAGTTTTTTACTGGGACCGTAGGAACTCTGTGGAAAGAGGAGATGCGTTATGGTTAATGACACGTGAAGTCAGAACTTCCTGCACCGACAGTGCGCTCTTCACAAAGCAGTGGGAGGCGACCTCTTCAAAAGCCAAATCAGACTCTGTCACTTCCTATCAAGTTCACTTGGGGTCAAAGTCCTAGCAAGATCTCTACAGCTCTGTGCCATCCGTGAAACATCCCTCACCCTCATTTCCTTATCCCTACAGCCCCATCATGTCCCTGTGGCCACTCACCTCTTACTTGGCTGTCACTGTGTCTGCATGGCAGGCACCCAACTGCCGGAGCTCCTGCCCATGCTGCTCCCTCTAACTGAGAGGAGATAAGGCTCAGACCTCATCTACCAGTGAGGTCCCTGACAGCATCTTATTCACACTATCACCCACCCCTTCACCTCACCCTGGATTCCCAAGCCTTCGCGCTATCCGGCGCTCAGTCATTATTATTTTTCACGGAAGTTACGGTCTTTTAAAATAAGTTGCTGCTGCTTTTCTCCTCCTCTAGAATTCAAAGCCTAAAAGGCAAATACTAATGTTTTGTTCAGAGCCTAGAACCAGCAGGCATTCAATCCTTATTTGCACAGGAGGCAGCTGCAGCTGTGGTACTCACCAGACACTGTGTTGAAAATGGAACTATACAACTTACAGGTGAGGACGGGAGGGAAAAACTGGGAGAGAGCGAGGGAAGGGGGTGACGTTGTCCAAAAAGAAATGTACTCATTTCCTGACTTATGTAACTGTCACCCCTCCGTACATCACCTTTATAATAACAATTTTAAAAGGTAAACATAAATAAAGAGGCTTGTTTGTGTGTGTGTGTGTGTGTGTGTGTGTGTGTGTGTGTGTGTGTGAGTACTGAGGCTTGATCTCAAGTCCTAGAAGCTGTGCTTTAGTTTGTTCACTCAAGACTGGCATGCTGCCACTTGAGCCACAGCTCCACTTCCGGCGTTTTGCTGGTTAATTGGAGATAAGAGTCTCATGGACTTTCTGCCTGGATTGGCTTTGAACCCAAATCCCCAGCTATCAGGCTCCTGAGTAGCTAGGATTACAGGCGTGAGCCAACAGCACCTAACCTAAGAGGTGTTTTACAATAGAGGTCAGAATCTGCACTAGTGGAGCACAGGACTCTGCTCTCGAGAGGGTGCAGATGTTGCAAATCCCCCGCCGCATTTGGAAACCACTGCTGGAACAGCTGTCACTTCTCCTTGCCTCTGACACATATAAATAGAGGCCCAGGCTCCTCCTCTCTGTGTCCTCTCCCCAGGAACTCTAGCCAGGCTGGAGAGGCGCCCGCACAGCTGCCTGGGAAAGGCCAGGCCGCCCACAGCGTTAACTGGGAAAATATGGCACTCATGGGGCTGGGGCTTGCGCCATCCCATCTGCCACCCAGGCTCCCACAGCTGGTATGGAGAGGCTAGTGGATCTGGTCACAGATGTCTCCAGGAGCCAGCTAGCCTGAGAAGCCAGAACTGTTCTAGGGGTAGGGTGAGGCTGGGAAATGGGAGGGAGGAAAGGAGCTCTTTGCCCATTTCAGAAGTACTTATTGAAGCTGACTTTGTGTTGGACACTATGCTGCATTATCTGAGTGATGCAGTGGCAAACCTATACCTTCATTGATGGGCTATAACCACGAACACACACAACCATGAACAAGCCTCACAACTCAAAACACTTAAGCCCATGTAATCCACCCAACGGCCTATACCTAAAATATTACTATTAACCCCATTTTATAGTCAAGGAGGTGATCAAGGTCACACAGCTGAAGGCTGAAGTCACAAAATCTGGCTCCAGAGTCACAACGCCTACTCACTGTTTACATCACTCTGAAAACACTCTATCCTTCCTACAGCAGCTCAGAGTACGACGAATTAAGCCACTGCCACGCAAGGACAGGGCTGCAATGGGACTTTCTGGCTGAGCAGTGGATCTGTCTCCCACATTCCCATTAGTAGGGAACTTTTTCAGCTATTCTTAGCCTGCCAACGTCCCTTGTCTCTGGTCTTTAAAGGTCACCAAAGGCTACTTTCCTCCTGAAACTGTCCCCTGGATAAATCAAAACTGAGATGTGCAGGAAGAGACGTTGCATTTAAAACAAGACCCATCAGGAAAAAAAAAAAAAAAAGAAAGTGGAAATGGACTCAATTCTGCACTCTTAGGCCTGCCCTCCTTTGGGTCAAGTACATGCAAATAATAAAGAAAATCAGATTTGATTCTCAACCCTACCAACAGCTCCTGGTGCAGTCAACCAACTTAACTGAGCCACAATTTCCTCTACCTCTATCTGGGGAGGCTGGAAGGGAGGATCTGGCCTTCTGGAGCCAGTTTCTTGGCTCCCCACCAGGGGGCAGTATACATTGACCGGTACTTCACCTGCCTTTTTTCTCTCTCTCCCACCTCAAGGCCTCCAGTCCAACTGATAAATAGCTGTGATCTGGGTGACAAAAGCCACCTTTGTTCCCACAAACTGGACTGGCAGGTTTCCACACCCAATTCGGCCAACCAGGAAATACTCGTCCCCAGAGCAGCCCAAGAACTGTGGGGGTGTGGGGAAAATTCTGGAGAGAGGGAAGGGAAGGCCTTCCTGGGACCTCAGACAAGCAAGAAACACAGAGCACCTGTGGGATCAACTTATCTGACAAGAGAGGTGTTGGTCCCTGCATGTCACTAGGCCGTGGGACACAGAAGAGTGTAATGGAAGGAGCTGTAAACTTCTGGGAACATCTGAACCCAGCTCAGCCCTGTCTTGCTTTGTGCCTTTGGGAGAGTTGCCCAGCCTCTCTGCCTTCCAGGAGCAGAGTTACTCCAGCTGTAAACAGATTACCCTGAAAGTCTGCTCCCTGGAGGGGACTTTGGTGAGGATTTAGGCCAGATATTTTGTAAACAGCTGGACCCTACACAAATTTCAGTGACTGTTTATACTTCTATTTCTCAAGTGTCAGAGGACTACATTGGTTTCCACTCAACCATTTCCTGCTTTAATACACTAGGTGATTTTTTTTTCTGTTGTTGTTTGTTTTTCTCCAGAGTCTTGAGGATAGAAGTATCAAGTGTAAAATGCAGAGTTGAGTGCTAGGCACAGAACTGAGAAGTGCCCGGTTGATAACACCTGACCATCCCTCCCCCACGTTTCCTGGTTGGATAAATAAACCTGAAGTACCATCCCTCTCACTGATCCATCATCCCCTATTGGAATCCCAGCTATACAAGCCGAGTCCTCCTAGAAAACAGCAGCCCAATGACAGGGCTTGTTTCTTGAATCCAGACAACTCTACTCAGCCCAAGTCCTCTGGCCTATCCATTTGTTGCTAATCAGAAGATTCCTCCTCATCCTGCTTGGTTGGTCTGTTCTCAGTGAATGGTTGGTCTAGTGTTAACTTCCACTGATGAAACAGAAAACTGTGAAAAGAGATGGGCTGGCAAGGTAGTAAGAAACAGGGCAGAGGGCGAGAGAAGATCCCCGCAGATATCATGGTGCCAGGCTATACTTGTCTGAGTTATGCACCAACCCAGGAACTCCTTGGCAGGACAAGGGTCTTGTCTCTAAGGCAAGCAAGGCCTAGCTGGAGATGGAGAAACTGGACTCAGGGAGAGGGCCAGGGGGGCGACGGCCACACTCCAGTGCACAGCCCTCCACCTCTTTAGAAATCTCCTGCCTGGGTCTGAATAATTCACAGAAACTTTTGTGTCCCCGCCCCCCCTCCTCAGTCCCCCCAAGTCCCTCTCTTCATCCCACCCTCCCGGTCTTACTTATTTTTCCGTGGGAAACTTGCTTGAAGAGGTCATGGACAGAAAGAGGAGGAGGGAGAGGTTGAACAACGACAGAAGGTCGATGGCAAAGCCAGACAAAGGAAGAAACACGCTAATTAAATGCCAAGAAAGGCTGGAAGAGAGGATGGTAAAGGGGGTGAGGGAAGTGGGAGAGGTGAAAAGGAAAGTGCTGGAAGATAAGAGGGTTGGGGGGGGCGGGGCGGCTCCCCTGTCAGGAAAAATAGAGAGGAAAGAAACAAGGCCTTTCTATTGCTCTTTTGAAATTGCAACTGTCCTGACCTCCACTCTGTTTTCCAGCCATTCTATTGGCAGGAAGAGGGAGCCAAAGAACAGATAAAGCGTGGTGGACTCCCTCATTGAAATTCAAAGTGATCTGGGGGTGTCTCCCTCGTCTCCCTCCATGATCGCATTTGTCAAGGGTGTCAGAAATGAAGTGGTGTGTCAGACCTGCTCAGCTTTGAGTTGATTTAATAACTAGAATGTATATTCAATAGATACCTGTTAATCACCATACTAACCATGACAACAGCGAACACCCAACTATTATTATGTGTCGTGCATTGTGCTAAGTCTATGCACTGAATGTCTCATTGAATCCATGACCACCCTCGAAGGAAGGTTATTACACTCTCCTTCTGTAAATGAGAGCACTGAAGGCAAAACTTGCTTTAAGTGGCACACAAGGAGCTTGGATTCAAGCTCAGGCAGTCAGGGATTGAACTTCCCCTGCATGCCAGTGATCACCCTGCAACTCTCTGAGAGTCCCAGGATGCTGCTGCAGGGTTGTTCAAAGAAGCTACATGGTGGCATGGTTTGGGTGCCCATTTCTCTCCAACTACTTCTATCAGCTCATCTGATTAGCAGTCTGGTATTTAAGAATGTTCTCACATCCCATGAGGCTTCAGCGGAGACAGTGAACCAGGGAATCAAATCGGGATTCTGTCCTTGGTTCTGTAACATGCATGCTGTGTGGCCCTTGATAGAAAGAAGGACAATTGTGAGTTAAGTGCCTGTGCCTGATGCTTGCTTCAGAGCAAAGGAGAGGTATATGGTCAAGGGTGAACTCTCCTTCCACAGTAATACCTTGGGTGGGGAAGGCAAATCTGAGGAGACAGATATGACACACAACAACAATGGAGCTTGGCTGATCCCAGTGGAAAGGCAGGAACAGAGGCTCCTGCTCCCACCCTAATCTTCCTCCTACTCCTCAATGGATCTTCCTTCTTTCCTTCCCCAGTGCTCAGCCTCTCTGCAGAGTGCCAGCTGAATATCAATGATATCTCCTCAGGGCAGCCCAGGGGAAGCCCAGACTCGAGAACTCAACTCTTAAACCATCCTAACTACTTGAGTACATGGCCAGAAGGCAGACCCAGGCCCCATTCAGAGTTAAGGAAGATGGGTGAGTTTTAGGGAAGAAGCCAGGAGCTGCTGCTGCCAGCAAAGAACGGACTTGGTTGAGATCACTTCAGGAAGATCAAGAACAAGAGAAAGCTAGCCAGACCCAGGTGACTCACAGGTAATCCTAGCTTCTTATAGAAGTCTGAGATCTGAAGACTGTGGTTTGAAGCCAGTCTAGGCAGGAATGTCTGAGACTCTTATCTTCAATGGACCACCAAAGGGAGCTGAAGGAGAACGGTGGCTCAAAGGGTAGAGCGCTAGTCTTGAGCATAAAAGCTAAGCGACAGTGCCCAGGCCCTGAGTTCAAGCCCTAGGACTACATATGTGTGTGTGTGTGTGTGTGTGTGTGTATACACACACATAATTATAAAATATATATTATACATACACCCATATATACATATATGTATGCACACAGATGTATATATATGTGTACACACACATGTATGTATATGTATCTCATACACACTAATCGAATCTCCAGCCTCATCATCGCCCTGGAATAGCTTGAGTTCATGAATGCAAAGAACCTAGACCTCATTGCACTACCTCCTCACCGTATCTGGACACTGGTCCACACTTGGTAGAGAAGCACTGCCGAATCAGAATCTGGTGTCACACTTGCTAAAGTCTGCATCCCAGTCTTGCCGATGGATGATGAGCTGTGCGCCCCTGAGCGAGTGCACCCCAACTTTCTTCCTCTATAAAAACGAGCTAACAATGCCTACCTTGTACAACTCCAGTAAGGATCAGATGGAATGACAAAAACCCTTGAAGCAGCACGAGGTGGGGGACAGCATTCAAGCTGCTGGTCCTGACTTCCTGGGTAGGAATTTCCTGACCCCTCCCTTGGGATTCTAACAAGGGTGCCATGACCAGCTTTCACAAGTGGGGAGGTCGGGGTTCTAGGAGGTGATGGATCTTGCCCTTGATCACATGGTAAACACAAGAATCTCAATGAAACCCGGGGTCTGGGGGGCAAGGGGGCTGAGCTGTGAAACCCTCCACGTTTGCTCCCCAACGTGGCCAGGAGCTCAGCCCCGGGAGACCAGGACCCCACATCCTGGCAGTAGCTCCTTCTGCGCTCTGTGACCCCCAGGGTCAGCCCGAGGTTGTCCCTGGAGAGAGGGAGCGCCTGGAGGCGGCCAGGGGAGCACCTTCCCGGAGGCGATCAGCACTCGGAGCACCTACCCGGAGGCGATCAGCACTCGGGACTGCGCGATGGCCAGTCGTTGAAGGTTGGTCCGATTCAAGGTGGCCAGGGCTACCCGTCCCGTCTTGCTGCTGGCTGCAGGGGCGGCGGCCGCGGCTCCCGCGGCTGCCCCGGCTGGTGCTGCGCTGGACACCTGTCGCCGGGTCACCTGCGACGCGGGGGCCTTGGGCGGGGCTCGAAGGGTGCCCGTGGCATCCGGTGGCTTGACTCCCGGGCCGGGGGGCGGAGGCAGCTTGGCCGTGGCGGAGGGAGCCCCGTTCTTGCGGCTTAGGGGGGGCTGCAGGGCTCCCCCGTTGACCACGGCCGCCTTGACACTCATCACCAGCACACACTGCGGACAGGAGCAGGGTGGAGCCGGGGGCGAGGCGGCCGAGGCCGGGTTGGCCGGCCAGGACTGCGCCTTGGGCAGGGTCCCGGTGACCATCGGGTAGATGAGGTCGAGCCGGCGCCGCACCCGGCGCTGGCGCTGGGTCTGCCGGTTGATCTGGCCCATGGTGCTGAAGTCGATGACATAGCTGAAGCCGATGGAGGTGAGGTCGATCCAGGGGTGCTGCCTCTCGTAGGCGTGCTGGATGGTGATGCCCACTTCCATGTCGTAGGGGGTCCAGGAGCCGTTGTCGTTTTCCCATTCCCACACCACGCCCTTCCCCGGGGCCGAAGATGGGTCATAGTAGTTGCGGCGGACAGGACGCAGGGTTCCTGAGAGGGGGACAGAGGAGCGGTCAGCCTGGAACCACGGGGAACCGTATTGCACCAAGAGACCAATCCATGCTGAATATCTTCCTGCCCACCTACAGAGGCTTCCGCCTCGCAATGAGACTCATTCTTGCCTTGAAGGAGCCCATCGAGCTATTCAGGGCAAGAAGTCTGGGAAGCAGCCCGCCGTGTTGGCTGGGTGAGAAGCACCTCTTACCTTGGAGCTGGGAACATACCAAATGGATGTCCCTACTAGCTAATGACAGTACCCCTCCCTCCAATCGTCTCCCGTGAGAAAAACGGAGAATAAGTCCTTCCTATTAGGGCTTTTGAGAAAAAAATTAATACAGGTGACTCCTTATTCATTCTCCAAGCATGTATCTGTACATGCCAGTTACCTGGACTCATGAGCAAGCCCTGGAGTTTACATGATAGCACAGAAAGACCCCTCCTCCCCCCATGCATAGTAGATGTTCATAAATATCCCTTCTGAATACCCAGTGCCAGAGGGCTGGGCTGTGGGGGAAACACAGGGCTGTGAGGAGCCAGAGGAAAGGGGTCTAACTTTGCTTCCCATTCCGGATGGCTGACCAGAGGCAGTGCCCACCAAGCAGCTCTTTGCGGTTGGCAGCGACTCTTTAGAGAGACAATAAAAATAGAAATTCCCAAACCAGGTGCATCACCGTGAGAAGAAAGGAAATCAGCTTAGGAGAAGACTCAGAGATTCCCTCCATTCTATCTTACGTCAATGACAGTCACCTTTCTCAATGGTCTTGAGGATAATTTTTAACTGTCTAAGATCTTTCATCCTCAAAGCTCCAATACTCAGAAACATGGTTTCCCCGTAGGACTGGGAAGAGGAGCCAGGGTTATTACAGGGTATTGGTACAGCAGAGATGAATTAGCAGCATCAGAAGAGAACGAAGCTCCTAAGGGAACTATCACCCATTTCTCCACTCTCCACCCCCATATCGGAAGCCAGCACATTGCCCACCAGGGCTCATTTGCTGGCATCGACATCAAGGCAAAGGATGTCTGGCTCAGGACAGAGTGAGAGGGCTGGGGAGGGCTCTGGAGATGCAGGCATTCCTGCATCTGTCAGCTTAAGCTCCATCTATCCAGGCCGGTGGGAAAAGGCTCCCTTCACTGGCCTCTGACCCGCCCCCCTTCCCCCAACCCAGAGGGAGACACCAAGACTGGGACAGGATCCCATTCAAGGGGGGAAAGAAAAGGAACAATGGCTATTCAGGCCTTTGCCAGGGTCATAACCCACCCTCCACCCCATCTCCAAGCCCCTTAATGACCCAAAACATCAACATTCAGAGGCACAAGCAAGAAGCAGAACAATCCCCTATTCAGCACCAGGGCCTCTGTTGGAGGGGTCTGGAGGTATGGAGGAAGAGAGGGGAGGAGCAATTCCCTAGTTAGCCTCCCTTTCCTTCCTTGCTGGGGGAACAAAGAGTATGGGCTGGGTCCACGAGAGGTCCATCACTTCTGGCCCTGGGATGAAGCCTCAACAGGTGAAGTTGAAGACCAAAGAAAGAAGCGAATATTAAATGGCAAAAATAGCACCTGTCAGGCGCACAGAACAAGAAGCAGTGATTATGACTGAAGCTTTGTTTTTGTACTGTGTCTAAGCAGGATAAAGATGCGACAGGAAAAGCTTATAGGATGCAGTATTTAAGAGAGGGACAGAGAGACAGAGACCCAGAGAGAGGAAATGAGTGTTCCCATATAGCTCATAGCTATGCCAGCTTTATTACTGAGAGAGTCTGTTACAGATAACAAAGTAATTTTAGAGGAGTTGACATGGCATCATTTTATCTTTTATCTGGAGTAGCACAGAGAAATATACTTGGCCAAATCTCACAAACGCGCATAAAGGGAAGTGGAGGTGTGGCTCAAGTGGTAGAGCACCAGCCTTGAACAAAAAGGCAAAGCCAAACTGTGAGGATCTGGGTTCAAGCTCCAGTTCTGGCACATGCACATGCATATACACATGCACATGCATGCACCCGCGTGCGCGCACGCACACACACACACACTTTTTTTTTTTTTTTTGACAACAGTGTTCTCAATCTTGGACATTTCTGAGAATTGCCCTGAACCTTTGGCAATGATCCCCTGGTTCTTTGACATTCCTTTCCAGTATATCTTCCTCTAGATCTCTGTTTTCCTCTTCTCCTGTCAGAGGTCCTTTTCGTGCTCAGGCCTTCTCTCATGGTTCCCTGACACCCTCCTCCACTACTTTCCCGTTTCCCAAGTGCAACCTTTTGCCATTTTTAACCTATCCTTCAGATCCTACGTCATTTGCTGCTGTGCATTTCTTGGAAGTGTCCTCTAGCGCAGGCTCCACCTTTGGGAAGTTGGAGGTGCAGATCTGGAACCACTGCCTGCTGATTCCAGGCTTCTGAGCCCCTTCCATGGGTAGTGTGAGTAGGGCAAGGGTACAGCTGTGGAGCGCTTTGCATTCCAGAACTCCAGCAACTGTGCTGTGCTCAAGACTCCAATGCCTATGCTATGTATTCACTGACCACATCTTGCTGAGCACCCATTAGTTGCTGTGCAGAATGCCAAGAGTCAAGCATTCCTCGAATAATATATGATCTCAAATGGTGTTGGAAGACATGTGTATGTGTGTGTGTGTAACTATTTATGATGCAAAATATGCCATGGGCAGATGTCAGTGAAATGAAATACATGGTGGCGGGAACCACATCCCTTCCCTGCTTAACTCCTTCCATAATTTCTTCTTAGGTCAGGACCCAAATCTCCTGCTACAATTTCTGCATTTCACCCCTCCCTCATATTGTAACATACATATACTGCCCACATTTTCTTCACACTGGCCATTTCCTTGCTTCTCTGATTCTGGGACTCTTCACAAGGCCAATTCATTATCCCCACCTCACAACCCCATCCTTTTGATTAATATGGTATCTCTCTGGGATGTCTGAATCAGGTCAAATTCTTGCTCCTAGTTTTTGCATGGCATTATCTCTCCATGCAATTATACCTTTATTTGTGCTACAAGCTGGATGGATACTTGTCTCCCTCCTAGATCCCCAACTCCATGAGAATGGGCCCCCAAATGCTGTTCCCCACTTTGTCCCATATGCTTGGTATGTCTAAGGAGTTCATTATGTATTTATTGATACTGGGTGCTGGTGGCTCACACCTGTCAACCTATCTACTCAGGAGGATAAGATCTGAGGATCACGGTTCAAAGCCAGCCCAGGCAGGAAAGTCCCTGAGATTCTTATCTCCAATTAACCAATAAAACAGCTAGAAGTAGAAGCATGGAAGTGATGGGACAGTACCCAGGCACTGAATTTAAGCCTCAGTATACTACACTACGCTATATTACACAGACACACAGACACACAGACCTGACTGAATAGAGGAAGTAATGATGATTTGTTGAATATTTGAAGAAGTGGGTGACAAAGAACACAAGGCCTGAATGATAAAGAGAACTTCAACAGGCAAACGTGGAAGAGGATGGCATTCCAGCAGAAGAGAGGTCATGGAGATGGGGATGGAGAGGGTGTCAAAGAGATCTGGGAATACATAAAGCACAGAAGATAGACCCAAGAAGGCACGTGACAGGCAGGGTATAGAGGGTCTGGGATGTTAAGCTGTGATGGATTTAATTCTGAGGGGATGAGGAATCAGTGAAGATTTGTAAATGGAACTGACAAGACCAAAGCTGTTGTGTTCATTAGTTTCACGTGAGGAGGGGGTAGGAGAGGGACTGATGGGGAGAGGGGGATGAGAAAGAGGTGAAGGACTGGAGAGACCCTGCACAGGGGACCTGACCTTGGATAGTCAAATGCTTTCCACATGCTTTTCCAGAACCACACTTTCCTAATTCCCAGAAGTCCAGCCCAGCAATGCCCTTCAGAGCTAGGGCTCAGTGTCTCCTGTGGCCTGTGGTGGGAATATGATTTTTTTCTCATTTCAAGCATCAGACCACAATGTGTCTTTTACATGTTAGTCGCTCAATGAGGTTCTGAATGATAGAATAAGCCAAAGAATCCCAAGGACCAGGAAACATGGGGAAATTGGCATTGCCATTAACAAGAAAAGCTGCTTTGGGTAAGGGAACACTGCTGTGCTTGGTTCAGCCCTAGAATGTAATTAGAGTCAGGAAAAAAAAAACACAAAACAGCAAACCTCAGAAACAAAGACTTGGACAAGAGGGATGGTAGGATTTCACTCAATGGCTACTTCCCTATTTGGAATCTGAGTGCCCTATTAAACTAGCTAGTCTGAAGACATTCCATCTTGTCATACAGTGTGGCGATCCAGGGAGAAGGCTTCTCATAGGATAGGAATCAAGAGTGATCCCAAACTAAGGAGAAAGAAAAGAGAAAGAAAATCCATTTTCCCCAGCCACCCAGATGCCAACATCCCCAAACACCCGAGATGTTTTGGCTTTGAGGAAGCAGAAGTCAATCATTGCCTGCCAGGCCACGACCTGAGGTCACTAAGACATATCACCTCCACTTCCACCTGCACAAGAGATTCGCTGCTGGGCGAGCATACACGGCGTACCAAAAATCCACAGCCTCTCTCACCAGTCACCACCTGACTCTCACTCCCATGTCCCTATGAGGGCAAGGGCTTGGATATTCTAGCATTGCTATGTCCCAGGGGTCAAGAGCTTTATAAGGCAGATGGCCAATACTGATCACAGGAGGACGGAGTATAGTAAAAGGACGCTCAGTTCAGAATCCTAGCTATGCCATGGACAGAGCAAGTGAAGCCCTTGGGCAAGTTCCCACTTTTCCCCATAGAATGGGAATCTCAAGTCTTTACAGAGTTGCTGTGAGGACTGAACAAGACAGTGGGAGCAATATGCTTGGCACAATGCAGGCCCACAGACCACCAGCCACACTGTAGCTACCTTGGGGTCATCGTAATGTCTGTCTCTCCTGTGCTCTGGTGAAGAAAGGCCTATCATGAAAGCCCCATACAATCAGCTTCTATTGAATTCGGTCACCAAACCCACTCCATACATTTGACCTCTCGCTACATTAAAGACGGAAAGGCACAAAGCTCACACTGAAAAACTCTTGAGCTGGAAAGAATCCGCCCTTGCACCATGCCAGTTCCCTTTAGCGTCATCACTGGTGCAGAAGCCAGACTCATTCCACCTGCTGATCTTGCATGTGGGAGGGAAAGGAAAAAGGAAAGGAGGACAATCTACAGAGAGAGGGAAGATGTGGGCAGGCAGGGGACAGGCTCATGATCGCATGGTAAACACTGAGTCCTGCCTCCCAGCCTGCGTCTTCCTCCTCCTGCCCCTGGGCCCATGGAGAGATGTCTCTGATCAGGGCTATTCAAACATACAGAGGACATGATGATGCTAAAGCAAAGAAGTAAAGTTCTCTAGTCACTGCCAAACAAGAGATAAAGGCAGTCTGGTTCGGATAAATGACTTCCAGTGGAGAGGAACTCACTCATCTCTTCTTTTCTTCTGGACCAGTATCCAATGCAAATGAACTCAGAAACGCACCCCCCCCTTCTTTCACCAGATCTGGAGGAGGACAAGTACCCAGGGCAAACAGAGGCAGGCAGATGGGTGTCTGCAACCTTTCAACTGTCTCCCTGGTAACAGGCTTGAAGAAGTCAAGAGCCCAGAGATGGGAGAGACTGAAGACTCACAGAGCAGGGAGACCTGGGCAACTTCTAAAAGGACAAAGCCATGTCAAAGAGAGAGGACTTGCCTCTAGGCAGGGAACTTCCAGCTCTTTGTTCATGGGGATGTTTCGGGTTCCCAGCTTTAAAGTGTGGCTTGGGGACGGTGGGTAATTTAATTAAACATTACCACGGCCTGACTGAGGTTGCCTGGGAGCTGGTGGCTTAAAGTTCCTACCCTGTCACCGTCTGATCAATGAGCTATAGTGAGAGGAACTGTGTGTATTGGTGGGGAAAGGAGAGGGGAGGGCGCTCAAGACCCCAGATACCCATAGATTTTGAAGCTACTTTGACAAGCTCCTAGACAGACCCAGCATTCCTGGGAATTCAGCCCAGTGGCTACAGCATCCAACACACAGCCTGGTAGAGAGGAGACAGGAAGATTGTTAGCCTTCTGTATATGCTGTAGAAATGAAAGAACGACACCACAGCAGTGTGGCTAGGAAACACACACTATGGGCCTATCTTTAAAAGGTTCTTGGTTGGACAGAGTGGTGCATGTCTGTAATCTCAGCATGTTGGAGGCTGAGGCAGGAGGACTAGGCTCTATAGCAAGACCTTGTCTCAGAAATCAAATTGCATGTGGGAGGTGAAGCAGGGCTGGGGAAGTGCTTCAATAATCTAATCACAGAACGGGCTTGTCCAACTTGTGTGAGGCCTTAGATTTCAATCATTCACTAATACCTCCCCTCTCCCCCCCAAAAAACCCCATGCAGGGCTAATTCTCCCCCATATATCTAAATTCAAGGAGTCCCGGCTTCTGTTAATCACTAGGCAGTAGTCAATCTGCCTTTAGGGAAGAGGGATAGAAGTCTGAGGGAAATTGTTTGGGTCCTTTGTAACAGGTTTCTCAATAACTTTCACCTGTATGGAAGTTTCCTCTAGATCGTGACACCTCCCAGTTCCTGGCCCAGCAGATTTCACTCAAACACACATTACATCTCTGCTCTTTCAAGCAGTGAGCTTGGGGGAGTGGGCCCGGGACCTGTGTATCACTGGGGTTGGAGCTTCTACCACATGCTACAGAGATCTAGATACAGCCAGAATTCCAGAAACAGCCCTCCACCTTGCCACGGACATAGAAAGGATAACATTTGCTGTTTTTTTTTTTTTTTAAATTTTGATCAGGACTGGAATTTCCTATCAGGTGGTCTCCCTGGCCCTACTCCCAGACCCCACAGCTGCCTCTGACCCTGACACCCTCACCCCTCACTTCTACAACCTCTACCCAAGTTACACAATGCAGCTTCTCCTCCCTCTCAGCCACACCACATAATCAATCCTCTTTCTCAACCACCCCACATTCCTCCATATTCTCTCCTCCTAGTCTTTCCCCTGCTCCACCTCCCTTCCTTCTCCACCAGTGTAGAAGCTTGCCAGATGCTAAAACTTCTGGAATCTCTCCCCCCCATAAAGCTTCCCTCCCTTCTTTCTTTCTCAATCCACTAGTGTCCCTGGCACGAAGATTGTTTGGGAGTTCTGACTAAAGGCAGGGACAAGAGGGAGGAGATGCCTCTTTCCCATGACAATCCTAATTAGCACACAGGATGTGAGGGCTGAGAAGTCCAGCTCAGGCAGCTGTTCCTGGAGCCACAAGGTCCTCCCCCTCCCCTGGTCATGGGCTCCCCTCCCTCCCTGCCACACCTGTCTCTCCAGGATGGGGTGGTGGTGGTTTACACACTTAGAAAAGCACTGCCAGAATCCCAGAAACACCCTCCACCTCGCCGCCACTGACGAAATGACTGGAAGACAGGAGACTTGTCCCTATCATCTCAATTATACCAGGATAGACTGGACCAAATCATGAAGAGGTCGCCTTGGTGCCGGCCTGTGGCCCTCCTCCACCCTTCCTGCACCTGATCTGGGGGAGAAGGCCGGCTGGGGAGTGGAGGGTTGGGGTGGAGGAGAGTGGGGTGTGTGTGTGTGGGGGGTGGCCTTCATGGCTGGCAGCTCATTAATTCTCTGGGAAAGAAAGGGAGTTTAGTGCTATGGGAGTCCGGAGGATGGCTAGGGGATAGTTACTCCTTACGAGCCTCCCCCGCCACCCCCCTTTCTCCGGGGACAAAGGGAATGGCTTCCTTGCCAGGCATTCCACAGCCCCGTTCCTCCCCCTCCCCCGGTCCTGGCCTGTTGCTTCTCGGCTTGGAGGAGGCCGGGCCGAGGCACTGGAGAAATGTCATAGCCTCCAGGATGTTCTGTCTCTTCGGAATCCCCGGACTCCATTCTCTCCTTCCATGACGTACCCCGTGGGGGGCCTGATCCTGGCTACACTCGGGGGAGGGGGGGTGCGGGATTCCTTCAGCTGCTGCCAGCCCCCCCCCCCCGTTCTTCACACACCGAGGCTTTCCTCGCGCGCACCATCACAGGGGGCCAGAGGCACGAAGGAGGCCGAGGAGGAGGCCCCGGTGGGTGGAGGCCCTGGGATGCCCGAGGCCAAGCAGGTGGGAACAGCCGAGGGTGGAGAGCCAGGGAAGACTCCAGCCAGCCAGGGCTGGAAAGGGGGCGTGAAGGGGAAGGGAGCCCCCTTCCGGGCCCCGATCACCGCTAGCAGGTGCTGGTTCGGCGGGGGTGTGCGTGTGGTGTGTGTGTGTCTCAGGGCGATCCATCAGCGCCAGCCCCCCCCCCCCCGCCCCATCCCGTGATCGAAGCGCACGGAGCGGCCGCCGGGCGCGCCGGGGCGCAGGACGCGGGCGGCGGGCGACTCACCCGTGTCTTGCCGGAACTGGTTCATGGACTGCAGGTCGATGATGTAGGGCGCCAGGCGGCCGTCCACCTGGCCCAGCACCACGCTGCCCCCCGCGCGGGGCCCGGCGCGGACCACCGCCTCGATGTGGTGGCTCACGGCGGGGCTGTAGGGCCGCCAGCGGCCGTGCTCGTTCAGCCATTCCCAGACCACCACGGCCGAGGCCAGGAGCATGGCGAGCCCGGGGCTGCGCCGCCCGGGCCCCGAGCCCCCGATCTCCTCCGCTTCCTCCGGCGCCGCCGCCTCGGGGCCTCGACCGCGCCCCCCGCCCCGAGCCCCGACGCCCCCGGCAGCCTCAGCCGCGGCCCATGGGCTCCGCCCCAGCCGCGCATCCACCGCGGCCCGAAGACCCGGGCTGCCGGGCTCGGACCGCGCGCCGCCGCCGCCGCCGCCGCCGCCGCCGCCGGGCTCCGCCGCCGCTGCTGCCGCTGCTCCGGGGGTTCGAGTCGCTTCATGCAAATGCCCGGCTCCGTGCAAACAGGGCCCCGCCCGGCAAAGCCTCCCGGCCGGCCGCCGCCGCCGCCTCCGCCGCCGCCGCCGGGCGAGGACCGAACCCGCGCACCAGTTGCGCCTCGGGCTTTGCAAACCAGCGGCCGGGCGAGAGGCAGCGCGCTGCGCGAGGCGCGCGGCGAATGGCACGCGCCGCTCCGGGCGCCCCGCCCCGGCTCCCGCCCCGCCCCGCCCGCCCCGCCGCGGGGAGAGCGCCCCCTCCCGGTGGGGACGCCGCGCAGTCCCCGCCCGGAGCCGCCGCTGCCCGGACGGGCGCCAGGCAAACCCGCGCGCGCCCCCCACCCCGCACCCCCTCCCCAGGCTTCCCCCGTGCTCGGACCGCAGCCACGGGGCAGCCTCGTTCCAAATACAAATATATTTAAAAATCGGATTCCTTCTTCTTTTAAAAAGAAGACGCCACGCAGACGCCGCAGCCCAGGTCGCATAGGCACGCGTGCACACACAGGCACGCGCGTGCGCGCACACGCGCGCGCCCTCACGCCCCCCTCGCTCGGCCTGGGATTACCTCATCCTCGGCCGGCCGCATCCTTAGCTGTCCGTCAGGATGCAGAAGCCACGCCCCTTGGCGCCGGCTGGCGAGGCCCCGGAACTCCTCCGCCCCCTGCTGGTCCTAGGCGTGGCGTGCGCACCACTGGCCGCTGCCTGGGTACCCACTGAACCACCTCTGCGAAGGGCACCCAGCAGCAGGATGCGGCAACGTGGCCAATGATGGGGCTATGATGGGGTCCACGTAGAGAGCCGTTGCGGGTTTTCTGGCCTGTTTTAAGAGTCCACAGGACAGGGGCTAACTCGATCAATTCTGTAGTATTTTTTTTAAGGGGTAGGTGAGACACTAGGACACACAGAAGACAGACTTGGCTATTCTGATCACCAGTAGTCAAGGTGGAAAATAATCTCAATGGGTTCTGACTGAAAGGAAGATCCAAGTTGGAATTGTATGTTCGTGACTGGTATGGTAGAACATACCTGAAATCCCCGTGTTGAGAGGCCGAGGGCAGGTGAATTGTGTGTTTGAGGCCAGCCTGAGCAAAACAAAAGAATTACATTAATCTTGTCAGAGCACACACTTTGTTCCTCTGAGTCTGAAATCACATGAAACAATGAATCCATTTTGTCAAGATTTAAGACAGGATATGGAAAATGAAAATAAATTATGTGCTGGAGAGTGAGATTACAAATCTTTTTGACACAATTATTTTTTTCCATAATATCATATGATGTTTTTATGTTTTGGAAGACAGGAAGAAAAACCAGACTAGATAACACAGGAATGTCCAGGTGCTGCAAGCCACGACCAGATAAGAGAATGCTTAACAGATGTTGAAGTGACAGCTGTTAAGATGAATGGGAGGCAGAAAGAGACTTTTATCTATCTGTGTCCAGCCGGATTCTGCAACTGGTCTTCTCTTCTATTTGCTGTGCTAAACAAGCCAGAGTATTGCGGCAGCATTAAAATGTCTGATATCAGGGATACATTGTCTCCATGTACTGAAACATGTCACAATGAAACCTTGCCTTCCACAACTAATGTATGCTAATACAAAATCTTTAAAAGAAAATATGGACTGGATGGACACTGGTGGTTAATGCTTGTAATCTTAGCTACTGGGGAGGCTGAGAATTGAGGATGGTGGTTTAAAGACAGCACGAGAAGAGTCCATGAGACTCTTTATTTCCAGTGAACACCAATGAACAAAAAATCTCAGTGATATAGCGTTCTTTCCCCCTCCCCATTCTGTGAGTGTATAATTTTGATATCCAGGTAATACTAGTTTCACGTTATGAATTTGAAATATTCCAGCATGTTCTCTAGAACTGGTATTAATTCCTTTTTAAAAAATTCAATAAAGTTCCAGTAAAGCCATCTAGGCATGAGATTTCTCCCCAGAGGCTTTTAAGTTCCAAATTAAATTTCCTTTAATAGTAATGGCACTACTCAAGTAATGATTGCACACTGATTGAGTTGTGGTAGTTTTCATTTTTAAGAAATTGATCTATTTAGCATAGAAAGTGATCTATTAGCTGTTGAGTTTAGGTGTGTAGAGTTGTTCAAGAATTCTGTTATTACACCTTGGATGTCTTCAGTGTCTAAAGTCATATGATCATTTTATTCATCATATCAGTATTGGTAACTTGTCATCTCTATCTCCAAGTCTCTCTCTTTCTCTCTGTCTCCCTCTCTCTCTTTCCTCCCCCTTTTCTTTTACACCTCTTGCTTTACGATTTCCTTCCTTCACCTACCTGGTTTGCTCTTCTATTTAGGCTTTTGAGGTGGCAGCTTAGGTTATGGATTGGAGAAGCATTTCTATTTTAAGCACTTAAAATAATCCATTTCCCCTTTGACCCTGACCTAGGTTTTCCCCTCACACTTTGGCACATTTTATTTATACCTTTTATCCCATTTGATGTATTTTTAACATTTCCTTTGAAGCATCCTTGGGCCCATGCATTATTTAGAAAAGTATTGCTTAGTTGCCAAATGTTTAGAGATTGTCCTGTTATCTTTGTCATGAATTTCTAATTTGATTTATTGAGTCTACTGAGCCAACACTTCAAACTTCTAAAAACTTACTGGGATTTGTCTTATGACCCTGAATATGACCTTTCTTTCTCCAGGTGCTTGACAGGAAAGTATATTATATTGTCAAGTAAAAATGCTCTCAGATCCTGTCAATTTATGATATTGTTTGGTTCTTTATACTCAGGCTTATTTTCTGTAAAACCATCCTCCAAGTGACTAAAAAAGAGATGTTGAATTCTCCAACTATAATTGTCAATTTGGCTTTTATTATGATTAGTTTAGTTATTTCAGGTTTAATTTCAGTTTATTTCTTTGCTGTTTGTGCTTGCACATTTAGAAATCTCTCTGTCCTCTTGATTGCCTGTCCTTTTTTTAAATCATGGCATCTCTTTTATACTATTCTCTGGTCTAAACTCCTGTTTATTTAATATGATGGTGAGAGTTTGGGGGTATACACCATCAGCTTAAACTCTGAATGTGAGTCTGACTGGGCTAAAAATCAAAAGAGATGATGGCTGGAGACTCCAGAAGAAAAGTGTGTTTCTCATTTGCAGCTTTGAGAGGCCACCTGCATTCTCTGACTTATAGCCTCTTCCTCTTGTCTTCAAAGGCAGCAATATTCATCTCTGTGTTTTTCTTCCTTAGTCACATCTCCCTCTGAATCTGACTTTCTCCTCTGTCTGTCTGTCTGTCTCTTGTGCTAGTCCTGGGGCTTGAACTCAGGGCCTGGGTGCTGTCCTTGAGCTTTTTTTTTTTTTTTTTGGATCAAGACTAGCTCTGTATCACTTTGAGCCACAGCACCACTTCTGGATTTTTTTTTAATAGTTTATTGGAGATGTCTCACAGACTTTCCTGCCTGGCCTGGCTTCAAACTGTGATCTGAACTTCCTGAGTAGCGAGGATTACAGGGTGTGAGCCACTGGCACTGGGCTCAATTTTAAAGACGGGGACTAGCCCACTGATCCAAGATAGTCTTTCTACCATAGGTCAGCTATTTGGCAGTATTCATTTTGTTTGCAACCTTTGTCCTCTTTTCTATGTTATCTAATGTTCCAGAGATTCTTCCGTGTCAGAGTGAATCTTACCCCATAGTTGCCAGTTGTGTGTGTGCCATAGTTAGGTGATCATTGTTAGAAGACCCCTACCAAGACCAAGCAGCACACCAGGAGGTAGAATCCCAAAGATAGTATCACAGGACTCTGGTGGCCTATGCCTGTTATCCTAGCCACTCAGGAGGCTGAGATGTAAGGTTGGCCATTCCAAACCTGCCTGGGCAGGAAGTCGGTGACACTCTTATCTCCAATTAATCACCAGAAAACCGGAAGTGGTGCTGTGGCTTAAAGTGGTAGAGCACTAGCCTTGAGTAAAAAAAGCTCAGGGACAGTGCCCAGGCCCCAAGTTCAAGCCTCCTGACTAACAACAAGAAGAAACCAAACCAAAACCCAACCAAAACAAAACCCTTTCCTAAATTTAGGTCCCATTCAAAGCTGGCAGTCAGTGTGTGCACCTGCAAAATGGTGCAGCCATGTGCCCGCCCTGGAATATGCTGGAATATGCTCACTTCAGAACCAAGAGGTGTGCTTCCTTCTTCCTACTGGGGTAGGCAAGGTGTAACAATCTACCTTTTACGTTGGAGAGGGTCGTTCTGGTTTAGAGGATTCTTGAGGACCCATAAAGCTTATCTCTCATCATCTGACATGTATGGGCCAGGGTCATACAGGGCTTCTGGTGTGTTCCATTAACAAAATTCAGATGATAAAAGAAGGAACAAAAATTTCCTCCAGAAAGGCAACGGCTATTTTTCTTGTAAACTTCAAGACTCTACTGGATGACATCTTAACCATATCATTTGAGATTTTTACTACTAATGTCTTTCAGACCTTTCTGTTAAGTCAGAAAGGAGAGAATCCCAGATGGGAAAACGCTTCCTTAGGGTCAGGCAAAAAAGCTCAAGGTTGATAGCTACCTTTGTTTAGAGGGCATGTGCTTGGTGACTGTGGCCCATAGGTGGCGATGTTGCACTAGGTAATGGCCTCCTTCAAATGCGGTTGTTTCTATACATTCAAATCCAGGACTTATCTGCGCAGTATATATGCCATTCAGTATAATTGATCTTCTTTCATCCTATTTTTCCATTTCAAATAGGAATCTGGAGAAGCATGTAATTGTGGATTAGGAATATAGCTATAACTTGCAAATGAAGAGGATTAAATGATGATAAATACTGGATTTTTAAGTAACCTATCTTCAGTAGCTAGGACAAAAGACAATCCTAACAAGGTATTTGCTATATTCTGAAGTAATAGCAACACTTCTTAAGAGAGCCAGGGGTGGGACAGTGGATACAGCAGTGTCTTGTTTGATGAACCAGCTTCATTAGTAGAAAAAACAGCAAACTATAATTCACGATTTAAGCCCCAGGTGCTAGAAATTTGGGCAATAACTCAGTTATTTTTCCTTCTTGCCCAGAAAACTGGCACAAGGACATCTGTCTTGTCTACCTAGTAGGTGTTGAGATAGTATGTCAAAAATATGTAGTAGCCTGGTGCCAGTGGCTCATGCCTGTAATCCTAGGTACTTAGGAGCCTAAGATCTGAGGATCCTAGGTTGAAGCCAGCCCTGGCAAGGAAGTCCCTGAGACTCTTATCTCCAATAAACTACTAAGAAAAAGCTGGAAGTGGCAAAGTGGCTCTGTGGTAGAGCAGTAGCCTTGAGCCTAAAAAGCTCAGGGACAGCACCCAGGCCCAGAGTTCAAGCCCCAGGACCAGCAAGAGGACATATATATATATACATATATATATATACATATATATATATACAGACATAGACATATATATGTACACACACACACACACACACACACACACACACACACACACACACACACACACACACACACACACACATATAGTCTGTAATCCCAGATACGCAAGTAGCTGAGACATGGAGGATCATGGTTTGAAGCTAGCTTGAACAGAAAGGTCCACGATACTCCATCTCCAATTAACTAGAAAACTAAGGGATTGCAGATATGGCTTAAGTGGTAGAGCACCAGGTGTGAACAAGCAAACTGAGAACACAAGGACCTGAATTCAAGTCATAGTACCTAAAACCAAAAAAGAAATTATTTTGCAAAAGTAACGTCATATATGTATTTAAGTCTCTGTGATTACTATATAGTGAAATCTCATTATTCATAGTAGGGTTTAATTTTTATCAGATGATACCTAATCTTGTTTTATGAGTATATACATACATACACATATATGTGTGTGATATGTGTTATATGTGTATTATATGTATGTGCAGGCTAGTTGTATGTTGTGAAGTAGCACCAATACTGAGAACTATTTTTCTAGAATTCCTGAATATTCTGTGTTAGCATTTGCCAGTGAGAAAAAATTCATAAGATGGCAAAAAAAAAAAAAAGTCCCTGTGGGACTCTTAGCTCCAGTTAGCCACTCAAAACCCAGAAGTGGAGCTGTCGCTCAAAGTGGTAGAGTGCTAGCCTTGAGTGAAAAAGCTCAGGGACAGTGCCCAGGCTCTGAGTTCAAGCCCCATGACCAACTAACAAAACAAAAACAAAAACAAAGAAAGAAAGAAAAAAGAAAAAGGAAAATGCACAAGAAACTTGAAGGTAGAAATCCAGTGGCCTGAGTGAAACTGTAATTTCTTGGAAGACGGAGGCGGTCAGAGAGAACTTTGCAGTGTTTCCCCAAGCTCTCACTTGTATGTTGAGTCTGATGTGGCCATTTTATAATCTCTCCATAAATTTACCCAGAAACCCCATGGCAGTAAGACAGGAGATCTCCTCAGACATGTTCACGTAGATCAAACCTTCTTCCTTCCAGAGCTTTTGGTTGACGTTGTCTGGTTACACTTATAGGTCTTTTTTTCTGCCTGTCTCATTGTCCTCGTGTTCCTAGTTCTTGTTATATGTATAGTAGCTCTGTTTTTCTGACCGAATTCAGGCTGGTAACTCTGTGTACTTATCCTAGATTGTTCTAGAGAGTCCCAATTTCATTCATAAATCTTGTAGTCCCTTGAAGAATGATAGGCATTCCAACAATATTAATATCCCTAATATTAGAGACTCCTCCCCCCAAACCCCTAACAATTGCAATTCTTGGTGGGTGGAAGGAAAGAGGGTACAGAGACCCTGGAAGTCAGCTTAGAAGATTCGTATGAAGGGAGACATTGTCTCACCATAGGAAACAACAAGCATGCTTCTAGGTATCCACCAGATGCAGTTCAGACCTGAAGATTATACAGAAAACAGTACACATGTGTTTAAAATTATTTTTTATTCATAGGTTACCCAAATCAAGCAACTAGAGATATTTCAAACTTGAGTGAAGAAGCAAATTGGAAGACAGATATCCATACTATGCGAGATTATGATTTTAACCAAGCAAACCCCAAATGAGCTACAAGCCACAGAAACTTTAATTATTCATCAGTCTCTATATGATGTGACTACATACTACATGACTTTGATTGTATGGTTTGGGAAAGGTAAAATTATAAAAGTGATGAAACAAGCCGTGATGGATGAGTGTTCAAGAGAGCAAGCAGGCGAGGCACTGGGAATTTGTGAGGGCAGCAAAACTACTTCGTATGATATTGTAATGGTGAATACATGGTAAGGATGGATTTGCTAAAATAAACTGCACACAAGCACTGTATTGTAGCTGATGAAAAGTTGATTCCCATCCAGGCGCAGGTTAAAATTCCTCTGACGTGCTGGGCACCAGTGGCTCACGCCTGTCATCCTAGCTACTCAGGAGGCTGAGATCTGAGGATTGCTGTTCAAAGCCAGCCCAGGCAGGAAAATCTATTCAGAAAAAGCCAGAAGTGTCACTGTGGCCCACAGGGTAGATCCTTGAGCACAAAGAGGGTCAGGGATAGCACCCAGGTCCTGAGTTCCAGCCCCAGGACTGGCACAAAAGAAATGAAAAAAAAAAAAAAAGGAAAGAAAAGAAAAAGAAAAAAAAAAGGAAAAATTTCCTCTAATGTGCATGTAATTCTTTGCTCTATTTTTCTTTTGGAGCACCCCTCCATTGAGTAGGAGACACACAGATTACCTACTGTTTAAAAATCTTAAGGGCTAGAGATTGAAGCTCAGTGGTAGAATGCACACTTTAGCCTGCAAGACCCCTAACTCCATAACCAGCTTGGAGGTGGAGATACAGATGTATCTGGAGGCCAGGCCCACACAGAGGTCAAGCATAGAGAGGAAAAGGGAAACGTGTGCTCTGGATTAATAGTTTTATTAATGCCCACAGAGCTATCCAGACATTTCCTGGAGCATTCTCATTGGTTAAGTTTAAAGTAAAGAGACAGACTTCTGAGAGATTGCACCATGACTGGAGTTGGATACTGGGATCTAGTTGTCCACAGAGAGATAGCCACCAGAGAGACGTTATACGAGGCAGCTATCTGCGTAGACTGCTTTGAGGAACTGGAAAAAAGTACACATGTGGTAACTATCTAGGATGACTGAGTCTTGTCCCTGCTAAGAGAAACTGAACTTGTCTGCGCAATGGATGCAAAGGCCATATAATTCTTTGAGACATTGTGTCCTCTATCAGCTGCAAAGACTGAAGGAGATAATATCCTAACAGCAACAAACACATCGAGTGTCCAGATCTTAGTTTCTTAGAGATCCTGAAGGGAGAGTTGATTGTAGGACTAGGAAACATACAATAAAAGCTTAAAGCACCTTATAAAAAAATAAAGAAAGCATATTGTCAGAATATATTGCACTAAAAGTAATCACTAGTATTTTAAAAAGGGGTGGGGCTGGGAAGGTGGCTCAGTGGTAGAGCGCTTGCCTCCCATGTATGAGGCCCTGGGTTTGATTCCTCAGCACCATATAAACAGAAAAAAGCTGGAAGTGGTGCTGTGGCTCAAGTGGTATAATGCTAGCCTTGAGCTGAAGAGTTCAGGGACAGTGCCCAGGTCGAGTTCAAGCCCCATGACCGAACCAAAAAAAAAAAAAATGTAGCCACGTGCTATAAGCCTAGTTACTCAAGAGGCTGAGATTAGAAGATTATGGTTCAAAACCAGCCTGGAAGGAAAATCTGTGAGAGTCTTATCTCCAATTAGCCACCAAAAAAAAAGAAAAAAAAGGTGGAAATGTGGCTCAAGTGGTAGAGGAGTGTGCCTTGAGCTGAGAGAGTTCAGGGACAGCACCTAGGCCCTGAGTTTAAGCCCAGAACCAGCCAAAAAAAAAAAAAAGCAATCACCCTGGCCAAAATGAGAACAATCTGAGCAGTAAAACAAAGCAATAGTGAATTGTCACCAAAGTGTAAGTATATCCAGGAGCCCATACTGCTAGTTATAAATGATTGAATACATGTATAATAGTCTACCACCTAAAGTTCTTTAGATCAGTTCCTTCATGGACTTAGAAAAAAAATGCCTGATACCCAATATGCTTGTTCTATAACATCAATGCTATGGGTTATGGCCAGTTTGGAAGCTAGAAAACCATCCTCACAGCCTATGTATTAACATCCCCACGGACAATTCCCTGCAAGCTAAATGACATCTCAGCAGTCAATAGTCTTGACTTAACATTTCCACATCCTGTGGCTGGACGCACACTTCATTGTACCATGCCTCATATTTCTGCTTCATATCAGAGAGGATGGATTCCATGGAAGAGCCAAACTCAATGATATTGAGAGTCCCATGCTGGTACTCACAGGTGATGCCAGCTGTGTGCATGGCCACCAGGGAACCTTGGGAATCAAACACGGGGGAGCCAGAAGATCCCCAATAAAAAGTAGTGTCATAAGTCAACACATCAGGGTTGTGAGCTATCTTCTGGAAACTGTTTTGCGTGTACATGTGAACAAAGTGTGGGGGAAAGTTGCAGCCTACTGCTTCTCCTGCCTGAATATTTTCCTTGTATTTTTGTTCTCGTTCACTCTGAGGGATCACTGCGCAACCATCGGTCCTCTTGCTCTCTCCCTGTGGATGGCCAAGGATGTACATCAACCCATTGAGTGGTAAAGGGGCAATTTTATCTCGTAGCCCCAGGGGCACTGGCTGGCCATCTGCCTTCAGTTTCAGCACAGCATAGTCAAGAGTTTCATCTGATATCTGAAACCAAGGTTCAAGGAAAAAGCAGTTCTCTTCTTTTACTGGGACCTCTTCATAACTAAAGATCACCTTGACACACTGACCGATTATGTCTGCCCACTGACTTGGCTCTATCCCTTTCCCCACGATGTCATTTATGACATGCCGACAAGTGAGGATGAACGGTCCCGAAAACACAAAGCAGGTGGCGCAACCCCCATTTCCATTATTATCCCACAGTAGGAACCCAACAGAGTCACCTAGCTGGGAAAGAAATTTGTGGACTTTCACCAGAGTCGAGTTTTTGGTCAGTTTTCCAAAGTTTCTCCTATGCAGTGTAAACAGTGATGTCTTCTTTCCCTTCTTTCTTTGTTCTGCTTTTTCCTTGATGTAGTCTCTGATTTTTTTACTTTCTCTTCTCAGACTGGGGTACTTGTCCACAATGTACTCTTTCAGCACCTTCTCCTCTGGCTCCAGATTCGGAGCAGGTGCTGTCGCTTTCCGCTTTGCCTGTCTCTCAACCTCAACCTGAAAGAGCTGGCCCTCCAGCTCATCCACGGGCTGGGTGCTTTCGATGATGGAATCCAGGTTACCAATGAGTCTCCAGCTCTCCTTCTCTATAAGGGCACAAAATCTGCCATCTTTGCACAGAGTGTCTTTGATAGTTTCTCCTTTGAAACCAAAGACACAGAGTTTGTTTCCTTCTTTGTGAAGCTTTCTACACCGAACAATCTCTTTTACCCTCTTCCCAATTGCATGAATGTAAAATTTCACACACTCAGTAGAGGCGTGGTCATGCCGGCCAGACATCTGTTTATATTCTTTCTGTTCATTACTACTTTTAAAAAATGTAATTTCTACGTGGTTCTTTTCAGGAAAACAGTGGAGGGGCATTCCAAGGTTTAGGTACCCTTCGATTCCTTTTGTACCATGGACCAGCATTTCCTGGCCTGGCCGAGCATCTATCTCTGTTTTGACTGCGTCAAGAGTGACAAGTCCCTTGTATAAGCTCTCCTTCTCATCGTGGATAAGTGTATATTTCATGTTTTTGTTTTTCCTGATGTTTACATCCAAGGTAATTTCAATTTTCTTTTTTGGGGTGGCGGTCAGGTCTTGTGGCTTGCTCATAGGCAGATGGGATGTTTGCTCAATGGTGTTAGTTATATCACTTGGTCTTTTTCTAGATTCTACTTTCAGTTGAGAAGTACTGGGACTATTCTGTTCCTCTTTGAGTATCTAAAAAGAAATAGTTGATGGTTTTTTAAACTCTGGAATACAACCCTAGTGTTTTGTTTCCCCCCCTTTTTTTTTGGTGCCAGTCTTGGGGCTTGAACTCATCACCTGGTGCTCAACTTCTTTTACTCAAGACTAGTGCTCTAGCACTTGAGCCACAGCACCACTTCTAGCTTTTTCTGAGTAGTTGTTTATTGAAGATAAGCGTCTCATGGACTTTCCTGCCTGGGCTGGCTTCACACTGTGATCCTCAATCTCAGCCTTCTGAGTAGTTAGGGTTATAGGCGTAAGGCACCTTTACTGTGCTGTTTGCAGAATTTCTATGGGAAATGCAGAACCAATATTTAAAAACCTGTTAAGAGTCTTAGACCCATGTTTAATGTGAGATTCCCAAATTATAAGATAAGCGCTCTTCACCTCAGTCAAGTTAGTTTTTCATACTATACATTGGTGCATTTTTCTGACAAACGTAAGATTATTGCACTTGATATTTATACTGTGGTTTAGAAAGCATTGCAAACGTTTTTTTTCCCCCTATTATTAAAGGCTGCTTTTTTGGTTGAGAATTTCATTTTATTCTGTATTCTTTGGTTCCAATAATGCCCATCTTACAAGACTCAAAGTGGATAAAACACATAGTAAAATATCTGATATTTCACATCACTGGAAAAGTTCATACATATTTTATTTAGTATACTAGCACAACAGATTGTGAATAACTTAACTAGCTAATCTAGTAGTAAAACCGGTGGTGGCATAATTTTCATTATCAATGATTAATCTCTAATATCATTAACTACTATATAGGACATTCTTCAAAACATTTCTTGATTCAATAGTCCAGTAAGGACATTTCTTGAAGTGAATGCTATTAAAAGTTGCTGAGGATGGTGATGGAAATTTTCAGATTACTTTTGTGTTAAAGGCTGCTTTGATATGAGCAAATTTTGTATTAAAATTCCCTTCCCCACTTGTATTCACCAAAACAAAATAAAATAGATGAGAATAAATTTAATTTATGGATGCTTCCTAATACACCACGAGACAACTTCCTTGGCAGGAAGAACTGTGCAATCAGGACAGAAGGATGGTAAAGTCTGCTCTGGTATTACTGACATACCTGAGGAAAGTAATGTTTGATCTTCATATTATTCCTTGCATCAAATGTCATTTTCTGTGACTTGCGTTTCTTACTGCTCATGACGACTCCAAGAGGAAACAGATGGTTCAACTGAAAGGTTAATGTCAAAAAAGTCCAAGTTACAGCAACATTGTCACAACTGTCATTAATCATACAGAGAAAAAGATGATACATTTATTTAAGCTCCCCATACCCTACTTTTTCTCTTTAGCTCTACACTTCTCTTCCTAGACAGAGAGTTTATCCAAGTACCATCACCTTCACAACAGAATTACAGAACACTATTTTCAGGTATCATGCTAAGACTTTACCAAAATAAAAATCTTAACTGCTAATTCCCATCACCCCTTTAGAAAGTTGGTTACATCTCACAAGTGATTTTTAGGTCCAGTGGAGTTTGAACTCAGGGCCTCTGGCTCTTGCTTAGCTTTCCCACTCAGAGCAGGTGCTCTATCACTAGAGCCACAGCTCCACTTCCAGCTTTTTGCTGGTTAACTGAAGATCAAGAGTCTCATAGACTTTCTTATCTGGATTAGCTTGAATCTTGATTCTTAGATCTCAGCCTTCTGATAATTATACCTTTTAAGGCCCTTTTATGTTCTGGAAAATGTTTTGGTTTGCTCAGATCAAAAGTTTTTGATCTCAAAGGTTGATTCTTCTCTCTGTTGATCAACTATTCCCTGTACTTCTGGTCAGGTGGACGTCATCTGGACTATGCTTATGCTCACAACGCTGCCCTTCTCATTGGCAGTACACTACTAAGGAGAGCTGTGTGTTCTCTTGGAATCTCAGTTTCCTGTTTGTGAAAAGAGGCGATGGTTTTAAATGAGAAAGCAAGCTTGAAGATGCACTGTCAATGGTTGAAGATGCACTGTCAGTGGTTTCCTTTCCTTCCTTCCTCCCTCCCTCCCTCCCTCCCTCCCTCCCTCCCTTCCTTCCTTCCTTCCTTCCTTCCTTCCTTCCTTCCTTCCTTCCTTCCTTCCTTCCTTCCTTCTTCCTTTCTTCACTGGCTACAGGGCCTAGACTCTGTCTTTTCCCCTCAAGGCTGGCACTCTACAATTTAAGGATCACTTCCAGCTTTTTGGTTGTTAACTGGAGTCTCACAGACCTTCCTGACTTGGTTAACTGAAAACCATGACCCTCAGATCTCAACCTTCTGAGTAGCTAGCATTACAGCGGTGAGCCACTTGTGCCTAGCTAACACTAGTATTGATAAGGCCATGTGTATACCATGTGTTCAACTATGAAGCACCTGCTAGCTGTATGATCTTGTAATTTCTGATTAAGTACTTTTCCCCCTCTTCTTTATTCTCAGAAGGTAGCAGGGATGAAAACATGTAAATACTCGTGTGACATAGGTACCTTGGGAAATACTGCTACTCTTACATTAGCATTATGTACTGTTAACCATGGGAAGACTTTTTTAGACAGCAGAGAATCTGGAAGAACCAAAATAGATAACTGAGGAACTGGGCTGTGCTATAAGATCTCTGTCTATTGCTGGACAAGGAAGAAGATTTAGGGGTTTCCTGTGTCTGTTGCTGCGGACTCACTTTTGAAGTTTGAAAAAGGACTCAAAGTGATGAACCTACACACACCAAAACACAAATAAAGCTGCAGAAAGAAACAGAAACCTTGCAGTTCACTGGCTTGTACCTGAGCAATCACCCCATTATCAGCCACCACTTTTCTTTCCAGAATCCAGACTGAACCAAGTTATATTATCAATATGTGAAGTGTTTTTTAGCTATCCTAGGCCAACCTCCCTGCCCCCCCTTTTTTGGCCAATCCTGGCCCTTGAACTTTGGGCTTGGGTGTTGTCCCTAAGCTCCTTTTCTCACGACTAGCACTCTTTAAGCTACAGCACCACTTCTGGCTTCTTCTGTGATTAACTGGATATAAGAGTCTCACAGGAAGTGGTACTGTAGCTCAAAGTGGCAGAGCACTAGCCTTGAGCTGAAGAGTTCAGGGATGGCGCCCAGGCCCAAGATTCAAACCCCACCACCGACTTTCCTGCCTGGGCTGGCTTCAAACTACGATCCTCAGATCTCAGCCTCCTGAGTAAACTAGGATGACAGGAGTGAGCCACTGGTGCCTTGTAAAGTCCAAGCCGTTTTAAAGTTGGAGAAGTCAAGGTTCTACTGAACTCAAGGTTTCATTTTACTTCTTGCAGTAAAGGAAGAAAATAATACAACCTAACCTAGGTTGCCTCTCCACCCCACCAGACAGACCCCTGGGATTTCTCTCCCTCCCCCTCTTTCGTCATCTACCCTCTCTCTTCTTACCCTCTTGCCCCTCTCTACCCCATTCTTACTTCTAGGTCTCTAGCCTCTGTGGCCTTCTTTACCAACAGGTTTCCCTCTCTACCCTGACATCCTGCCATTTCCTGCTTTCTCTAGGTCTCCTGCTAGCTGGCTCTTGTTTTTTCTAGCACTTTCTGGCTCTTGCTATTTTCACTTTCTCTCTAGCTAAAACAGTCTCTTCAATGTTGGGCTGATTATGGCTGCTCTGAGCTTCTCTCCAGTCTACCCCCTCTCTTTCCCTAGTGCCACAGTTAGACAAGAAGCACAGGCTGAAGTACGCTGGGATGCTTGTGGTCCTCCAGGAGGGTAGTACTTCTGGCTCAGGCCTCCAGATCAGGCTCCAGGGCAACTGCACCCCAATCTACACCCTGTACTCTCTCCAACCCCACTATATTCCTGGTGTTTTAGCAAGCATCTATATTCAAATCTAGTGCCCAGCGCAGGTCAGCTCCTATTGGAGGAGGCCTT
This sequence comes from Dipodomys merriami, assembly GCF_024711535.1. NCBI lineage: Eukaryota > Metazoa > Chordata > Mammalia > Rodentia > Heteromyidae > Dipodomys > Dipodomys merriami. Next base: position 2,577,248 of record NW_027203493.1, read on the forward strand.
CAGAGCCTGACCAATCAGAGAGCACTTGTATAATCATCTCAGGCAGGTAAACAAGAGCCAATCCATGATTGTAACCAATGACTTCGCTTGTGTTAGATTAGACCAGAAGGAAGGGAGACTAAGAATTTCATATTGCTGACTAGATAGCCACTTCCAAACCGGTCTGCCTTCTCTCTCCAAACACTCCTACCCATCTCTCTCCACCAGTTTGTTGCTTCTTTAGACAACAGGGTAAGAGCAAAGACTGGTTGTTCCTGGCCTTAGGTAGCTACAGAGAAAATCATCAGATGACCCTACTAGTATAAAACAAAACTTGAATTTCATAGACCCCAGCTCCATCCCGAGAAACAGACTGGGAAACAAAGTTCCCTGTGAACTTTTTACACAGACACAACAACAAAATCAGAATTTGGATTTTGAAGCAAGGGCTCACAAAGTCTTAGGTTGTAACCTGTTCTTTGATGCTTTCTCTTTAATAGCAGTTGGATCTTTGAGGCAGTTACTCCATAACAACAAAGATAGACATCTAAAAATAACAATATGAAGCCAGGGGCCAGTGGCTCATGCCTGTAATCCTAGCTATTCAGGAAGCTGAGATCTGGGGAGAGCAGTTTGAAAGCCAGGGTAGGAAAGTTCATGAGACTTACCTATTTCCAACTAACTATCAAAAAGCCAGAAGTGGAGCTGTGGCTCATATGGTAGAGCACTAGCCTTGAGCAAAAAAAGATTAGGGGACAGTGCCCAAGCTCTAAGTTCAAGACCCAAGACTGACACCAAAAATAATAATAGGACATATAAAAAGAGAACTGTTTGAGAGGGGAAGAGGGGAAAGTGAGCAGGGGTGAATATATAGAAATACATTATCTATAAGTATGAAAACAGCACCGTGAAATCCATTAAAACTGTTTATGACTGTAACAGCTAGGCACCAGTGGCTCTCTCGAGACTGCAATCTTAGCTACTCAAGAACCTGAGATCTGAAGATTGCGGTTTGTAACCAGCCTGGGCAGGAAAGTCTATGAGACCCATCTGTAATTAACCAATATTAAGGCCAGAAGTGCGAATTTTGCTGGGGTGGTAGAGAGCCTTACAGAGAGACAGTCAGAGAGAGAGAGAGACAGAGACACACAGAGAGACAGACACACAGAGAGAAAGACAGAGACAGAAAGAAGTAGCAGAAGGAATGAACTTGATCAATGTACATTTTAAGCATGTTGCAAATTTCTCAATGAAGTCGCTTTGTAGAATTGCTTTATACTAACAATTTTTGTTTGCGACTTCGTAGTCCCTAGAAGAGATTCGTGGAATAACTTGTGTTGGACGGAGCCAGCGGGCAGGCAGGCTGGCAGAGGAAGAAGCCAGGAGCCGGCAGTGGTGGGCGGGTGGACGGGTTTCTCTGAAAACCAGAGCCAGCAGCCATGTTCCTCATGTGAGTTTATCTTACGCGGGGGAGAAGCACACTCGGGAAAAGCTGTTCCAGACCACTTGCACGCAGGAGCAACTTACACACAGGGAAGTCCAAGTGAGCAAACATTTTCCATAAAGTTCTAAGGTTGGGCTTGTCAGACTGGGACGTCTGCGCATCCTCCCTCCCCTCCTTGAACTGATCCGAAGAAACCCAGGGTCCCCCCCCCCCAGGGGGAGAAAGGGGTGCTGTGGGCCCAGAACCTTCCCTGCGGGAATCCAAGAGGAAACTCACCTAAGGAGGGGTGTCTCCCCCAGATCCTGCTGTGGTAGCACCTGCTGCTAGAAGGTGTGGGGGGAGGGAAGCGGGGAGAGTCCCTCCAGGAATCTCCTGCTTCTGGGGACCCTGGAGATCCTGGGGTCCTCTTGTCTCTGCAGAATACAACTTGCTGGGGCTGGAAGAAAGAGGAGGGGGTTGAAGGCCAGATCTGAAGCGGGGACCGGCTCCCACCTGTCCCCCCCCCCCAAATGGTGACCCAGCGTGAAACCCGGGACCGCTGCTGCTTCACACCCGGCTGCTCTCGCGGCGAATGCCCTGAGTCTTGAGTCTCGGTTTCCCAGAAACAGCAGGGCGGGTGGGGCTGGGCTGGGCGGGGCTTGAAAGACGGCGGGAAGAGCTTAAGACGCGGGAGTCTCCGGGCCGCGTCTCGCCAGGCGCGCAGGAAGCTCGCCTCTAAGTCCTCCTTTCCTGCTCCCGGGCAGAAATCGGATTTTACAAATGGGCCTGGGGGTGTGCCGAGGTTGCGGGGTGGGGAGGGGGGAATCCTGGTTAAAAAAAGAAGAAAGTGTGAACTGCAGAAATGGATCTCAAAAAAACAAAACACAACAACAACAAAAAAAAACCAAAACGGCTCCCCGTCCGTTCCACAGGATAACTTTTTTTTAAATGTACATTTTTTATTGTAAAGAGACTGAGTATTTGAGTTTTGTTCGTCCGAATTGAGATAGGCTGAAAGGGTTCACGGGGATGGGGGACAAAAAAACAAAAACTTGAAGCATAGAAAATCTGCATGTTGGAATGCCATCATTTTGGATTTGAGTTAGACAAACTGCAGTTTCAAATGAAAAAACAGGAAGGGAAAGAGGAGGAGGAGGAGGAAGAGGAGGAGGAAGAGAAGGAGAAGAAAGAGGAGAAGGGGAGGAGGAGGAAGAGGAGGAGGAAGAAGGAGAAGGAGAAGAAGGAGGAGGAGGAGGAGGAAGGAAGGAAGAAAGGAAGGAGGAGGAGGAGGAGGAGGGAGAGGAGATAGAGAAGGCGGCCAGGGAATTTCTAGGATAAGAGATTGTATGTTTGTTCTCTTATGTAGGAAAAATACTTTCTCTTTTCTTTTATTTCTTCCTTCCTTCCTTCCCTTTTTTATTTCTTCCTTCCTCCCTTCCCTCTTTTCTTCCTTCTTTCTTTCTTTCTTTTCTTTCTATTGAAATTCAGCAGTGTTCCTGTATGGTTGAAATAAACATAAAGATCTGGAGTTTCAAAAACAAATATATGAGTTACATTTATGTAACTGAAATACTATCACATATTTGGACAGTCCAGCTAATTGCTAATGGTGAAGGAGAGTCTACTCAAGCTGGGGTTCATGTACAAAGACTGAGAATGCTAAGAGCAGTGCGTTCAGAAGACAACACGTCAGGAAGTCACAGACATCATGAACTTGATTCTTCTCAGCTACTATTCAAGGAATCAGGAAGCTGCTTCAGCAACAGTGGCTATCACAAATGCCTCTCAAACACATCTACTTGGAATAATTTGGTGTATGTCTAGAAATAAGTTGCTGATGAGTTTGAGATACTTAGGTTTTTTTTTTTTTGTCGGTTGTGGGGCTAAACTCTGAGCCTGGGCGCTGTCCCTCAGCTCTTCAGCTCAAGGTTAGCACCCTATGAGCCACAGGGCCACTTCCAGCTTTTTTTTTTCTTTCTTCTGTTTATGTGGTGCTGAGGAATCAACCCCAGGGCCTTATGCATGTGAGGCAAGCACTCTACCACTGAGTCACCTTCCCAGCTCTGAGACACTTAGTTTTTGCACCATCAAGACTGAACAGAAGAAAGAGTAGAGGCTGGTTGAGTCATTCTTCATACTTGCCAGCGAAGGGCTAGTGACTTCTAGAGGAAAGGCAGGAAAAACTACAATTTTCTGCTACTGTTGGCAATAGAGGCTTGGAAGGAAACAGATTAAGATTATCAAAGGATTTCAATTGAAGCTACAAGAATCATTATGCCAATTGCGAATACACACACCTAGGCATTCAGAATGGTGAGGGCTTTGAAACCTGTGTTAAGTGACCTGAACATTTTAAATGAGACTTCAGATGGTTTCAGATATATTTTTAAAAATTAACGAATTTTTTTAGTGGCGCTGTGGCTCAAGTGGTAGAGCGCTCACCTTGAGCTGAAGTGCTGAGGGACAGTGCCCAGGCCCAGAGTTCAAGCCCCATAACCAACAAGAACAACAAAAAGAAATTGGAATAAAAATTAATTAATTTTTTTTGGTCAGTTGTGCGGCCTGAACTCTGGGCCTAGGTGCTGTCCCTCAGCTCTTCAGCTTAAGGCTAGAGCTCTACCACTTGAGCCACAGCACCACTTTTTTCTGGGGTGCTGAGGAATTGAACCCAGGGCTTCATACATGCAAGGCAAGCATTTTACCACTGAGCCACCTTCCAAGCCCATCAGATATATTTTTTAATTAGTTTACTTTATTGTTACTACAAAAATGATGTACAGGGGGATTACAATAACATGAATCATGTAATCAATCCATTTCCTTGCATACAGTATCTTCTGTTCCTTTGCTTTTTCCCAGTCCCTCCCTCCTGTCTCCACCTACGAGTTGTACACTTCACTTTCATGAGTGCCCAGTGCGCTCCACTGCTGCAGTTTTTCCCTTGAGTTCTGTGCCTTTCTCCCCAAGATATATACATGAATATACCATTCATAAAGAAAAGACAGAATCATCAAGAAATAAAAATTAAAAGAGAGATCTCTTTTAATGTGGAGTTCATTTTGATAGCTATATGTATATATATAATTTTATATAAAGAGGCACATAGGCATTGTGCCTTTGTGTTTCTCTCCTAAGAGAAAAAAAATTTTATACTATACTTTAAAAAAGCAGCCTCCAAAATTTTTGGCACATTTTTGTACAATTTCTTTTTTTCTAATAGAATACGGATTCAATCCAATGTTTTTTTTTTGTCGGTCGTGGGGCTTGAACTCTGGGCCTGGGCGCTGTCCTTCAGCTCTTCAGCTCAAGGCGAGCGCTCTACCACTTGAGCTACAGCACCACTTCCGGTTTTCTGGTGGTTTATTGGAGATAGGAGTCTCACGGTCTCTCCTGCCCGGGATGGCTTTGAACCGCGATCCTCAGATCTCAGCCTCCTGAGTAGCTAGGATTACAGGCGTGAGCCACCAGCGCCCGGCTCAATCCAATGTTTTTGAAGCAATGACTTCTTTTTTCAAAACCAATCTTTTATTTATAAGCATATATTACTTTATCAGTTTTATTTCAAATTAATGTACATATATACATATATATGCACAAATGGACTTTGATTAGGGCCACCATTTCCATGAAATACTGATTTGTTGTTTATTACTTTTCAATCACAAAAATCTCTCATTTTTGTCTTCACTTAATGACGTTTTCTGGTTCAGATCACAAGTTCCATAAGGACACAAATGTCATCTCCACATTTATGAAGGAAATAGCAGCCCATTTGTCAGAAGCCTGAACAATGGAGAGCATGAAGATAATTAGAATATCATGTATTCTAAGCGTGCGTGTGTGTATGTGTAGGTGTGTGTGTGTAAGTGTGTGTATGTATGTGAGTGTGTATATGTGTTTATATATGTCCAAACCTCTGGATGAGAAACTTCTTTGGGTAAATCATATCCTATATTTTATATAATAATAAAATATTTATCTTCTTCCCAGCTTAAGAGCGAGCATACTGTAATCATTAGACACCTCCTGTATATATATACCCATCTTAGGGCCCTTCCTCATGCACATGGACAATCGCTACTTGCTTTAAAATTACTATTATCTCAGGTTTCTTTTCTTGTTTTCTATTTCTTTGCGGGGCGGGGGGGGGGGGGAGGTAGGGAAGTGAGAAAAGGGTGGTACTGGGGTTTGAACTCAGAGTCTTTCATTTGCTAGGCAGCTCTTCTACTACTTGAGCCACTCCTCTGAATTGCTGATTTTCAAGGAAAGCTCTTGATTGATGGCCAGGCTAGACTTGTTTGGATCCTCCTTCTTGTGTTTCCCCTGGTCTCTGGAATGGTAGGTGTGTACATTGTGCCCAGTCACTGGACCCTCCTTGAGCTTGTATGAGTGCTGCTTACTACATCCAGCCATTGGAGATGAAGTCTCTCAAATATATGTGTGTGTGTGTGTGTGTGTGTGTGTGTGTGTGTGTGTGTGTGTGTGTGTGTGTGTGTGTGTGTGTGTATGTGTGTGTGTGTGTGTATGTGTATATATATATATATTTATGTAGTCTTCTTGTTCATATCTCTTGCTCATTTTTCTATTGAACCATGTTTTTCTTATTGATCATTTTGAAGACACAAAAATTAGTATATATTATATATATAGTCTAGATGCAAATCATTTGTATATTCTCAAGTTTATGGCTTGATTTTTCATTCTCATCAGGTATTATTAAATGAGGATTGTTCTTCCCCCTTTTATATTTATTAAAATAAAATAAACATAGTTCTTTTATTATTTTATTATAAACTTATATCTATATACACAATATATCTTTATATAAACAATGTATCTTTATATATATGAACTTCATCCTCAAATCTTTGCTTCGAAAGCAGCAAGGATGACAGGCTTAAGCCATCAATCTCAGTGCCTTACATTTCTTTAAGGATATCCTCGCATACAGTAAAAGCACAGGTAGCACGTGGTTTCATTTTGTCTGGTTCTAACTTTCTATAAATTCATCCTGCTAAGGTTCTGTGATGATTTGCTTCCTAACTATTTGATGTTGATGGTAGTGGGTCTTACCTTTACTTTCATGATTGAACAGAAACCACTGAAGAAATGAACCGATTGTGCCCATTTCAGTTGTACTAAAGATGGTAGTAAAGTTCTGCTATCTGTATGAGCTTTTGATATAGAAGTCCTAGAGTTAAAAAAAAAAAAAAAAAGAAGAAGCACTAGAGTATTACTCAAGAATTGTTTAACCTCAGGATGAATTTGCACTCAGTTTTATTAGCTATTGCCAAAGTATCGTACACAATCTTACACAACTTCCACCACTGGGAAATGATCTTCATTAAGACTTGATATTAATCCAATCCAGGCAAATACCTTCTTCACCACTGGTCAGCTGAGACCTGGGAATGAATGGTGATTAATTTTCTAATCACACTTGGAATTCTGAAGTGTAAATATGGAGTAACACCTCTTCCAACAATGATCTTATTTGAAAAAAAAAATTGATAGTAGCCAGGCATTTGTGGCTCACATCTATAATCCTAGCTACTCAAGAAGATGGGATCTGAGGGTCGAGGTTCAAAGCCAGCATGGTAGAAAAGTCTATGATATTCTATTTCCAAGCTAACCTGCAACAAATAAACAAAATCCTCCCAAAATGAACTCAGTAGTAGAGCCCCATTCTTGAGCAACAAAGCCAAATGAAAGCATAAGCCTCTGAATTCAAGCCCTGGTACTAGCACAAAAATAAATAACTACATAAATTTGATATTGGCCAACTTTAATATTAGTCAGTCTTATGTGTGAGGTATTTCTGATGACTCACACAGTTCTTTCCTAATTATGGGTGGAGCCTGATCCTTTTTTATATTCTTCTTGTCCACACCTCTTGCTCGTTTTTCTATTGAACTACTTTTTTGTTATTCACTATGTTGAAGACATAAAATGAGTATATATATATATATATATGTTTATTTATTATAACAAAATATAGTTCTTTTATTATTATTTTTATTATAAACTTATAAACTTATCAAGATAAATAAACACAAATCCATGTTGAAGACAAAAGTAGTACATAACATAGATAATTAGAAGAATTTGTCTGGGGCCCAAAGTCATTAAGGGTGGAGCTGCTTTGCAGAAAATCTTTTTCCTTTTCCCTGTTTCTTTACTCATGGTGCCCGGTTACTGTAAAGTGCAAGGTTTTCCAAAACCGAAGGCCCCAGAGGGTTAGCACAGATTGGTTGTTTTTAATAATATATTTGAAATGAAATGTCAGTTTAAACCTCTTCCTTCTTAAATGTGCTAAACACATCTCAGGAATTTCAAGCCAAGTTAATAGGCCCATTAAAGGGGAAAAGCAAGCAACATTACAAATGTAATTAGCTTGAGAGAAAGAAGGAAAGGAAGAGGGAAAAGGAAGGAAAGGAAAAGGGCCAGTGGGTAAAGAAAAATTGCACTGAGGAAAACTGCGAATGCCTAGTGTGAAAACCAAACCAAACCAAACCAAACAGGCCAAATATATGAAACACTGATTTCCAGTGTATGAAATGAAGGCATCCTGTCATTGATGGGCAACAGCTGCTTGAAGAGACCCCCAGGTCAGCATGCATGGCTGGCCGCCAGGGCAAACTCTGCTTCATAGGATTCTTCCTTGAAGGAACCACAGGTCTGCCACCCTGGTGGCAGAGCTCTCAGGCTACAGAACACGGAGAGCTACCCACAGAAATTCTCTCTCTCTCTCCATCTTCCTCTTCTTCCCTTGGTACTGGGGGGTTGAATTTAGAGCCTTAAGGTGCTCTACCACTTGAGCCCATGCCCCTAGCCCTTTTCGATTTAGTTATTTTGCTCAAACAGGTCTGTTACCTACACCTCCTCCGTAGCAGAAATGGCAGGAACCCACCTCCCTATCTACCTTTTTGTTGTTGTTGGGACAGGAGTCTCAATACCTCTTTGCCCAGGCTGGCCTTGAACTGAGATTCTCCTTTTATGTAGCTGGGATTGCAGGCATGAACCATCCCTCTCAGCCTGCAAGCTAAACTTTTAAGATGCTCCCTTCCCGGCCCTTAAATGGTCCTTGCAGTGGTAGGAGCAACTGTCTCCTGGACAATTTTGTGCAAAGCTCTTGGATCTTTGAAGCGCTCGAGGCACAATGTGCAGCGACTCAGCTGGCTGGTCACCAATTTCCTTGACTACAGGTTGTGGAATTTAGGCCTGGTACTCTGGCCAATCGTCTGGCCCTCTTAAAACAACAGGTGCATCACCAAACCGGAAAGACCTGAACTGCAAGGTTGCCCCAATGGCGTGGGTGACTGCTACCTGCAGAGCGCACGGCTCTCCCTCTGGGAGTGTTTCCTGCCTGCAAACGCAAGCCTGCACGTGTATACAGAGGGTTACAACGCGCACGCGCAGAAATGTATTAAGTGAAACATGGTACCTGCGCCGCGTGCGGCCGAGGGCGAATTCCAATGAACAACTAGCTTACAAACAAAATGAATCCCAGGGAGCTGGCACTTGTGTGGTCAGGGGTGGGTGAGGACAAGGGGGTGGCAGATGACAGTAGTACACATGTGAACGTACACATGTGAAGAATGGAGCCCCATAACTTAAGGGGATGGATGGGGTTGGGAGAGATGGGGAAGAATGATAGAAGGGGCGACGTCGATCAAGATGCATTGCGCTACCAAACGGACACGCGGAACTGAAACCCCTTTGCACAAGTACTTCAAGATAATAAGTTAGAAAAACAAGAATGCAAGCCCTCACTCAAGAACTCCTGGGAATGGACACCTCGTCTGGCCAATGGACGAAGACGTACTGCAGGCTTCCGGTCCTCATTGGACAATTTTGGCAGCGGGGGCGGGGCCAGTTAAGGAGAAGAGCCACCAGCTAGGATGAAATGGGCTCCACCTCAGATCAAAGGCCCGACCCCAAGGCGGGGAGTGCAAACTCCACACCCTATTTACCTGGCGACCTGGCCCCAGTGCTCGCAGTATCTGTCCACAGCCGGCTTCCCTGTCTGGATGAACCTTGAGCAATCACTTTCCCCTTGTGTCTCCACCCGCGGGTGTGTCCCCCGGTCCCCGGCCCGGGAGCAGGAGACATCCGGGGCTTTCCGGGCTTTTCCGCAGGCTCTGATTCTGCACTCGAGCTGCGGGGAAATCCTTGGGGCTCCAGGCGCTGCACCTGCTGCCTTTCCGCGGCTACGCGGTGAAGCGAGGCGGGGGAGAGTGAGACTCCGCGGACCCGCCTGCTCGCGGCTCCTGCCCGGGAACGCTCGCTGCAGATGCGCCCTGGGGCGATGGGTGTAGTCCCGCGCGTTGCCTGCAGATGGCGCCGGAGGCACGGGCTTCCTTAGAAAAAGGTAGCGCGCTTGGGGAGCAAAAGCCAGGCAGGTAAAGATTGACAGCCAGGAAAGCCCGGAGCAACCCAGTCTTTAAGCAAGGGCAGCAAAGTCCTTTTCAGGACTCTGCGTGCTTGGCGCTGCATGAAGGCATCGAGGCTGGGTAGATTTGCTGGCGCGTCCCCAGGGCACACCTGTTAGCTCCAGACTGCAAAACCCGTGCAATTGTCTTGTCAACTAGTCTTCATTTGGGCTAGCTCAGACCCCACTCACCTGTGTCTCTGCTAATTTGCCTCTCCAGCAACTCTTGAGTCCTGCGAGTTTTGTGGATAGCTGGGGGCAATACCTGCCCTGTACTTCTCATTTCACCAACAGGTAAATATTGCATGGCATGGACCCTAGGAAACTGCTGGGTGAAAGAAGACGCGAAGAGAGGAACAGGGTGAGAGAAAGCCTTCCTGTAGTCGCCACAGGAAGTGCCCTCTGGCATCACCCACTTGAGCCACAGCCTGACTTCCGGCTTTTTGCTGGTGAGTGGGACGGGAGAGTCTCTTGGGTTTGTACTGCCTAGGCTGACTTTGAACCTTGATCCTCAGATCTCAGCCTCCCAAGTAGCTAGGATGACAGGAAATGTAATCCTAGCTTCATCCGTATGTGTTAAGACACTGAGCATCTGGCTATATTTATGTGTGCTATAATTAGTATGTTAACAGGTTGTTAGGCACACTCAATTTCTATTTATTTATTTAGGTAAAAGTGAGTGCAAATGGACGATGGAATATTTTCTTTGTTCTGAAGTAGTTCCTGAAATACTTCCTCATTCTAGAACTTTCTACCCTCTAGTATGAATTAGGCTCTCTCCCTTCATTCTTCAGTTTTCAAAAGTCAGGTTTACAGAGCGGCCTCTCTGACCCCTTCTTAGAAAAGTATCTCCATTCTCCCTCTCTCTTTAAAAAAAATCCTTTTATTCTCTTTTACTTTTGTGTATTGTAACTCATCACTGTGTAGGAAGTATGATTCTGTGGTTTTTTTTTTTATTGCTTAGTTTCTGTCTCCCTGCTCTGAAATGCAAGTTTTAAGAGGGGCAGGAAGGCAAAGCTGGGCACAGAAAATGCCGGGTCACAAGGCAAAAGGGAAGGAGCGAGGGTGAAAACCTTGTCCTACACGTCCTGAAATCCCCTTTCTTACTTCTGAGAAAGTTGTCAGAATCAAATTGGACTCATTTGTGCCAGGCCCTAAGAACAAAAGCAAATAAGTAGATCTGGGAGGCGTGGAAGGAACAGGATTCTTTGCATGTACGCCTGATAACGTGAACTCTCACAAATGTTTCTTTTAGAGCCACAATCTCACCCAGATGTCATCTCACACAGAAAGTACTTTTCTTCAACTGCCTGGCTAGTTTTGGCCTCACATCAACTTTGTTATTGAGCCTTCTAGCCAAGGGCAATTGTTTCAAAAGAACTTCTGTACTTCTTCATTTTACCTTTCAAAACTCTCTTCCTGGTCTCCCTCTCCTTGAATATACATGTAATTTATTATGGTCTGCATACATCCACTATAATGTCTAGTCTCAAATGAATTTGACACTGTTGGAGAATCACTTTATTTGCTAATTAGGTTGGCAGTTTGGACATTCTTTTAGTCTCAGGTCTAGGATTACTGATGTTTTCTATCTATTCCTAACAGTCTTGGAAAAGGCATCATGGTGATAAAGCCAGAGTTACTCTTTTTGATGTCTCGGCTGCTAAATATTCTAGATGTTTTCTTTTCTTTCTGACTTTCAGTTAGGGAATGGTAATGTTCACAGCCCACCCTCGCAGATAGAAAAGGTAAAATTCAAGTACACACAGCCTCTGCCATGACTCAGTGTTTATCTTTCTATTTTCCATCTTCTTGCTTTGGGTAATTGTTGGCTTGAGGGAGTGTCCTGGACTAGGAGCCTGGATTTGCTTTAGAGAACAAAAAGTAAGTATGCTGAGTGTGTGTGTACACTTGTAATCCTAGTTGTTCAGGAGACTGAGCTCTGAGGATCGCAATTTAAAGCCAGGTAGAGCAGAAGAGTCTGTGAGAGGGTCACCTCCAACTAACTATCAAAAAGCCAGAAATGGCACTGTGGTTCAAAGTGGTAGAGCACTAACCTGGAGCACAAAAGCTGGACAGTGCCCAGGTCCTGAGTTCAAGCCTTGGAACTGGTATACACACACACACACACACACACACACACACACACACACGTAAGTGGTACACTCAAACACTCTAGTCTGACTCTATCCAACCATTCACCGGAGAGCCACTGACACTTTGGAGTTGACTCTGACACAAACGTACTCAAATGATGCTCTCAACTAAAAGAAGAGTCTTGCAAAAGTTGTTGCTCTCTCTGGGCTGTAAGGAGGCCATTCTAAGAAACCTACATTTGAGTATGGAGGTTATTTACCTCGTGGTCCAGAATTGGGTTTCCGGATATATCATGAATAGCAACAGCATTCACCCCTGAAGAGTTCACAGATCTGCCAGACCAAGAGTGAAGCGTGAGATGCAGAGGCCTCCCTGCACTGAACAAACCCATGCCAGCCTTTTCTCCAGTGGCCAAGAGCATGCCTTGCCCGGGCTGGGCCTGAGGGCTGCCCCTGTGTAATCACGGTGCTCGTGATGAGAGGGCGTGTGCTCCCCCAGCCCCTGTCATGTGCTGCATCACCTGACAGCGTCAGGTTGCTGGTTAACCAATCGAATCCCTCATAGCTAAACATCATTTTCTTATTAACTTCAGAACTTGAAGCAGTTAATTACCTTATTTTTTTCCAACCACAGTTTCTTCATGCATTTATGGGGGAAAATAAACATTTGATCAACTGAAGCTAGGGCTGCAGGACCTTGGTCCCTGGGAAACTAGCAGCATAGGTGACATAGACTGTGTTCTGTTCATACATGACACTCCATTGGGAGAGCACACAGCGCAATCTGTGAATAGACGTTGTCTGTGAATCAAGAGCGGTTCTTAACTGTATTCTGTGAATACAGTTATTATAAATAAAGATTTGGGCCAACTTGTAGACACACACACATTATATATACATATAGAAAATCCTAATTATCCATATTATATATGAGTTAGATATAATCTCAATGATATGTATAATCTCAGTTATATATCTATACATGATACATATAAAATCTCAATGATAAGATCTCATATATGTATATATACATATATCTATATACATAGAAATATGTATATTTATGTAATATCAATTACTGTGGAGGTACAATTGTTGATTCTGAACTCTCAGAGGGTTTGGGGCAAAATAAACCTAGGTTTAGCATTTCAGCTCACTCTCCTTACTTTTTGTATGACCTAAGCCAGTAAAGATAGCAATGTGTACATTTATGTATTGCATACTAAATCTTTGTGTGTCTTTGTGTGTGTGTGTGTGTGTGTGTGTGTGTGTGTGTGAGAGAGAGAGAGAGAGAGAGAGAGAGAGAGAGGGGTCCTGGAACTTGAGCTCAGGGCCTTAGCCCTATCCTTTGCTCCAGGCTAGTGCCCTACCACTTGAACCACAGCTCCAGGTTTGGCTTTCTGATGGTTAACTAGAGATAAGAGTCTTGGGGCTGGGAAAGTGGCTCAGTGGTAGAGTGCTTGCCTTGCATGCATGAGGCCCTGGGTTTGATTCCTCAGCATCACACAAGCAAAAAGAAAAAAGCTGGAAGTGGTGCTATGGCTCAAGTGGTAGAGCACTAGCCTTGAGCTGAAGAGCTGAGGGACAGTGACCAGCCCAGAGTTCAGGCCCCACGACCAGACCCCCCCCCAAAAAAAAAAAAAAGAGTCTCAGTGGTTTTTCTGCACAGTCTGGCTTTGAATTGTGATCCTCAAATCTCAGCCTCCTGCATAGCTAGGATTATAGGTGTGAGGCACCAGCACCTGGCTACTTGGTCTTTGATAACAATGCATTATTATTCAGACTTTCTATGATCTTGTGGAAAAGGGAATAAAAATGCTTCACTCTCTAGGTAATGAAGCTGGGTTCAGAGAAATGCCTATGATCACACTGGTAGTAAGACTAGTAGAATCCAACTAACTTGAATTCAGGTGAGACAGTGGTTTAATGAGCATATCACCTCCTCCAGGCTGCTGAGTTAGTGTTTCTCAGACTAGTGTCTGTAAATATTAATGTTCACTTCATGAGATTGTGCTGAAGGATAACATTTACTAATGGAAGACAAAAGGAATTTTGTTTGTGGTCAAGAGGCTGAGATGTGAGGATCTCAGTTCAAAGCTAGCCTGTACAGAGAGACTCTTATCTCCAGTTAACCAGCCAGAAGCCAAAAGTAGAGGTATGGTTCAAGTGGTAGAGCACCAGTCTTGAGCCAAAAGTCCACGCGAGAACATAAGGCCCCGAGTTTAAGCACAAGTATGGCACAAAAATAAAAAAGAAGATATTTGGTTTGATATGCTCTTGAATCTGTGGCTATTTACCCTTTAGCATTTCAAGATGCTGTTTCCTTTGTTTTCTGGACCATATGATGTATCTTCTGGGTGTCAGCCATTGTTTGTACTGTGATTCCCCCGTGCAATGCGCCGTGCTTCCTCACATTGCTTTAAGCGTTTCTCTTTATATTTGCTTTTTTTTTCTCAATAGTTTACTTATGGTGTGTCTAGGTGTGTGATTTGCTTCCTATTCCTTCAGCTTAGACATCACAAAATTCAATCGAAGAAAATGATAGGATCTTAGTCTTTCTAAATCAGTAGTTTACAAATGGTGGGAGAAAGAAATCCCGTGCTGAACATCAGATAGGAAAAATCACCAGCTCTTGCTTCTGCTGCAGCCACTTGAGGGAGGAGAGGGAGGAAAAGGGGTGTTGGTTATGGAGATCCACCCCCCTCCCAGCTAACTCTTGGTCATCTGCTTTCACACTTCAGAGGTGTTGAGCAAGGGTGGGGTCTATGGCATCAGAAAGCAGACCAGGACTTACGCAATGAGCCTCAGAATGCTCTGACAGGTCCCTGCCAACTGCTCAACATTACAGGTTTCCTTGAATACTGGGCTCTGTGGGAAACTGGCACAGTTTGATGCATGGATGAGGACTTGAACACAACAGGTTTCCAGAGCAACACAGATCAAAGTTACATAGGTAAGTTCACCTTTCAGAACCAGCCTACTGCAAGGGGATAGCTCATTTTCTGGAACATTCTTCTGCTTCTTGTCTTTAGAGACCTCTGTAGAGACTGAATTAGGAGACGGCTTCTCAGGTGAGACTAAAGACAAGAGCCTCTGGGACCTGTCATCTCTTTGTCTCCTTATGGATTGAGGAAGAATCAAAATGATTCCTTTAGCTGTAGTTAGGAATTTCTGAATTTGTTCGTGCTAGGAGTTATGCCAAGGGCAAAGGAAGTTCTTCCTTTTTGAAAACTTTGCATTACATCAGGCAGCTACTCTACACAGAGCAGTTATGAGTTCCCATGAGAAATTGGTTGTTGTAGTGGAGAAAGCAAGTTTTATTTTGAATTACTAAGTATGATGGGATTTGGGAGCTTGCTGTCCATGGAAGCTGAGTGACAGAAAATGTAAGAGCACCCAGGCAGAGAATTCTAGTTCCAGTGACATTTATTTGATGTCAGATGTTCTGTCTTATGGAATCCTCTGCCAGCATCGTACGGCAGTCAGTTTTTAACCTTTGCTTCCTGATATCTAGGACAATCAAGTGTTCTCTTTGTTTTGTTTTACACATATGTAATTTTATTTTAGTTAAGGTATGTCGCCTCCAAATGTTAGTACAGGAAATGTTAAGTTTAAACATAGTAAGATAAACCCCCTAAGACAGAAATTCAGAACATCAAAACCTTGATTATTGCACCTATTTTCCTACAGAAAAATTTAATTTTTTTTACATAAAATCTTCCTCCTACGTGAACAGACAGGTTGCAAAATGTACAACAAACTTTTAAAATTTATTTTTATTGTAAAAATAGTGTACAGAGGGGTTATAGTTACATGAGTAAGGTAATGAGTCCATTTCCTATGGAGCATTGTTATCTCCTCCTTTGTTTTTCCCCTACCATCCCTTCCCACCTCCCCAACTCCTCCCTCCCCCCACCAAAGTTGTAAAGTTCATTTTCAACAGTGTCTTGTATATCTCATTGTTACAATAGGTAAGCCTGTATTCTTATTTCAGCATTTGCAACCAACTTTTTTTGTGAAATGATATACAAAATATTAATGTGCAATGAAATTTGATTTACTATCATCATGAAAAAAAGACCCTCCACAATCATTTTTTGTATGCTTTATAAAACGGTTTTAAGGATCTATTTCATAAATATTTCCCGTGCAATTTAGTCAGTGACAAAAATACAAAGCTATCCTTTATTCTTTGTTGATTTTACAACATGCCTTGGTACTGCTAAACAGAAATAGCACTGTTTGGGAGCTGAGCTAATCAAACATTTCAAAACCAATGTCTCCTGACCAACATTAGCTGACATACTATACAGCCGCCCACCATCACTGGGGGTCTGTACTGTTGTAAGTGAAGGAAGTTCACACGGACTCAAGTGCTCTCCTTAAAGTTTCAATAGAACTGAGTAAATTCTATCAAACGACCCACGTACTGAGGATATGGAAAAAAAACCCACTGAGTATGAATTTCAAAATACTCATCCATAATGACACTATCGTTTTAAGTATTTCTTTCTGATTCTGTTTTATTTCTATGTAGTAATATCTATAAATGTGCACAAAATAACTTATACCTTGTGTAATTGTTCCTAGAGATATTTTTCTTTATTTTCCCACTCTGAATACATTCCAGGAACTAGAATAGCTCTTTCAAAGGATTTAAAGTATGCTTGCTGCTGTTTTTTCCTAAGACTTTGCTCATTTTGAACACTGGCAACCTGCCAAAATGCTGGATCCCTTAGCTTGTCTCAGTTTTTAGTCAAAAGCACTAATTGAGGGCTGGGAAGGTGGCTCAGTGGTAGAGTGCTTGCCTTGCATGCATGAGGCCCTGGGTTTGATTCCTCAGCACCACATAAGCAAAAAAAGCTGGAAGTGGTGCTGTGGCTCAAGTGGTAGAGCGCTAGCCTTGAGCTGAAGAGCTGAGGGACAGAGCCCAGGCCCAGAGTTCAGGACTCACAACCACCATCACCACCACCACTACCACCAACAAAAGCACTAGTTGACAAAAACTGTTTCTATTTCAAGATGTGTGGACATAAGCAGAAGTTTGTGCTGAATGGACTGGACAATGTTACACCTTCATTATTCTGACCTCAAACTCTAACTTGCTTCTTATTTTTAACGTAGGTTGTTTTGGAAAGGCATTTTGACATGTCAAAATACTCTTTAGAAATGTTACATTTCAACTGACATGAGACTTTTGGAGGTTGAAACAGGGCAGGTGCTTCTAGTCTATTAAATATTCTCATGTCCTTTAATAGATGGACTTGGAGTGATATTACTCTTTAGGGGCTGCCACAACCCAGCATCACAAAAGGACTGGTTTGTAAACAACAGAAATACATCTATGATAGTTCTGGGGGCTGAGAAATCAAAGGTCAAAGGGCTAGCAGGATATATGTCTGGCAATAGTGAGGTTTTTTTAAATTTTTTGTTTTTGTTTTTTTGTTGTTGTTTTTGTCGGTCGTGGGGCTTGAACTCTGGGCTTGAGTGCTATCCCTGCATCCTTCAGCTCAAGGTGAGCATTCTACCACTTGAGCCCCAGCACCACTTCTGGTTTTCTAGTGGTTTATTGGAGATAAAAGTCTCACGGACTTTTCTGCCCAGGTTGGCTTTGAACGGTGATCCTCAGATCTTAGCCTCCTCAGTAGCTTGGATTACAGGTGTGAGCCACCGGCCCCTGGCAATAGTGAGTTTTTTTTTAACTCAGAAATAGATAGATGGTGTCTTCTTGTACTCGCCAAGGTATGTCCTCACATACCGTTCCTTCAACCTCCCTTGATGTATCACCTTCTCAGGAGTTAGCATTTTAGCACAGGAACTGAGGGAAGTCACAGGCATTTAGACCACATGAATGCCTGGAACACATGAATCTATGACTCTTTGTACTGTGCAGATGACATGACTAAATAACTGCTTATTTAGTCCAAATCCTTGGTGTATGTCCTAACCAGAGGAATTTGTAAGCTTACAAGAGGAATGATCATCCTTTGGTCCAAGGTTTCTAATAAAAGTCTAGAGACTACAGAAAAGAGCACAATTAGTTCTATGTGAGTGGAGTTCTCATGGGACGAGTCAACCAGACAACACGTGGTATTTAATTAGGACATTGTAAAAGATTAAAACCAAGGGTTGGAAGGTAGTATGGAAGTAGAGATTAAATAAAATGAAGAGAAGTCAGAGGTGGGAAAACAGGTATTGTGTTTAAGATGTGTTCTGTGGTCTTGTGTGGAGACAAACAAGGGAGATGCCTAGACCAATCTTTGCAGTTGAAATGTTTCTGACAAGGGATTGGAGATATAGAATACTTGTTTAGCATGTGCAATGTCCTGGGTAAAGATCTCCAGTACTGCATAAAACATTGCTCACAAAAACGATGTGAATTTTATCAGGCTTTAGCCTACAGCCCACTGCATAGAGTAAAGAAGCAACTTCCTTCTCAGTGAGGATGGTTTGCTAATTTGTGAAAGTTGCATATCTGTCTCCTTAGATAGAAGAGAACCAGGAGAGGGGCTTCTTTGAACACTTATTAGTCCGAAGTTCACACAACTTGATGTGTGAAGCAATCATGCTGGGAACTTTCAAGCATGAGAGAGTTCAAGGAGTAGTAAGAATCCCATTACTGACCAATGAGAACACTCAAGTTAAGGAAAACACATGCAGACAATTCCTAAGTCCAAGCATTTCCCCATATGTGAAAGCAACACACCCCCAAAAGTAGCACAGGCTCTTTGGTAATTAATTGGAGGCAACAGAAATAAATAATACCAGCACTATTTGTGCAAATATAGATTTGCTTTGCTCATTCCAAGGATGAGTGTTTTTAAAAATGAAGCAAAAGGGAAGAAAGCCCTGAGCTCAGTGAACAGAGATTTGGGGAGTTAAAGTGAGCAGAGATGGAGCCAAATGGTGTTAGTTTCGTAACACACACACACACACACACACACACACACACACACACACACACACACACACACACACACACACACACACACACACACACACACACACACACACACACACACACACACACACACACACACACACACACACACAGGCCAAACCAGAAATCATGTCAATAAACTGGCAGGAAAGTAGAAGGTAGTGGAAAAACAAATGACTTTGGACCACTGAGACTTTGCCCTGACAAACAGGGTTTTGCAAGCTCTAAGTTTAAGCCTAACCACCTTGTGAGTCTAACCAGCTGACCTTTCTTCATCATTCCTAACAAAAAGACACACAGGGCACTCAAAGAGCTTAGAGAAGAGTTGATTTTCCATCATCCTATCCTGTCCAATGGTTCCTGTGCTCTCTCCTTTAAGATCCCAGTAGCTCAACGCTTAGGGGCAATAGCCCTCTTCTGTGAAATCTCACCAAGTTTAGGCAGAACACTCGATGTGGTCATTTTCCAAACACAGCCGTTTATTTGCCATTTTACTCAGCACTTTATGATTTTATTCTTGTAATAATTCCAATTTGACACAGTGGGTAGAAATATAGAGATGTTTATATGATTTAGTAATGCACTCCTATGTTTAGGGATGAAACAAAGTTTGTGAACAATTGCGAACTGGGATTAAAGTGAATAGGTACAATTCACACATGACTTGGAAATAAAAACAAGAATAATGATTTTATTTTGCGCTAGTCCTTGGGACTTGAACTAAGGTTCTGTGCTCTGTCATTTGCCTTTTATTTTGCTCAAGGCTTGCACATTACCAAGTGAGCCATAGCTCCACTTCTGGCTTCCTGGTGGCTAATTGGAGATGATAGTCTCATGGACTTTCCTTCTCAGGCTGGCTTCAAACTATGATCTTCAGATCTCAGCCTCCTGAGTAGCTAAGATTACAGGCATGAGCTACTGGCGTCTAGCTTCAGTTATACTCTTTGAAAATGCTGATATAGGTGAAGAAATACAGCCAATGTGGAGTTAAGTAACTTGCTCAATATTATACAGCTTCTTCATATCAGAGTCAGGCTTCACACATGTAGAAACTTAATCAGAAAGGATAGTCACGCATTCTTTAGAGACTAGATTAGGGGGACTTGTTGGAATGTTGGGTATGATAAGAATAGAAACAAATATGTCTATAATGTTAAAAAATTAAATAATAGTAAAGCTAATTTCAGAGAGTGGCATCTCCATTCCACTAGCCCTATCATTTCTTGAAATTAGAGAATGGAAACTGAGTGAAACAACAGGAATAGAGCTCTAGCCATTAATGCCTATCTGCCTGTTATGTCCTCCAGCTCTTCTCACTCTGTTATGTTTCCTGACCCTCTCTTTAGGCTGAGATACTTGCCAAGATGTTCCCTTTGCAAGGCCCACAGGCGCTGCAGATGCTAGAGAAATCCCTAAGGAAGAGCCTCCCTGAGTCCTTGAAGGTAAGGTCATTCTCAGGGACAAAGGATTGATGATCTATCTGCTGGCCACCAAACAGCAGTGAATGAGCAAGAAGATCTGCTGAGGGCTCTTCTGTGCCGGGCCCTCATTTTGTTGATTCTGGTTTAGTTGACATCAGCCCAGTGGAAGGCAGATGTGCTGCACCCGTGTAACTGAAGAAGAAATGGGGGCTTGTTTGTATTGCTTGAGCAAAACTGTATTGATGGTGACTGGCAAAGCTATCCTTGAATCTAGTAGGATCTTTGCTGCATCATGACTGAAAGCCACTCCTTATATTCTTCCTAGAATTATGTGGTAGAACACAGGAAGTTTTCCAGAGTTGCAAAGTTAACTAAAATGAATACATGAATGTTTGTTTTCCTAAATAGTCACATGTCTGGTTAAGAGGTTGGCCGCGTGACTCTTCCTTGGTCCTAGTAGTAAGGAATGTTTGTTGATTCTTCAATGATTATGTGTAATTTGGGGTAAGTAATTTCTAGTCTAGTAGTATTATCTTTGGAAGTTTTATTTCATATTCTAAGGAAAGTAGAATATTGCCAAATATAATGCCTTTGTATCATATTAAGTAGACAGATGAGTATTTATTAGATAAAGATATTAATTTACCCCAAAGACTTAAAGACTGCTGTACTTTATCCTCATAACAACAAAGGCTTAAAATACATGAGACTAGAGATGAATTAAGTGAAAGGAAGAAATTAGATAAGCCCACAAGTATTATTAAAAGCTTCAACACTCTTATAGAATAGTTGAAAACATGTAACATACAGAAGACTTAAACAATATAGGAGCCATGTCAAACAAATTGACATTTAAAATATAATCATCTCACCAATAATAGAATACATATTATATTCAAATGTTTGTACATTTTGACCAAGATAGACTAATTTGAATTTTTGTAAACATTACCAACTACAGTGAAATAAACCATGCTTCAAAGTCATAAAGTTAGAATAGATCAGTTTAATGAAAAAGAATATTTAACATATCTAGATTTGTGAAGTAAAATGGATAAATGGGGAATATATCATTAACTGCTTATATGAATAAAAGTTTGCTTTGTGCTCATAGCTCCTGTTTATAATGCTAGTTACTCAGGAGGCTGAGATCTGAGGATCATGGTTTGAAGCCAGCCTAGGCAGCAAAGTTTGTGAGACTCTTCTCTCCAATTAACCACCAAAAAGCAGAAGAGGAGCTGTGGCTCAAGAGGTTAGAGGGCTAGCCTTAAGGGAAAAAAAAGCACCGGGATAGCAGGTAGGTCTTGAGTTCAAGCCCCAGGACAGGCACAAGAAAAGTGAGAGAGAAAAAAATTTTAATAAGCGATTTTAGCCAGATATCAGTGTCTTATGTCTGTAATCCTATCTATTCAGGAGACTGAGACCTGAGGATCACAGTTCAAAGCCAGTCTAGGAAGGAAAGTCCGTGAGACTTTGATCCAATAAACTATTCAGAAAAAGCCAGAGGTGGTGCTGTGGCTCGTAGTGGTAGAGCACTAGCCTTGAACAAAAGAGCTGAGGGACAGCTATGTGTGTGTGTGTGTGGGGGGGGTAGTTATGGATGTGGGAGGGAAGGGATGGTAGGGGAAAAACAAAGGAGGAGGCAACAATGCTTGATAAGAAATGTACTCATTACCTTGCTCATGTAACTGTAACCCCTCTGTACAGTATATTTATAATAAAAAAAAAACTTATTAAAAAAAGAGCTGAGGGAAAGGGCCAGGCCCTGAGTTCAAGCCCCACCACCGAGAGGGCAAAAAGAAGGAAAAGAAATTTTAGTTTCTTTATTTAAAACTAGGGGAAGATGAGTAAAGTTTAGCAAGGAGAATAAAAGAAATCCAGGAATTTTGAAGAGAGAGAAACAGAAAAGAATATTCCACCCCATAACCAAGAGACCCTTTCCAGCTAGGAGGGGCTCATTTTTTCCTGTTTCTCTTGGGTCACTGGAGTTTGAAGAGATGCTGCTGGATAAAGTTACACAGGTTGCCTACTGTGTGATTTTGGTAGTGTGTTTTCTGTCCTTATCAGATAGGTGGGAAATGACTTTTACAGACAGCAATTTAGATATATGATAACAGGAAATTATTTTAGGAGTCAGGTGGCTTTGACACAGAAATGATCCTAGAATTTGTCATTGTAGACATGTTTTTTTTTTAAAGGAAGGAAAAATGTTCCTTGAAGAATTAAAGTATCTAAGGATATTGAAATAATCTGAAGAGAGAAGTAAGGAAATTAATTATAGGTTTTAAAGAATATGATAAATATTATTCAGGGTTGAGAATTTAGTTCAGTGGAAGACTGTTTGCCTAGCAAAGACAAGGGCCACACACACACACACACACACACACACACACACACACACACACACACACACACACACACACATATCAATCCTGAAGCCTGATTACATAGGTTTGTATTTGTTGATGTGGAAATAGGCCTACATACAGTTTATTTTGAAAAATAGATTTTTTTTTATTGTGAGAATACCGTACAGAAGAGTTACAATTACATGGGCAAGATAACGAGAACATTTCTTATAAAGCATTGTTGCCTCCTCTTTGTTTCCCCTTCCCATCCCTTCCCATACTCCTCCCCTCCACCCACCCGGTCCTCCCCCACCCCCCACCAAAGTTGTTAAGTATTCAATTTTTTTTGTTTTTGTTTTCTTTTCATGCAATTGTTTCTAACATATTTATAAGATGATTTCTATGTTGCTTTGTATGTCCCTCCCCCACAGTATCACCCCTGCTTTCACTGTATTTGATGTTGGTATAATTTGTGGAGGGGAAGGGAAAAAAAACCAAATCATTTAACTAGGGATACAGGTGGACCCATTGCAACAATGAGATGTACAAGTCGTTATGTTGAAAAACGAAAAATAGATTTTAAGCTAGTGTTTACTAGGTGACTTTATTGTATATGTCAATACACAGAAGCAAATGAGAAGGCATGAAAGTTAATTCTGTACTATAAGAGTGAGTGATTATTTTAGTTACCTGGATATTTAGCTATATACATGTATACACAGATATGATATACACATACATGGACATGTATATATGTTACTATATATGTGTATATTATATATTATGCATGTTATATATGTATATTATATAAATGTATATTTATAATATGTATGTACATATGCCATGTATACATATACACATACATTATATATGTATGGATATACATATATATATATGGTATTCTCATGACTTCATCAATAACTCTATTTGTGCTGAGGACTAGAAAACAACCTGAAAATGGAGCTAATACCCCATCAGTAACTCATCCTGATTCTCACAGAAGCAAGCCTCTTTCTGGTAAAGAAAAAAAATAAATAAGAAAGAACCAGGCACTTTCCTGTTCCTGTGTTGTGTGTTGATCTCCCACTGTGTTGCAACATTACAGGTGTATAGTACCATCTTCCTCATGAACCAGGGAAACCCATTCAAGTTAAAGGCCCTGGTGGACAAGTGGCCTGATTATAATACCGTGGTTGTTCGTCCTCAGGAGCAGGTCAGTGGTGAGGTGTGGAATGAATTTGACCCTGTGTTTGTATTTGCTGTTTGTGTACCATGAACCTGGACATATGCCAGACTTCAGGGAAACAGAGCTGAAGCCCAGCTATGCTGACATGCACCTGTCCTGCAGGAAAACAAAGTGAGCGGATGGGTTCCAACGTGATGTGCACATGTGCCAGAGCATGCAAAATATTGGCTTTTGTTTTATGAAGTTGTTCTTGGCTGGGTGCATGGCTCAAATGATAGAGTGCTTCCTTGGCAAGCATGAGGATCTGAGTTCAAATCTCAGAACCACCAAAAAAAGAAGAAGAAGGCAATTGACATTGATGATTATTCTTGAAGATACAGAAAGGGACACTAGCTGAGAGATGACTAAAATTAGAATCTCAGAGGGTATGGGATAGATGATGGGAGAGCTGTCCAAGTAGACATGTCACTCAAATTGATTTTGATGTTCAGTAGGTCTGAGAGGCTGCAAAGAGCAAGAGACACATTCCAAGGAGAGGAAATAAGGCCTGCAATTGCATATAGGCAAATATGAAGAGTGTTAGAGAAATAGAGAAAAAATTACAATAGGTACACTTGAGTGTGTGTCTTTATTATTAGACTTCTGAATAACATTCAAAGTGAATGCAGCCCAAATAAAAATATGTTTCATACACATTAAAAATATAAAGTACATTCAAAATACATAAAGGTTAGTCCTAAACATTATTTGGTATAAAATATTGGCAAATGAAATGTAAATGTACAGCATTTTTAAAGCACAAGGGAATAGACAATCACTATTATTATGATGCATATGGAAATATAAACCATTAGAGGTAAAAATGGTGGTGGGTAAATCCTAGAAAACAACAGTATCTATCTGTGTATCTATCTGTCTATCTATCTATCTATGTAACTATATATCTATAGTTATCTATATCTGTAAACATGTACGTATATACAAATGGATGTATATTACATGCATGCCATATATGTGTATATAGTATATATTTTAAATGTACATATTATAAAATGTATATTTGCAATATATATAAATATGCAATATACACATGTATCATATATATATATATATGATATTTTCCTGGCTTCATCCAAAATCAATTTGTTTTTGGGATGATAAAACAACTTGTATCTGTAGATAGAGAGAAATCTATAGATAGACAGACAGACAGATAACAAGATCAAAGCCATCTGGGCAGGAAAAGTTTGTGAGAGTCTTATAACCAATTAAACACCAAAAAGTCAGAAATGGAGGTATAAGTCAAGTAGTAGGGCTCCAGCCTTGAGCAAAAAAGCTAAAGGACAACACCCAATCCCCCAAGTTCAAGTCCCAGTAGCACAAACAAAAACCTGCTAATTTTTCATAGTATTATTGTTGAGTTGGTGGTGAGGGAATCAAGCAGGTTGTTCAGGAAAATTTGAGTATAACAAAGCCAAGTCAACTTGACTTCATGATGAACACAATTCAAGAGTGGAGATAAGATGTGAAAAATATGCATATTTAAGTTGGTACCACAGCAGAATGATAAGATGCAAGGAAATACTGAATATCCTTGGTATAAGCAATTTGATGTTTTCCATGTCACCCATCCAACAGGAGATGAGAGATGACCTTGATAATTTCACCAACACCTACCAAATCTACTCCAAGGAGCCCAAGAGTTGTCATGAGTTCCTTGGTACATCAGATGTCATCAACTGGAAACAACATTTGCAGATTCAAAGTAAGGGGAGGGAGGTGTGTAGAGTCTGCCTGTGGTTTGTTTACACCTGTATGGTCATTTTCCATGATGGCCTTCCTTCTACCAAACTAGCAAACTTCAGAATCTTAATCTAATGATCATTTCCTCTTGGTTATGCTGGCTTCATAGAATGAGTTTGGTAGTGAACTTTCGCTTCCAATTTCATTGAGGAGTTTGAGGGGTATTGGAGCTCCTTTGAAGGCCTTATACAATTAATTCATCTGGTGAATTCTATCTGTGGATTCATCTGTGAATTCATCTGATCCTGGGCTGGAAGATCTTCATTTCATTCCTTAACATGGGTCTATTATTTGGTTTAAATCTTGTTTTGTGTGGGTACATCAATATTTACTATCCTTTGATTTATTACACTGTGGTTTTGGTTTCTTTCCATCTTTTCAGTGGACTAGATTGCAAAGGAACTGTGGGGAAAGGTAATTTCTTGTTGGCTGAGGAGCCATGGTGTAGTCTGATCACAAGTTCACAATGTCTTGAGATAGCTGGGTGTGGAACCAAAGTTTGTCCTCTGGGCTTCCATTCCTGGAATTAGAATGACATCTTACTGTGCCCCCAAACACCTTGTAGGTCACCTTGAACACTGGCTATAGTTCTGAGCATGCCCACTGTAGTCAGTCAGCATGTCCTGAGGGGGACATTCTTCCTCAGCTTCTTGCTTTGTGAGTTTTGGGCAAGTCACTCAAAGTTATCTAGTGCTCAGTGTTTTTCCAATAAGGATAGATAATTTGAAAAAACACACATAAAGCACAGGGTTAGTGCAAGTATGAAGTGGGGGTATATAATCATGTGCACACACAAGGCCAACCATTACTTAAATGCCATTTCTCCTTGGGCTTCACAGGTATATGGTGGGTTTTCAGTATTCTATTTTACATAAGAGGAACATGTCTTTGTCCACAGCTGTACCATTGGTGACAACACTAGAGGTAGGATGATCTGATGTTCATTTATTCATACTTGCATTGGGCCACTGAGTTTTTAGTCAAGTTTTTGAGCCACCATTCCACTTCCCACTTTTGGGGGGTAGTTCATAGGAGGTAAGAGCCTCATGGACTTTCTTGGTTGGCTTGGCTTTGAACCTCAAGTCTCATATTCAACCTCTTGAGTAACTAGGATTATAGGCATGAGCTAGTGCACTTGGCCACTTATATTTTTCTAATGTGCTTCTTTCCCCACTCTAATCCAGGTTCACAGTCCAGCCTGGAGGAAGTGATACAAAGTCTTGCAGCTGCTAATTTGTCCAAGGTGAAGAAAACACAACGCCTACTCTACATGATGCCTAAGACGGCACAGCGGCTGCTGCCATTCCTGGTGACCACTAAGACTTCATGTGGTAACTCAGGCAGACCCAAGGCCATGTGAGTTTAAAGATAACTCTCTACTAAAGCCACGGGAAGTGGTTCTGACTCTCTCCTTGAGCTCATGCTCGCCTCCCTACCCAGTGTTCATCTTTTAGTATGTAACGTGGATCACATCGTTTTCCAGGCTGATCCTTGCAGTATGTAGTGTGGATTATGTAATTCATCTCCTTAAAAGCCATCCATGGTTTTTTTCATCTCACCTTGGATGAAATCCGTACTCTTTTATGGTCCCCATGAGGTGAGAACCCATCACCTCTGCAGCTTCGTCTTGATTGTGTGTGTGCACGCACATGCACGCGTGCACAAGCACACAAGCATGAATTGGGGCTTGAAATCAAGGCCTCACACTCGTGCTTGGGTTTCTTTTCGCTTGCTCAAGGCTGGCATTGTAGCATTTGAACCACAGTTTTCCTTCCACATTTCTGGTGGCTACTTGGAAATGAGTCTTATGGACTTTCCTGCTCAGGCTGGCTTTGGACTGTGATCCTCTGATCTCAGCCTCCTGAGTAGCTGGGATCGCTTGTTTCTGCCTCTTGCTCTCTCCTACTCACAGCTTGACCTTCCTGCTCCCTAGTTGTCACACATGCACACGCGCCTTTCTGTGACTAGATTGCTCTATGCTTGCCTAAAATGTCCTTTCTTCTGGTCTCCACCTGTTTGCCCTTTTGTTTTGCCACTCATACTCTCCAATTTCCTATCCTTTGACAGTTCTTTGCAGAGTGCTAAAACCAGCCACAATTGAATTCTTTGTTATAAAACCTAATTTTAATTTTCTTCATTGCACCCAAAGTGGCTTATTTTAGTATGCATCTACCTGTTTGGGTTTTTTTTTTTGAGTCTTCTTGCTAACTTTGAAGTACTTAATAGTAGGGATCCTCTTTCCATTATCTCCTGAGGGGTCCCCAATAACCAGAAGCATGCCTGGCATGTAGTAGGCTCTTTAGAAACACACATTGCACAGAAGAAACACTTTCCAAAAAAGATCAGTTAAGCAAATTGCGTATTTCTCTTCATCCATTTTTAGTGTCACACTGAATAGAGCTGGAAACATTACTGGAATTTGATCTGTAGAGGCTCAGTCCCCTGGCCTTCTCTGTGTTAATGTGTACTGAACAGCTTTATATTCCCAGTGTGAAGTGCCTTGGAGCCCAAGAGCATCTCCTGCTGAGACTCTTTTGAATTCACAATCCATTTAATTCACCTTGGGATAATCAGGGTAGGAGACGTTTCTTCTGTTTCCTTAGAGAAAACATATTCTGCAGATGGAGTGGTTTGTACACCATGCAGTCATTGAAGGATAGAACTGGGGTTTCAGTCTAGGTTCTCTAGTTCTATATCCTGAGCTCTTTTTAGAATCCTTCCTGACAGCCATTTATATGCTTCAAGGATCTTCACATCTCATCAGCTCTTCATACCATTGATACCATAACAACTTTCCCATGTCTTCACAAGTATCCAATGATCCTGTATACCAGTACTTCCCAGTCCGTGATTCTACAATCTGGATTTACTGCTTGCTAGTGAGCGCTTTGGGACATTTATTTATTTTCTGTTTACTAAGTTTTCTCATGTATTCAGTGAGCATGACAGAACATGTCTCATTTATGTGGAGGGTCACAGCAATGTGAAAAAGAACAGTACTGACTTTGTGGAATATCTCTACAATCTTCTGTACTCATAACAGAGTCATTCTTTGACATTCATTTCTGTCTGACCAAAGTACCATTCATACATTCCAACCTATGCGAGAAGAAATGGAAGCAGAGAGACATCATCCAATAGCACATACTTATGAATCTCACCTGAATGTAGAGAGTACTGTACCATGACTTCTGTTCCTACTTACTTACCTCTCAATAGAATTTGCGGGGGGGGGGGTGCGGGATAAATGGAATGCTTCACAGTGTACCTAATATTTTGGACTGTTTCCCCCAATTTTTCTCAATAGTAACCAAGAGCTGTTTAAACTTGCATTACTGGATGTTAGCCATGCGGCCTTGGTGGATCAATTCTGGGCTTTTGGTGGCAATGAGAGGAGCCAGAGATTCATCAAGCGCTGTATCCAGACCTTCCCTTCTACCTGCGTTGTTGGACCTGAGGGCACTCCTGTGTCCTGGGCCCTGATGGACCAGACTGGAGAGATCCGAATGGGTGGCACTGTGCCCAAGTACCGGGCCCAAGGCCTCAGCTCCTATGTCCTTTATATACAGGGGTGGGCTCTGGAAACACTTGGCTTCCCTGCATATAACAATACATCCAGTTCCAACAAAATTGTGCAGAAAATGTGTGAAACTCTGCAGCATCTCCCCGTGCCATGTGATTGGAATCAGTGGAACTGTGAACCTCTATGATTGGAACCAGTGGAACTGTGGCTCTGAACACTCAAGGCTGAGTGAGGTGGGCTGTGAGGTGGCCGGTGTCGCAGAGAAGTGGACCCAGAGAGAGCCCAAAGTGTAGTGAGTAGTATCTCACTCATGGCTGAGTTTTAAGGAAGTAGAACAGATGGCTAACGGGACAGCCATGGGCCCTGATTCACATTACCGCACATCCAGCAGACCTGGCATTGCCAGAACTCTATGTACTTAGCACTTCCTTGTTCAGTTTCCTACATTTATTGAAAAAAGTTTTTTTTGGTGCCAGTCCTGGGGCTGTCCATGAGGATTTTTGTGCTCAAGACTGGCACTCTACCCTGTGAGCCACAGCTCCCCTTTCTGGCTTTTTAGTGGTTTTTGGAGATAAGAGTCTGCTGGACTTCTGTCTGAGCTAGCTTCAAACTATCATCCGTAAGATCTCAGCCTCCTGAGACGCTAGGCTGCTGGTGTGAGCCACCAACGCCTGGCTTTCAGTGTCCCTTTGGATTCTGTAGCGTCTACCTGAACACTTCTTCACGAGCTCCTGTTTCACATGTGAATTATTGCCCATCGTCTGCTCTTCCCAGTTTTGCCAAGACGTGGTATATTTTGTAAATGGCATAAGTTTTTCCTCTCTCTTCTTTCTTAATGTAGAGGCCAAGTGTGTCCTATTTCTTTTTTTTCTTTTTTTCTTTTTTTGTGTGTCCTATTTCTTTTTCTTTTTTCTTTTTTTTTTTTTTGGTCCAGTTGTGGGGCCTGAACTCTGGGCCTGGGTGCTCTTCAGCTCAAGGCTAGCGCTCTACCACTTGAGCCACAGCACTGCTTCTGGCTTTTTTCTTTTTGCTTATATGATGCTGAGGAATTGAACCCAGGGCCTCATGCATGCAAGGCAAGTGCTCTACCACTGAGCCACCTTCCCAGCCCTGTGTCCTATTTCTTAAGTAGGTGTTTTTTTAAGTGTGTTCCTTGGCAGCTCTTTGAACTGTTTAATAACCATGCTAAATATGGCTTATCTAAATAAATATTGCCTACCACAGGATAGTAGTTGGATGTGATCCTTGTGAGTCTTACTTTTAACTAACTCTTACTGTGTGTATTGAATGTCTCCAAAAAAGTGGCTTGGGGGCACATACAGATGGATTATTGTAAAACAAATGAAAAGACCCATTATCTGACACACTTGCTCGATTATTCTGTTTGTGCAAGAAGATCTGCTGAAATCTCCTTCAGCATGGATCTTACGTGCAGTGCAATTCAAATCCAGTGCATCTCTGGATATGTTCATCTAGTTACCCTGTCCTCCCCCATTTTTGTTTGACTGCTTCCACCTAAAATCCTTTGCCCTTTCCTTACAATTGGGCCATAATTGCTACCCCCTCCTCTTTCCCCAAACCACAGGTATCTCTAGCCTCCAGCTACATAAGTAGAATGCTGTTTGTCCAGGCCTGACCACAGCTCCTGACCTGCTTGCCCTAGCTATGGGCTACCTCTGCATCCAGCTGAGCACCCCCCTGCTTCCAGCAGAATCCTCCCCTTTTGCCTCTTGACCATAATAGATACCTCTTTCTCCAGGTAGGCTGCTACTCTGTATCGTAAGCCCCTTGCTGTCATTAAAAACTCCATTCTCTGTAGGTGACTGTGTGTCTGCCTGGTTCTCTGAGTAGTGCTTTTGCATGCCGCTGTTCATCCTACCATGTCAGATGCTCTGACAGCCTGATTACACATCCCTCCCAACCCTGCTGTCTACTGTTTCAAAATTATTTTAGACCCCACATATGTGTGCTCATACAAGTGTGTGTGTGTGTGTGTGTGTGTGTGTGTGTGTGTGTGTGTGTGTGGTGTGGTTTCACTTAGCATAACACCTGTCAGGCAGGATCTTGTTTCTTTTATAGAGTTGAATAATATTCCAATGCATGCACATACCAAGCCATAGTTTCTTCATCTATTTGTTAACAGACACTTTGGTTGTTTCAATATGTCTAGAGATATCTTTTTTTTCCCCATTTTCTCCTGCTTTCCCCCCCCCCCCCCCCCACAGACCCCTCTACCTTCAAAGTTGTAAAGTTCATTTCCAACATAGTGTATAGTGGGTATCACTGTTGAATTGGTTCACTCAGACATTCTAGTGGGACTCCATTCACAGGGAGGCCACTGACACTTTGGAGTTGACTCTGACACAAATGTACTCAAATGGTGCTCTCAACTAAAGAAGAGTCTTGCAAAAGTTGTTGCTCTCTCTGGGATGTAAGGAGACCATTCTAAGAAACCTACATTTGAGTATGGAGGTTATTTACCTTGTGGTCCAGAATTGGGTTTCCGGATATATCATGAATAGCAACAGCATTCACCCCTGAAGAGTTCACAGATCCGCCAGACCAAGAGTGAAGCGTGAGATGCAGAGGCCTCCCTGCACTGAACAAACCCATGCCAGCCTTTTCTCCAGTGGCCAAGAGCATGCCTTGCCCGGGCTGGGCCTGAGGGCTGCCCCTGTGTCATCACGGTGCTCGTGATGAGAGGGCGTGTGCTCTGCCAGCCCCTGTCATGTGCTGTGTCACCTGACAGAGCAGAAGGTGTATCAATCCTTACATTACCCTGTCAGGTTGCTGGTTAACCAATTGGAATCCCTCATAGCTAAATGTCATTTTCTCATTAGCTTCAGACTTTGGAGCAGTTAGTTACCTTATTTTTTTTCCAACTAGTTTCTTCATGCATTCACAGGGGAAAGTAAAAGTTTGGTCAACTGAAGCTAGGCCTGCAGGACCTTAGTCCCTGAGAGACTAGCAGCATGGGTGAGACAGACTGTGTTGTGTCATTCATGACACTCCATTGATAGATGACACTCCATTTTGTGTGACTCAAGAGAGGTTCTTAGCTGCTATGCTCCATTCTCTGAATAGTGATTATCAAGAGTGAAGTTTTGGGGAGCTGGGAATGTGACTTAGTGGTAGAGTGCTGGCCTAGCATGCATGAAGCCTGGGATTTGATTCCTCAGTACCAAATAAACAGAAAAAGCCAGAAGTGGCCCTGTGGCTCGAGTGGTAGAGTGCCAGCCTTAAACAAAATGAAGCTCAGGGACAGTGCCCGGGCCCTGAGTTCAAACCCCAGGACTGGCAAAGAAAAAAAAAGACTGTATTTGGCCCAGGTGTGGTTACTCACTTTAATTATAAAATAATAATTATATGTAATGTATAAAATTATATTATAGTTATGTGTAATTACATATTTTAATATATATTATTTTATATAATATACATAATATAGTAGATATTATAGCTACTCATAGGTATATACATAGCTATATATAATTATATATTATAATGATATCTATTATATGTTATATTATATATGTAATACATATTATTAGATATTGTAGCCCTACAGCTGTTGTGCTAAGTGAAATAAACCAGACACACATATACAAGCACACAAATGTTGTATGAGCTCACATATGTGGGCTCTAATATGTATTTAATATATTACTATATATTATAATTGTCTATAAATATATTTAAATTATATAGTTTATATATTGTATATATTATATATAAAATCTCAATTATAAACATACATAAAGTATCTGTTTATTGTGGAGGCATAATTGTTGACTTTGAAATCTCAAAGTGTTTGGGGCAAAATAAGCCTAGGTTTAGCATTTCAGGTCAATCACTTCACTCCTTTGTATGACCTAAGCCAATAAAGATGGCAATGTGTACAATTGTGCAATGCATACTAAGACCTCATGTGTGTGTAAATGTGCGTGTGTGTGTGAGACTGTCCTGGAACTTGAACTCAGGGCCTTAGCCCTATCCTTTGCTCCAGGCTAGTGCCCTACCACTTGAGCCATAGCTCCAAGTCTGGCTTTCTGGTGGTTAACTAGAGATAAGAGTCTCAGTGGCTTTCCTGCATAGTCTGGCTTTGAATTGTGATCCTCAAATCTCAGCCTCCTGCATAGCTAGGATTACAGGTGTGAACCACCAGCACTTGGCTACTTGGTCTTTGATAACAATGCAATATTATTCAGACTGTCTATGATCTTGTGGAAAAGGGAATAAAAATGCTTCACTCTCTAGGTAATGAAGCTGGGTTCAGAGAAATGCCTATGATCAAACTGTTAGAAAAACTAGTAGAATCCAACTAACTTGAATTCAGGTGAGACAGTGGTTTAATGAGAATATCACCTCCTCCAGGCTCCTGAGTTAGTGTTTCTCAGACTAGTGTCTGTAAATATTAATGTTCACTTCATGAGATTGTGCTGAAGGATAAGATTTACTAATGGAAGACAAAAGGAATTTTGTTTGTGGTCAGGAGGCTGAGATGTGAGGATCTCAGTTCAAAGCCAGCCTGCACAGAGAGACTCTTATCTCCAATTAACCAGCCAGAAGCCAAAAGTAGAGGTGTGGTTCAAGTGGTAAAGCACCAGTCTTGAGCCAAAAGTCCACGTGAGAACATAAAGCTCCGAGTTTAAGCAACAGTACAGGACAAAAATTTAAAAAAATTGTATGCGCTTTAATGTTGAGGCTTATTTACCCTTTAGCATTTCAAGATGCTGTTTCTTTTGTTTTCTAGACCATATGATGTATCTTCTGGGTGTCAGCCATAGTTTGTACTGTGATTCCCCTGTGCAATGCACCATGCTTCCTCACATTGCTTTAAGCGTTTCTCTTTATATATATTTTTTCCCAGTAGTTTACTTATGGTGTGTCTAGGTGTGTGATTTGCTTCCTATTCCTTCAGCTTAGACATCAGTAAATTCAGTCAAAGAAAATGATAGGATCTTAGTCTTTCTAAATCAGTAGTTTACAAATGGTGGGAGAAAGAAATCCCGTGCTGAACATCAGATAGGAAACATTACCAGCTCTTGCTTCTGCTGCAGCTACTTGAGGGAGGACAGGGAGGAAAAGGGGTGTTGGTTATAGAGATCCACCGCCCTCCCAGCTAACTCTTGGTCATCTGCTTTCACACTTCAGAGCTGAGCAACGGTGGGGTCTTTGATAACAGAAAGCAGCGTAGCATTGAGTCTCAGCATGTTGTCCACGTTGCCCTGTGAACTGGTTAAAGTTGTAATTGCATAGGGGACCTTGTTGGAATTTGGCACAGTTTAATGCATAATTGAAGACTTGAATGTAACAGGTTTCCAGAACACCACAGATCAAAGAGTACCTTTATATACCGGCCTACTGCTAGGGTGTAGCTCATCTTCTGGAACATTCTTCTGCCTTTTGTCTTTAGAGATGTCTGCAGAGTCTGAATTAGGAGACGGCTCCTCAGGTGAGAATAAAGACTAGATGCTCTGGACCTGTCATCTCTTTGTCATCCTCTGGACTTAGGAAGAATCAAAATAATTCCTTTTCAATGTAGGTAAGAATTTCTGAACTTGTTGGTGCTAAGAATTTTGCCAGGGGAAGAGGAAGTTCTTCCTTTTTGAAAAACTTGCATCAGGCAGCTACTCTACACAGAGCAGCTATGAGTTCCCATGAGAAATTTGTTGTTGAACTGGAGAAATAAAGTTTTATTTCGAATTACTAATTAAATATGATGAGATTTGGGAGCTTGCTGTTGGTAGCTGAGTGACAGAAAATGTAAGAACACCCAGGCAGGGAATTCTAGTTCCAATGACATTCATTTGATGTCAGATGTTCTTTTTTTTTTTTTTTGGTCAGGTCATGGGGCCTGAACTCTGGTCCTGGGCACTGTCCCTCAGCTCTTCAGCTCAAGGCTAGCACTCTACCACTTGAGCCACAGCACCACTTCCGGCTTTTTTTCTTTTTGCTTATGTGGTGCTGAGGAATGGAACCCAGGGCCTCAGGCATGCAAGGCCCTGAGCCACCTTCCCAGCCCTTGATGTCAGGTGTTCTGTCTTAAGTAATCCTCTGCCAGCATCCTACAGCAGTCACCTTTTCCTTCACTTCCTGATACCTAGGAAAATCAAGTGCTCTCTTTAAAGTTTCAATAGAACTAAATAAATTCTGTCAAAAGACCAAAGGAAATGACATGTCCAAAAAGAAGTATGAATCTAAAAAAAACTCATCCATAATGACTATCATTTTTAGTTTTTCTTTCTAGTACTTCTTAAATCTCTACATATGTGAAATCAATAAATGGGCACAACAAGTATTTTTGTGTAATTGTTTCTAGAGATATTTTTTCTTTATTTTCCGACTCTGGATAAATTTCAAGCACTAGAATAGCTCTTTCTTAGGATTTAAAGTGTTGTTGTTGGTTTTTTTTTTCCTCTAGGATTTTGCTCATGTCGGACGCTGGCAACCCACCAAAATGTGTTGGCTCCTTAGCTTGTCACAGTTCTTTGGTCAACAGCACTAGTTGACCAAAAAATGTTTATGTTTCAGTGTGTGCGGACATGAGCATAAGATTGTGCTGAATGTACGCTGTTATACCTTTGTTATTCTACCCCGAGCTCTACTTTCCTTCTTATTTTTAATGTAATATTGTTTTGGAAATGCTTTTAGGGGACTTCAGAAATGTGACACTTCAATTGGCATGAGACTTTTGGAGGTTTGAAACAGGTGTCTCTGTCCTGGTCAGGTACTTTTATTCTAGTAAATATTCTCATGTCCTTTAATAGATGGACTTGGAGTGATACTTTTTAGGGGCTGCCACAACTCAGCATCACAAAAGGGCTGGTTTGTAAACAACAGAAATGCATCTCTGACAGTTCTGGGGGCTGGGAAATCAAAGGTCAAAGGGCTAGCAGGGTAGGTGTCTGGCGATAGTGAGAAATAGATAGGTGGTGTCTTCTTGTACTCTCCAAATTATGTCCTCACATATCACTTCTTCAACTTCCCTCATTGTATCACCTTCTCAGGAGTTAGGATTTTAGCACAGGAACTGAGGGAAGACACAGGCATTCAGATCATAGTTTCCTTGTGGAACACATGAATCTATGACTCTTTGTACTGTGCAGATGACATGACTAAATAACTGCTTACGTTAGTCCAAATCCTTGATATAATGATTACATCCTGCATGTATGTAATCATTAAAAAGGCATTTGTGGAGTTCTTACGATGGGCCAGAAAATGTGATAAGCACTGGGAAAGAAAGGAAAATTTAAGGCCCTAACCAGAGGCATTTGTAAGCTTATAAGAGGAATGCTCATCCCTTGGTCCCAGGTTTCTAATAGAAGTCTAGAGATTACAGAAAAGCTCACAATTAATTCTGCATGGGTGGAGTTCCCATGGGAGGAGTCAGTCAGATTAAAAAATGGCATTTTAGTAAGATGTTGACAAAGGATTAAAACCAAGGTTTGAAAGGTAGTATGGAAATAGAGAGTAAAAAAAATGAAGAGAAGTCAGAGGTAGGAAAGCAGGTATTATGTTTAGGATGTGTTCTGTGGTCTTGTGTGGAGACCAACAACAAGTAAAATGACTAGGCCCAACCTTTGCAGTTGAAATGTTATTGACAAGGGGTTGGAGATGTAGCTCAATGGAAGAGTACTTGCTTAGCATGTGCAATGCCCTGGATTAAAATATCCAGTACTGCATAAAATATTGTTCACAAAAACTATGTGAATTCTACCTACAACCTACAACCCCCTGTATACATTCAGAACCAACTTCCTGCTCAGTGAGGATTACTTTGCTAACTTGGGAAAGTTATAGCGCTTTGTCCTTGGATCAGAGGAGAACGAGGGGGAGAGGCTTCATCTCACACTTAACTGTCACAAGTTTACACAATTTGACATGTGAATCAATCACGCTTGGAACTTTAAAGCTTGAGAGAAGTAAGAACCCCAGGATTGACCAACACTCAAGGCACGCAGGACACATGCAGACAATTCTTAAGTCCAAGCATTTCCTCATATATGAAAGCAGCATGCCCCTAAAACTAGCACAAGCTCTTTGGAAGCAGCAGAAATAAAGTAAGACCAGCACTATTTGTTCAAGTATAGATTGTGTTTGCACATTCTATGGATGAGTGTTCTCAAAGATGAAACAAAAGGGAAGAGAGCCCTGAACTCCGTGAACAGAGTTGGAAGTTAAAGTGAGCAGAGATGGAGCCAATTGGTATGTTTTCTATCACAGATTAATTATGTTCATTCTCTCTCTCTCTCTCTCTCTCTCTCTCTCTCTCTCTCTCTCTCTCTCTCTCTCTCTCTCTCTCTCTCTCACACACACACACACACACACACATACACACACACACACACACACACACACACACACCTCAAACCATAAATCATGTCAACAGACTGTCAGGAAAGTAGAAGATAAATGACTTTGGACAACTGAGACTTTGCCCTGACAAACAGGACTTTGAAAGATCCAGGTTTAAGCCTAACTACCCGTGAATCTAACCAGCTGACCTTTCTTTATCATTCCTAACAAAAAGACACATGGGTAATCAAAGAACAGAGAAGAGTCAATTTTCTATCATCCTGACCTGTCCAATGGTTCCTGCGCTATGTCCTTTAAGATCCTAGTAGCTCAAAGCTGAGTGGCAAAAGCCCTCTTTTGTGAAATCTCACCAGGCTTAGACAGAACACTTGACATCATCATTTGCCAGCACAGCCCTTTATTTGCCATTTTACTCAGCACTTTATGATTTTATTCTTGTAATAATTCCGATTTGACACCGTGGGTAGAAATGTTTAAATGATTTAGTAATGCATTTCTATGTTTAGGGATGGAACAAAGTTTGAGAACAATTGAGAACTGGGATTAAAGTGAATAGGTAGAATTCACAAATGACTTGGAAATAAAAACAAAAATAATGATTTTTATTTTGTGCTAGTCCTTGTGACTTGAACTAAGGTTCTGTGCTCTGTCCTTTGCCTTTATTTTGCTCAAGGCTTGCACTTTACCAATTGAGCCACAGCTCCACTTCTGGCTTTCTGGTGGTTAATTGGAGATGAGAGTCTCATGGACTTTCCTTCCCAGGCTGGCTTCAAACTATGATCTTCAGATCTCAGCCTTCTGAGTAGCTAAGATTACAGGCATGAGTTACTGGTATCTAGCTTCAGTTATACTCTTTGAAGATGCTGATATAGATAAAGAAATCCAGTAACTTGCTCAATATTGTACAGTGTCTACATATCAGAGTCAGGCTTTACATGCATAGAAACTTAATCGGAAGGGATAGTCATTCATTTTTTTTTTCAGTCATGGGGCTGAACTCCTGGCCTGGGAGCTGTCCCTCAGCTCTTCAGCTCAAGGCTAGCGCTCTACCACTTGAGCCACAGTGCTACTTCCAGCTTTTCTGCTTATGTGGTGCTGAGGAATTGAATCCAGGGCCTCATGCATGCAAGGCAAGCACTCTACCACTGAGCCACCTTCCCAGCCCAGGTCACGCATTCTTTAGAGACTAGATTAGGGGGACTTGTTGGAATGTTGGGTATGATAAGAATAGAAACAAATATGTCTATAATGTTAAAAAATTAAATGATAGTAAAGCTAATTTCAGAGAGTAGCATCTCGATTCCACTAGGCCTATTATTTCTTGAAATTAGAGAATGGAAACTGAATGGAACAACAGGAATAGAGCTCTAGCCATTAATGCCTATCTGCCTGTCATGTCCTCCAGCTCTTCTCACTCTGTTATGTTTCCTGACCCTCTCTTTAGGCTGAGATACTTGCCAAGATGTTCCCTTTGCAAGGCCCACAGGCGCTGCAGATGCTAGAGAAATCCCTAAGGAAGAGCCTCCCTGAGTCCTTGAAGGTAAGGTCATTCTCAAGGACAAAGGATTGATGATCTATCTGCTGGCCACAAAACAGCAGTGAATGAGCAAGAAGATCTGCTGAGGGCTCTTCTGTGCCGGGCCCTCATTTTGTAGACTCTGGCTTAGTTGACATCAGCCCAGTGGAAGGCAGATGTGCTGCACCCGTGTAACTGAAGAAGAAATGGGGGCTTGTTTGTAGTGCTTGAGCAAAATTGTTTTGATGGCAAAGCGATTCCTTGAATCTAGTAGGATCTTTGCTGCATCATGACTGAAAGCCACTCCCTGTACTCTTCCAAGAATTATGTGGTAGAACACGGGAAGTTTTCCAGAGTTGCAAAGTTAGCAAAAATGAATACACGAATGTTTAATTTGTTTTCCTAAATAGTCACATGTCTGGTTAAGAGGTTGGCCACGTGACTCTTCCTTGGTCCTAGTAGTAAGGAATGTTTGTTGATTCTTCAATGATTATGTGTAATTTGGGGTAATTTCTTTTAGAATAGTGTAGTAGTAGTATCTTTGGAAACTTTATTTCATAATAACATATTGTAAGGAAAGTAGAATATTGTCAAATATAATATCTTTGTATCATATAAATAGTTACATATAGATAATTAGATAGTTATTAGCTAAAGATGTTAATTTTCTCAAAAGACAACAGGGGCTCAAAATACATGAGTCTAGTGGTGAATTAACTGAAAGGAAGAAATTAGATAAGCCCACAAGAATTATTAAAAGCTTCAACACTCCTATAGCATAGTTGAAAACGTAGCACATGGAAGATTTAAACAACATAGGAACCAACTCAAATTGATATTTAAAACATAATCTCCTCACCAGTAGCAGAATATGTTTTATATTCAAATAGTCATACAATATTCACCAAACTAATTAGAATGTTTGCAAATATTTCCAACCACAGCTAAATAAGCCATGCTTCAAAGTCACAAAGAATGTTAGAATATGTCAGTTTAGTGAAAAAAATTATAATATTTTAGTGTGTGAGATGAATTTGATAATTGAGAAATAGAT
Organism: Dipodomys merriami; assembly: GCF_024711535.1. Taxonomy (NCBI): domain Eukaryota; kingdom Metazoa; phylum Chordata; class Mammalia; order Rodentia; family Heteromyidae; genus Dipodomys; species Dipodomys merriami. The sequence continues at coordinate 2,617,290 of NW_027203493.1, forward strand.
AGCATTAATTACATATATGAAAAAAAAGGTTGCTGGGTACTGGTGGCTCCTGCGTGTAATCCTAGTTACTCAGGAAGCTGAGATCTGAGGATCATGGTTTGAAACCAGCCTGGGTAGCAAAGTCTGTGAGACTCTTCTCTCCCATTAACCACCAAAATGCCAGAAGAGGAGCTGTGTCTCAAGGGGTAGAGTGAGTGGAAGCCTTAAACAACACCAAAAAAACAAAATCCAAAAAACCAAATGCAGGGATAGCACCTAGTTCCTGAATTTAAGACCCAAGACAAGCACAAAAATAAGTGAGAGAGAAAAATATTTTAAATAAGCGATTTTAACCAGGTATCAATTTCTCCCACCCATAATCCTATCTACTCAGGAGGCTGAGGCCTGAGGATGGCAGTTCAAACCCAGTCCCGGAAATAAAGTCCATGAGATGCTGATCTCCAGTATGCTATTCAGAAAAAGCCGGAGTGGCACTGTGGCTCAAAGCGGTAGAGCAATATTCTTGAGCAAAAGAGTTCAGGGAAAGGGCTCAGGCCCCCAGTTCAAGCCCTGCTACTGTCCAGAAAAGAAAAGAAAGAAAGAAATTTTAGTTTCTTTGTTTAAAACTAGGAAAAGATGAGTAAAGTTTAGCAAGGAGACTAAAAGAAATCCAGGAATTTTGAATAGAGAGAAACAGGAAAGGAAACTATACACTCAACATTTGTTTCTTTGAAAGAGTTCAATAATGGTTGTTGATAATGGTTGTAATCAACCCTGATGAAGAAACAGAGAAGACAAAGATGCCCCATACCAATATCAAGAATGAAATAGAAGGCATTACAGTATATGCAACAGATTAATATTAGAGATACAATAAGGATATACTCCTATCAACACCATAGTCATAGATTTCACAATGTATTCTGGGAAATGCACAAATTACCAAAGGTCATCTGAAGAAAAATAGACAACTTAAATTGCCCTACAACTACAAAAGAAAATATTCTACCAAAGAAAATTCCATATCCAAATGGCTTCATTGGCAAATTTCTTCAGCACATGTAAGAAAGAAACAATCCAAGTCTATACAAACACTTTCAGGAAAGAACAGAGGAGTAAACACTGACAAGTCCATTTTATACAGCCAGGATTACCCTGAAAACTAAACTAGGAATAACTTTAATGAGAAAACTACAAGCTGGCATGGTGATACATACCTTTAGTCCCCATATCACAAGAAAAGGAGAGGGGCCAAAGGGGAGAACAGAGAGAGAGAGAGAGACAGAGAGACAGAGAGAGACAGAGACAGAGACAGAGAGAGACAGAGACAGAGACAGAGAGAGACAGAGACAGAGACAGACAGAGACAGAGACAGAGATAGAGAGAGACAATATCTCAATCATCGAACTTATATCTATCTAGAATCCATCTTCATATTAACAAACACAAATGCAAAAATAATTTTTAAAAGTATCAAGTCAGATATAGTAATATGTAAAAAGAATAACACATCATAACTACCAGGTATTTATCTGGAGAATTCACGGAAGCATCAACGTTCAAAATTCAAACAGTATGAGTCACTCTATCAACAAAGTAATGAAGGAAAAAAAACATTTGATCATTTCTTGATCAGGACAGAAAAAGCAGCAGGAAAAATGTAATATTCTTCATGATTACAAAACTGTCAGAAAGCTAGGACACAAAAGGGAGTCTTACAGTCAACCCTTAACAAAGCATGTGGGCAAAATGCACAGTTAATATAGTAAAAGATTGATCATTTCCTTCAGGATAGACTGCCAGGTGAACTGTCTTCCTTCATTCTCTTTATACCTCATGACACTGGTTCTAGCCAATATAAAAATCAATAAAAAGAAGTATTAGGAATATATATATATATGTATATATATATTGTGATTGGAAAGAAATACAGCAGTCTATTCATAAATTGTCTAAGGTATATAATCCTCAGGATTCTACACACCAATATTTAAAATGCAAGTAAGCTGACCAAGATGGCAGGATTTGAGATCAACATGCAAAACAGCAGAAATTACTTACCTATTTAATTCAAATTTAATCTCTATGTAAAAGTAAGATTCTATACCATTTTGCAATAACACTCCCCATAAAGTACCCTCCAAACTTTAGGTCTGAGCCCCTGTTAATTTACATTTGTTGTTAAGACCTCATATTTCTGGATTGTTGCAGCAATGTGAGGTTGATGTGTTTAGTTATTATGCTGATGTCAGATGGACCTGGAATAGCACATTCTTCCCTTGGGCTGACTTTTGCTGGCACTCCAACACATTGTTTGTGGACTAAGGCATAGACACTTTGTGTCATACCAAGTCACTGATACATCTGACTGCAGAATCATAGCTCAGCTGTTTAGAAGGCAGAGTCCAGAATTGCATTTCTCTAACTCAACAAATTCACTCTTTCCTGGGCCACATTGCACAAGTTCAACAACTGTGCTTCTTCAAAATTTTTGCATGTAAAACAAGTAAGATCCTAAAGTCAATATTTTGGCTAGACCTATCTACCTCAGACTCATGAAAGTTTCAGGTAGAGAAATATGTGTCTAGTCCAGCCTGAAGGAGAGTCTGTCTCAAGAGTGAATTCTGGTTTCTCTTGCATGCATACTCTATGGCTGCCATAAGCAAAGAAAGGAAGAGTGATTTGCACTCATGTTTACCTTCTTGAAGTACTTATGAACATCACTGGTCCAAATTCAAATGTTCGAATAAAGTAATCACATTTCCCCCCAAATACATGGAGCTTTCATTGATGATGAAACATTTGTGAAGGTCTTATAAATTTAGTAAGGTCAAAGTTCTTGTTTTACCATAGTCTTTCACATAAACACTTCAGGAAGGAAGATACAGTGTCTTTACATTAGGTTTAGTCTGTGATCATCAAAATGTGTGTTGGATTTCATTGATCCTTGATTGTGGACATCCAGGCATGAACTGAGGTGCTGTGTTTCCAACTGTATGTGGGTTCTGAGGAGCACCCTGGTGTACACTGCTGCGCCTTCTCAGCCCCCTGACTAGAGCCCCTTTCCAGTTAGGAGGAGCGCATCTTCAGAGTCTCACTGTTCCTCTTAGGGGCACTGGTGCTCCATAAAGTTACTACACAGGTACTGTGTGATTTCTGTAGTGCGCATTCTGTCCTTATGAGATAAGTAGGAGATAAGTTTTTTTGTTTTTGTTTTGTCTGTCATGAACTCTGGGCCTGGACATTGTCCCTCAGCTCTTCAACTCAAGGTTAGCGCTCTACCACTTGAGCCACAGGGCCACTTGGGGCTTTTTCTACTTATGGTGCTGAGGAATCGAACCCAGGGCGTCATGTATGCACTCTACTACTACTGAGCCCTCTTGCCAGCCCAGTAGGAGGTAACTTTTATAGAAAGTAATTTACATACATGATAAAAGGACATTTTTTTAGGAGTCAGATGGCTTTGACACAGAAGTGATCCTTGAATTTGTTATTGTAGGCATATAAATATATATATATATATATATACATATATATATGTATATGTAATTCTTTTCTTTTTATGCTGGTTGTGGGGCCTGAACTCTGAGCCTGGGTACTGTCCCTCAGCTCTTCAGCTCAAGGCTAGTGCTCTACCACTAGAGCCACAGCACCACTTCTGGCTTTTTCTATGTTATGTGGTGCTGAGGAATCAAACCCAGGGCCTCCTGCATGCAAGGCAAGCGCTCTACCACTGAGCCACCTTCCCAGCCCTGTAGGCATATTTTTAATAACACAAGCAAAATGGTCCTTGAAGAATTAAAGTAAAATATCAAAGGATATTGATGTAATCTGAAATAAGAGGTAATAAATTAAATTATATATTATGTATTACAGTATATATAATATATAATATAATAAATATTCTGCAGGGCTTTTGGATTTAGTTTAGGGGAAGAGTGCTTGCCTAGCAAAGTACAAAGGCCTGAGACTAGACCTCAGCACCAAAAATTTAAAAAAAGACCTGAGGCTTGATTACATAGGTTTGTGTTAATTGGTGCAGAAATAGGTTCACATATAGTTTATGCTGAAAAATAGATTTTTAAGCTAGTGTATATTAGGTAATCTTATTGTGTATGGCAATATACGGAAGAAAATGGAAAGGCATAAAAGTAAATTCTGCACTATAAGAGTGATTATTTTATTTATCTGGATATTTAGCTATATGCATGTATACCCATATATGATATATAACATATTGACATGTACAATGGGGGAGGACAGGGTAACTAGATGAACATATCCAGAGATGCACTGGATTTGAATTGCACTGCACATAAGATCCATGCTGAATGAGATTTCAGCAGATCTTCTTGCACGAACAGAATAATCGAGCAAGTGTGTCAGATAATGGGTCTTTTCATTTGTTTTACAATAATCAATCTGTATGTACCCCCAAGCCACTTTTTTGGAGACATTCAGTACACACAGAAAGAGTTAGTTAAAAGTAAGACTCACAAGGATCACATCCAACTACTATCCTGTGGTAGGCAATATTTATTTAGATAAGCCATATTTAGCATGGTTATTAAACAGTTCAAAGAGCTGCCAAGGAACACACTTAAAAAAACACCTACGTAAGAAATAGGACACAGGGCTGAGAAAGTGGCTCAGTGGTAGAGCACTTGCCTTGCATGCATGAGGCCCTGGGTTCGATTCCTCAGTACCACATAAGCAAAAAGAAAAAAGCCAGAAGCAGTGCTGTGGCTCAAGTGGTAGAGCGCTAGCCTTGAGCTGAAGAGCTGAGGAACAGCACCCAGGCCCAGAGTTCGGGCCCCACAACTGAACCAAAAAAAAAGAAATAGGACACACACACACACACACAAAAAGAAAGAAATAGGACACACTTGGCCTCTACATTAAGAAAGAAGAGAGAGGAAAAACTTATGCCATTTACAAAATATACCACTTCTTGGCAAAACTGGGAAGAGCTGACGATGGGCAATAATTCACATGTGAAACAGGAGCTCGTGACATTTATTTATTTTCTGCTTACTAAGTTTTCTCATGTATTCAGTGAGCATGACAGAATATGTCTCATTTATGTGGAGGGTCATAGCAATGTGAAAAAGAACAGTACTGACTTTGTGGAATATCTCTACAATCTTCTATACTCATAACAGAGTCATTCTTTAGCATACATTTCTGTCTTGACCAAAGTACCAGTTCATTTCCAGCAGAGTGTCTAGTGAGCATCACTGTTGCATTGGTGCACCCTTTGTCCCACTGGCTCTGTGATTCCCGTTCCCTTCCCCCAATCAGAGAAACTTGTATTCAAGACAAAGGGCACAGAAATGAAAAGCAGTGACATCAGGGAATAAACCAAACGGAAAAAAACAAAAGAAAAAAAGAAATAACTGCAAATAGTACAATAAAAAACCTTCTTGTTTCCATTTCCTGGAGTTCATTTCAATAAGCATCAATCAGCATCATTTTATATGGTCATAGGCATATACCTATATATTGCACTATTGTTGGCCTCTCCTAAGAATATTCTAGACATATTCTAGTTATTATGAATGAGTGAGACCAGCAGCAATGATCTTGATGAAGTGATCATTTTACCTCTTGTGTGTAAAAGGACAAAAGGGTTACATAGTAATCCTATTTTAAATTTCTCTATAATTCTCTAAGCAATTTTTTTACAATGAGTCTATCAATCTACGTTTCTACCAACAGCGTACACGAGTTTCCTTTCACCACTTTTGTAAACACTTGTTGTCTGTTTATTTGTGAGTCAAATGTTGGTTGTAATGAATATCTCAATGTGGTTTTCATTTACATTTTCCTGTACATTAATTTATACTCGATAGGTACCCAAGAATAGTATAATAGGGTTATAAGGAAGGTCTACTTTTTTTTTAAGCTTTTTGATGAACTTCATACTGATTTCCTAGCAGTTTCACTAGTTTGCTTTCCTACCAGCAGCGTTTGAGGGTCTGAATCCTCCCCAATAATAGTGTTCTTTGTTTTCTTGATACTAACTGCGCTAATTAAAATGAGATGGAATCTTAGTGTAGTTTGGCTTCACGTATCCTTTACGGCTCAGGATGTTGAATATTGTGTTGTTTATCGGCCATTTGTATTTCTTCGGAGGACTGGTTAACTCATGTTGCTCACTTATTACCTGGATTATTTGTGCTTTTGGTGCATTTCTTTTTAGCTCTCTGTTTTTGATATTAATCTCTTATCCAGCAAATAGCCCATCTCTACTCTGTGTCCTCTCCTCATTCTGCTTATTGTTTCCTTTGATGGATGGAAGTTTTTTTTTTTTTAATTTCATGCATTTCTACTTTCAGTTCCTGTTCTTAGGTCCTGAATGAGTAAAATCCTATTAATAGAACACCTGCCTAGGCTTACATCTTCGAGAGTTTTCCTATAACAAATTTTAATTCAATATTCGTCAAAGTGCCCTTCACAAAAAGAAAAAAATGGACCCTAAAATTCAAGTGGAAGCACAAAAAAGTGCTGAATAGCCTAAGTAACCTTAGAAAAAAAGATCAATGTTTGTTCTCTCTCAGTTCTAGATGTCCAATTATACTACAGAGCCATAGTTATAAAAGCAGCATGGTCCTGGCACAAAAACATATGATAAATGAAACAGAAAATCTAAACCTAAGGAATTCATGGAGAGGTGAAGTTGTTGGGAACATATTGTAAACATGTGGAAATTGAACAATGAAATCTTCCTCTGTATAATTGATGTAATCTAATAAAAACTGAAGAAAGAAGCTCCCTACATTTTATAATTTAAAAAATTGAAGAATGAACATGCTCAGGACTTAAGTACTTCTAACTTCACCACACTAACCTCAGTTTCTTTCTTTATAAAAGTGAGATGAACAGGTCTTCTCACCAAATTATTGCTAACTGAATTTTCCAAGTTAGCAGGAGAGAGGAACTAGCTTATTCTAAAAGAAAGAAGGATCTTCACTTAACATCCCTGGCCATAAAGGAAATAAAAATGAAAACAACACTGAGATTCCATCTCACCCCAGTAAGAATGGCCACCATCAAGAATACAAAGAATGAGAAAACCATCTGGTTATAATGTGAAGATATAATGGTAGATGAACAGATACAATAAGATATTCCATATATATAATGATTTCAGCTGTTTATGTATGTATATGTGCATGCATTTCAGTATGCACACAGCAATGTATACAAAATTGAATATTAATTTAGCTCTCAGAAATAAATTGCTTTTTCAATTCATGAGCAAAACTGAATATATTGACTTTTTTGTCAATCTAATTTAAAACTCCATCTCTTTCAAATAAATATTATTATAATTCAAAAAAAATAGAAAAAATAGATACTGGTATGGATATGGAGGAAAAGGAACCCTAATACACTGTTGATGGGAATGTAAGCTGGTGTGCTCACGATGGAAATCAGTTTGGAGATTCCTTAAAACAAACAAACATAGAAGACCTACCGTATGGTCCAGTGATACCCCTTTACCCATTTATCCAAATATCAGATTAGGATGCAATAAAGTTACTTGCACAACCATGATCATTGCTATACTATTCACCATAAGCACCATATAGAAATATCCCAGATACCCTATAGTAGACAAATGGATCAAGAAAATGTGGTACAGATATACAACAGAGTTTTACTCATCCATGAAGAAGAATGGCATTTCACCATTTGCAAAAAAATAGATGGATCTGAAAAAAAAAAAAAAAGATGTTAAGTGAAGTCACCCAGGCCCAGAGAGACAGAAGATGTGTGTTTCTTCGATGTGGAAGTTAGATCTAATTTACAAACATGTAAGTAAGCGTATAGAGGGCCACAGGCATATGTGCACAAATGTATTAAGTATGTGTGATATGTGCAGGGAAGAATTTCAATCATGTAACTCCTTTGACCAGCCTTCAGCCTAACAAAATGATACCAGGAAGCTGGATAAGGTCAAGGGGAATGGGGGGGGGGAGAAGTAGATAAATGAAGAAAAAAAAGAGGTGAGAATGCAGTCATCCTATTAAATATATACGTGAAAATGGAGCTAGGAAAGTTGAGGGGAAGGGCTAGGTTGGAAGAGATGGGGGAGAATGATGAAAGGGTTGACACTGAGGAAGAGGCCTTGAGTTCACAAACTGCCATGTTGAATTGAAACCCCTCTGTACAGCTACTACTTAAAGATAATAAAATAATTAGCCGGCGCCAGTGGCTCATGCCTATCAACCTAGCTACTCAGGAGGCTGAGATCTGAGGTTCAAAGCCAACCCAGGCAGAAAAGTCCCTATGAGACTCTTAATCTCCAACAAACCATTTGAAAACCAAAAGCGGTGCTGTGGCTCAAGGGATAGAGTGCTAGCCTTGAACACAAAAAGGTTCAGGGACCTCAGTGCCCAGGTGCTGAGTTCAAGCCCCACAACCAACAAAAAAAGATAATACAATAATTAATAACAACAACAACAACAAAAGATCTTAACAGCATCAGTAGCTCCAAGCAAATACTTTCCTCTTTTGTCTGTTTGTAAGAGAAAAGAGTCAGTAGGGAACCATGCAAATCAGACCTCGTTCCAATCAACAAACCCTGCCACTGAGACGCTTGAGAACAGGAAGGGGAGGGAGCAGACAGGGCCAGTTCAACCGGATCCTCCTTGCAGTGTCCAGATGCCGGTTTCATACAGCTTTGGTTTGCACAGTGGGGACAAAGAGCAGGGCAGTGTTTGGGAGAGAAATTCAAAGGGCCCGTGGCAGCGTCCTGGCTTTGTAGAGCCGACTCCTGCAATAAATAGGAGCTTGACTCGCTGCCATTGGAGCTGATCTCCAGACATCCTTCCAGCTCCGTGCAAAGTCCGGATTGCAAGCCTCAGCTCAGAGACCCGGGAGGACGCACACCACGACTCCTCATTCTCATTCTCCCGTGGCTGCTGAACTGATCTCACTGGAAGGGAATCTTTTTTCCTAGACGTGGGATCCCAGGGACGTCCTTGGAGACTGGTGTGGCTGCAGCTTTTCAGGTGATGTCGTAAAGCAGCAGAGGTGTGGGTCATAGACAGGACTGAGGGTCAAATGGATGACGCGAGAGACCCAGGCATTGAAATTGTTTTGTGTGTAGGATTCACGCTAAGTGAACAGATTTTGGCTGTTCTGACAAAAACAAGTAAGCAAACCCAAATATCCCCACGCAAACAAATACATGAAACCGGTATTGATTGGTTTCACTTTGGGAACTCACTTTTATGCTCATTTAAAATCATGTGGTATACTTGAAAGAAACATCCTAGCATTTTTTTTTTTTTTAAGAATAAAAGATAGTCATTGAGCCAGGAGCTGGTATAATCCCAGCTACTCTGGAGGCTAAGATCTGAGGATTGCTGTTTAAAGCCAGCGCCGGGCAGAAAAGTCTGAGACTTTTCTCTCCAATTAGCCACAAAAAGTCAGAAGTTGAGCTGTGCTCAAGAGGTAGAGCGTTAGCCTTAAGTCCAAAGCACCCAGGCCCTGAGTTCAAGCCCCTGGATTGACAAAGGACTCAACTCAGAATATTCACATTTAGTTATTTATGGTTAGAATGTGTGGGCACAGGGAAAAGAGCAAATATAATTTAAGAAATGTATGTCTGGGCCTGAACTAGTATATAAATGAAGAAGGATTGAGACTTTCTGGGAACAAGTGGGAAAATGGAGAAACGACTATGTAGAGATGCTGTAAATATTATAATTAATTTTTCTGGTTACATCATATGGTATGCATTGTTTTATTTCTTTGCATGACTGGTGAGAAGATAGTTAAGCTCAAAGTCAGAGAAGAAGTAACAGAAAACAGACCAGATTAATTGTTCATTTACATCATACAAGCTCATTTTATGATGTAACTTTTTAACCTGTAATTCCAGCTTCATCATATTTGTGTTTACCTATGTTCTCTTTTGAATTGTACTTAGACTCTATATGTTGCATTTTAGGTCCTGTATTTTCCATCTCTAATGCTTTATCAAATGTCCATACGTACTATGTACTATGCCTACGTGTTTGACATGAATGTGTTAAAGGTTGCATTGCCCTATTAGTGGTTATATTTTACATGATCTCTTCTTATTTCTAGATACTAGAATTTTGTTATACAAGAAGAAAAGAGCAAGGGTCAGCAAAGTTAAGGCTGGTAGAATGACTTATTTCTATAATCTTTGCTATTCAGGAGGTAGAGGACAGGAAGATCATAGTTCAAAGCCAACACAGGCAACAAGTTGGTGAGACCCTCATTTCAAACAACCACCCAGCATTGTGCTTCCTCCTGTCAGCCCAACTATGACAAGATCCCAGCTCTTAGGATCTTAGTGTAGGCCGGCCCAGGCATATGTGCAAGGCCCTATCCTCACCTAAAATAACTGAAAGCATTGTTTGCCTATTCCCTACTAATTTCTACAATATGCATCACAGATCCAAAAATGAGGCTAAGAGATGATGTTGGGCTGAAAAATGAAGCCAGCCTTAGTGGCAGGACAAAAGCAGCAGCTTTTGTAATAATTTAGTAATAATTTTAAGGAAGGGCCTTTATCTATGTTTAGAATATGTTCAAATGCCCTAACGTGAAGACATTGCATAAAATGGGCATGGTGGTGCATACCTGTAATCTGAGTAACCCAAAATGCAGAAGTAAGAGGATTCCAAGTTGAGGCCGGACTGGACAAAGTCATTGATAATCTATCTTGAAAATGTAGCTCAAGTGACAGAGTGCTTATCTAGACGGTACAAGGTTGGGGTTACTCCTCAGTACCGAAAGAGCAAAAACAAGGCTCATCTAAACAATACTCAGCATTTTAACCCAAGTGAGGAAAAGAAGAAGGAACAGGAGGAGGAGAGTAATCATAGTAATGGAACAAACAATGTCATCAGTGCTTTCTATATAGCTAAAGCTTCCCTGAGCATCTTGTATGTAGGCCCTCCATGTATTGCTCATGAAAATTCTATGAAGTCAGTGCTATTATCCCATTTACCTTTGATGAAAACATAGCACAGACAGGCTAAGCAGTGTTCCCAGGGTTACACAGCTTGTTCCTAAAGGAGCTAGGATAATCACCCACACCAACTAACATTCAGGAGACACATGTCTTTAAAGTAGACAGGTGAATCTGAAGTGAAAACTAACCAGCTGGAATTCCTTCAAGAGTAAGCATGGGCTGAGAGAAATGTAGAAAGAGATCTTTGTGCTTTCTGCTCCCTCTACCCCATCTTGTCTTTCTTCAGAGTCGATGAGGATGTCCAGGAAGACCCAGTAAAGGAGGACTTGGCTCATAATACAGCACTTGCTACTTTGGTCGCTGAATTCACTCCAGCTCTTCTCATTCCTGGATGTTCCTTGGTCATCTCTAGGCAAAGGCATTTTCTTCCACCATGTTGTTGTTGCAAGGTGCCCAGATGTTGCAGATGCTGGAGAAAGCTCTGGTGAAGAGCCTCCCCGAGTCCTTGAAGGTGACAATAAGAACGAAATGCTGAGGGAACCCCAGGGAAACTTGCTGTGAAAAAGATTCACATTGATGTCAGGAACCATCCCATAGTTACTCCCCTTGAATTTGCAGAAATCTCTACTTAATATTTGGTATGAAGTCCTTGTCATTGATTAAAAAAAGACCACATAATGGATGCTGTTGGGCCCCAGTGGCTCACCCCCATAATCCTAGCTATGAGGAGGCTGAGATCTAGGGATCATGGTTCAAAGCCAGCCCAAGCAGGAAAGTCCATGAGACTCTTCTCTCCAACGAACTTCCAAAAAGTAGGAAGTGGTACAGTGATTCAAGTGGCAGGGTGTTAGCCTTGAGCGCCCAAAGCCCAGGGAGAGTGCCCAGACCCAGCATTCAAGCCCCAAGAAAGGAAAAAGAAAGAGAAGGATGCGGAGTTATTTGATAAATATCCCACCAATAATGAGGTGTAGAGGAATGATATGATCACCTGCTTTTTTTTTTTTTTTTTTTTGGTCTGGGTGATGACCAAAGAAATCCTTCCCTTGTTCTCTTTCAAGTCCTTAATAGCCTTGAACTTTGCCCAGAGATTTTCTTCAAAATCAATTGAGGGTACATATTATCATTTAATGTGTTTATTCCAACGGACCACTTGCCAGGTGAGAGGTTAACCATCATACTAGTGCCCTTGACTTTAGCTTGCTTTCTGTTTTTACTGCAATTGCCCAATTGCTCCAACCTTAATATGTATTGGGCTGCTGTGGGAAGCAGGCTGTTAGTACATTTCTTAACCTCATTGCAATTGTTTGGAAATCTTTGGGTTGAGTACAATAAATAACATAAATGCTTATATCCTCAACTAGGCAAGAAACACTCTAAGTAGATTCAAATTCTTGCTCTTATTTTTCATCAACAATAAAAAAGGGCATGCCCATACTGGTGAAATCTAGGTATAACTCTCTGGGTGGTATGTGTATTTAAAAGAAAACCATTTCTGGATTTGTATTATTCTATACCACATATTCTATAAAATGGGGAAAAATAACATATCTTGGTAATTTGATTTTTTTTTAAAGTTAGTTGTATGCCTCCGGGTATGAATAGGAGAAAGCTTAGAAAGAAAAGGACTGGAAACAATATTAAATCCTACAATAAAGTAAGATTGATTATATTGGAGTCTTTACTCCTTGCATTATGAGTCACATTTGATGGAGAAAGTGTCCATCAAATTCAGGTTGAAAAAGGAAAGTAGTACATGCAGATTGTTGGATTTAGATAATCAAGATAGCTCTTTTCTATCACAAAATGCAGCAATTTCATAGAAACATTTCTTCTCATTGAACAGCGCACTTTGACATTCCTTCTGCATAAACTTACCTTGTCCCCTTCCTTGGGGTCCGGCAGGTGTATGGTACTGTCTTCCACATAAACCATGGAAACCCATTCAAGCTAACGGCCCTTGTAGACAAATGGCCTGATTTTAATACAGTGGTCATCCGCCCTCAGGAGCAGGTAAGTGCCAAATGTGGAACACGTATGTTTCTGTGTTCATGTGTGCTATGAGCCTACCACATGTCTGGTGAGATGGCAAAACTTGTGGACACAAACATGAATCACCATAGTGGCAAAAAGGTCCTGTCTTCCCTACATCCTAGAGGAAAAGACAGATGAATGCCAACTTGATGTAGGAAGGAATGGATCTATACAAGGTAGAGAACATTAGTCCAATGAAAAGAGGATTAAGCGGTAGAAAGCTAGGGGTAGAGGTCTCAGGATAATGTCCCAGGCTTTTCTTGGTAGAGATTCCATCCAAGCTTTGTCTCTCAGGTAAAGTTATTTTTGTGAGACCGGCAGGGGGATGTGTACCTTCAAATGGGAGATCCTGGAAAGAGCAAAAAGAACACAGAGCAAGGCTGCAACAAAGGGCTGAGCTACAAGGCTGGAATTTCCAAACGCAACAAGGAGAAAGACTTAAAATTGATGAAGCTATGTAGTTAATACAATTATTCACAGATAAAACGTCATGATCTTGTTTTTAAGGATTGAAAACAAACTGGCACACGTTAGTTGTACAAGGGCTAATTTCATTGTGACATGCATGCCTGTGTCCAGATCAAACCCACCCCTTCTATCACTCTACCTTCTCTCTCCTTTCTAAAATGATTTCAACAGGTTCCATTGTTCTGTTTTCACATATGCCAAGAAAGTATTTCAAACACATTCACCCTCCTTCACCCTTCCCATCGGCCCTTCCTCTTCACACTGCCTCTGAAGACAGCTGATTTGCCATTTATTCAGTTTTAATTTTAGTGTGTGTTAATGGCATTAAAGGGCATTGGTACTCACTGGGATCCCACAGAAGCAGAGAGAATATGGAAGTTATCAGAGGTTGGAGCATTTGTGGAAGACTGGAATCATGTTAGGATACAAAATTACAGTTAGAGCCTTGGTGGCTTGTGTCTGTAATCTTAGCTACTCAGGAGACTGAGATGTGAGGATCATAGTTCTAAGCCAACCAGGGTAAGAGTCTGTGAGACTCATCTCCAATTAAGCACCAGAAAACTGGAAATGGCACTGCGACTAGCCTTGAGCGAAAAACACAGGGACAGCGCCCCATCCTTGAGTGCAAGCCCCACAACCAACAAGGAAAAAAATTACAGTTCAATAAGAGTCACAGGATTAAGACACACATGCAGTATAGTGTGGTGACTGTAGTTAAGAGGTGTTTTGTTCTTGGAAAATATGGAGTGGATATAATAAAATATTCTCTTCAGAAAATTCCTAACTGTGCAGAAAAGTATAAACTACTTAGAGCTAGACTTATATATTCCACAATGTACATGAACAGCTTTGAGTTGCATAATGACTTTTCAGTCAATGATGGGCCACATCCAGTGGTCCCATCAGAACATATTAACTAGTGACGTGGGATCTATTTGATTTTGTATAAACACAACATGTGATATTGTGTGATGTGGCAAATCACTTTACTCATTTCTCAAAACACATTTTCACTGTTTAAAAATGCAGCACTATATTTTAAAATGTGTAGATGATGAATACTTTCAACTTTGTCTATGACTTGAAAAAAGTCAATTATAAACTTTAAAAAGGTATAAAATAAAAACGAGTAGAACATAAAATACAAATATGGTATTATAACTAATATGAATTCAAGACACTGAAAAATCACTACACTGAAGAACGGATTAAGTAAATTCACCTTCATGGTCAAACTTTCACTGAAATAAAATGATTTGATCTTTCATAAATGATCTTGACCAAGAAAATACACTGCTGACTTGGGATTATATTTTTGTGCAGCATTTCACAATGATCTTCAAAAAGAATTACATTTCTATCTTAGTGATGGCACCATTTGTTTCTACTTCTTTTGGCAGAATAATTTTATCTAGAATTTAATACGTTGAATGTATTCTTTGAATATTATGTTTCCTTTCCTCAAGTATAATTCACACAGTTTTCAAAGAAAGCTTTTCTAATTGGTTTTCATCTTTGGTTTTTATTATACATAGCTACAGATTTTAATTCAGTTATATGTATCAAATTTAATACCATCGTGAACATAGTTCATGTGTTCTTCAAGCATTTGAATTATAAACTTTTTTTACGTGCAACAGAAATTTTCCTTCATCAGCTACTTTTCTTCCCATTGAGGATGATTAACATATAGCTGTGACTTTGATTTGCAATGCTTATGTAATAAATGCATAGTGGATAATCTTGTTGGATGCTCAGATCTCTCAGCTCATGATTTATGACTCCAAAAGAATTCTGCTCCACCAATGGAAGTCCCAGTATTTTTGTTACATGATGTACAATGTCCAACCATATAGCGATACAATCAGAAATTAAAAGGAAGGCGTTTTATACTCCCTTTCCAAATGATTGCAGGCGATGACAGATGACCATGATCACTACACCAATACTTACCAGATCTACTCCAAGCACCCTCAAAACTGTCAGGAATTCCTGGACTCTCCAGACGTCATCAATTGGAGACAGCACTTTCAGATTCAAAGTAAGTAAGGGGGAACAAGATGAAACTAGCTCACTTGATGTAGCCTGGTGGCCTCTCTGCGTTATTTCTTTCTGCTAAGCTCTGGATCCATAACTCGCAGTCCATGTTCAGTTTCAGCTTCATCTCTGTCTACAAAGTGTGTGTGTGTGTGTGTGTATATGTGTGCCTGTAGAATCTTCAAATACTGCACAGAATGGGTTTCATACAGAGGCACAAAAATTCCCATTGCCAAGAGTTGTTTTTTTTTTTTTCTTTTTTTGGTTGGTTGTGGGACTTGAACTCTGGGCCTGGGCGCTGTCCCTGCGCTCTTCAGCTCAAGGCTAGCGCTCTACTGCTTGAGCCACAGTGCTACTTCCAGTTTTCGAATGGTTTATTGGAGATAAGAGTCTCATGGACTTTCCTGCCTGGACTGGCTTTGAACCATGATCCTCAGATCTCAGCCTCCTGAGTAGCTAGGATTACAGGCGTGAGCCACCGGCGCCTGGCCCCATTGCCAAGAGTTAATGGCCTGCTTTTCAACTATATCCAGAATCCATAGGATGATTGAGTGCTAGAAGAGTGATTCTCCACTGTCCTCCCATTCCAGAGTAAGAATGACAGCTCATTGTGTCCCAGATCACCTCCCAGATCATACTTATTGTCAAGATTACAAGCATGCTCTCTAAGACACCATCTATATGTACGACTTTATTGAGGTGACCTGTGTAAAAATCAAGGGTTATAATGTCACTAGCACAATGCCTAAAAAGCAAAGTCAAGTGGCAAATTAAATGATGTGAGGAGGAAGAGTTTAGTGTCTGCTAATTGGGAGGTTCCAGTTAGTAACTCTTGCATAGCACACATCATCATTAACTGTATCAATCTATCGGGCTCCATACGCAGTTTCTCGGCTGGTAACTCAGGATATACGTAGGCAGTTGATAGACTCAACCCTGATTGCTTTGTGGTGGCCTCAGTCACACATCTGAATGGTGGTCCAGACTGTCAGTCAAGGCTAGTTGTTGGCAGTGATGAAAACATGATGATGACCTGTGTCTCCAGCATGCTAGCTTAGGTCCATGTTTGTAATGCAGGTCTCAAGATTACCAAACGGAAAAACAGGGAAAGTTCCAAGAGACAACACTTTTAAGGCTCTCCCTGAATTGCAATTACTCTTGGCACTGGTGAATGCAAGTCACACAGCCCAGGTCAGATGCAATGCAAAGATGTATCCAGGGAGTGGCTATAAGGAATATGGTTACATTGTGACTCATTACTGCAACAATCTATCACTCAGAGAATTGGGCTCAGTAGATACTCGCTACTATTTTTTTTTTTTATAACACATCATCTTTGATGTTCAAAATGACACGTTTGTGTAGTCCAGAAACCTCAGTGCTAGCCTTTGAATGGTCACTAAAAACATGATTCTGAATGATGTGTTTTTGATGTAATTTTCTTGCTTTTTTTTTTTTTTTGGTTAGTCATGGGGCTTGAACTCTGGGCCTGGGCACTGTCCCTGAACTCTTCAGCTCAAAATGAGCAGTTTACCATTTGAGCCCTAGCACCACTTCTGGTTTTTTGATGATTAATTGGAGATAAGAGTCTCACAGACTTTCCCGCCTGGACTGGTATTGAACTGTGATCCTCAGATCTCAGCCTCAGGAGTAGCTAGTATTATAGGTTTGAGCCACTGGTGCCCAGCTGGTGTGTGTGTGTGTGTGTGTGTGTGTGTGTGTGTGTGTGTGTGTGTGTGTGTGTGTGTGTGTGTGTGTGTGTGTGTGTGTGTGTGTTTAAATTTATGCATGACAGGAAAATTACATAAACCCCAACTATGTGACCATAAGGTTTTCTCACTTAAATCTAATGACACTTTCTCCTCCACTGGAAAGCTCCTCCCTGGAATGTATTTAAACCCTTATGTGACTTCTTATGAACTCATAATGCGTTGCCTTATAAATCCATCTAGGTACGCAGTCCAGCCTGGATGAAGTGATACAAAACTTTGCAACCATTAAATCTTTCAAAGTCACCTATTCAAATAACCTTCTATATATGACGTCGGAGACAGTCAACAAACTGATTCCTTCTCTGATGGACACAAAGAATTTACCACCCACTGGTGGCAAGCCAAAGGCCATGTGAGTGTGATGAAATCCATTCAGTACTACTCACCCCTCCTCACTGAACTCCCACTACCGAATTTCAATCTGGCTTTTTAACAAGAATATAAAACAATTAGAATTAATTATGCATACATGCATACACATACACAATACACACATACAGAGAAAGAGAGAGAGAGAAAGACCATTCCTGGGGCTTGAACTCAGGGCCTTGGTTCTGTCCCTGCGTCTCTTTGTACTCAAGGCTAGTATGCTCTACCACTTGAGCCACAGTGCCACTTCTAGCTTTTCCTGCGTAGTTTATTGGAGATACGAGTCTTGTGGACTTTACTGCTCAGGAAGGCTCTGAACCATCGTCATCAGATCTCAGCTTCCTGAGTAGTTAGGATTATAGGCCTGAGCCACCGGTGCCCAGCTTAGAATAATCTTTTTGAAAAGTATAACTCAGAGCCAGAGCTCTGATAATTCACACTTACAACCTTAGCTAGTCAGAAGGCTGAGATCTGAGGATTGCCTTTTGAAGCCAGCCTGGGCATAAAAGTCTATAAAACTCTTAATTCCAGTTAACCAAGAAAAGGCCAAAATAGCTCAAGTAAGCACCAGCCTTGAGAGGAAAAAGCCAGATGAGAGTGTGAGGTTTTGAGTTCAAGCTTCAGGACTGGCATGTTTTTTTTAAAGGATAAAATTCAGACCATGCTCCTGTCTACTTAAAAGCCTTCACCACCTTCCTTCTCATCAGAAACAAACCACTCTGTCTTGACATCAGCCATATTTATTCCTGTTCACTTACTTCACCCACAACTTTACGTTCCTTTATCATCATCTGCTACTCCATACTCCAGGACTGAACATTTGCTGGGTACCCTATTCTTTTCATTCAAGCTAATAGAGGTAAGAGAAAATACACACCCTTCCGCTCCTATATTTTCCTTTCTTTCTTTCCATAGCAATCAAGACATGTTTAAACTCTCCTCCTTGGATGAGACTCATGCTGCCATGGTGGATAAATTTTGGTCTTATGGCGGCAATGAGAAGAGCCAGAAGTTCATCGCGCGATGTTTACGGAGCTTCCCAAGCTCCTGTGTCTTGGGACCTGAGGGAACCCCTGTATCCTGGACATTAATGGACCAGACTGGAGAGATACGAATGGGAGGCACTCTGACTGAGTATCGGGCCCAGGGTCTGGTCTCCTATGCTGTCTATTCACAGGTGCAGACTATGAACAAACTCGGCTTCCCGGGTTATTCTCACACAGACAGGAAAAACAAAGCTATGCAAAAAATGAGCGACGCTCTACACCATATCCTCATGCCCTGTCACTGGAACCAGTGGGTCTGCTCTCCTCTGTGACGCTGTCTTTAGGCACAAGGCATTATGCCTGGGCGTGTCACTGGAGGAGTGAAATAAATGGAATCATTAGCAAAGGAGTGGATGCTGTTTGGGATTGGGTTTAGCCGTGTAAATGGAACCTCTTGATCTCTGCGTTTAGACGGCTGCTGAATTTCCCTTAGCAGCAATGGTTAAGATGGTACCTAAACACTTGAATCTGGCCTAGATCCTGTCCTTCTAGGATTTCTACTACATTCCTTCATCGACTACTAAATGTGCCTAATTACTTCCCTGGAGCACCTAGCCCAGGGATCTTTTTAGAGATCAGCAGGGGTTCTGTCCTCATTAGGTCTTTAAGAGGAGCTTCTGCTTGATCTGCTGCTTTGTCAGCATGCTAAATACATAAATTATTGGGGATATTAGATGAAACAGAATTTACATGACATAACAAGGACAGTTAACTAGGAAAAAGAAAAGACAAATGGACGATACTAGTTCTTTCCTAGCTCCCACACCAGGGAAAAGGATCTTGTATGTTGCTTCAAAAGGCTGAATCTCCTAATCCCTTGAAGCTTCGCAGCAGTCAAGTTTGGGGCTTGATCATACCAGCACATGCTGAGCAGTGTAGATTGGGAGAACTCAGGGTGGGCATGTGGAGAGTAGAAAATGAAAGCACCTAGACCCAGAGAGAGGACAGTTCTGAGGGGCAGAGTACAGGGAAGAAGGCCTCATGGCCTCTGCCATATGCTTCAGAAGTCTCAGGCTCTGTAAAGTTCAGATGCTTGTGTCGTGAAGGTGTTTGTTGGTGGTGAGAGCAACAGGAGAGATATTTTAGGGTGGAACAGGTCTGCTAGGACAGCCTTCTGTCCCAACACTGCCAGAGAAACAGCACTCCTCATCAACATGGGGATGTCTGGATTGTTCTGGAATGAAGGAAGGTTGAGACCTGTGTTTAAAACATGTCCCATTATGTTTGACCCAAAAGCTGCAATGAAGCTATGGAATTAGAGAGAAAATCCCAGCTAATTCTCATCAACTCCCAAAATAGTGGCTGAGGTTTAGTTCCCTAGGCATTAAAGAACTAGAAATTTGGTGTGGAGCAGTATATACATACATACATACATACAGATACATACATATATAAACACACATATGTATGTATATATATATACATTCTGTCTTGGGCTTGAACTGAGGGCCTGTACTTGTCCCTGAACTGTTTTACTCAAGGTTAGCACTCTACCACTTGAACCGCAGACCCACTTTCGGTTCTTTTGGTAGTTAATTGGAGGTAAGAGTCTCATAGACTTTCCTGCCCTGGCTGGGTTCAAACTGTGATCTTCAGATCTCAGTCTCCTGAGTAGCTAGCACTACAAGCATGAGCCATAGGTATGCCAAGGTTCAAAATATTTTTAACGATGAAACCACCCCTGATTTAGAAAGGGGGAGTTTTATTTAAAAGATTATGGAGGACTGGGAAGGTGGCTCAGTGGTAGAGTGCTTGCCTTGCATACATGAGGCCCTGGGTTCGATTTTTCAGCACCACATAAGCAGAAAAAGCCGGGAGTGGTGTTGTGGCTCAAGTGGGAGTGCTCGCCTTGAGCTGAAGAGCTCAGGGACAGCATCCAGGCCTAAAATTCAGGTCCCACAACCAGAAAAAAAAAGAAAAAGAAAAAGAAAAAGAAAAGATTATGGAAAGATGGAAGAAGGAACTCTTGCATAGGGAATGGACAGGCTATTTCAGTAAGGAGAGTTTTCAGACCATAATATCAAATGACACCTGAGAAATGGAGAGGAAAAGTAAAAGTAGGGAAGTATCTACCTTTCCTTCTTTATGATACAGTGGATTTCTCTATATTCCAGCTCTGATTCAGGTTGATTGTGTGTTAAAGTTCAACTGAATTTGAATTTGGTAAGAGAATCTTTGCCCTGAGAACCAGTGAAGTTGAACAGGTTAGCTAACCAGTGAAACTGAACAGTTTAGTTAACCATTCATGAAGGGCAGGATGGCACTATGTCCTCCAACAAAGAACATTTTTCTGTGCATTCAGCCTTTTCTTGGCAACGGTGCTTAACAAGGTATTTCATTCTGATTCATCTCATGCTAAAACATGACAAGATAATTGACCAACAATTGTTACATACCAATTTTCTTTTCATTTATCATTGGGGGTTAACTGTTGAACTCATGCTTATGAGACAAAGAAGATTCATGTTTGACCACACAAAGATTCATATATTTGTGAATTCATGATAAAAACAGCTTCATGGCCAATAGACACATGAAGAAATGCTCAACTTCTCTAGCCACAAAAGAAATGCAAGTCAAAACAACATTGAGATTCTACCTCACCCCAGTTAGAATGGCTATAATCAAGAAATATAATAACAACAGATGCTGGAGGGAATGTGGCCAAAAAGGGACCCTACTGCATTGTTGGTGGGAGTGCAAACTTGTTCAATCACTTTAGAAAGCAGTATGGAGGTTCCTCAAAAGACTCCACATAGAGCAATCCCACTTCTGGGCATTTACCCGAATGATCACAAACAAGGCCATCCTAAAGCTGCCAGCACAACTATGTTTATCACAGCATCATTCACCATAGCTAAGATATGGAACCAACCCAGATGCCCTTCAGTAAATGAATGGATCAAGAAAATGTGGTACACACACGCGTGCGTGCGTGTGCAGGCACACACACACACACACACACACACACACACACACACACACCACACACTGGAAGTCCATGTCTCTATCAGAAAGAATGACATTGCCCCATTTGTTAGGAAATAGAAACACTTGGAAAAAATTATATTAAGTGAAGTAAGCCAGGCCCAAAGAAACATAGGTACCATGGTTTCCCTTATTTGCAATAACTAGTATATGTCTATGACAAGCAAAATAGTTCAAAAGCTATGTACATATGACAATATAAGACGATGTTAAGTGAAATGAACCCCAAGATAGGGACACAAGAGGTTTTGTCTTTCTATTGTTTTAAAATGTACTTATAATGTACTATGTGATTTTTTTTGTTTCTTTTGTATGTTCTTCCCCTATGGTATAACCCCTGTGTTCACTGTATTTGATTTATATATATATATATATATATATATATATATATACACATACATACATATACATATACATATACATATATATACATATACATATATATACATATACATATATATATACATACACATATATATATACATACACACATATATATATATTCTAATTTGGGGAGGGGAAGGAAAATAACAAAATGCTGAAATAAGGATACAGGTTGACCAATTGTAACAATGAGATGTATAAGACATTATGTTGAAAATGAACTTTATAACTTCTGTGGGAGGGAGGAGTTGGGGTGATGGGGAGGGAAAGGATGGTAGGGGAAAAACAAAGGAGGGGGTAACAATGCTCAATAGGAAATGTACTCATCACCTTACTCATGTAACTGTAACCCCTCTGGTGCAGTATCTTTACAATAAAAAAATAAAGTTTTTTTTAAAAAGAAGAAAAAACCCAACTTCATTCACAATGACATAAAATTAGAAAGAACCCAAGAGTCCTTCAATAGGGCCATAGATACATGAACTCATGTACTGAAATAACTGTTATTATGCACCAAATGGGTTTGCTACCAAAAGGTACCATTATCAATATATACTAAGTACCAAGAGACTTATATTACTAAAATTCAAAACTGAAATAAAAATTTTAAGGTGACTTTTAAAATGCAGGTGGTACTTTGAATTGTGAGTGTATTCTGTATTAAAAAAATCAGCTCTTCAGTACTAGAATGGCTATCTGTTCAGTTGAGACTAGTAAGATTATTATTATTTTTCATGGTAATTCTAGTTAGCAGTGCACCTTTAGGTAGGTTTGATAGAAATTCATGGAGTTGGCTGAACAATACTTTTGTCACATCTTTTCAATAACATCTTAGTTAGCTTGTTATAAAATCTTATTCATTAACCCGATCATATAACCCATTCAAGTTCAGCCATTCTAGCACTCTGCCAATGAATAACAGGTATTTTCTTTGCAGTAGTACTACCAATCAAATCTCAGAAGCCCAACACTAGAAGTCTTTTGTCATTGTCCATAAAACAATAGACGATCCCACATCTGTAGCCTAGAGAAAAGGGCTTCTAAAGATATGTCATACAAAACTTACCCTAACAATATTTTTTCCCAGTCACTTAAAATAAAATAACATTGGACTTGCAAATTGAATTGAAACACAGTACACATATTTAACAAAAGACCAAAAATGTCCCTGTATTTATCAATATTCCCATGACCCAGTAAAATTTTTCATGAAAAAAAATGAAATTTTTTTCCTGAAAGTTTTACCTGAAAACATAGCATCAGGGAATTTAGTCTCACCCTAAGTACTCCCTTGCCTCTTATGATATAGAAGAGTAAAGTTCCTCAGTGGCCAGGTTAATACTGTGGGGATTCTATTTAGGTAATTCCAGGGGAGCATCCTGATTCTTCAAAAGGCTATGTGTCTTTTTAAGAGCATTTGAAAGGATCAAGGACAGCTGAAGGCTAGTCTGCCTGGCTGTCTGGGTGTGTCAGCTCTCTCTGAGGGACTCCTGTTGGCCATCTATCTTTGTCTATCCCATTGGATAACATAAAACACAGCTCTTCAATCTGAATAGTCACATCCAACACATTTATAGTTTTTGACTTTCACAGTTTTAGAGTAATGGATTGGTCTTGTGTGTGGTATTTTCCCTCCCTGATCTCACCTGTGGGAATCTATGATAAGGCAACCACATCCAAACGTTCATGGTTTCACACCAAAGATATCTGAAACCATCATCATCTAAAGAGGAGTAAAAGTCAACCTAGCCACCGACAGACCCATGGGCTTTCTCCAGGTGATGACTGAGACTCTTGTAGGTTAGTGTGTGAAGGAGTGAGAGGCAGGTGTCCCAGAGAGAGGGACTGCCATGACTTCCATCTGTTGCCCAGAATCAGCTTTTTATGTCACAGAGGCTCTGTTGAAACCAGGAACTGTGCCCACCTCCCATAGGAGTTCTGCCTTCTGCGCTGGAGGGGATGTTTCTGTGTTCTTTGTCTGAGGTGAATCCACAAGATGGTTTGAGCTACAGGAGGTAAATTTTAGGGCAGAATTAAGAAAATGATTTTTTTAACTGTCGTTAAGTAGTTGTCCAAAGGACTTGCCATTTAACAAAGTTTACAAATACGATATATCTTTATTAACACCATACCTTTCAACATTCTCACCAATCCCTTCCCTGTTCACCCTTCCCTCACTCTTCTTAATTTTGTTTTTTATTTTTTTAATATAAGTTATTGTTATTATTAAGGTGTTTTATAGAAGGATGACCATATCCTAAGTCAGGTAATGAGGACATTTCTTTTTGGACAATGTCACCCTTTCCTTCACTGTCTCCCAGTTTCTCCCTGCTCACTAGTTGTATAGTTAGAAAGTGATTTTTTGGGGGCAAGATCAAAGGCGTAAATGTTTTAGGCTGGTGGGTCAAACCAGCCATGTGAAAAGCCAGTATAGACAATATATAGATAGATGATGTGATTATTTTAAAAAAAGCTTTATTTACAGAAACATATTGTACTTGGCTTACAACAGTTGTAGAGACAAAGCTAAATCTAGAAGGAAAAAAAAACTTTCCAGAACATTGTGTTTGGCCACTCTATGTAATCACAATTGGGTTCTTATTCTTCTACCCATCATGAGATTACTAAATAATATGTAAATCCCCAAAAACGAATTGAGATATTCAAAGTCCTGACAGGAACAATTCCTTCTTGGTATTAAAAAAAATATCAAGAATGGTGACAGAAGATACTTTTCCGTTAACTCATCCACTGCAGAGAGGAAAGTGCATTCTTTGGCTGAGGGTGGAGGAGTGAGTGTGAGCAATTTAATGCATGACAGCCCTCTGAGTCGAAACCCTGTCTCCCCCTATAAATAGAGGATGCTATGCTATCAAGCAGCGCACACTCGCCGACTCTCAGCTGCAGTGTCCTGAGCTAGTAAGAGAGTGGCATGAGCCTCGAATGGTGGTGCATACCTGTATCCCTGTACTCAGACAACTGAGGCAGGTGGATGACCAGCTCCTGGTCAGCCCGTGCCCTTGTGCCATTTAAACTAGGCGCACAGAAATAAGGGAAAGAATGCATGGTAGAAATGGGGTGGAAACCTTCTATGTAGTAATCATTTTGCTCTCTCTCTCTCTTTCTCTCTCTCTCTATATGAAGTATTATATTTATTATATAGTATTATATATTATCATTAATACACAAAGTTATATAACAATGTTATATTGATATTTTAAATTAAATCAAATATTATAATATGGACTAACTATATGTAATATATTTATGATATATAATACATAATTATATTCTAATAATTTTTTATAAATTTATAAATATATAATAAATTTATAACATGTTTATAACATAACATGTTGTTACATAATATTAACAATATATTAATTATTGTATTATAATAATTAGTTTATATAATATTATTTATATCATATAATGTTAATTGTGTTGTTATATATTTTAATATTACATTATAAACTATATTACATTATACATTATATTATTAATATATATCATATTATATTAATTACATTATCTCATATATAGGTTTATATAGAAAATTTTTGATACATTATATATTTACATATTATATATAGATTTACAGAAATGAATTTTACTCAGTGCCTCTGGTTTCCATCTTGCTCCTACAACAGGTAACTAGGAAGAAAGGAAGGAAGGAAAGAAGGAAGAAAGGAAGGAAGGAAGGAAGGAAGGAAGGAAGGGAAGGAAGGAAGAAGGAAGGAAGGAAGGAAGGAAGGAAGTTAGGAAGGAAGGAAGGAAGGAAGGAAGGAAGGAAGGAAGGAAGGAAGGAAGGAAGGAAGGGAGGGAGGGAGGGAGGGAGGGAGGGAGGAAGGAAGGAAGGGAGGGAGGAAGGAAGGGTGATGGGTAGATGAGTAGGTGCATGGATGGATGGGTAGATGTTTAAATGGATGGGTGAATAAATAGGAAGGAGGGAAGGAAGGAAAAAAGGAAGGAAGGAAGGAAGGAAGGAAGGAAGGAAGGAAGGAAGGAAGGAAGGAAGGAAGGAAGGAAGGAAAGAAGATGTATTCCCTACACAACAACATCTCCCTTCCTGTTCTCAGTCTGCTGTTCTTCTGCAGACAGAAGCCAGAACAAACTGATGGTGTGGAAAGAAGGACTAAGAGTGTACAAGCAGCTTCCCAAATGTGCATATTCTGCTCCTTAAACCACATGCCCTCGGGGAAGGTACAGGTGCCAACGAATCCAACACTAGCCAGCAGATTTTTTTGTTTTGTTTTGTTGTTTTGTAGTTTAGAAGAGCAAGGTCTACATAAATACCTTGCACTTAGGGATATCTGTAAAAATTACAGATATCTCTCATTACAGCAATCCTAGTTCTATATATCTGACTAAAGAGACAATTACGTCTTCGTGCAGTTTCTGGTTTGTGATTTTCTCCTCGGAATGGCTGTGGACAGTTCCAAGAAAGGACAAGTCCTGTCTTGTAGGTGGAAAACCCGGTTTTGTGACTCTATCCTTTCTCTCACTCAGCAAGGTAGGAAAAAATAACACGTTGGTTTTAGACAGAAAGTGCTGAGCTTTGTAATAGAGACTTAGGCTCTGGGAAGGGGAGTTTATTGAACTGAAAACATACTTGTACCTCGGTATGCATCCTGGGAGAGGTCTTGGAAGGACTGAGTCAGGTTTCTATTCTAAACAGCTAAGCAGAAGAGGGAGATTTGGGAAGTTGTCTGGTGCTTGAGAGGTGATAACATGTGCAAAGAAGAATGCTGACCTGGGTAATATTTATTCAGTGCAGATGATGTGCAAATAATGTTCTCTCTGCTCCTTGAGGTGATACTCTAAGAAAGGCTGGGTAATTGTTACCTGGGAAAGTGAAATATCTTATTCTAACAAGACAAATTATATAGAAAAATAGGAATAATAATATAGATTAGATTTGTTGTTCTATTAGATTGCCTGGAAAAGCTTAAGTGATTTTTATCAACAATGCTATAATCTGGTACTTCATAAATTGTAGGTATTTTTTTCTCCTTCTAACCTGATGTTTCTATGTCCTTCCATTTTCCATACTTGTGGAAACAATGGTATCTATTATCTAGTCAAACGATGTACTGTTTAATTTTCTTCTTTTATTTCAATGCTCTTTTACATGTATATGTATCATACTTACTAGGTAAAAAAATTCCTTATAGTTGAGACAGTTACTTCATAATTATACAATCACATTTTTGAAGCAGATATCAAGTTTTTGTTATAAATTTTATGTTCATGGAACTGTTTTCCCTGGATACATTTCCAGGAACTGGGTCTAAAGTATCCAAAATCCACAAAGCACTTGGCCCATTCACCATGTAGGAGCCTCCTATTTGTGCAGATTCTTCACTTTCAAAAGACTCTATCATTCTGGCATCATGTTTCCTTATAGCTTGTATTTTTTGCTATGTGTATGTGTGTGTGCTTTCTTCTTTAAAAAGCTTTTTTCCCCTGTGTGTACGTGTGTGTGCATGCTCACTCATGGTTGGTCTCACCTTATATGATTTGCAGATATTATAGTCATTCACAAGGTTGGCCTCAAAATCACTTTTCCCCTTATCCTCAAATGCACAGACACCAGTGCAAACCCATAAAGATCTCTAAAAACCCAGAAAGGCATGATGCCACCAAATGAAGCTAATAAAGCTCCATCAACTGATGTATCACAAAAACTGATAACCATAAACTGTCTGATCCAAAAACTTCACAGCAGTCATCTTAAAGGTCTGTTGATCTTGGATTTCTCAGTCTCCAGAACTGTGATAAATAAGTGCCTATTGCTTGTCCTACATCCATTCCTGGTATTGCGTTATGTCAATCCAAACAGACTATGATGAGTCCCTTCCCACTCTTAAGCCTTTGTCATCACATTAAGGTGCCTGCCAAGATGTTCCACTTGCAGAGTTCCCAGAAGCTGCAGATGCTGGAGAACTCCTTGAGAAAGCACATCCCTGAATCCATCAAGGTGAAACAAAGGCCTCTGTGTCTTCCTGTGCCAGCGGAGCGAAAGGAAATGTCTTTTACTGAGCACCTATGCTGTGTTGGGAACTTACTCAGGCTTCATCTCATTTTGTCCACATCACTTATTTGAACGGAAGCACCGTATGTTCATGTCTCCCCAAAGAAAACATACCTTAGCAATGCCATTTGCCTAGTATTAAGAAATGGAAAAGTCTTGCTGACTCATCAGTGCATGGCATTCTTTGCTTTCAAAGAAAGTTTCACAATGACATTGGATTTCTCCCAGATTTCCCTTTGAATGGATGTTTAACTACAAGTTAATTTTTAAACAGTTGTACCAGGTATCTGTGCCATGGAACTGCTCAAACCATGTAAGCAATCTACTCGTATTTCACCAAAAGCTCGTAAGAGATTGTGTGTTATATAAAAGGTAGACCTGAAAATGATTATATATTATTCAGTAGTTCACTACAAAAATAGTTGTATATTTTTTTACTATCTTT
Source organism: Dipodomys merriami (assembly GCF_024711535.1). NCBI lineage: Eukaryota > Metazoa > Chordata > Mammalia > Rodentia > Heteromyidae > Dipodomys > Dipodomys merriami. The sequence continues at coordinate 2,645,803 of NW_027203493.1, forward strand.
TCATTTATCTTTTCTTTCTTATTTACTTTTCTTGTTCCATTTCTTTTCAGAGGGCCACCTTTTAGTTCTCTTTATCCTTTGTATTATTCTTTTATTGCCTCTATTTTTATTTATTTATTTTTCTCTGATCATTTTTATATTCCTACTCCTATTCATTTTCAGTTAGGCTACTGTTTTTCCCCTAAAACCTTGACATACATTATTAAATTATCAAGTTCTCTCTCTTTTTTCAATGTAGGTACTTAATATTATAAAATTCACTTAGGCTGGGCACTGTAATGGTTGCCAAAATTCTAGTTACTCAGGAAGCTGAGATCTGAGGATTGAAAATTGAAGCCAGTTTGGGCTGGAAAATCCCTGAGACTCTTATCTTCAAAAAGCCAGAAGTGAGGATCAAATAGTAGAAAGCTAGCCTTGAGCAAAAAAATCCCCGGGACAGTGCTTACTGAGGTCAAGCCCAAGGACTGATTAAAAAGATATCCCTCTTAGTACAATATTTCTTCTAGTTTACATATTTCAAAATGCGGTGTTTCTGTTTTTGTTTGATTCCAGGACTGAAAAAAAAAACACGGGAGAGGGACACTCCGTGCTTTGATGGTCAGGACATCAAGAGGGAGACAGGGAGGGGCCAAGGATGAGGGCCTCCCCCCAGTAAACTATTTCTTCCAGGGAAGACTCACCCCCAAAAGTTTCCAGAGCTGCTTCCAAATAGTACCACCAGCTGACACCCTAGGCTTTAACCCATGAGCCTTTGAATTATGAAAATTTTTATGAAAGTAGGTTATCTAGTCTATGTCAATGTCAAATGGTTTTTAGGCTGTACTTTTTTACTCCACTAAAAAAACAAAACCAAGGAAACACAAGACTTTTGAGGACAGGGCCAAAGCTGGTGTGGTGATCCTTCTGCCTCAGTTTCCTGAGTGTTGGGGTTACAGGCATCTACTACCCTACCAGCCTCCAGATGTCATTTTTCTCCATTATTTCAACTGAGAGTTAATACTTTTCAAAGACAAAATGTTAGGATTAAGGATTGTTTAGGACCATCATTTCATAGATGTGACCCTAACCATGGTCAAATTCAAAGCGCTTTTCCATCTCTGCTCAGTGCTGACCCTCCCGTTTTATTGAAATGTTACAGGTTTATGGTACCCTCTTCCACATGAAACAAGGAAATCCATTCAAGCTCAAGGACCTGGTGGACAAGTGGCCTGATTTTAGCACAGTGATTATTTGTCCTCAGGATCAGGTCAGTTGCCAAAGGTGGAATGAATAAATATTCCTCTCTGTTCATGTCTGCTATGTGTCTGCTATGTGCCTGGCATCATGGTAGATCCCAGGGAAACATACATGAAGCATCATGATGCTGACAAGACCCTGTCCTCCATTTTCTCAGGGTGGGAAGAAGAATGCAGAGAAATCTACAGATAAATTACAGCGTGGTTTGAAACGTGCAGGAACAGAAGCATAAACATGACATGCCAGTAGTGCATACAGAAACTTGATTAAAAGTATATGGGGAACATTTCACACTCATTTTATTTTATTTTATTTTTTATTTTTTGTCGGTCATGGGGCTTGAACTCTGGGCCTGGGCGCTGTCCCTCAGCTTTTTAGCTCAAGGCTAGCATTCTACCACTTGGGCCACTGCTCCACTTCTGGTTTTCTAGTGGTTTATTGGAGATAAGAGTCTCATGGACTTTCCTGCCTGGCTGGCTTTAAACCTGGATCCTCAGATCTCAGCCTCCTGAGTAGCTAGGATTACAGGCGTGAGCCACCAGCTCCCAGCTTTGTTGTTGTTGTTTTAACATTGTTCTCCTCAGCTAGGATTTGATAATGCTGAATATCAAACTTCTTTTTTGGGGGGATGGGGTGGGAAGGGAGTGTAATTTCTTATATTTAGTTTATGAGAATTAGAAGCAATCAATAAAGGGCATGCCAATTAAAGATCCTGAAATTTTGCTATAGTAAGAGCATATGTATGTGTATGTATCAATAAGTTCATTTTCTTGATAGAATTATAGTTCATTTAACTGCAAGTATAGTTCATGCTCTATAATTTTATGTAAAGAAATGGCTACTTCATCAGCTTTTTCTTTGATTTCATTATCTGCAATGCATACTCGAATCCTCTTCCCTATGGATTTTAATCACAAACCACTCAGAGGCCAGAGGAGAACATTGATTTGGCCGAAGCTTTTGCTTTACAGTTGATATTTGATGTTTTTTACTTGTATGGTTTTTTTTTTTTTGAAGTACAGAATAATGATTTTAAATGGGTTTGTTTCTGACATTTAAATGCAGCAGCTGAATTAGGGATAGGTTTTTCTCGGGATATTTTTACATTTTGAACTGAATAAAGAAGTGTTTGACTTTACAATGTAAATAATTTTTATGAAAAGGTTAAATAAAAAGCCAGCAGAAAATACTATTATTTTTCATATCTTAAAATATAATAGTACAATGGGATACTGAAGACTAGTATAACTATTAGCATCAGCAAACATTTTAGTTGCTTCTCTTTCTTAACCCAAACAGGAAATGTCAGATGACTTGGACCATTACACTAATACATACCTAATCTTCACCCAGGATCTTAAGAAATGCCAGGAATTCCTTGGCATACCAGAAGTCATTAACTGGAAACACCATTTGCAGATTCAAAGTAAGAGAACTTGGATGCGTGGGGGGCAGGTAGGGATCTTCTGTGTCCTTTGCCAGTCACTCTCCTTTTCTGCTAAGCCTTAGACCTCCACATGGTTCAGTTCTCAGCTCCACTCAGCCAGCTGCTGTCCATTTCTTGTCTCGGCAAACGCCTCCACCATAGTGAACTGTTTTCACTGTGTAAGATTTACAAAGCAACATGGGATACAATTTCTTGGAAGCCGAGGACTCATGATTTATCCTCTGACATGTAATGATCTACTGAAGTACATAGGAGAGCAATGCTCATCCATCCCATCTCTGTTAAATTTACAAAGGAGCCTTTCAGCAAATGGGAATGTATCCTCTGGAGTCAGGCCTCATAAAATGCAACCTTGTTGGGCCTGTTACTAGCTGTACGATCTAGGACAAATAATATTCCTGGCTGTCAGTATCATAAAAATGATTATAGTAGTCCTCTAACACTGAGTCCTTAAAGGTTAAATGAGACATATGGAAATTGCTACCTTGATTTTATCCGTCATGTCTGCAAAGCATCTCAAAGTATTACCAATCAGATTGTCACAGTCTTTTTGCTTACCAGGTAGGAACCAGGGGAGATTAAAAGAGCAGAGCATGCTAAGATCCTAGAAACTTCACTGGTAAATGTAAAGACTTACAGCTCAAATCCCTGAGAGGTAGGAGTTCTACTGTTCTGGCTTTAGAAACCAGAGATTAATGCATCTAGGAACTTAGTTTGGAGGTTTATCACTCTAGCCTTCAATTATGATGACCTTGGCACTTGGTGCTATGCTAAATTCTCAGCTTCCAGCAGCAGTGAAGAGCAGTATGGACAGCAGCAACAGCAGGGCATTCACGAGTGTTAGAGCTCCTACGCAGTCTTCAGTTGCTTCCATTGCCAGCTATATAGCATCCCGTGCTACAGGTGTCAGGCCCAGAATATCTAAACACTTAGACCTTGACAGTGGCTACTGTTAGATCTCTAGATTTCTTTCTTGGTGTGGCTTCCCTGGAGCTCTTCCAGTACCCAGGGCCAAGTTTCTTTTCCCTGGTTCTTTTCAGCCTTCTGACTTTCTTTCGCCTCAGCTCTTTGCTCTCTTTGGCTTTCTCTGTTTCCACCATCTTTGCTTGTCTCTGCCATCTCTGCTTCCTTTTGTTTCTGCCCAAGTCACTCTCTGGAATTCTTCAGCTGCCCTCTCAACTGCTACTTGTCATAGTTGTGGCTAAATTCCACCAGGTTGGAGTTGTTTCACTCTTCACTATCTTCTCCTCCTATTGCCCGCTCAGCCTACTCTACTACTGATAAAGATCAAAAGTAGGCACAAAATTCCATTCATGAGAAGCAACCTGCTGGGCCTGATGATGCAATATCACAGTGCAACATGCTAACCCAAGTTGTCTGCATCAATCACAGAAGACCATGCAAATAGACTGTTCTTTCCAACAATCACTGACCTTCTAGTGGATCACCAGAGAAAGTCTTTCCCTCCCCTCCAGTGAGAATAGGTTCAGGGTTAGTAGCATTATCCAGAGTTCACTGAGGCTTCTGATAGCTAAAAATTCCAACATCAGCTAATTGAAATATTCACAACTGGAATAGAGTGCTTCTGGAGCTGAAGATATGGCTGTAATAGCCAGCAGCTGCATACAGAGTCTAATGAATTTTAATGTCTAATAAGTTACTATGTCTAAACTGTATTTCCACTGACAGTCATAAGTGTAATTTGATATATACAGGAAAGATGTTATTATCCAAATTTTTCCAAAATGTAGTAATGCAGTAGTTACCATGACTAAATACAAGTTTAGATGATTGTGTGCATGCACTTCTGTCTCCACTGGGGAGCTTTCCAAAAGTGTTAAAATGAGCAAGGGTATCTCATTTGTTTCCTCATTTTCCTCATCTAGGTTCCCAGTCCAGTCTGGATAAGGTGATAGAAAATCTTGTGGCAGATAATTTGGGCAAAGTCAAGCATACACAATGCATTCTGTACATGAGATTTGGCACAGTAATGAAATTGGTTCCTTGGTTGGGGGAAACTTCTCACTCAAGCATTTCAAACCAAAGTCGATGTACGTATAATATCCAATCTGTCCTAATCACACTTCTCAATAATGATGTTGCCTCCTGTATTAGGAAAGAGCTGATACAATTATGATGTTGTTTTCAATCATTTAATTAGTTTTGGAATCTAGAAATCCAGAATCAAGAGAGCAGCAGAACCATTTTGCCTCTGAAGCCTAGAGAGGGGAATCTTTCTTCCTTCTTCCCACTTCTGGTGCCTCCTTTGCTGCATCATTCACTTGTATCCCCTCTAAATACCTGGATCTTAAGATTCACAAGATAACCAAAACAATTTTACATTGAGCTCCTTAAGGATTATTGTAGATGCAGACCCTTCTTTTAAAATACAATTTTAAACTGGGTGCCAGTGGTTCATGTCTATCGTCCTAGCTACTCAGGAAGCTGAGAGCTACGGATCACAGTTTGAAACCAGTCCAGGCAGAAAATCCCCTTAAGACTCCTATCTCCAACTAACCACTCAAAAACTAGATGTGGAGCTGTGGTTCAAGTGGTAGAGAGCTAGCCTCGTGCACAAAAAAGGCTCACGGGAGCACCATTATATATTACAGACTGTGATAGACAATTTGCTCCAGGAAAGTTAGAATGAACTTGTGACTTTAAATGAGCATCATTATTCCACAATACTGTGAATTTCCGGAAATTAAGTAATCACTTAATCACAATAAAAAAAAAAAAAAAAAGAACCTCGGGGAAGGGAGGGAGGGAGGGGATGGTAGGGGGAAAACAATGGAGGGGGTAACAATGTTCAAGAGGAAGTGTACTCATTACCTCACTCATGTAACTGTAACCCTCTGTATAGTATCTTTACAATAAAAAAAAAAAAAAAGCCTCACGGACAGCTCCAGGTCCTGGAGCTTTTATATATATATTCACACACATATTTTATTTTATTTTATTTTTTTTGGGGGGGTCCGGTCGTGGGGCCTGAACTCTGGGCCTGGGCGCTGTCCCTCAGCTCTTCAGCTCAAGGCTAGTGCTCTACCACTTGAGCCACAGCGCCACTTCCGGCTTTTTCCTTTTTGCTTATGTGGTGCTGAGGAATCGAACCCAGAGCCTCGAGCATGCAAGGCAAGCGCTCTACCACTGAGCCACCTTCCCAGCCCGTCACACACATATTTTAATGTCATTAGTAAGGTGTCATACATACAGGGTACCATTTCACAATTCAGGCAATCTGTGTGTTTCTCTTTTGGACAATGTCACTCCTTCCTTTACTTTTCCCAGTTTTATGCAGACCCTTTTTTCTAAACAAGAACATTTGTACAAGTGTGTCTTATTGAGGGGCTATCATTAACCTGCTATACCTCCTACCTTCTCTCTTTGCTTTTGCTCTAACCTCCCTATGATCTATTTTGCACAAAGCAGTCTGAGCAAACTTTAACTTTTAACTTAAATTATATTCTTCTCCTGCTTAAAAAATGTAGTTCATTCCATCTCACCTTGAAATGCTTCTGAACTTCTTTTTTTATTCTTTATTCTCTATTTTAAAAATTTATTGGAAAACTGATGTACAAAGGGGTTACGGTTACATAAGTAAGATAATGAGTACATTTCTTGTCAAACCAGACTCCACCTACCTTTTAGAACTTATTTCTTCTCTTGCACATTCTTATCCACAATCCTGGTTTTCTAGTTAAAAACAAAATGGTCAGTTTTGTTGACAGGCTTTGTGTGTGTGTGAGCTATCAGTGTTTGAACTAAAGGGCTCATACTTCCTCGGCTTGATTGGCTGGAACGCTATCACTTGAACTAGGCCTCTAGCCTGCCTATTTGCTGGTTATTTTAGAGCTAGAGTCTCATAGACTTTTCTGCCAAGGCTGGTTACAAACCAGATATCATCCTCTAAGGATTACAGTCATGCAATCCGGTGCTCAGTTTTAATTGACTTTTATTCATGATTCTAGAATTAGACAACTACTTATTATATAAAGCAGAATACATTTTATGATAGAGTAAACATTGAAGTTGGTCTTATAGATACAGAATGACTAATGAAAGCAAAAACAAAAAAAGCAGATTTGTCATTTCTTTTTTTAAAAAAATACGTTTTTATTGTAAAACTACTGTACAGAGTGGTTATAGTTACATGAGCGAGGTAATGAATACGTTTCCTATCAAATATTGTTACCTCTTCATTTTTTCCCTACCCTTCTTTCCCTCCCACCTCCACAACTACACTCCCCCCTCCCCGCCTAAATTGTGAAGTTCCTTTTTCAACATAGTGTCTTGTACCTCTCATTGTTACAATGGATCAACCTGTATCCCTATTTAAGCATTTTGTTTTTTCCCTTCCCTTCCCCATGCTAGAGAAGTGTATATACAAGATGCAGGGGACCGACATCAAATACAGTGAAAACAGGGATTATACCATGGGGGAGGAACATACAAAGAAACAAAAAAATCACATGATACATTATAAATACATTAGGAACAATAGCGAGAAAGAAAAAAACCACTTGTGTACCTACCTTGGGGTTCATTTCGCTTAACATCATCTTATCTGGTCATATGTACATAGCTTTTGACCTTTTCTGCTTGTCCCAGACATCATAGTTATTTTTTGATAAGGTAGGAAGATAAATATAGAGCAGTTAACAAGAAGGAACTGATTTACTAACACCAGGTTACTTCACATTGCTTTTTGTACAGATGAAAGTAGAGGCAGTTTCTTTATGATGTCATTGGAACTGAGCTGTTTCAGAAAGCTAGAAAATACTTACTCCTCTGCCTCCTCCAAAGGTCAGAGGACAATTCATTTTCAGTTTAATGAACTGGAACTTTAGTATTAGGACTTCCATTTTGACGTTCAGTATGGTATGCTTGTGTGATGTGCAAATCTTGGTCCACAACAATGCTTTCGTGCAATGCTTTAATTGTTGTATATTACTTGCATGTAGTAAATGGTTCCCCATGACATTTTCCCTGCATGCATCTATACACTATCACTTGATTATGTATAATCTTCCTTGCTCTCTTCTATCCCTACTTTCTCTCTTTTCCTTGCACCTGTATATTACATCTTCTGCAATGTTACTTGACATTCTTCCTGTCTTCCTATGACAAGCTCAGGACTCTCGGATTAACTCACCTTTGCCTGAAATATCTCACCTGCTACCCTACACAATTTTCACATACTCGATTTCTTGATTTCTTTCTGTCCAATGTTGCATTATCAGACTCAATGATTAACCACCACACCTAAGGTCAGTCCCAAGTCATTCTTCACACTTTTGGTGATGTGAAATTAGTTTATTTTGATTTTCTTTTTGAGTGGTTGCATCCTCACCCAATAATATTTCAAGTAATCCTCTCTCTTTTATTCCCAATAGATTCTCTGAAGAGTTAAAAATCATGCCTAACGTACAGTGTGTGTCTAATATATATGTGGCTGATGAATTCACAGAACAATTCTTCAACAAAACATTTGAGCAAATTACAAATCTTCTGTCATTTACATTTAGAACTAATTTAGTTCTAAACTAGTAACATTTAGTGTAATAGTGAGTTGAACTGGAAGTTTGTAGATTTTACCTGTTAAGATTGGGGAAGTTTTTTGTTATTAGTTTATTGAATAGGTTTGCAATGTCTTTAGTATTGAATTCTTCCCCCTCATCCATCCCAAGTATGCATAAATTTGATCTTTTGATTGAGTCTGTAAGTACTTGGATTTCCCTTTGCTATGTTCTCATTGTTTATTCCATGACTTTGCTTTTTTGTTCTATTCCTGTTTTTAGCCTCAACTCCTGATACTCTATTTTCAGTTTCATTAATTCTATTGTTTAGGCTTTCCACTGTGATTTGAAATAGAGAAATTGAACTTTTAGCTTCCAAGTTCTTTTTTGAGGTCAGTTCTCATGATCTTAATTTCATCTTTTAATGAAATGTGTTTTTCTCTCCATATCTTTTGGGGAAACCTATGTATTCTTTCTCATGTCCTCCTTGCATTCTTCTATTTGTTTTTGGCTATCCCCTTTTATTTTGACAGACAGTTTTGTTACTATTTCTTTGATGGTTCTTTCGTCTTCCATCTCTTCTTCACTCTCCTTTAGATCCTTCCCTGGATTGTTGTCGGCTTTTGGATTTGGTTTGTTGTCTTAATTGTTCATGAATCTTATAACTTCAGTTGTGATTTATGCGTTTGAGCTCAGGGCTTGTCAAGGTCATTCAGGTTTTGGTGAAGTGTGGTGGTGGAGTGTGGCTCACTGGATAGATCTCTGTTGGTCTTTGCATCTGGCAATCTTAACTCTGGGTGGTACAGACAGTGTAATGCGTCTGGGTCAGTTGTTAGGGCTCTATGGTGAGCGGGCTTTCTGGTGTTCTGGTCTAGATTTAGATTATGTGGCACACAGCAGTCTTGGCCTTGTTCTGTGACTGCGGTGGGGCCAATTCTACTAGTAATAAGGAGGATCTCATTCTGGCATGAGTCCTGGACTAGCATCTATTTCCAGAGGCGCCAGGAGCAGCGTTCCAGCGCCTGGGTCTCATTTGAGCCCTGGGATGGGGAGGCCGACCCTGCCCAAGTGTGTGGGCCTCAGAGGCAATGGGCTCCCACAAGATGGCATGGGAGATTGTCCCTACTGGAATCCCGGCTTGGAACCTTCTTGGTCGGGGCTAGCATCTACTTCCCCCGAGGTGAGGGGCTGTGGCCCCGGACTGGCGCACTCTTGGTCCTGGGCTGGCTCATGTTCAGTGGATTGGTGCGCGCCTGGCCCCTGGTTGATGTGGGGTAGAGGGGGCATCTGGGCTGAGACCTCCGGGTAGAGCTCTATCAGGTGCGTGGACATTGTCCCTGCTGTCTCTTAGCAGATCAGGGTTTTCCACAGCTAGGAGGATACAGAGTGCTACTGCCCAACCAGTGTTGGTCCCAGGGGCCTTCTTCTGGAAGCAGGGGTGGGGTAGATGAGGAAGGGGTCTGGCCTCTTTCCCTTCTTCAAGTATGGTGTTCCTTCTCAACTGAGAGGGAGGGGTCCGGGCTCTCGGTCTCCCGTGGGAAGTGTGTCCCTGGCAGGGCACACACAGTTCCTGGCGTTGGTCTGGACTGAATGGCAGCACTGTGAAAGCTTTCTGCGTCGGGATGCTGCAGCCTCTCTGGTTGGGTCGTCATCAGGCACGGACCACTGTCGAGGCTTAGCCGTGCTGCGGGCGCAGGATGGGGGTTGGGGGGAAAGGCACTTGGAAGTTTTCCATCCTTGTGTGTGAAGTTCTTTGCTCTTATAATTTTCTGTCTGTTTACATTTTTCTGGTTGTCATTCTCTTGGGGTGAAGTGCATGCTAGGACCCTAAATCTCAGCTTGATTAGAGAAGGCTAGGGCAATTCCCTATTGCTTCATGATTACCTTCCCAGCTACATCCCTAAGAAATGTGGTACTTCCACATACACTGAAAATATTCACCAACAATCACACTTGAGCTGTCTGACTTGTGAACTCATGCTGGAAGCAAACTAAAACAACTGTAAATATTTTGGGGGGGGGTCCGGTCGTGGGACTTGAACTCTGGGCCTGGGCGCTGTCCCTCAGCTCTTCAGCTCAAGGCAAGCACTCTACTACTTGAGCCACAGCACCACTTCCGGCTTTTTCTGCTTAGGTGGTGCTGAGGAATCGAACCCAGGGCCTCATGCATGCAAGGCAAGCGCTCTACCACTGAGCCACCTTCCCAGCACATGTAAATAATTTTTATGTGGTGCTGACGATGGCAGAGTCTAATTCTAAGCACCTACCACAGCTGTCCCGTTCGAGTCTCACAATGGTTCTTCAAGGCAGGTCTGCTTAATTCAGAAAGTAAGAGCTCACCCAGCCTCAAATGATGGTGACAGGGTTGCTAGGAACGCAGGCAGTGTGGCAGCAGAGTAGACATCATTAGATGTGCTTCCTTTTCTTCTCAGCACACAAAAAACAAATACAATATTCCTTGATAGGTGTCATGTTTAGAGATGATCTTCTCCTTTGTTTCCAACAGCAATCCGGAGATGTTTAAACTCTCTTCACTGGATGTTACCCATGCTGCCTTGGTGAATAAAGTCTGGAGTTACGGTGGCAATGAGAGGAGCCAGAGGTTCATCGAGCGATGTATTCGGACCTTTCCCAACTTCTGTCTGCTCAGCTGGAAGACTTGGGTGTCAACCTCCCTCCGAGTCTATTTTCTTCTATTTGTTCATATACCCGCTTCGCTTGGCTAATTCTCCACACTCCTTCTGGAGTGACCTGGTTCAGAAGTCTTTATGATGATCCCGATGAGAACAACAGAGAGACTCCCTGTACTGCACAGTGTCCTGGACCAGCGGTGTTGCCATATTACCGGGACAGGACAGAACTCTTTGAGGACTATTCCCCTGCTCCCTGCCACACACCTGCAGAAAAGGACACCATAATCGAGAGTGAAGTAAGGAAGAGAGTAGATCACAGATTTCTGCCATGCCCTACTTCAAGAAGAAAGACGGCCCCTTTGACCTCTATTGGAAACCATTTTCTGAGGAATCTGTCAGAAAATATTTGCACATCATATATCAGGTAATGGGTTAATATTAAGAATATATATATATATATATATATATATATATATATATATATATATATATGACCCCAACTATTCAGTGACAAAAATCTAACAACTTGATTTTAAAATGTACAATACAATTGAATAGGCCTTCTTCCAAAAACAAGAAAAACAAGTGATCAAAAAGCTCATAAAAAGATGTTCTAGGGAGAGAGTGAGGAAAGAGGTAACCTTGTCCAAAAAGAAATGTACTCTTGCTGGAAACCAGTGGTTCACACCTGTAATCCTAGCTACTCAGGAGGCTGAGGTCTGAGGATCACAGTTTGAAGCCAGCCTGGGCAGGAAACGCCACGAGACTCTTATGTCCAATTAATCACAGAAAAAGCCAGAAGTGGCATTGTAGCTCAAGTGGTAGAATGCTACCCTTGACCAAAATGAGCTCAAGGACAGTGCTCAGACCCTGAGTTCAAACCCCAAGACTAGCAAAAGAAAAAAGAAAACAATATGTATACTTTTTACCATACAAAAGCGTAACCCTCCCCCCAGTACATCACCTCTATAGAAACAATAAAAAAGAAAAAAAAGAGATGTTCAATATCCCTAATCATTAAGGAAAAACCACAGTCAGGTCTTATTTCATACTCGTCAGTATAGACTCTATCAGAAAAAATAGAAACTGGAAGTGGTGCTATGGATCAAGCGGTAGAGTGCTTGCCTTGAGCTGAAGAGCTGAAGGTCAGCGTTCAGGCCCAGACCGACCAAAATAAAAAGAAAGAAAAAATAGAAATTGACCAGTATTGCTGAGAATATACAGAAACTGGATTCATTGTGTACCACACAGAAATGAAAAATGTTTTAGCCAAAATGGATAACAGTACAGAATTACAAAAACAAAACAAAACAAAAAAAATCAAATAAAACAATACCAGCATGAGCCCCCCCAAATAAGCCAAGTATGGTGGCACATGCCTATAACCCCACTAACTCAAAAGGCAAAGGCAGAAGGTCACAAGTTCAAGGGCATCCTGGGCAAATTTAGGATGCTCTTACATCCTAAAAAAAAAAGACACAAAGGGCTGGAGGCATGACTTAAGTAATAAATATGGACCATCATTTGAGAGGCTCTAGATTCAATCCTCAGTATGCCAAACAATAATAATAATAATCTTTAAAATATTACTAGCACATGATCTGGCTATACCACTCTTGGGTGTGTAACACAAAGAACTGGCAAAGGTCTCAGTGTGATGTTTGTATGTACTTGTTCATGGAGGCACTACTCATCATAGCTTCTAACTCAATCCCACCTGCTCTGTTACTACTGGAGCCATAATAATGACAGTTGGCATTTATAGAGAGCTTACCATGTGCTGAATGCAATTAATTAATTGCATTATCTCAATGCCTATAACAAGAAGTACTGTTGTGCTCCACGTTTTATAGACCAGGAAATTGAGACAAAAGGAGTTTTAGTAAGCTGCCTAAGGGCTTCTGGCTAATACCTGGGTGGCCAACCAAGATTAACCCCTGAGGTCCAACTCCAGACGGGGCTTTAAAGAACTGTGTTATTTCTAGAACAATCAGGAGCTTAGTCCTGCATGGCAAGGTCACCATTTCCTCCACACACTTCCCTTTAAATTCAGTAGCTTTCTCCTTCTAGACTGGAAGGAAGAAGTCAAGTTCAACTACAAACATAACACAATTATTTTTTTTAACCTCAAATCTTCTCACCAACTAAAACATCTTTAGCATGTGTTCTTTAATGTCATGAATCTTTCCCTGAGCATCCCCTTTCTCCAACTTTAATCATCCTACATGTGCGGGCAATGACAGAGCAGTACAAGCTCGCACACTCTGGATGGAATCCCAATTTGCTACTCACTAATGGGTTTTATATTTTCTCCCAGCCTCAGGATCGCTAGCTCTAAAATAAGAACAGTAGAACCTTTCTCCTAATGATAGTAAAGATTTAATTAATAACTTAAATGTCTTGTGGTATTTCGCATGTAATAGGGGCCATTCACTCTACAATGAGAACTGTCAGACCTTTCTCCTAATGGTAGTAAAGATTTCATTAAGCACTAAATGTCTAATGGAATTTCACATGTAACAATGATGATGATGATTCTAATTAAATATTCTTCAACCACTTGAAGCTCTGTCAGGTGAAAACAAAAGAAAGAACTTTTACTGATTCCCCAACTGATAGTAGAACATGAAATCATTGTTGTGACTAGGCTTTACTGCGCAGAATTAGATTTTCTTTGAGATCCTTCTGACTCAAACTGTTCAAGTAGGTGCCATTTGGTCAAATGTGCTAAAATATACAGACTCTAACTTTGGCAGGTCTCAGAACCTATGTGAGTGTATTCCAACAATTCTACTGCCTTCTCCCTATGTTCCGATACTCTCTGTTTTTTGAGCTGCTACTGATTTGTGGTTCCAGTGCCCATGGAAGGAACCCACTGAAGCTTCAGGTACCCATGGACAGGTAAGCAGTCATCAAGGTGGCCAGAAGTGCAAGCAGGAAGACTGCCCTCCAGTCTGGACTGGCATAATTACACCAAAGACGAAAAGAACAAATGATCTTTCTTGTCATTTTTTTTTTATCAGCACCTATTGGTTGTACAAGGGAGTTTTATTATGATGTTTTCATATACCGTGTCTCCTAATCAAATTCCTCTATCATTGAACCGTATCAGTGTACTCAAAACAATTTCAACTAGTTTTATGGTTCTATCTTCACACCTGCATATAAAAGACCTTGATCACATTTGCAACCTTTCACCTTTTTCCTTTGACCTCTTCCTTCCCACTGCAATTCACCTACAGAACCTCATACATTGCTATCATTCATTTTTGCCTAGTGTGTGGATATTGAAGGCACAAAACAGTTTGACCATATTATTTCACTCATGGATGTATTATATTTTTGGTATTACTTATTACTCAATGAGAACCTTTTTCCTTTTCAACTCATCCAGGAGAGTACAGGTGGCCTTGTTCAGTATACAAACACCAAACAAGTCTACTGTAATAATACAAAGGATTAGCCAGATGCTGCTGGTGGCTGACACCTGTAATCCTAGCAACTCTGGAGGCTGAGTTCTCATGATTGCGGTTCAAAGCCAGTCCAGGCAGGAAAGTCCATGAGACTCTTATCTTCAATTAACCACCAGGAACCTAGAAGGGGAGCTGTGGTTCAAGTAGTAGAGTGCTAGCTTTGAACAGAAGAGTTCAGGGACAGCACCCAGGCCCTGAGTTCATGGCCTACAACTGGCATCATCATCATCATCATCATCATCATCATCATCATCATCATCAACATTCAGAGAATTTACAATAGGACCTTGGCCTTCCAAGCTCCATCAACTGGACATAACATTTCCAGATTCAAGGTTTATGGACATTTGGGGACCATTTGTTAAAAAGATGGTTTTAGTGGGAGCACACGTCTTGATGCTCGAGGTAGGGAACTGGAATTCTACTCCTAGGCTATCTTATGACTAACCTTTCTTCAGGAGCACACACCCCTCTGCACTTCTTGGCTGAGTAAGTCTCATTCATCCTTCAGGTTTAAGTTGAAACACTTTTTTTCCAAGGCCTCTTCAAGTTCTGCAGACGCTTCCTGGGAGCAAATGCTGTGGCTGGTCTTGCAGGGATGGCAGCTGGAGGCTGTCCATTGATGACCTTCCTCAGGTGAGTGTCTCCTTTGGAAGACATATGGCAGTGCACTGCACTTAAAACCAGGCTAAATGTTTTGAATGCATCTTCCCCCCTCCCCCCTTTGAATCATCCCTTGTGAGTGATTCCCAGACATGGAGTCAGTGGATTAAAGGAAGAGCCTGGCTCTTGCAGTGAACTAGTTTGCCCTTTACTGGGGCTTTGCCCAGTGAATGAGTGTGCTGCTTATATGGCTCCTTCCCCATCCTTTAATTGGCCCCAGGTATGAAGCACCTGCTTATAAGCGTTTGAAGGGACACATGAATACCTCTCACAAATGCATAATGCATGTCAGACAAGAGGTGCTCTTATCAAGGAAGAAGAGGCTTGAGCCGTGTGGATTTTATGTTAGAGGCAAAAATAGTCCTTGCCTCTCATAAAACATCCAGCAAAGTGTGCCTCTTAATGGAGCTTTATGGAAGCTTTATGGAAGGAGCTTCTCGGGCAACTTTTGTGTCTGCTCCGCCCTCTGCTGGTCAGTGTGGGAAGCACAGAGAGGAGCTCCTGGATTCTAGACTAAAATCAACTGTTGGCCACTAGGGGAGCCTTTTAGTGTTATCTTCTTATGCCTTTTTAAAGCAAGCAAGGGCATGGTCACTATTAATAACTTAGTCAAAAAGCTGCACTGTAGCTGGGCGCCGGTGCCTCACGCCTGTAATCCTAGCTACTCAGAAGGCTGAGATCTGAGGATCATGGTACAAAGCCAGCCTGGGCAGGAATGTCGGTGAGACTCTTTTTTTTTTTTTTTTTGGTCGGCCGTGGGGCTCGAACTCTGGGCCTGGGCGCTGTCCCTCAGCTCTTCAGCTCAAGGCGAGCGCTCTACCACTTGAGCTACAGCGCCACTTCCGGTTTTCTGGTGGTTTATTGGAGATAGGAGTCTCACGGTCTCTCCTGCCCGGGTTGGCTTTGAACCGCGATCCTCAGATCTCAGCCTCCTGAGTAGCTAGGATTACAGGCGTGAGCCACCAGCGCCCGGCTGGTGAGACTCTTATCTCCAATAAACCACCAGAAAACTCAAAGTGGCTCAAGTGGTAGAGCACTTGCCTTGAGCTGAAAAGCTCAAGGACAGAGCCCAGGTCCAGAATTCAAGACCCATGAATGAAAAAAAAAAAAAGCTGAACTGTAAACTAAGAAGGGTGAAGAGACTCCTTTCTTTCCACTTTCCCTTCCAGTAGACTTTCCAGTTTCCTTCACAGTTACATCATGTCTACTAAATAAACCATAACCTGGGTTACCAAATATTTATACGTAGTTTTAACTCTGCAGGCAGTAAATTTGGTGTCTACGTTAGGCAGATGTATATCCTTGATGATAAAGAAGAAATTCTAAATTTCCAGGCTCATCTTTAAATACCCATTGCCCACAAAGCACATTGAATTGGCAGAATACTTACTATTCATGGTAAGGCCTGAAAGGGATGGAAATTTCCATTCAGGAACTTGCCTGTCTTCTGTTGGACTTCAGCAGGGAACTAAGAACTTCTCACCTCTAGCTGTGAAATGGACAGTAGAGGGATCATGGGACATCCACGAAAGGGATAGATTTTAGATAGCCTTTGAACCTGGGTACTTGATTATCTATTGCTGCACAAACAAACTACCACACAACTTGGTGGTCTAGGAATTGGGAATGGTAAGGCACATGCTTATTATGTGGAAGGATCTCAGTTATATCCCCAACACTACACAAATAAATAAGGAAGAAAAAATTGGTGGACTGAAACAATCCTTTATTACTCTCTATTTTGTGGTTTCACTGGACTTAGATGGCCACCGCTTCTATTCTATGGTATGCTGGCCAGGAACCCAACTGGGTTCCAATGTCAAATGGCTCTGTTACAAATCTCACATGTCTATGAGGAAACCACAAAGACTGGCATAAACCACAACACTGAACTCTCTTTCTCTCCAGAGTTTTATTATCTCTGTATCCGCAGTGCCACTGGATGACTCAGATTCTCAGAAATGGAAGTTCCCAGGCCTTCCTAGGTGTAGAGACAGCTTTATGTCTGCCATCTTGAATTGGCTAAAATGAGTCACAGAGCCAACACTGATTTGCTGTAGGACAGGCCATCTTGGGAGTATTGATCTTGGACAGGTGGTCATTTGGGGAGTGATTTGGGAGGTTAGTGTAGAGCACAGATAAAAAGATGCAATGGAGCATAAGGATGGATAAAAAATCAGAGTACAAAGGGATCCAGGTCCAGCCCCAGCCTTGCTACGATCTATCTAGGTAGGATCTTGTAGACATCCCTTCCTTTCTCTGGGAATTGGTTTTTCTATAGATAAAACTGCATAGCCAGGTGCCACCTTTGTCTAGAACTGGGTGTATAACTCTGCATGCAAGCCTGCATGATATATACCCACTTGTTCATGGAGGGTTTCTGGGGGTGGGGGCAGCTGGGTGGAAGAGGTCCTTTTCATTTTATATAACGTCTTTACTAATTCACAACAAGTATTTGTTGTCACTTTTCATAGTCAATAGCTTGAAAGTCCTGTCTGTTCCTTTTTTAAAAAAGAGGAAGTGCCACTTATTATCTGGGGCTTTAGCATCTGACTCTAAATGCCGTCCAGCTCACATGGCCCTTAAACTACCTTAGAACAATTAGGCCATGTGAGTTCCGGGCACCAGCTGTTCCATCCTAGTCTCCCACCCTCAGCAAATGCTGCCCAGGGCTGGTAACAAAACATCTTCACATTTGTGTTTGCCCTTCCTCCTGTTGGCATCTGATCCAAGTCAGCAAATGTTTAGCCACCATTCAGCTGAAGCATATTTATTTTCTCTTGTATGCCCACAAGCTCGCCCCAGGTCCTGGGAAAGAACGATAGCAAACACAAAGAATTCCCAGACTGTTTTGGATGTATAGGATCATGTGATACTTATTCCTAGAGCATTAGGTTAGGGAGCAGGCAGGATATGGGGGAGCCGCATGATTCCTTGACCTTGTCATAGGAAGGAACACCAAGAAAGGAGGAGAAAGCTTTATTGTTTCCCCAGATGGCAGCCCTCTCTACAGGAAACAACCCGTCACAGGTATCTTAGAATAAAGCAATCACACTTTTAAATCACTTCTAGTGAAAATAGAGGTGGGAGGGACGCTTTGGACTTAAAGAACCATAGTCCAGACATCAGTGACTCACGCCTGTAATCTTAGTTACTCAGGAGGCTGAGATCTGACAATCATGGTTCCAAGTCAGCCTGGGCAGGAAAGTCCTTGAGACTGTTGTCTCCAGTGAACCACCAAAAACCTGGAAGTGAAGATGTAGCCTAAGTAGAGAGCATTAGCCTTGAGCAAAACAACAACAACAACAAAAACAAAATAATGCAGCAACAGAATTCTCCTGAATTCAAACCCCAGGACTGGCATTAAAAAAAAAGTAGTAGGCTCTAGGTTTTAGAGAAATCTGGGTACAAACCTAGATTTTAAACAAGTTAGTTATTGGGCTGTGAAGATGGCTCAGTGGTAGTGTTTGACTTGCATGCATGAAGCCCTGGTTTGATTCCTCAGCACCACTTAAGCAGAAAAAGCGGGAAGTGGCGCTGTAACTCAAGTGGTAGAGTGCTAGCCATGAGCTGAAGAGCTGAGGGATAGCACCCAGGCCCAAAGTTCAGGCCCCACAACTGATTAAAAAAAAAAGGAAGGAAGGAAGGAAGGAAGGAAGGAAGGAAGCAAGCAAGCAAGGAAGAAAGAAAGAAAGAAAGAAAGAAAGAAAGAAAGAAAGAAAGAAAGAAAGAAAGGAAGAAAGAAAGAAGGAAAGAAAGAAGGGAAGGAAGGAAGGAAGAAAGGAAGGAAGGAAGAAAGGAGAAAACAAGTTAATTATTAGCTCACTTCACTGAAATACTAGCATTTTGTACCAAACATCCTCCTGGGTATTTCACATCCAAAAGTTCAAGCCTAAAGAGATTTTTATTGTTCTCATGATGTAACACACAGTGGGGGAGTGAGGCTCAGGTAAAACCATAAGACTTGGAAGGCTTGACTCACACAGTGAAAGAGCGCAGATTCTAGTTTAGACCTTCAGAAGTCAAGACAGAGTTCAAAACCAGGTGCCTCTCTTCAAACATGAGGGACAGAAAAGCCTTCTGTTCAAGTACATGGCTATAACCAGGTCAAATCAGGAGTACGCCAAAATGCATCTTCTAACTACAGGCAGGAGTTTATGGGGGAAGTCATTTAGTTATGTTCTTAGAACTCAGGTGTATCACAATTTAACCTGAGTCTAATCTAATTGTCACAGAATAGACTGAGGGGAGCTCATTTAATCCCAACCTTAGAATCACACCACAAGGTATGCAGGACCTAGTCCAAATGGGTTCAGGAGATGTGTGATTTGGAGCTGTGTGTGTGTGTGTGTGTGTGTGTGTGTGTGTGTGTGTGTGTGTGTGTGTGTGTGTGTGTGTGTGTGTGTGTGTGTGTGTGTGTGGTACACGCATGTGCCAGTGCTAGGGTTTGAACTTAGGGCCTAAGTGCCGTCCTTTAGAATTTTTCAGACAAGAATGGCACTCCACCACTCGAACCAGAGCTCCACTTCTGGCTTTTTGGTCATATATTGATGACAAGAGTCTCATGGACTTTTCTGTGTGGGCTGGCTTCAAACCATGATCTTCAGATCTCAGCCTTCTGAGTAGCTAGGATGACAGGTGTGAGGTACTGGTTCCTGGCTGTGAGCCAGGTTAGAAGCACATGGAGAGGCTGTAGTGCTGCTGATGGAGAAGCCTGGCTGAGGAAGGTTGATCCAAGTTCCCTGACCTTCTGCGTGGCCCTAAACAAGAAACTCATTCTCAGTATTTCAATTACTCTAACTACAAATTAGAATGTATCAAAGATTCTCCTCAGGATACTGGCAGCCAGGTATCAGTGCAAATTCTGAACACTGAAAGGAAGAGAACATTGAAATCAAACAACACACGGACAATTAAGAGCATGTATCCTTGAGCCCTATTTAAGACCAACAGAACTGAGTGCTCTCCTTACTTGTTTTGGAACGAGATCATTTTTATCTATAGACACCTCCTCCATTGTATTTCCTCATCATCTTCACAAACTCTAAAGTAGTACAATAATTCTTATGGCAGACACAAGAAAACTGAGGCCCAGAGAAGCTAACTGGCTTGCCCAAAGTCACATAATAAAAAGATTGTTCTTACTTATCTATCAACAATCATAATACCTACTACTTAATACTTAGGATTTACTTTTGCAAGGATGACTTTGCAACATGCTATGAAAAATGACTCTAGTAGTTAGGCACCGAGAATATTCTTTTTTATTTTTTTTTTTATCAGAGGCTCAGAGACATTATACAGCATTGACAGATATGCAGCTTAGCATCAGAGCAACACTAGAGGCTGAGTCAAATACAGATCTCTGATAACTCCTTGTACCTTCATTCATTGTTCTAGCAAATAGATTTAGTGTGTCAAATTCTTAGGTTATATGGGAACATTCGAGGAGCTAATGGATATGAAACAAACAGTATCTGGATGTTCTCCACGTGGGCATTCAAATCTATGATCCTTTGAGCATTATGCTAAGAGTAAAATCCAAGAGCCAAGTCACAGACTTGGGCCCCATTGCAACACCATGGCTTCCTGGCTTTGTGACCATGTGTGAATTGTCCCAACGCTCTTAGAGTTGACCTCATGTACAAAGTAAGTGGGTGTGAATACTTGGATCTGGACTGTGTCTCAAAAGTTCAAGTGTTAAGGGCTTGGTCCCCAGGCTGATGTTGTGTCTCGGGGAAGCTTTAAGACGTGGGATCTTATAAGAGGTCCTATGGGGAGCTCTGGACAAGGATTATGGGACATTATTATCCTTCCCTCCCTTTTGTATGCTTTCCTGCCACCAGGTATCTGACTTTGTTCTACCACTCACTTCCACCATGATGTACTGTGCACCCAAATCAACAGGGCTAGAACCTCTAAAACCTGGGGCCCCCAAAATAAACCTTTTCATAAGATGATTATGTCAGGTATTTGTTATAGTAACAGAAAGGTGAGTAACTCCAAGGGGTTAGTCATCAGGCTGATGTCATAAGATTACTGCCATGATTAAACAGGATACTGCAAGGAAATCCCTTTCACATGCCAGTTGGGTCACCTTGAGCTGCCTTGATCATGCTGCTGCCGACGTGCCCAATGAAAGGCAGCAGAGCTCCAGGTCGCTTGAAGAACCCACAGCTGTCTAACCAGGGCTCACAGTTGAGTAGCAGCAGATCCACACAAACTAGAAAAGTTTCCAAAATATTCATTGTGAAGAGGCAACAGAGCTTCAAGCAAGAGTGGGGAATGAACTAGAGGCGTGCATTTTGGGAGAGCTAGAAAGGCTTCTTGGAGGGAAAAAGAGGAGGTGTCAGCTGAGCCTAAAAGAGAGAGAGGGAGACAGAGAGAGACAGAGAGACAGAGACAGAGAGAGAGACAGAGAGAGACAGAGAGAGGCAGAGACAGAGAGACACAGAGACAGAGAGACAGAGAGAGTTGTGTAAGGACAAGAGTTTGATCCATGGCCGGGAAGGGCAGCAATGGAATTCTGGTCTTGTAATGACCTATGAGCGAGAAAATCCACAGAGGCCGGCTTAAAGGTGACAAAGGAGTTGTATTAGTTGGTCTGCAACTGCCCTGTCCTGGGTTACCTCAGAACTAGAAGCAGCTGCAATCTCCAAGGGGGCAAATTTTCTTTTTCCTTTTTCCTTTTTTCTCGTTCCCATGGGCCTCTCCACGGGCCTCTCTCCTCTCCACAGGCCTCCACACTCTCCACAGGCCTCTCTGCTCTCCACAGGCCTCTGCTTTGGATAAGCCTCTCAGCTCTCTGTGGACCCTCTGCTCTTTATAGGCCTCTGTGCAGGCCTCTCTGCTCTTCACAGGCCTCTTGCAGGCCTCTCGGCTCTTTGCAGTACTCTCCACTCTTCACAGGCCTCTCGGCCCTGTGCAGGCCTTTCCACTGGCTTCTCGGGGCTCTCCTGGGCTCCTGAGGAGAGCGCACGCACTGCTTTGCTATGGGAGGCTAGCACCTGAGTCCATGGTCACATTTTAATTCAGGCTCTCCTCATATGAATTGTTGCTTCCACATTTTCGCCTCATAAACCCGTCGGAGCTTGAGTGCTCACTTTGCCAATACAGCCTACACTACATTATGTTTCTCTCTGAGGTGTTGACCTCTGAGGCAGAGATAACCAGACCAGTGCTTGAATGCAAATCAAGTCAGGATACCTGGTTTGTTACAATGAGGCTTGAGGTACCCCGATAAGGACATGTGAGGTCTTTGTTATAAGATTGGGATCTGAGGAAGGGCACAATAAGCATGAGTTTTCCTGCATTGGATATTGTCAGACAGAAAAAGTGATTCTACAGTTTGGTGTCTGGACAATTTTTTTTATTTTGTAGGAATTGCTGTTTATTATCCAGATGGATTAGTACCAATCCAGTACTAGTCACACATTGACATTTCTGTCAGAGCCAATGATACCTGTTGTTTGTGCTCAGCAGTTATGATGAAATACATCTTCACATCTGCACATACATTACCTGGTCACTAGGAAGAGAGAAAAATGGAGCCCCTCACATCCAGGATTGATCTGATGTTCGCTTCCAGACTGTGATATTATGATAAGCTGGGCAGAGCTCACAGTGAACCAGAGCAATCTAAACACTTTCATAGGGTAACAACTTCGTAATGATCCTGAGACCCTGACAAAGTGAAATAGAACAGGTGACTTCGTAAGTTTGTCTACACACAGATAAAAAGCAAAACATTCACTATTGTTAATGTCCTTTTTTTGGAGGAGGGATAGGTTATGGGGCTTGAATTTAGGGCCTGGGTGCTATCTCTGAACATTTTGCTCAAGGCTAATCCTCTACCACTTGTGCCACAGCTCCACTTCCAGCTTCTTTTGTAATTTGTTAGAGATAGGAGTATCACAGACTTTCCTTCGCTGAACTGGCTTTGAACTGAGTTCCTCAGATCTCAGTCTCCTGAGTAGCTGGGATTATAGGCATGAGCCACTAGCACCCGGCTTTCATGTACTTTTTGAGAAAATAAGCCATATTTTTATTTTGTTTGTTTTATTTTTTTGCATATGAAGTACTCTTTGATGACATCATTAGCCTGGAAGCCACTACACAGCCCCAGCCAACCACTTTACAGAATTCTCCCTCTTAGCTTTACAGAGGCCTACCCATTCCTTTCTTTTCTTGTGGTCTTGTCACCAACCTTAATTTGGTTAATTTGGTGCTCAGCACAAAGGGCTGCCACCAGCTTGACCCTGTGGATCCATCATGGTTGGATGTATGTATGAACACAAAGATGGTGTCCGTGATCATCTGAGGACCTGACATCCTTGTAAGTTCAGTGGGTGGGGCCTGGGCAGTCCATAGCATCTTTTACTTCATTCTTTTAGCATCTTCTTCTGTTTTGAGACACAGGGTCATTATGTAGCCCAGGATGGCCGTCCTGTGCTGTATCTCTCAGAAAACAGTACCATGTCCAGGCAACCTCTGGCAGTGGTGTCTTCCTGGGCTATGGAAGTTGGCTATAGCTGAAGCCCAATCTCAGTTGTGACCCACCTCTGTCTTTACATAACAGTGGAGGCTGAGAAAGAGCTCCTCTCACTTTAGGACAATGTTAAATCTAGAGTAAAGTTCTGCTCCCTTCAACCCTTCATCAACCATCCATCACAGCTTAAAGAGCTTCTTTTCTTTTGCCAGTGCTGGGGCTTGATTCAGGGCCTGAGACCTGTCTCTGAATTTCTTTTGCTTAAGGCTAGCGCTCTACCACTTGAACCTCAGCTCCGCTTCCATTTTTTTCTGTTAATTTATTGGAGAAAAGAGTCTCATGGACTTTTCTGCCTGGGCTGGCTTTAAGCCACAGTCCTCAGGCCTCAGCCTCCTGAATGGCTAGGATTGCAGTCATAAGCTACAGGCACCTGGCAACACAGCTTAAATCTTTTTTTTTTTTTAATTGTGAAAATACTGCACAGAGGGGTTACAATTACATGGGCAAGATAATGAGTACATTTCTTATCAAGCACTGTAGCCTCCTCCTTTGTTTCCCCTTCCCATCCCTTCCCATCCTCCTACCCCTCATAGCTTAAATCTTATAAAGCAACTTATGCTTTTACTGAGACATGCCACAGCTCCCATTGCTATGTGGCTTTTCTCTGAAACGAGAAGCCCAATTGATTAGCAGCTGATGTTTCTCCTGGTGTCTGGATTTGACACTGGCATTGCTCCTTTGCTCACCTGGCTTCAGCCCATGGGCTTTCTTTCATTTCCTCCAAGACAGGAAGTGTGCACTCACCTTGGGTTCTCTGCTGACCAGAATCTTTCCCCTACTCAGCTCCACGTTCGTTTAACTCCTTGTCATTATTTAGAGCAGAGGAAATGCAACCCCTTGAGAATGAAAATGATCGTAATAATGGCAAAGATTTTTTGAAAATGGTGAAGAGTCATGATATGATGTACAAACCCATGCACAGGGCCACATGGTTGTAATTCAGACTGAGGCTGTTTACCAACGAGAACACTGCAGAAGACAAAAATCTCTCCATTTCCCGTTTCTCTGTGGATTTTCAGGGACTAGGATATTTCTAGAAGTTGCTGAGCAGCTGATGGTTCAGGTATCAATGGTGAGGTCCCCTCCCTGTGGCCTTCCCACTCTTCCATTTCCTGCTGACCTTTTGATTTCCTATCGAATTCTTCTTTAACATTTCCATGAGTAATTACAATATGCCTTCCCATGAGCATCTTCCTAACGGATTCCTTTGCCTTCAACCACCTCCATCTCCAATAGAAACAGAGCTGCCTGAATTACTTTTCTAAAGCAAAGGGTTGATGCTAGCATTTCTTATCTTCAAAAGCTTTTATAGATTCTCTCTATAAGATGTCCTCACCTCCCTCCTCTAGTCTCATCTTTTTTAACTCTCAAAAAGACCCAATCTTCAGTCATAGGTTCTAGAAGAGCCAAGTCTTGCTTAACAAATGCTACTTCTTTTTTTTTTGGGGGGGGGGGGAGGATCCGGTCGTGGGGCCTGAATGCTGGGCCTGGGCGCTGTCCCTCAGCTCTTCAGCTCAAGGCTAGTAGCGCTCTACCACTTGAGCCACAGCACCACTTCTGGCTTTTTTCTTTTTGCTTATGTGGTGTTGAGGAATCAAACCCAGGGCCTCATGCATGCTAGGCAAGTGCTCTCCCACTGAGCCACCTTCCCAGCCCCAACAAATGCTACTTCTAACTGTAACATTTTTGGGAAGGGGGGTGCGGTTTGAACTCAGGGCCTGAGTATTTTCCCTGAGCTTTTTCACTCAAGGCTATTGCTCTACCACTTTGAGTCACAGCACCATTTCCCAGTTTTCTGGTGGTTAATTGGAGGTAAGAGTCTCACAGACTTTCCTGCCCAGGCTGGTTTCAAACTGGGATCCTCTGACCTCAGCTTCCTGAGTAGCATGAGCCACTGGTGCCCAACCCAACTGTAACATTTTTGCCCATCCCTTTCTTTCATGTTTTTCCCTAATGGCAAAACCCCAATCATTCTCCAGTGCCTAACAGCCAAAATGCCTAATTTCCAAAACAAAAGTTCTCCAGTCCTCTTTTCCCCTTGATGTTTTTACAGATCATTGCTATCTGCGTGAACTGATAACCACAGCTGACTTCTGGCATAGTTGGCTGTATCTGCTTATGACTATTTCAAGCCTGAGTAACTATTGTAAAGTAAGAGTATTTGCACCTGTCTCACAGAGTTCTTATAAAGAATAAATGGGTAAATATGTGTAAAGCAATGACAATGAATACCCCGTAAATGCCATGTTTTCTGTTACTGTTATTCACTTCTGTATCCTTTGTACAGGACCAGAGTGCTATTGGTATACACTGCTGTTGAATTAGATTGGAGGGAGGAAGACAATTTCAAGCTCAGGACAGGGTGGCAATGTTGGCATCTTCTCCAGCATCCTATTTATTTGTAACCATCCCAACCTTTTGAAATAGAAATCAGGAATTGTTGAGCAAGAGAAGAGAAACAAATCATATCCATATACTACTCTTAGACCATATATGATGATCTGATTTGAAGAAACATCTCTGGGTGTACTATTTTATAAATCTTCCCTGGGTTGGGCACTACTGGCTCATGCCTGTACTCCTAGCTACTCAGTAGACTGAGACCCAAGCATTGAGGCTCAGGAATAGTCCATGAGACTCTTACCTCCAATTAACCACAAAAGGCTGGAAGTGGAGCTATGACTCAAGCGGTAGAGTGCTTGTCTTTAAAAGAGTTCAGGGACAGCACTCAGACCCTGACTTCAAGCCCCAGTACTGACACCAAAAAAAAAAAAAAAAAAAAAAGAAAAAGAAAAAAGAAAGAAAAAGAGAAAGAAAAAGAAAAATGAAAAAAATCATACCCAGATGTTTGGAAAAGATAAAGGGGAAAGGAAGAGGAAAAGAGAATGATGGAAGGTGAATAATATTGAATGAAGATGACTTAAGAAATCTGACTAAAGCTGATTAAGACAGGCAGTAGGGGATAGGAAGGAAACAAAAAGGTCATTATTCTGATTAAAATATAAACAATGCACATGTGAAATACCACCATGAAACCCTTGGTATAATGAATCCATGTTTTTTTAAAAAAATGATAGAAGAGGAAAATAGGCTCTGTTTGGTCACTTATAAAAAATGCTCCCTCATTTGTGGTAACTAGAATGTGTCTATATCTACTAGTAAATAAACTGGACCATAAAAGAAAAAAATACACGGGGACATGATAAATTATATCAGTCTCTAATCATTTCCACAATAAGACCAAAGGAGGATATTTTTAGGAGAAAATCACAAAGGCACAATAGCTATGTGCATCTGATCATATAAAGTATTTATCAAAATGAACTCCAGGAAATGGAAACAAGAGATTTTTTTCTTTGTTGTTTTGTTTGCTTTTCCTTTTGTCTTGTTTGTTCATAAGGTGGGCACAGAAATAGTGGGGAACAAATGCATTAGTGATACTAACTAGACACGATGTTGAAAATGAACTATACAACCTGTGGGTGGGGATTGGGGGGAAAAGCTGGAAGAGAGCAAGGTAAGGGGGGACATTGTCCAAAAAGAAATATACTCTTTACCTGACTTATATAACTATAGGTCACCTTTACAATAACAAGAGATTTTTTTCAAATGCTCACTTAGCATCAGTGGGAGGGGGGAGGAAAGTGAATGGAGAAGGGTGAATGTGGTCAAAGGATTTTTATGCAACTATGAAAATAAAACAATGACCCCAGTTGAAATTGTTTGAGAAAAGTACAGGGAAAATGAGGGGGAGTGGGAGAGGGGAGGAAGTGTAGGGGATATGCTGTATGTATGTATGGAAATATCACATGGAAACCTACTTTACTATTAACATACACTAATAAAAATATCATAAAAGAAAAAAGAAAAAAACCTCCCTGGATCCCTTCTCTAAATGAGTTATCCACAAGTATTTATTTAGCTGTTACTCCAGCTGTTATAATTTATTTAGCAGTTACTCCAGAACGAGTCTTAAATTCTTTTTTATTATGGGATGGATGGGACATAGGGCCATTATAGTAGAGGTTGAGGGCTCAGAAAAAATCAGGATCATAAGCTGCAAAAGTTCCAATGGATTCCCCAAGAATAGGGAGCTTTAGAGACCATTATTTATCAAGAGACCATTAAGATAAGAAGATAATTATTAGAAGAGGGGTCTTAGTGCCATACAGGAATACCAGATGTCTCCTAATGAGGTTGGTCTAATGGAGACGCAGACAGGTGCAGTGTGCGTGCGTGCGTGCATGCTTGTGTGTGTGTGTGTATGGGCGCGCGTGCGCATGCACGCACGTGCATGCACGCATGAACTTACTTAAGCTGTAGTTTTCTTTCACTTTGTAGCTGGAATCCCAGGGCAGATTTCTGAATGGACTTTTTTGAGTCCCTTGTGTTATATGTTTAACAAAGGGCTTGAACTAAATGAAGGTTGAGTTTCTTCCTGTGTTAAAAGGAGGGTGTGGATATATGGTGGACGATTATAAGTCTAAATGCAGGCTATAACATATCCAGGGTGGTGCCCTGTTTTTTTGGCTCCCTGGAGAACCTGCTAGGTTTCTCTAGGACTTGTCTGACTCTGTCAGCTGTGCAAGCCATCATCTGGGTGCAGTGAACAGCAACCCTCTACTCTACACAAAGATGGATTATTCCTGGAGGTTGTAAGACTTAAGTTGGCCTTTTGTGGCTAAAGTCCTACAGAGTGAGGTCTAGGCTTGGAAATAAAATATTACATGGCTTGCTACTCAATCCAGAGACTAGCATGAATCTAACTTACCTTGAGACATTTGATGTTCTTGCTGTTCGCATGATTTACAAGTATTTTTATATATTTGATGTGTCTAAACTATCACAATCCTGTAAAGTTAGTTGTTATAATTTCTATTTCGTAAACAAGGAAGCTTAGGAAAAGTGGGTTTTCTTCATTTGGAAGTTTATATGTTTGGCTAGAAGAAAGGTTTGGCACAAGTCTGTACTAGCTTGTTGAAGGAATGTGAATTACAGAGATGGAGAATGGATTTCAGGATAAGATAATGTTGATTATTGGGTGTTCACAGTATGTCCACGATATGGGTGTTCTAAAGTGTTTTGAGGCCAGAATTGAAACTGTCATAGGCTAGAGTAATGAATTTGACAAACTAATGTTAATGCCACTTCGCTTATCTGTAGAAGAGATAAAATCTCAAAGGATTAAGTGATCTATAATGGTATGGATTCGTCTGACAGGCTAAGTATGTAAATCCATTATTCTCTTTCATACTACCTTAAATGTATGGGTAGAAGTATAAACTCTCCTAGTATGTTTTCATATTTTTCATGAATGATTTTCCATGACTTCATTTCTACCTCCAAACTAACTAGAAATTATCCTCACTTGCAGGTAGTTAGCAGGGCTTACATACACAGAGGGCAAAGCAGTCAACATTTTCTAGATGGATCCTAGGAGTTTTGCCCAGTGGCCTGGCATCACAGAGATTTACCTAGCATGCTTGATTGAGCCTGGTCCTGGCTTAGGGAGATTACATTTCATCCAATTGCTGAAATCACTTGAAATTCCCCCTGCTCATCCAGAGACACAAAAACAAAGGAAGCCATTTGTGGTCTTGCTGAAAACTTTGTTAGTCATTTTTGCATCTTTTATTTTTCTAGGTGTCCAAAACAGTTAGATTAAAAAAATATATTTTATGTTAAGAATTTCAAGCCCTTAGATGTTCATACCTCACACATTTCATCAAAAGATTAAATTCTTTTTTTAATCTTT
The DNA here is from genome assembly GCF_024711535.1 of Dipodomys merriami. Taxonomy (NCBI): domain Eukaryota; kingdom Metazoa; phylum Chordata; class Mammalia; order Rodentia; family Heteromyidae; genus Dipodomys; species Dipodomys merriami. The sequence goes on from NW_027203493.1 coordinate 2,675,074, forward strand.
GTAGTTTTAGTCTTTACTACCCTATTTAAACACTGTGTGCTGAGATCAAATTTTTGTTGTTGTTGTTGTCGGTCATGGGCTTGAACTCTGGGCCTGGGCATTGTCCCTCAGCTCTTCAGCTCAAGGTGAGTGCTCTACCACTTGAGCCACAGTGCCACTTCCAGTTTTCTAGTGGTTTACTGGAGATAAGAGTCTCATAGACTTTTCTGCCCAGGCTGGCTTTGAACCACAATCCTCAGATCTCAGCCTCCTTAGTAGCTAGGATTCCAGGCATGAGCCACTGCTGCCCGGCTCCAAGTTTTTGTTAGATCACTTTTTGGTTTGTAAATTCACCAACAGTCAGAGGGTTCATTCTTAGGTCTGACACTCGAGGTGGAGGGTGGGACAAGGCAGGAGGCCAAATTCTTTTTTTGAAAAAATTGCCTAGGCTTAAACACGACATAGACATCCTCCAGTATATCAATCAAAATCCCCATTCTGCTTCCTTATTTCCTCTCTACTGGTCCCTTGGCCAGGCAGGTTGACCTCTCTCAGCTCTTGCAGTATTATTTTACTCCTGGTAAGTATGAGATGAGACCTCAGTGTTCAAGAAGGAGCTGAGGATTCACAGACAAGTTATTCTAAACCTGCATGTGTCTCCCTGAAATATTCACTTGTCTTTTCTATTTGACCAGTGGTCATAACGATGAGTCATCCTCTGGGCTTTGATCCACGGCAGTCTGAAATAACAGCCATACCAGGGCAATGACTTTACACTTTCCATTTTCACTAAAACCCTGACTTCCCTCAATCCTGATTCCCTTAGGAGCGAATTCAATTTCCATTCTTGCCCTTCACATTTGTACTAACTTGCCAGCCTTTTCCAATTCATCTTATAAAGACGAAAAACCAACAAAACAAGTTTCTCACCTCTCATCCATGCAATGCTTTGATAGAGTTGAGAAAACTGAACCTCTCTTCCTGTAGAGAGAAGTTTTTAAAATAAGTTTAAAAAATTAGCTTGTATTAGTTATACAGATCAGAAAGACCTTTCCTGGAAGCTGTGGGATAAAAGTATTCATTTTTAAAAAACAAAGTAAAGGTAAAGGCCCGGCATTTAACTTTAAGCACCTTCTTACGACTCTGTTAATAGATGATTTCCCTGTATGTTCTATCCATGGGAGACCTAAATATAAAAAGAAAAAAAATTAAAGAACAAATATCTCTTTTGGATCATGGATCCTTAAAACTTATTTATTTATTTGGTCCGGTCGTGGGGCCTGAACTCTGGGCCTGGGAACTGTTCCTCAGCTCTTCAGCTCAAGGCTAGCGCTCTACCACTTGAGCCACAGCGCCACTTCCGGCTTTTTTTCTTTTTGCTTATGTGGTGCTGAGGAATCGAACCCAGGGCCTCATGCATGCAAGGCAAGTGCTCTACCACTGAGCCACCCTCCCAGTCCCCTTAAAACTTATATACTTCCAAAGGCTGGGGATATAGCTCAGGTGGCAGAGTATTTGCCTAGCATGTGTGAGGTCCTGAGATACAACTCCAGTACCACAAACAAATGAAGAATGAACAAAACAAAATAAAGTGAATGCCTGGGTTCCATCTCTAGCCTTCAAAAAAGCAGAACATCAAAGTACAAGCAAGGTTATATACTTCTGTGGTGTTGCTATTACCATATTCATATCAGGATAGATAGCTAAACACTGACCCATTGTCAGTCTCTCATTCAATGTGTCCATTTCAGGAAAATACGATGCAGTGTCTGCACATTCAGGTCTGACATGTGTTGGTGTTTTTGTTATCTGGCTAAATGACCATTTTGCCTTTATCTTTGTCTAAGTTTCCACTTTGAGGCACATGGCTACTTTCTTGAAGGAGAAACTAGCATACACTTCTTAGCAGTGTTAGCACTAGCTGCTTCAGTGAGCTTGTACTATTTCCTGCTTCTGCCTTAAACCTGTCTCATATGCATGAATATGCCTTCAAATACAGCTGAACAAAGCTCACAGCAGGCTCCACTAATTTCTGAAACTTCTACAGGTGTCCGAGCTGCCACATTTGTGGAATATTTAGACACTGGACTGGGGGTCATTCAATTCAGGTCCAGTGAGCTTATAATCAATCCTAGCTTTCTCCATTGAACACCAGAACTATCCTAATAAATCTAAGAGCTTTATTTACATTAATAATCAGAAATCTCTGATTAATGAACAAAATACTCCTGTGAAGCAGAAGAAACAATATAAATCAGACAAGTATGAGTAAAATAGGCCTCTTAAATGCTTAACGGGAAAGTATGTATTTGTTCCAAAACTAAAAAATAAACAATACACTTCTAATGGTAGCTGGCCCACATGCTTATCATGTACCTTTTCCCTCTATTCTGTACTCAGCCAACTTCTCACATATAATTCCCATCTCTCTCAAAACTCTTTCTTGCCCTTATTATCTCTTAAGTATCAACACCCCAACTTTATGATTCCAACCCACAGCTGACCTCTTATGCAATCAAATCTCACAACTGCATCCTAGCATCCCAGGAAGCAGTACCTTATCTCAATTCATCTCAGTTCTGTTGTAACAGTGACTCTAGTCCTGGATATGACCTACTACAGGAATTCCAGTCATGTTATCTATCCCCACCTCATACGACCTTTGGGATTCGGCTCTCTGTGACTCACGGCTCATTTACTCAAAGTGCCTTCATTCAACTCTGATGTAGGCCCTCTAAGATCTTGAGTTTTAATGAAAGGTAAGTGTAAACTAAGCGACGTTTTGGCCTTAGGGAAATCCACATTTCCTGACCTTCCAAGCTTACTTGCAGTTGAGTGTGCAGGACAGAGGCTTTACTGCATATTGTTTCAAAATCTCTGGCCGTGCCAGCTGGACCAGTGTAGCCTCACCCTCTCCTCATGACTAAACCCAGAGAATGTGAGGTGATAAAGAGATCTGTGACTTTTAATCTGAGTAGTATTCCACTCATGGCCATCCTTGAATGTGTTAGTCACAGTGTCTCTATCACTGAATGTAAATTTACTGATTATGGTAAATGTGAGGTCACCTGATCAAAACCATGCTCAATACAGTATTTTAAGGACATTAGCATACACCGAGGCCATGTTGTATTACTGCACCTTCCCAGCTTCCAAGATTTGAAAGTTTGATGGGTCTTATCTTCTAAATGCAGGTACTATGTTCTTTGCCAGGTATGAGCAACATTTTTTTTTGGGGGGGGGTGTCTGTTATAGGGCTTGAACTCAGGGCCTGGATGCTGTCTCTGAGATTTTATGCTCAAGGCTAGCACTCTTATCATTTTGAGCCCAGCTCCACTTTAGGTGGCTTTTAAGTGGTTAATTGGAGATAAATCTCATGGACTTTCCTGATCAGGCTGGCTTTGAACCATGATCCTCAGTTTTCAGCCGCCTAAGTAGCTAGGCTTAGAGGTGTGAGCTATTAGTGCCCCATCAAATAATGTTTTTAACAGTTGTTTGCTGCTGGACGTATTAGGACATATAATGGGGGCTGGAGTGGATAATCTTCCAACCTTTTGATGCAAATAGACACAATAATAGGGTTCACAATCATCCTTGTCAATTGGTGGGCCACAGGCTTAAGGCAAGGACTTGGATTCAAACCACTTGCTACTGTGTAACTTTAATCAAGTCTCCATGAGCCTATTTTCTCCTTTTCCCGAGGGGAGTAACATTACCACCAGTACAAAGTTGTTATAAAAGCCGTAATACCCAGAACACCTCTGGCACAATGCCTTAATATAGCAGATACTCAATAAATGTTAGCTATTATTTTTATTATCATAAGAATTTGAATGGCTAGAGTCCATGATTTTCAACTTAGTGGTTCAGTCTTCTCAGAAGTCATCCAAAACTACAGTTAGAATGTTTACCTCTTGTCTGTAAGGCTGTTACATGGTTAACGAAGGTGCTTAATGAGTAGAAGGGTTACAGTACCAAGCTGATGTTTTTGTAGCCAGTTCCTCATGCTCAACACATGCTCATATATACGGGATTAAGCTTTATGTCTATTTGTCTAGATCTCCATCCCTACGTGATGAAAATACTTGTAGTCATCTTAAAACTTGCAGATGGGAAAATGAACGCCAGAAAACCATGTGTATTTCCTTAGAGTAGAAAGAAAGGGAGAAAGCTGCTACATTTTCTTGTCCTTAGCCACATAGCGGTTCTCATGTGCTGGAATTCCCATCTGATGAGAAGAAACAACACGCAGGTCATGAATGGACCTCACTGTCCACTGTGAAAGCTCTTGAAGCACCTTCAGGCCCCACAGCTTCTTCTCAAAGAGGCCATCTCCAACAGTGACAGGAATCCCATCATTTGGGGGGATCTTGTGCTCAAGGAGCACCATTAACTCCTCTAGCTGGTAGGCAAAGGCAGAAACCTGGAGGAGCAGGGTATGTATTGCTTCATGGAAGTCACCTTCAGTTGGGGTAAAATGTATCTTCTGGTCTTCCAAAACCTTGGCCAGCATACCATGGAAGGTACGGTAAGCTTGGAGGTTATCTTGGAGTCTCTCTGCTACGGTCAGCTCACTCCACTGATCAGTACTTGCCGTTGGCACACCATCCACTGAGTCCAGGTTGATGTTTTTGTTCAGGCCCTGATGTTTCATCTGGCCAAAGATATATGCAAACATAACATCTTCAGTAACTACCAGTGTCCTTACTGAAGCCACATATAACATCTCTTTCACTTGGTCAAGGACCCAAGTTGTAAGGAACATACAGTATCTCAAATGTCTTCATTTGGGACCTGTGACTGGACTTCAGCAAGGCCCTACATGCTCCGATACTGAATGCCTATGCAGTTTTCCTGGAAGCATTTACTGCTTCCCTCAAGTTCAAAAGGGTGAAATTCTAGTGATTTCAAATTATTCTTTCCCACTTTAAACTATCCTGGAAACTGGAACATTTTAGTCATACTGATGCCAGTATTTTAGTGAAGACACCGGCCACACCTACAGGCTTTAGAGTAGCAGTTAGTGAAATGTTCTAACCTCCCTACTCTCATTGTCCACTCTCAATAGTGAGATCAAGCCTTTACATCTACTCAGACACCAGGGCACTTCTGTTGTGCACTACTAAAATGTATATACCAATTCTATTATCTTTCATTTACATGGTTTGAAAATGCAGAAGCATGTCTAGGAAGCATCCAAACTTAGAAGGCTTGTGCTTAATGTGTTCTAGGACTCAAAATACAGGCAATCGAATTTCGAATAGCATCTAAGACATACAGTAATCCTACCTACGCATGTTGTAAGTTCAAGGAACAGCATGTTTCAACAGCCTGAAGGAAGACAGTAAAGGGAAAAGGCCCTATCCAATAGGTGGCCCATATATGAATCACTCACTTTAAGATGAGGACTTTCATAACTGGGTATGGTGCTGGAATTTGAAAGGAAGGAGCTAGGTAGGAAGAGATGAAGGAAAAACAGACAAAAGTTAACACATAACTTACATAGGATTCCATGAGAGCAGTCAGGTCTGAACGAATCTTCCTTGCTAGCCAGATAGAGCGGCTACAGAGGTCCCGGCGATGGAGGGCCAGTTGTGGATGCTCTGTGAATGCCATCCTCTAACTCAACTGGAAACCAGTGAGCTGGATTTGCTTCTGTCTACACTGGCCCAAATAAGAAATGTGACTCTCACAGACTAAATCCACTGGGCATTCTCTAATGGGATTGTGCACCCCCACCCCCACCCCCTGCCTGACTCAGAGGTGGCAGCAAATTCCTGGCTGTGGATTTTTTGTGCCTGTGGAATCAAAGGGCCCTTTTTAATCAAGCTTTTTTTTTTTTTTTTTGGTCTGCCTCTATCTCTCTCCTCCACTTGGTATTCAGCACACTTTCCCCCCCCCCCCCCACTATTTCTGTTGCTTTTTGTACTTAGCAACAAGGTCACTACCACATTAATCCTCATGTCATCCCTGCCTAATGTAATCTATTTTACATACAATATAATCAGTTCATTTTATTATTCCTTCTCTTATGCTCAAGTCTTTGCTTTTATTTTTATTTTAGCCTGGTAGAGTGTACAGTTACTGGTATAGATGCCACTTATTAAGCATATACTATAGACTAATTACTGTGCTATAAAACTTTTAAAATTTCACCTGATTCTTATTACAATGATTGTGGGAGTTTTCCCACTTAAGTAAGAAACTTAAGCTTAGGTAATATGCACAAAATCCATAAACTAGGTCCTAATTTATACATAGTTTTTGTGCTACAGCTTTCTACAACTTTCTAACTTCTTAAACACATTTGGTACAAGCCTAAGATTATCTGAAATAGGTCCTTTAAAAATGCACCATCTTTTCACTGATCCTTTCGGTGTTTCTCAAGTTATTGTATACATGATGAAACCTGAACTAAAGAAGCATCCCTCATGTCAATTATGGTGCCTTCTTGGTAGCTTACAGGATGTGGAAGGCACTGTTTAGGCCTGTTCTTTTCCAAAGGATACACCCAACACTAACTTGGTAATATTTCTCAAGCAGTCTCACTCAAGTGACAACATGCTTCATTCTCTACTCTGTCCCAATTGTATCAAATGCTTCTTAACTAAACTCAGAACAAGCTGGGCTTTGAAACAAGGACAAAAGAGTTCAAAAGGTGCATGGGGGAGTTGTCATCCTTATTGCCTTTGATTCAGAAAGTAATGGTAGAATAATGAGTTTCATCCTCAACTGATCAGTTGGTGTTCACTATTTCCTATCATTTATACTGCCGGAACCTGAAATCCCTGCCATGCTACCAAAAAATTGTAAACAATAAGGGATGTAAGGGAGAAAGGAGGGCCTGGGGAGCTGTCACAGTTTTTAAAAAGTAGAAGGTTTTTCCTTGGGGGGGATGCGGGTAGGGGTGCTGGTCCTCAGGCTTGAACTCAGGGCCTGGGCTCTGTCCGAGTTTTGTTGCTCAAAGCTAATGCTCTAATACTTGGGCTACAGCTCCACTTCAGAGTATAACTTTTCCTGAATACTTGAGATAGACATTGTTTTTGTAAACAAATACTGATATTGCTGCCTGAGTTAGAGTGATTTCACCACACAGCATCCTTAATGGTTTGCTCTACTAGATGAATAGGGCTACTCATCTTATTGAAATATCTAAAGATTTCCAAAATTGCTGAACACAGAATGTGTTGGCATTTCAGCATTGGAAATCAACAACTGAGTCAAAAGTTTGACTCTCCACAAAGAGCAAACAATGTATACCACACATAAAGCCAGCTGAGAGCACTTGGTAAGCAGCATTAACTCTTTTACCATTACAATAACTTAGGTCGATACAACTAAGGAAGACAAGTGGCTTCCAGGAAATAATTTTTATTTCTCTTTACATATTTATTTAGGATATACCTTAGACCTAGGGTAAGAGAAAACAAGAATTTGAAAAGCAAAGTATCCCTTTTATTATAATTTCTTTTTACATAACCTTTCCAATCAATCTAGATTCAGTTACCTACCCATTTCTCCCATCAAAGGAGAAGGGACCTGCACATTTCAACAGGCAAAAAAAAAAAAAAAAAAAAAAAAAATGGTTCTCAGGAAATAGGATTGATCTCTTACATTTTGTTTTCTTGAGTACATTGAAAAATGGGGAAAGACAGGAGGAGGAAAAACTGGTACTTTATAAACAATGAGACTATAACCACCTTACTTGGATTAGTTAATTTAATAATTTTTTTCCCTCTAGACAGGTACAAAGGAGGTTCAAGTACTCTATATGGATGTTTTCTTGTACTTTCATAGTTCTTTATCCCAAGGATTCCTGGCCAGTGTTGGTTTAAACTCTGTGAAATATATTAAGTCTAATTATGAAAATTACCTTGGATAAGCATAAACAAGGAGCAAGCACATCTCCCTAAAATATCGGAGTTATATAACCTATATCCCCAGAATTTAGAACTGCCAATTCAAGATAAACAATATGAAGTAAAAGAATGAAAAAGGTAACAAGGAGGTGACTAGAGTAGGAAATAGATTTTCAAGAGTAAATGAGTTGCATGGAAGAACAATGAAATAGAACAGAAAAGAAGTAAGATTGGGGCTTAGTTTGCATTCAACCCTCTTATGCTAGCACTCCTTTCTCAAGAGAAAAAAAAATCATAATAAAGTTCATCAAAAATACTCAAACTGCTACAGTAATTCATTGCTGGAAAAGTTCTTCATGAGAATTTTTTCAGGGAATAATCTACCTTCCCCCATCCCAGAAAGAGAAGACGTTTGTTTTAATGCAGTTTGCTTTCCTGTGGTTGGCTACAGTAACCTTAACTATTGAGATAAACATCTAAGTGCAACAAAACCCCAAAAGTGTATGATACAGATGCCAGCCAGTGAAACAATACATCCATCTCCTGATATTTTCAAATCCACTCAGCAATACCAAAGTGGGAAGAAATGAATAATCTACATCCCTTTTCTCCTGATTTCATTTTGGACTCTCACACTGGATGGCAAATCTGCAGTGCTCTTACTTACACACTTAGACACACACACACACACACACACACCCCAAACCCACAACAATGGCATATTTTAAACTGTTCACTGTAGGTGTCTCACTCCCTATTCTCTGGCATCCCAACCACTGACACTAGTGGGTGTACAGTAAGCCTCTTTCAGAGATGACATTTTGTTATTCTTCTTTTGAGGGGAAAAATAAAGAAAAAAATGATAAACTTTGTAGTTTTAGTGTTTGGGAGACAAACTGTTCCTTATTTTGTTCTCAGAAAACTCCATTCTTTCCAACAGCCATCATACACTTGCGACAATGGACAATGAATAGGGGAAGCCTTTAGTTCTAGCTTCTGAGGGTCACAGTATAGGAACTGTCCTTTAAATTTTCTAAAAATCAGCCCAAATAAATTTTCCATCTTCTGAGTTATCAATAGAAAAATAAAAGTAAAAACTACCTGTGTCTCCCACTGGCAGTAATAAACAATACATAGCATATGAAATCCCTTACTTAAGGGAAGTAATAATTTAGGTTAACGACAAAACCATTACATCATTAACTTTGTTCATTGAAGCCTTTTCTCTTCTGAGGATTATTAAAAGAAAAACAAAGCAGAGAAGTTCTCTTCAACTTTGAAATTCCTGACTTTGTTCCTTCACTAATGACAAGAGTCCTCCACTAATATGGAGCTGGACTAGCAAGAGAGAAAACAAAATGAGGCCAGAGTGAGGCTGTTAGGGAGGTATATGTAAGGAAATGATGGGGACAAAAGAAGTAAACGCACAAGAGAAAAATCTATCTGTAATTCAGACTCTGAAAACACTCTTCTCATCCTCTCGACATTCCTAAATCTTAGTGCTCTGCAAAAATGTCAAGAGCATACTAGTTATCACAAACCTATCATCGTTCCCTATAAAGGCTTCCAAAAAAAGCACTAGACTACTGTAGTGATTTTGTTAGTGGGGAGGACCAGCTATCTTTTAAGGCCACTGGAGAGCTGATTTCAGAGGCTGGCTGTGCTTCTTCAACCCTATGCTTTGCCTTTAAAGTACCTCTTGTGGAAGGATCCCATGTCAGAATAATCTCGCCCAGCCCCCCAAATATAGACAAAGACCCCCCCCCCAAAATCAGACTTTCCATTAATAAATAAGGAATCTCAGGTTCCACAACACAAAAAAACACACATGTTCAAAGTGCAAATTTTTGCCATTAGCCTGGGACTTTTCTCACTGATCTAGAGCACTACTGTACAGCCAGAGACTGTAGATGGCAGCCTACTCCTTTTGGGAGCCTGCTTCTAAGCAAGTGAGCACCAGAAGAGCCATAAGGAGCCTGGGGAAGGGGAATGAGGTGCTGGGATTAGAGACGGTATGGTCCCCATGTATTTTTCCTTCCAAACCTAAGGGGAAGAGGAAGAGGGGATAGACAGATGTGTGTTTTAACAACACATATGGCAAAGAGGGCCCTAAAGTGCCAAGTCAAGCTAAGCTGCCAGCCTCCAAAGATTAGAATTATATACTATTTGAGGATATGTGTGCTGCAGTGGGTAGAAGCCAGAACTATAGGGCAGCAGTAGAGGAGAAAGGATTTAGAAAACAGTAATATACTATTAAGAATTAAGAGCTGATCCAGAGCACATCAGTTACAGGCTTGAGAAGGGGATCTGTTGATGAGTAGGAAGTCTGCCACTGGCCAGAACTGAGTATGAGGATTGCTTCTTTTTCATCTACCTTTGTGGGAAAGGCAACATCAATATTTTTAGGGGAGACAAGAGAGAGATCCAGGGGATGGATGTATGTGCTGTGATACACAATGGAAAGAGCAGGCCCTTCAGTTATTTTACTAGATTTTAAATGCTTTAAATTGTTGGGTGTTTTTTTTGTTTGTTTTTTGTTTTGTTTTTTTTTGTCCTTTTTATGTTTTAAATACAAAGTCTGAACTGTCCCAGTGCCCAAAGTCTTCCTTTCCACTAAGGTCCAGTAGAGTCTGAATCTTCAATCAGAACCTCTGTGGTAGCACCGAGTATATCTGAGTTCATGACCAGCCCTTCAGTGCCCCCGCCGCTGCCACTTCCCACAAAGATCTTCCCATCAGCCATGAGGCTCACCCGCTCTGTCCCACTGCAGTACGACTTGGACATCCCTTCAGCTTCTAGCAGCAGGCACTCTCCTGCAGTTGAGTTTCCCAAGGGCTCAGGAAGAAGAGAAAGTCCCTGACCATCTGCAGGTTGTGCCAGGGACTCTGGGTTAGTGCCCAATATATCTGTGCTGGTGATGAGGGCGCCTGCATTGGCAGCCAGAGCCTCTGCAATCAGCACCTCAGGGTGGCTTTTTGCTTTGTGTGCCACTACGCTGTCCTTCTTCTCAAATTTTTTGCCACAGATATTGCAAGAAAACTGGTAGAAGGAGTCTGCATCGTGTTTTTTCATGTGCCAATTAAGGGACGCCTTTTGTCGACAAGTAAATCCACAGATCTCACATCTAAGGAGAAACAAAGAGAATGGGTAATCAAAGAGAAATAAAGAGCTCTTATTCAAGGGTCAAATAAGACCTCACCCTCCTATGTGCTTGTGCATTCTCTTTATCCTCACTCCTCTCCTTCCCCTTTCTTTCTCTCCCCCCCGCTTTTATTCGCTCTTTCTTCTCTCTCTCTCTCTCTCTCTCTCTCTCTCTCTCACACACACACACACACACAAACACACACATCAGTAACATTTACTTTTTGTGAAGGATTAGGAAACTACTACCATGGAAATCTGATTTTTTTCTGTTTGCCTGAAAAGCAGTAAGACAAAAGCCACTAAGTAGCTTCTCTGATCAATATCCAATCTGACATGTTTCTAAGGAACCTAGCTGAAAGTGAGGTGTGCACTTTTCAGCCAGATGTTCACCAGCAAGTGAATACTCACTGCAGTGGCTTCTCGCCCGTATGAATCATCCGGTGTACTGCCAGATTGTGGGAACTCTTGAAGGCCCGAGCACAATATTCACAAATATAATCCCTTTGATCTAAGAAGAAAAATAACGTAGTTAGTATTCTGATTGGACTCTTGAGTACTTTTCTTAGCTCATCAATGTGATCTGGTGATCAGGAGGTCAATTTAGAGAAAAAGCAATGCTATTTTCAATATGTAAACACTTGGGGTAAGCAAAATTTAGTTTTTTTTTCTGTTTTGATTTTTAGTCTAACTTAAGTGACTTTCAAAAAACAAAAAAAGCCTAGGTATAAATAAGAAAATTGGAATCCTTATCTAGTTTTACTAATAATCCAGATCCAATAAATTGGTTACAAAATAACTACATTTTTCCATGGACTTTATTCTTTTTCTTTTTTGCAGTACTGGGTTTGAACTCAGGTTATAGTGTTTGCCATAGAAGAACCACAAATGAACCAGGCACCTGATCTTTCTTTGCCTTATTTTTTGGATGGTACTGAGTTTTTGCCCAAGGCCAGTCTCAGAGACCCTTCTATCTTCTGATACAGCTGGGATTCTAGATGTGCTTCCTCATACCAACCTTATTTGTTGAGATAAGTTCTTACTAATATTTTGCTATCAGGCTTGTCTTGAAAAATCAATACTCTAGATTCTTGCTGCTCAAAGAGACTGGATTACAAGCATAAGCTCCTGTAGTCTGTCTGGTTTTTATTTTATTCCTGGAAAAAGAAACTAACCCATAGCTAAAATAGTAATCTATTTCAGTCAGGGTTGGACTCATACCTGTAATCCCAGCATTGCAGAGATAAGGAGGCTTGGAACCAGTTTGAATAATAAGTTAACAAGATACAGTCTAAACAAAAACAGCTGTCCTGGTGATGCCATGCATGTAATCCATCTACACACAGCGAGACTATACGTAGGAGGATCTTGGTCTGAGTGCAGTTCCAGGCAAAAATGAGAAACCCTACCTAAAAAATAACTAAAAGAAAAAAGGGCCCTTGGCATAGGGCTCAAGTAAAACCCTGAGTTCACACTCTAGTACTATCAAAAAAAGTTAACCAAGACAGTTACGAATGTAAACTTCTCATCCAAATATATATTTCTTACATTTCTTAACTGTATTCTCCTACCTACATCTTCTGCACCATTCAACTTTCTTCTTGTCTCTATAACACTCTTTTCCCAGTTCTATACTTTTGGGGGGGGGGTCATGGGGCTTGACCTCTGGGTCTGAGTACTGTCTCTCAGCTTTCAGCTTAAGGCTAGCCCTCTATCACTTGAGCCACAATGCCACTTCCTGGTTTTTGGTGGTTTATTGGAAGTAAGAGTCTCATGGACTTTCCTACCCGGGCTGGCTTTGAACCATGATCCTCAGATTTCAGACTGCTGAGTAGCTAGAATTACAGGCATGAGCCACCAGTGGCCAGCTCACACCATTTTTACCATGTCTAAGAGTCTTCTGTTCCTTTATTTTTTGTTAAACAGCTGTATAGAGAGGTTTCAATTCCAAAAGTCAGGTTGTAAGTGTACATCTTGATGATCAACAGCTCCCCTTCCACCATTCTCCCCTCATTTCCCTAATTTCAAGCTATACAGTTCAATTTTCACGTAATGTACATTGAATATAATGACTGTACTTGCTTACCTTTCCTCCCTCCATTTGTGTCCCTCTCCCCCCAAAAAAACACATCTTCTAATATTCTTTTTTTCCTTTTTTCTTTTTGTCAGTTGTGGGGCTTGAATTCTGGGCTTGGGTGCTATCCCTGCGCTTTTCAGCTCAAGAGAAGCACTCTACTGCTTGAGCCACAGCACACTTCGGGTTTTCTAGTGATTTATTGGAGATAAGAGTCTCATGGACTTTCCTGCCTTGGCTAGCTTTGAACTGTGATCCTCAGATCTCAGCCTCCTGAGTAGCTAGGATTACAGGTGTGAGACACCGGCGCCCGGCTATGTTCTAATATTCTTAAGGATAACCCAAGTGATAACTATGCTGATTGGTCTGTGCTCCAAACCGTCTATAACAAGATCTAAAAATACACAGTCCTAATACAAGGTTTTCTCCACTTGTATGAAACTCTAGGAGAGACATTCAATTACTAAATAGAGATTATATCTGCAAAGACAGTTAATAGATGTTAATCTGCAAAAGAAAACCATGAAACTACTAACCTGGAATAGAATGAGCTTACAGGACTATTTCTCATAGCAGATTGGTGATATTTAGCTAAAATAAATTAACCTGGCTATCAGAAAAAATTTCTATGGGCTAAACTACTGACATCAAGGAGCAAAAAAAACTGAATAATTCTCTCTCAAGATATACACTATAAAGCAAAGACTCTGAAGTGATTAAGACCTAAATTCATATCCTGGTGCTATGTGCCAGGCTCTGAACACAGTAAACATTACCAGGTATTATCAATTTATCCTTTCAGTAGCTCTGTGAGACACATGTTCCATAATTTACAGTTAAGGAAAAGTGATATGTAACTTGCCTAATTCACACATAGAGCAAATGAAGGGCAGAGTATGTAGCCCAATATCCTGTTAGGGAAGGGGCTTATTTCTACAACTCTGGTCTTATCCAGCATAACATACATAGTAATCAAGTATTTGGGACAAACCCAGTTAGTAATATGTGCCACTAATTATCAGCTCAATTTGTCCTTTCAAGTTGAACTGCAATGAGATTGTCAGCGCTACAAATATATGGAATTGAGTCCATTCTAGAATATAGATTATTGCACTGAGCTTCTCTTTTTTGTTATTTCCTGTAGGAGTAGGAACATGTTATTGCATACAAATTTAATAGCTACCTTTATAAAAACTGCCCAAGTTTCAGGAGCGACTTAAGGGTTATACATTATACATGAGCCTCCTTTTTACAATTTTGGCTTTCTTCCCAATGTTTACCACATTCAGTTCCCAAGAGTTACTACAAATATCTGCCTAGACTAGAATTCAGAAATCCTAGTTATGTCAAAAATCAGTTAGGTAATCACAGGTAAATTAATTATTATTACTACTTTTGATTATTCATAAGTTTTTTTATTGTGAAAATACCATACAGAGGAGATAAAATTACATGAGCAAGGTAATGAGTACATTTCTTATCAAGCATTGTTGCCTCCTCCTTTGTTTCCCCTTACCATCCCTGTACTACTGTTTTTTAACTATAAATCAAAGCTAAACCAATTAACTTAGAGGTGTTGAATGGATTATCAAAAATATATGTAAATTTTCAGTTCACCGTTGGTAGAAAAATATATGCTCAGTAAATTATCATTATCCTTTCATAAAAGTTATAAAAAGAAATTAAAAGATGAATGTTCAAAAGCCATATATCATCACTTGTAAAATGTATCAATATCACATGAATGAAGACTAAATGAGTTTTAATTCTTTTCTGTCAGTAGTGGGGCATGGGCACTGTACCTGAACTTTTTCCTTAAGGCTAGACTCTACCACTTGTACTATAGTGCCATTTCATTTTCTGGCTTCCAACTGTGATCCTTGGATCTCAGCCTGAGTAGTTATTATTCTAGGCATGAGCCATCAGTGCCTGCCTTAATTTTATTTTAAATCACTATGAATGTATTATATGTGTATGTGTGTGTGTGTGTAAGTCGATCAGGTACATGAGTATTTCTTTCTGTCATTTATTGAGACAGGTTTCACTACATAGCCCTGGCTGGCCTCAAACTTTTAAGAATCCTCTGGCTTTAGCTTCCCAAGTGCTAGGATTACAGGTGTATGTCACCATGTCCAGTTTAATGAAATGTATTCCATTCCATTTTTAGACTTTTCAAACTGATTAATGGTAGGCTTTTCTAAAAGACTTATTCCTAAAGTATAGTTTATTTGGTTAATTGAAAACATCTTGTCCCTATTTCAAAAGTAACCAGTAGAACATTTGCCTAGCAGATATGATGCTTTGGATTCAAATCTAAAAATCACTAAAAACAGAAACAAAAATACCACAAAAGGTACCTGTATGATGTTTTGCATGCCGTAGAAGTTGCTTTTGGAGCCTGAAAAGTCGTCCACAGGAGGGATGGGGACACACATATTTCTTCTTCAGCAAGTGCTGGTATTTTATGTGGTGCTAAGCAAAATATAAAAAGAAACATTAAGGTTTCTTGAGAGTTCTTTTCTTTGCTAAGTCAAAAGTTCTAAAGGAAAACCAAGTAGGAGGAGGAAACTGAAGAGTAAAATTCTTAAAATTAAAAAGATAGGTTAGTATGTTCATCTAGGTTCTAATGTCTGTTACCCACTAGCAATGAGATAATAAGGAGATGTATTTAAATATTTCAAGTTCCAGTTTTTATTTGTAAAATGGGGAAAACTGTCTCACAGTGTTGTTATGAGAATAAAGAGATCATATACTTTACTGTGTTTAGTGTGGCAAGTGGCACACAGCAAAACAGCAGTTATTGTTGTAACAGAACCATGATTTTATGATTCATAAGAGAATCTTACTCTCATGTTTTATTTGCTGCTCAAGATCAAACAGGCATGTCCTGAGTAGTAGCTCATGTTTTCTGCTAGAACTGAATATAAACGGAATCCCCACTTCATTAAAAAAAATCAGTTCACTTAAAATGAAAAATAAACCTAAATACCTCTTATTCCTTCTGTAAAATTGTATTTGGGTTACTAAATTCATTTTTTCTAATGTACATTAAAATAAAATCTATTTTTCTGCATCTTAGTGTATTACTACTAACACCTTTAGTATTTGTATCATATTGGGAAATATGCACAATTCCACAATTCTGAGGGGAGTCCTGTTTGGGGTCAGGTTATTTAGTCTTTTTCTTCACTTTTTTTCCCTTTGAAACCATGATCTGCTATGGTTTAAGTGTATCCCTAGATATGGTAAGCGGTAGCGTCTAAAGGAGGTGCTTAAATGTTCTGCTTTATGAATGAATGAAATTTGTTAGTATGGAGAGAGGGTTGTTATAAAAATGAGATCCAGTTCCTTCTTTCCTCCTCATCCTCTTCTTGATTTTTGACCTTTCAGTACACTATGAGGTCATCCTTTAAGAAGGCCCTTACCAGATGGTGGTATAATGTTATTGGATTTCCATAAGGTAATAAATTCCTGGTTCTTAATTACATAGTCTCAAGGATCTTGTTCTAAGAAGTGGGCTATGATAGAATTACTAAAATAATTATATACTTAAAATTTCACTTAATGTTATATGTCGATAATAAAGCATACAAATACCAGTTCACATGAGGTATAAAGACAGATAATGGGATATAACCTGAATGGCTGTTATATTACATCTCCACTCACCTGCAAATAACGAGGGTGAGCAAGAACAGTTCCACATCCTTCCATCTCACAACGAACATACTGGATTGGAGGTTTTTTTCTATTATCAAAATTTTGGAGAAAAGTTAGCAAAAGTGGCATTCTGTATTCTGAACAATAGCTATTTTATAATTACAATTAAAATTTCGTTACTATTACATAGCACGAAATTTGTAATAGAGACAATAAGAAACTGCCAAATGTTCAATAGGGCTTAAAAATGGTACAAATAAACTAAGAATCCTCCCTCAAGAAAAATTAAAACTTAGAAAATTCACCATCCTGTAATAAAAATAAAAAGCCATCACTTATGCATCATGAACATGAACACTAATAACACCACATTTGTGCAATTCTGTAATAAGCCATCCCAGCAGGATTAGTATGAGAACTATATAAGCAAGGAAAGTACCCAACACCAGAAGCAAGGTGCAAAAGCCCAGGAATAAGCTGGGCGCAGGTAGCTCAAGCCTATACATCCTAGCTAAGATCTGAGGATCATGGTTCAAAGCCAGCTTGGGAAGGAAAGTCCACTGAGACTCATCTCCAATTAACCATAAAAGAAGCAAAAAACAAACAAACAGACCCAGGCCTTGAGTTCATGCCCCAGGAACCGGCACAAAACCAAAAGCAAACCAAACAGCAACAAAAACCAGGAAAATAAATTCCTCACCTTCTTTTTGGTAACCGTGGACTTTTGTCATCTTTTCGTCTTCTTCCTCTCCTATAAAGAGAAAAAAATTGGTTATATACATTTAGTCTTTATTCTTAGATTTATGCGATTTTGACTAAGTATGGTAAAAACAGAAAACACTCTTTCATATACATTACACAGATCAGTTGATCCAGAGCTCTGAGCTAGTCCCAGACTATCATCAGCTGTATTTAAATCATCGTTTTCCTGCCATTAATTTTGTGAAAGTATGTCTCCAAAACACATAGGGTACCCAAAACCAAAGTAAAATCACACTATTTCTTTAAAGCCAAAACCAGCAGGTAATGTGCTTAATTTAAGCAACAAATTGAAAATTTTAAATCTGCTGAAGGTGCCATGTCCTTAGTGGAAGTTGGGCAGTATTATGGGAAAGTGAATCAAGCAATTGTATTTAAGAAAAAGGAAGAAATAAGATTTGAGATTTTGGTAAGCAGTATTAATATGTATAACAGTAAGAGAACATACTCCATGGAGTTTCAAATTATCAATGCTTAGCCCTCTTCTAGATACAAGATGAAGGTATATTTTGAGGATTATTAGAATACTGAACTTTATGTATACTGAACATTCATAATTTTTTCCAATGGCAGTCTCCTGGTAATCACATTCCACTGAATACTAAGAGTCTACTGAATTCTAGATGGGAGGATGGCTGGCAGGTATCAGATGCAAAGGATAACTCAGAATACATAAAAGCAAAGGTAAAATAAATACTCAGAATATATAAAAGCAAAGATAAGCCAGACTTTACTCTGAAGTAATATAATGCCACTTTCAAACCAGCACGAAACAGAAATATATGAATTTCATAAACTATCTTTTTTTTGGGGGGGGGGGGTGGGGGGGGGGTCCGGTCGTGGGGCCTGAACTCAGGGCCTGGGTGCCATCCCTCAGCTCTTCAGCTCAAGGCTAGCACTCTACCACTTGAGCCCCAGCGCCACTTCCGGCTTTTTTCTTTTTGCTTATGTGGTGCTGAGGAATCAAACCCAGGGCCTCAGGCATGCAAGGCAAGCGCTCTACCACTGAGCCAACTTCCCAGCCCATCATAAACTGTATCTTATGATGATCTGAATAAATATCAATGTTATTACTTGAAGAGTTGTTATAAAGTTTATCAACTAAATTCAATCAGCTTAAAAGTAGATTGAGAGTTTATTATCTAAAAACCTTAAAAAGTAACTACCTTCCTTGCAATAAAACAAAGAAGTCTAATACTTAAATCTTATTTCTGCAATGAAAAGTGGTTAATAGCAAAAGGTTGTTTTTTAAAAATAATAAAATCAAGAATATCACATGCTTTTACTTATTCTTCTTGAATATGACCTTATTTGCCATATTTTTAATAGTTGTTTCTATTCCCTTTGTGTCCCCTACTGCTACTGCCTAACTTGTTCATTCAGAATTACATACTGCATTCACTTGAAAGTTCAAACGGTTCAAGCTTTTGAGGAGATTCTCCAGTGAAACTTGTATCTGATTAATAAGGCAAATTTTCCTTTTAAATTAAAAAAAAAAATCACATTTTGAAGTATATACATGTCCATATCCTTCTAGTCTCAGTCTTCCATCCTTTTTTTCACAAGTGGCTTCCAAAAGATTTCATTTTTCATGAACACTGCCTACTTACTTCCTAGGAGGTTCTTCATCTTCTCTAATTTCATTCTCTTCTTCTTTTACCTCTACTTCTACTTCCACTTTAATTTCCTTCTTTTCCTTCTCTTCTTTTACCTTCCCTGATTTCCTCCGTGGTTTTGGGGTTTCCCTGAAAGTACAAATGCATTTCAACAGTTATTCTACTAAAGATTTTTCTTCTTCAAGGCAGTCTGTGATAGCAGGTTGAAGCTTAGTTTATTACTGACTTAGCATAAAATTATGATTCACAGTTCATGAACTGTAATTTTCCATCAGGTACACAGTAATGATGTATTCATGGTAGGTACAGAAGGAATCCCTAAAGCTAAAAACCCAATGCCTAAAATCCAACCTCATTATAGTTGCAATCCAATCTCTTTAGAGTTGTAAAACAATACAAATATCAGGGCAAATCATGTTACTTTAAAAAGATAAAACACACACATCTAATAATCTGTATACAATCAAATTTAAGTTCTACAAATGGAAGAGAGAACTAAATATTGTACTTGCAAAACGAGTTCATAATCTTTCCTTTAAAAATTATTAGTATATATATTTAGTTTAACTACAACATAAGTGCTTTCCAACTTATTTTCCTTGACAAATAATAGTTACATCTAAGGTATACCTTTCTAAGTGGGGTTTGTAGGTCTCATCTCTTGGGTCATCTTTGAATGGTATTTCCTCTTCACTGATTAACATCTCTTCTTCCTCTTCTTCCTCATCACTACTAAAAATAAGCAAATACAAATGAGAAATTCTGGGTGCAAGGATCATGTCTGCCTAATTTAGTGATTTGTTTAGAGGTGACCAAATAGTCCCATTAAATTATATAAATTTTCATCCTTATGATCTACTTGGATTATAAACTAGTTGTTTTAATCTATATAATTACTAGAATACAAAATACGGAATTCTTAGCTATCGTATTACTTTATTATATAAAGATAGTGGGGCACTAAAAAATAAAAAACAAATTTATATAATATTATGTCTGGTAATCTAATAGATCACAAAAGACCTATCAACAGAGACAAATAACAAAAGGATACTGATAAATTCTCAAAATTTAGTCAAAATACCTTTCATTCCACAGTAATTCCCAAAATGGTTATAATAAACCTAATCACAGAAGGTATAAAACCCCTGGTCTCTAGACTATGTACCTAAATCTCAGAGAGCTTAAGCTATAATCAAGGTCAAATAGGAGATCTAAGTATAATAGTCAAACTGAGGTTAGTTTCGGTTACAGCTCAAAATCCTTTAACTTCTGAATTATTTCATGTGACTGAATATTCAAGGTTTAAAAATATAATATCTTACCTAATGCCACCAGGAGATTGATGTTCTTCTGAAACTTCTAGAATAAAGCCAAAATAAAACTTTATGTATATATGTGTTTCCAAGATTTAAGCCATGAGATAATTACATAAAAGGAGATGAAGTAAAATCTGTTAAAAAAAAAATCCTCCCTATACTATCACCTGCCAAAAAGTTAAGACATTTAGAAAAAATATTCAATACTATGCAAAACTTGACAGTAAGTAACCACACAAATAACAGCTTGCACTGTACCATAGTCAAGCTGATCTGTAATTGGCTCTGACTTGCAGATGAGCTGCAGTGATCCAGTCTTGGACCGAGAGCTTCGGGTATTCTCGGTGTCCCGAAGGCGAGAGACAGATGTCCTACTACTACTGCGCCAGCCCCGGCTAGGTCTAGTTGTAGCAGTGGAAACTTCCTGAGGAAGGACAGACTTGTCTTCTTTCTCTTCTTTGGGATCTGTATGAAAATATATGTCATTATTTTGAAGTTTACAGTTAACCAATAATCACCCCTAAATATCTACAAATTGTAAATACAGTCACTAAAAGGCACTTAGGCTCTGGGTCCAATTCTTAATACAGCAAAAATCAAACATTAAAAACTTTTCAAAACAAAATCCCTTATCCTTAATGTCATTACCCTAGATGGTTTGTTGCCTTATCTACTAAAAAGTGTAGTACTAAGAGAAACACCTAAAATACATCACAGTAATTTGATGAGAGAGAAACTAAGTTACACCAATTATTAAAATAAACTAATGCATAAATATAAGAGCTAACTCCTCCCCCCCAAAAATCATAATGAAGACCTATAAAATTAGAAGTATTTGCATATATGGAAATATTACAATAAAACCCTTACATTGTACAATTAATGTGCTAAGTGAAAAAAAGGAAAACTGATGCCTAAGGGAATGCAGAGAAACTGAAGCCCTTGTGAAATGCTAGGAGGCATGTGGAATGGAGGGGAACAGTTAGAGAGCTCTCAAAAAATTTACAACACAGGACACATCCATCCCATTCTTAGGCACATAAAATTTTCCTAAGGCCTTGAGATATAGTTGGAGGATTCTAATTTTACCAATGTTTAAACAGGGGGGAAAAAGATCTTCAATCATAAAACTATTGTTTTTAACAGCTCAAGTTGCTTCACTTATTTTTAATATTAAACAAGATTATATAGTATAGATATATTATTTTGGATTTTTAAAAATCATTTCTTATTGTAGCTATCTCTTATTGCTTACTACTATTCAGGGCAGAAGAAATCCTCGGAATATTGAAAGAAAAGGAAACAAAGGATGAAAATTGAACTTTTACAACATTCCTACAGATATTAAAAGTTTAGGGCAAAATTTCATGATTTTCTAGGTATAGGCATCAGGCTAATTAGTTCTGTTTCTTAAAAACCCTTAAGACTGCTTTGGCTTTGAGAAAGTAAAAGGATGTTTTCTCTTTGAATCAGAAACTCATAAAACCAGTGTTCACTGAAATAATGGTTCTTAGGTAACAATTAGCTTGAAGTTCACATTTAAATAGATATTCTAAAGGATGAGAAAGTGCTAGGTAGATCACAGAAGTAGAGAGGACTATACTGGAAAGTAAGATCTTACTCAAGATCAAAATGATTAGGGCAGGGAAAAACATGAAGAGCAGACCTATGCAGGGCAGATGCATAGGGACTAGCTAAAGGATTACTGTAGTAATAGGCCACACAAAAAGCTTGAGGAAGGGCAAACATTGAAGACAGAAAGAATTAAGAGATGAAAAATACTTAGGATGAGAGCTGTACTTAGTATATTGTGTGAGGAGTGGTGGTGGTAGTGAACAGGGAGGTACTTGGCAAACACTATGAAAAGAAAGCTACCTTTTAACATTAAGCTGTAAAATTACATAACAAAAATATAGGGCATATGCTGTCATTGAGAAAGTGGATCTAACAATTGGGCTAGCAGTTAACTGTTAACAAGTCAACCTGACATTCCATATAACCATCATTGTTTGATGCAATTATTTTTATTACACTAAATTCTAAAAAAAAAAACTAAACAAAAACAAACCCACATTCATGAGCGAGTTAAACTATCTTCCTTTATTATAGATAGGCAACAGTCAGGAAGCAAAGGCAAGAGAACCGTGAACTCAGGACTCGCCTGGATAAGACCATCTCAACAAAAATACAAAACAAACAACACAACAAACTCTTCCATGGGAACAGCTTTTCCATGGACCAGTTCACTTGTAGAAATTCTTTATCTCGCTATATAGGGGAAAGAGAAGAGTTTCCCCACTCCATTTAATCACCTTTGCCCTCAACTGAATATTATGTCAGAGCCTGCTTAGTTCTACTAGCCCTGATAGTAACACTCCACTCAAATGTCAGCTTTTGGTGAAGGCTTCTGAATGTTGAAACTTCCAATATTGTTTTTTCCCCTCAGAATGCTAGGCACACTTTTTTCCCTCTGCCTGTGTTAACTCTGTGTGTGGTCTCTAGGTATGCTCCTCTCCCTGCCACTAAAAAACACTGGACTAAAAAAACATGCCTAGAAATCAGATCTCTATGCATGGGTAACCATGCAAGAGACCCTTGCAATTAGATCTCCACTGGTATTCTTTTATCTTGCAATTGGTGATCAGTATTAAACATTCCTTTCAGCAATTCCAAAATATTTGATATATTATTATTTACTGTTGTCATTGTATATAGAATAATAGATTACTAAAACTGATTTCTTTGGTCTAACTGAAACTTTATATCCTATGATCAGCATCTTCCCTTTCCATATATATATATATATATATATATGTATGTATATATATATATGTAATCACACATCTTTCTGTGGCTAATTTCTGGCTAATTGATCCAACACTTTCCAGTTCTATCCATGCTGTTCAAAATAGAGAAAACTATTAGTGAGAATGTAAATTCATACAGCATTTTTAGAAAATGGATGCACTTCCTTAAAAAACTAAAAATAGAATCACCATACCCATTTCTAGGTATATACCCAAAAGGAACTACAACTGGTACCAGAAGTAGTTGCAATCTCATATTCATTTCAGCATTATTTACCGCATCCAAAATGTGAAAGCAACCCAAGTGTCCTATATATATTTTTTTAACCTGACAAGTCCTACAACTGCATGAAACAATCCCTTCAAATATATCTATTCTTATCTTATTGGTTCTATCTCTCTGAAGAACCTGGTTAATACAAGTTCTGGCTCTGATAGTGGTTCTAAGAAGAAAAGAATCTTAAGGAGTTTTTTAAATCTGTTATGAAATTTCTGCACTTAGCTCTAATATGATTACATTTATAATAACTCTATTTCAGTAGTCAAGTGAGCAGTGACAGTCCACAGTAAGATGTGGTAATAGAGACAGGCAAAATAATGACCAAAGCAGACTTCTAGTCAAGCAAAACAGGAAAGGCTTTGGGTGACCATGTCTTTCATAACTTTCAACACTGGGGTCAAACTAGTGAATATAATGAAATTGGTCGCGTGCTGCTAATCAGGAAACCCAAAATGGGCAAAGAAGGGATGCCAGCCTTAACTACCACCTAAACAACCTGAAAGTTTCTATATTTATTCCTAAGAATTCCTTATCCTCTGTAGGTATAGAAGTGACAATGCCCAAAAGCAAATTGTCTCACCAAGGCTGACCGGTCAGTATATGTTGGATACAGTTCTTACATACCTATATACCATATAGAGTTAAAACAGCTACTCTAATAGGTGAACTAATGAAGACATGGGGATTTGATTTTGAGAATATCCAGACTCAGAACCATTAGCTAGTGGATTAATGTAGGATAGATTTTGGAAGTGAATTATCTAGAATGAAGTTTTAATCGCCTAAGAGTTGTACAAACTATATATGTCAACATTCTGGTTTAGGACAGCTACACAAAAATTACTTAATTTATCCCCCCCCAAAAAGGGATAAAAATTTCCATCACACTCTCCAAGTTTCCCTGAAGACAATCTAGAGTAAACTGCTCTAATTTTTTCATTTTTACATTTTTCTCATAACCTAAAATTTCTTAATAATCCCCAAACAAGGAAAATAATTCTTGGCATATGTAACACTTTCCAAATAACAACAGTGATAAAACCACTTGAACAAAATAATCATGTTAAGCTTTCTACACAAAAGTTGTTTTTTTTTTTTGGGGGGGGGGGTCCGGTCATGGGGCCTGAACTCTGGGCCTAGGTGCTGTCCCTCAAGCTCTTTAGCTCAAGGCTAGCGCTCTACCACTTGAGCCACAGCGCCACTTCCGGCTTTTTTCTTTTTGCTTATGTAGTGCTGAGGAATTTAACCCAGGGCCTCATACATGCAAGGCAAGCACTCTACCACTGAGCCACCTTCCCAGCCCTACACAAAAAATTTAATGGTATAAAATATCAGATATTAGTTTTAAATTCTAAGAATCAGAGCAACAAGAAACCTGGGCAGCCATCAATTCAAGTATCAGTTCTAATCATACTATCATTCTCCTAAATGACATAAAATCTGAATTTTCACTTACTTAGCTGTAAAGCATTATTAAAAAAACAACAACAGAAAAAAAGCTTCATTCAAGTAACATACAAATACACACATACCCACAGAATGAAACAGAACCAAGCTAAGAAAAATGTGGTAGTACATGTTTATAATCTCAGCTATTTGGGAGGCTAAAAAGAAGAGCAGAGAAGTGAAAAGGGTGGAGAAGGAGAGAAGGGAGAGGAGAAGGGGAGAAGGGAGAAGAAAGGGGAAGAAGCAAGCTGTAAGTGGATTTAACATTGGTTGACTTCATTAAGTGAACTGCAGAGTTGGAAATTGGCTATGTTAGAACTGGATCAAGAGTATACACAATAAATGAATTATTTCCGTTTTAAGGAGTATGTTATGCATTTCAATTTAGCATCAAGGAACAGCGGATTACTAGAAAAATGTAATAAATGTGCAGCCGCTCAACATGATGGAGGCAATTTTAATAGACCAACAGGCAAAGCCAGAATGAAGGCTCTCTTTAAAACGCAAAAAGCCTGATCAGCTTCTTTTCACAATCCAAATAAGCAATAAAGTACATTCAATGTAAATATTTTGTCCGCTAAAACTCTAGGTTTCATTTAATTATTCACCAGGTTGAAATCTTTACTTTTCGCATTCTTTAATCTGTTATTTTAAGTCTACCAGTACCAAGATCCATTCCATCTAGTTTGTTCTGTATACACCTTTTCTCTCTTAATTATGTTTCTTCTTATTTTCTAAGTAATGCAAAGATAGTCTACTGTTCAAATCTGCTTGATATCATCAAAATAGATTCTATCAAACCCAGTAATGTTTTATTCAATGAAAGTCCCTTTAAAATGCAGAACTTGAAAGATCAGACTGTAGCTTATTCTCTTTTCTAACACAATCAGAGCAATTTACACATAAGAATCTTACCTTTACCAGTTATTTTTTCTATGCATCTGAAAGAAAAGACAAACATCAAATGAGCATTTTGTATATTTTCTTGAAATATAACTATTTCTCTCATGTTTATCTTCAAAATGATGTATGAAGCATTGAGTACTACTGCCAAATCAAAACCTAATTTTCAGCATTGGCAGGAAGATTCTGTATCTGCACTATCCAATGTTAGTCACATGGGGCTACTGAGCACCTGAATTAGCTAGTATAATGAAAGAACTCAATTTTTAATTTTGATTAATATAAATTTTAGTAGTCATATGTGACTTTCAAGACTGAAAGCAGTTAGAATACTATCCAAACAGTTGTTTTTAATTATAAACAGATATTAATATGCAAAAATATATTCCATTAAGTAATCATATAAAAACTTAATGTCCTGGGCTGGGAAGGTGGCTCAGTGGTAGAGCACTTGCCTTGCATGCTCAAGGCCCTGGGTTCGATTCCTCAGCACCACATAAGCAAAAAGAAAAAAGCCGGAAGTGGCGCTGTGACTCAAGTAGTAGAGCGCTAGCCTTGAGCTGAAGAGCTGAGGGACAGCACCTAGGCCCAGAGTTCAGGCCCCACAACCGGACCCAAAACAAAACAAAACAAAACAAAACTTAATGTCCTTATTTCACTCAGAAGAGCAACTAGGGATGAAATGATATGTTCAAGATATCCTCTAAAACACTTCTGCCAAGAAAGGAGGGTGTCAGGAAGGCAAGTGTAGCAAATACCACAAAATCTCTGCAAGCTCAGGATCTGGCTTATTATATACTATTTTACTTTGATAAAAACTGGATATAAACCTTAAGCAGACCACCTAAAAACTGCTTGTTAAAATCAAAGACAGGTGTGGTGGCTCAAGCTTGCGGACTGAGGTTAGCCCAGGCAAATGTCAGGGAGCCCATATCTTAATCAGTACATCAGATGTTGTGGTACACACCTAATTTAAGCAGTGCAAAGGTAAGAGGATTGTATCTGAGACCAAGGTTGGTTCTAGGCAAAAATGCCAGACTATACCCCCATAAATAACCAAAACAAAAAAATGGCTGGAGTAAGGATCTTGTAGTAGAAGGTCTGTCATGAAAGCATGAGCCCCTGAGTTCAAAACTTAGAACCACCAAGAAACCAAACAAAATGAAGTCTCTAAATTCTGTATCACAAATAAATTTGTACTGTACAATCTAATACATAACTGGCAAGTATCGTACAGTGAACTC
Source organism: Dipodomys merriami (assembly GCF_024711535.1). NCBI lineage: Eukaryota > Metazoa > Chordata > Mammalia > Rodentia > Heteromyidae > Dipodomys > Dipodomys merriami. Next base: position 2,702,161 of record NW_027203493.1, read on the forward strand.
CTCCTCTAAAGTATCCAACTTTAGAAATAAGTAAGCTTTGGGATTTTATCAAAAAGATAGCATACAGTATTATCTGGGAAGAACAGATTTTCATTTTTACTTTTTGCAAATAAGCTTTATACAACTGAAAACTGTGTAATCATTTTTGCTCCACATTTTTAAAGATTGGTATAATTTAAAATTTTATTACAAACATTCCAATGAACACAAGGTAACTATGCTAGCTGGAAGTGAAAAAGAAACAGTTATTGCTAGATATTTTGAAAAAACAAAACAAAACAAAAAAACAACGCTTTAAAATGGTTCATTGTGTTTACTACTCTACTGATGACTCTAGGATCCTGATCACAGGACTGCAGTCAGTACAACTGAAATTCTCTAGAGGCAAAGGATTTTAGTTTTTTTGATTCAGAGTATCAGTGGCTCTTCATTCTATTCAATGGTTTAGCATTTTGCTTTTAGCAAAACAAAATACAAGTGAATTCAAACCACCAGAAAATAAGTAGAACAATACTTTGTTTCATCTGTAAAATTCATCTGAACCCAAAGGAAGACTTTAAAAAAAACTCAAGTATTGGCTAATAGGTTAGCCACCAGCTACATTGTTAAAAAAAAAAAAAAAGTATTGTTTGAGTTTTAAAATCGGAAACACACAGGACATTATGACAGTGAATAAAAAGAATGAATGAAATGAAGCTATTTGACAGTTTCATGGTTTCTATTCCAGCAAAAAGCAGGAATGCTTCTGTACCCTAAAACTATACCAACATTACCACATTTCTTATAGAATATAATTAAAGGATCAAACAACAGAGTACACTTAAACTTCTGCATTTCAAGTGAGAATTCTAACTATATAACTTATTGTCTAAAATTTGGCAAATGATGGTCCTGCTTCTTAAACAGTATGACTATGTAAACTGTTTAAGTTTCTTTCCTTGCTACTAGTCTCTATTAGGCTTTAGTTTATATCTAATAGATTACACGTAACATTTTATGTAATGTATGTGTGTAATATAATACAATGTATGGTTACATATAATGTAATGCATGTTATACTGTATTTGTAGCATATTATATATACACATATGCATATACATTTTATGAACGTGTCAGACATAATTGTGTATAATGTATTATACACCATATATAACACATTGTGTGCACACACACACACATATATATATATGTACACACACACACACACACACACACACACATATGTAAGTTTTTTTTTTTTTTTTTAATTTTTTTTGGGTCCGGTCTTGAGGCCTGAACTCTGGGCCAGGGCACTGTCCCTCAGCTCGTCAGCTCAAAGCTAGCACTCTGCCACTTGAGCCACAGCGCCACTTCCGGCCTTTTTTTTTTTTTTTTTTCTGCTTATGTGGTGCTGAGGAATTGAACCCAGGGCCTCATGCATGCAAGGCAAGCACTCTACCACTGAGCCACATTCCCAGTCCCACACATATGTAAGTATTATATACTGGTGCCTGTCCTGACGCTTGAACACAGGATCTGGGTGCTGTTGCTAAGCTTTTTTGCTCAAGGCCAGCACCCTTAACATTTGAGCCACAGTTCTCCACTTCCCACTTTTTGGTAGATAAATGTAGATAAGTATCATATAAGACTTTACTACCTGAGCTGGCTTTGAAGCATGATTCTCAGATCTAAGCCTCTTGAGTAGCTAGGATTACAGGTGTGATGGGGGCGGGTGGTGGCACATGCACAGTGGCTCCAGGCCTATGACTATATTTGAGATCAAACCCCGAAACTTATGGAGTTTGATCTCAATTGCCAGTATCTCTTCCATCATCCACCAAAAATAAAAGCCTTCATTGGGTTTTTTGCCAAGTTAGGCGAAAAAATAGCCAAAACATGGAAAACTACTACTCAAGTATAATTACCTCAAAATGCAGGCATTTAAATCTCAAAAACAAAAAAAAAATGCTTTTTCACAGGATTGACACAGAAGAAAACCCAGCACTACAAATCATTCATTCATCTGCCAGGTCACCATTATTCAAAGAACCAAGTTTTACCTAGTATTTACTACATGGCAGGAACAAGTAGTTCACTTGCTACTTAATTTACATAAACTGAGGTCAGACAGGTCATTGCTTCACATCTAATTCCCTATAGGGAAGAAAATGGAGACATTGGTAGGTTGAGACATTTATATCTAAGATTGGTAGCTTTTATAGTGTAGAAGATTAAATGCATAAGTATAAAATCCTTGGGAACATAAAAAACCCTCTATCTGCAGCAATTACAGTTCTTCAATTGAAAATTTTCTTAAGAATTTGTTGTAGAACAAAGTAGGAACAGTTCATACAGTAAATGCTGTACATTTTATTAAGTCACTGTCAAAACTCAGAAGGTCATGTGAAATCTCTTTCCAAAAGTCTTTTAAATATCTAGATCACAGACTTAACTCCTAATTCTGGAAGGTCTGTTTTAAGCTTTAAAAACATTCTGGGTTCAGAAAGAAGCTAAACCTACTGTCAGAATGGTGGCATCTAAAATCAGCACCACGCTCCTTCAATTTTCCTTCTTTGACTAAGTGTTTTCACTTACGGAAAAAAAAAGTTTTCAGTAATGAACTCAAGTTAATGTTACTAATGTCTGCAATTTGCAAACGTGTGTGCTTCAGCATTCTTAGCCTGTGAACATTGTTTTAAAAGGCTTTCTGTCCACAATTCCTGTATTACATCTAGAACAGTTCCTTTCAGATGAAGTTTCTACATTAACACAGAGGTTAAAAAAAAAAGCCGAAAGAATACATACGCAGTAGTTGGTAAAAAAAAAAAAACCACCAAAGGCCTTTTTATATAATAAACGTAAATATACAGTATGAATATTTACGTAATAAATAAACGTCACTTATTTACATAAAATACGCTGTACTTAAGATGGGCAGAGAGCTGCAGTTTATCCCCCAACTGAAAGAATGAACATCGAGGGGAGTCTGGAGAACCCTGGAACTACACACACGCGCGCGCACACACACACACGCACACACGAGCACTCGGGCAGCTAGGGGACTTGGCGGGGGGAGTGGCGGGCGGGGGGGGGGGGGGAACACGCAGCCCTGCGGCAGGGACCGAGCTAGCCCCGTCCTAACGGGGGGGGGGCTGTGATGTCACACTGGAGGGCGCCCCGGGGAGAGGGACGGGCTGACAAAGGGGGCGCAGATGCCAGCGGAGGGCCGGGGCGGCAGGCAGCGGAGGAAGGGGTGCTCCCCACCCCGGGCGCCGCTCGGGTGGGGTGGGGGGGCGGGGGGGGGGGAGGCCGGGGTGCGGGCGTGACATCTGGCGTGCGGCTCCGGCAGGGGGCAGGGCGCGCGGGCGTCACGTGGAGCGGGCGCTACGGGAGCCGGGAGGGCTGCGTGCGGGCACCGGGGGGTCTCTCCCCACCGTCTCCAAACCCTGCGTGTACTCACTGGAGCCGCGGACTCTTCTTGCCCTGCACGGGCGACGGGGGCTTCGCGGCCTGGGCCGGCTGCCCGGGGCCGTCGGGAGGCCTGGCGCTGGGGCTGCTCCTCCGCCGACGGGGATACTCGGCCTTCCTCCGACGGGACACCGCGGCGGCGGCGGCGGCTGCAGCGGCGGCGGCGGCCGCCGCGGCCCGGCCCCGGTCCCGACCTCCCCTCAGCACGCGGCTGCTCGTGGTCCCCGCAGGCGTCGCCGTCGCCGCCGTCGTCTCCGCGGGCCGGGGCTGGGATTCCTCCGGAACCGCCTGGGCCGCCGCCTCTCCCGCCGCTTGCTCCTGCTGCTGCTCCGGGGATCGCGGCTCTTCCGTCTCCCCCGGCATCGGGGCTCGTCCGTCCCCCACCCCCACCCCCCCTCGTCCCAGGCGGCGGCGGCGGCGGAGGCGGCGGCGGCCGCGACGCTGCTCCCCCCCGCCCCCCTCGCCGCCCGGAGCGTCCGGCTCACTCTCAATCCGGACCTGCTCTTCCCCCCCTCCCCACCGCCCGCTCCGAGGGCGCCCCCCCCCTCCTGCCACTCAAGGCCCGCTACCGCTAGGGGCGCGCGCGCGTGCCCGCCACACACACACACATATACACACACACACACACACACACACACACACACACACACACACACACACTACGCGGACCAATCGGAGGGGGAGGGTCGGCCTCCTTGCCCCTCCCCTCGCGCTCACACGCAACGACGTACCAAGTCCCGCCCCCTCCCCTGCTTCCCACCAATCAGGAAACGGCTCCTAGGGAGCGCGCGAGGTTTCCTTCCCCGCGCACCCGTTCTCACCGTTAAACGGATGCGTCTCGCGACAATCCCAAAGTGACCTTCTATCCCCCCCAACCCCCCTTCGCCGGAGTGAGACGCACGCTACGGGCAGGAGGGGCGGGTCTGGCGAAGTCGGTGGGTGGGGAGGACACGCACCTCGTTCCCCGCCTTGCGCGCGCCCTGCACCGGCTGCGCGCGCACCCGCTTCCCTACGGAGCGGCGACTGCCGGCGGGGTTCTTTCTACTCTTCCTTCGCGGCTGGATGCCCTACCGCCTCCAACTGGACCCCACTTTCCTGTCTTTGGTCTTTTCGTCCCCGGCTCCGCCAAGTCTGGGAAGACGGGCAGAATTTTTTGAGCTGTCGCTTCTCCTTTAAGAAAAAAAAAAGCCCCCGTCCGTGGCCGGATGAAAGTCTCTGAAAAAAATGGCGGCGGCAGGACGGAGGCGGGCTTACGCTGACGTCCGGGGCCCGCCCCCTTGCGCATGCGTGTAGCCCGCGTAGCCAAGAGCAGCCTGGGAAATGTAGTTCTGTTTTTTGTGTGAGCTTCGGAGGAGAGAGTAAAAAAAAAAAGGAAAACTGGAGGCGGAAAAGAGTCTGGAAAGTTCTTATTTGTGTGTTTGTTTTTACTAATTCGTGATGGGAGAGGTTTGGTCTCCCCCGCAGTCCCTGCTCACTTTGCTAGGGTTGGTGAGGTCGAGACAGCGCTTCCGGGTTAGGACGTGACACCGCCTACATCCGGGCTCTAAGACGAGCCCATTGCTCATTAGGATCGTTTGGAGGGGCTTACGCTCCTTTTTGTTGGTGTTTGTGCGTTTTCCCGTACTTTCTTTTATACTTGGCGTGGTTTTCCAGGAGTGGCTCAGTTACCTGGTTCCGTGACACCGGCTAGCCTTCGTGGCAACATTTCCTTAGTCATGCGTCTCATCGTGCTGGAGGTCAGGGACCGGTTTAATCATCACAGTAATACGATAATAATAAATGTCTGTGGAACGAATCTGCCAACTTGCTTCTCTCCTAGGCTGTTGGCACGTGTGGGACCGGGTCGGCCGCGTTTCTCGCCGGTGGTCCCCTGGGCTGGAGTGAGGGGGTGCGAGCTGGACCGCGGGCTTCCCAGCCCAAGCCCCGGGCCTCTGCGGCTTACCTATGCGACAGCAGCGCCGGAAACACCATCAGGACGGCCTTGGTCAGAGATGGCTTTCCTGCTCTGTCGTAGCAGGTGCAACCGTTATCTTCCACGTGTTCACCCCCAGGATGCAATCAGTGATGCCCTGGGCCGCTCCTGTTTAGTTCTCCCTTTGATCCACGAACAACCCAGGAACAATTTGCAAGAAGAGTTCTTAACCCTGGTAGTTAAAGCATCTGGGGTTAAAAAGAGAATGGATACAAGGTCGGGAAAGAGTCAGTTACAGATTTTATATGGGAAGTTATAGAGAAGTACTGAAGTAGGTTCCCCCCCCCTTCCCAGTATTTGACTTATTTGCCACATTCCAGTAGGTAAATACTATCTATCCTTGCTGATTTGACACTTTCATTTGGAAAAATTCATACTGTACATAGGAAGTGTTTCAAGCTGTGATAGTCAGCAGACTTTGGAACAGCACTGACATCCAATGGCTGCTTAAAGTAATATAAAAATTTACACTGTCCTACAGCGGAATGAGGGATCTTTCCTTTTTTAAAATCATCACTAAAGAAAGTCCAGAGGCTCTAAAATAAAATTTGTATTACAGTCAATAACAAAGCTACCTTTGTTATTTTAGCCAAGTAAATTTTATCCCTGGGGGGGAAAATGGGGTAAGATCTATTTCTCAGGGTCTTTTCATACTACTTTGAGAAAGTATGCCTTTTATAGATATTTACTTTCAAAATGAACAAAATAATAGATAAAATAAGTTTTAAAATCTCATTGTCATTCTTTAGAGAAACTATGATGATGTCACCAAACAAGAATTATACATTATTTGGATGTCCACAGTTTAGTATCTAGTGTCAAACCTTCCAACTTGATTCTATATAGATGTTCACATTTTGGACAACTATGTGTCTTGTCCAAGGAGAACTGAAACTTGAATCTACTTGGGGCCTGGTTGTTTACAATCTATACAGGAAAGCAGATAAGCATAATTTTTTTGAATAAAGACTGAAAAAAAATCTCAAGGATACTGCTCCTCTAGGATCCGCCATGGAACACAGCTAGTCACTGTGGTGTATACACACTTGGAAAAACCCACAAATGAACTCTGGTTTATAATAGGTGTTTCTATTTTTCAAACTTAAGTTTGCATATTTATTACCCCAGGCAATGTACTAGCAGAACTTAAATCTTACAATTTACCTACCATTCTGTGTCAGGATCGTTAAAAAAAAAAAAAAAAAAAAAAACTAAACTCAAAAGAAGAAATTCACTAAATCAAAAGAGAGGAAGTGTTAAGCAAATACAGGAACCAAAAAAGGATTTTAGAGGCTGCCTTACACTGTCTCATTCAGTTCCTTTGCGGTCCCCTTCTTCACCACATCCCAGAGCAGTTCTTCACAACCATTCCGACAAGAGCATCTTGAGATTAAGACAATGGAGGAGTTGGGTGAGTGAGTTGTTTCTTGGAGGAGAAACACTAGGGGAATAAAGAACAGGTAGCCATGTCCATGTGTGATGGGGTTGATTTCTAGTCAAAGTGAGAATAGTGCTCTAAGATTTTATTTCCAATTTGTATCTGCAGCATGACCAAGAGTGAAGCATGAGGAACTATATACTTGTTCTGGGGAACTAGGGTCACACACAGTAGGCAGAAAGTTTGGTGCTAACCACAGAGTAAATACTCATAAGTAGTTTTAGACTGAATTATTATTGAAAATTTCAATCATTATAAGCCCTTTTTTCCCCCTCTGTAGCTACTGGAGATTGTAGGGTAGCTTTTACAGCGAAACAACTGCAGAGATGTTTTGGGGAGGGAAAGAAAGGAAAAGAGGGGACAGTATATAAAGAGGAAGACTTCCAACTTTTTCTGGTTACTTGGAGATGAGTCCCATAGACTTTCTTGCCTGGGCTTGTGTTGAACCATGATCCTAATATCTTAGGCACCTGAATAGCTAGGATTATAGGCATTAGCCACTGGCACCCAGCTGCCTTTTTTTTTTTTTTTGCCATCCTAATATTGAGTTGCTAACTTTAACCAGTTTACAAGTTGTACTAATTTCATACTCTCCTGGCTTTGTGGGTGTTTGTAGGTCTGGGGAAAGTGCCAACAATAGAAAAAATATCATGCGTAGTTTTTTTAAAAATTGGTTTCATTGTGATTCAAGAGTTGGAGAAATAGAGGAAAGAAGAACAAATAGCAGGAGGGAGGAGATGTTAATGAGAAAAAAAGCATTTGATGAGTATTACATTGTTTCAGAAATAAAATCTACTTTAGATGTGAATCCAAATTTGTGAATCCAAATTCTTACCTTGTAGGAGCCATGAATATTGGGGAAATTCGCATTTTTTTCTTGAGTTCTATCAGAGTCTAACGTTTTTTTTCAACTTCAGGAACACCAACTATCGTGCAAATAATTCAAAGGGAACTAATAGCCTGCAACATAAGTTAAAATTAATATTTTATATATGTTAATATTTGGCAGCAATATTCTGAAATATTATTTGCTTTTGTTTTAAATGACAAAGAAAAAATAGCTTATTAACTGCAGTTCTGACACCAAAAGCAGACTACATAGTGTACCATGTTAGAAGTGGTTAGTTTAGGTATTCTAGCCAATGGTAAAACCCTCTTTTTTTTTTTTTTTTTGAAAAATGTACTTTTGTATTTTGTGAGCAAGATAAATGTTAGAGAAATCTTACCCAAAAATACAGAAAATATGAAACAGTCTGGAAGCTGACATTCAGGTAGATCGTCCAGTTGACTACAAGCCAACAGAGAGCTGATGACCATGCTGCAACAGTTTTTTCAAATAATCATTTCCACTTCTATCCCCAAGATGTGAATTGCCCTCTTTTTTTTCCCTGCCTGCAGAGAAACTGCATGGGAGACAGGTTGGCCCAGGGGAGCAAAAGTTTTTCTATGGTGTTGCCTTAGAAGTTAGTGTCTTGTATCCATTCAGAAGGTTTTACCTAAATGCTAATGACAAAAGACTGATAGATTAAAAGAACCATGAGGCTCTGTCTCTGAATGAGTGGGCAATCCCCAAAAGACCTTACTCTTTTCTGGTTAACATTGTTTTATTTCCATAGTTGAAGGACTAGGGAGAATCACTACAGAATTTTCAGTCGACTCTCTCCATTGCTCTTAGGAATCTCATGTCTGTCATGCTGTCATCTTCATAGGTTCTGTAAGGATCTAGTCTTTAAATTAACATGATGGATGGGGTGTGGGCGAAGTGTGCTCATAGGAAACAGGAAGAGCCCTTTGTCTGCTAACTTGTGACCTAGAAAGGAGTGTTTTAATAACTTTGATTAGCAGATTCTCCTAAGGATAACTTCATACTTTTTTTTTGATGGCATAACCTTCCCCTTCCTACCATTACTTTTTTATTCTTAAAAGATCTTTGACTACTGGCTGGAACAAAATTTAGAAAATAGAAAAGAAGTTCTATTTTGATAGAGTAATATACAGTAAAAAGTGAAATTCTAAAATTCAGAATTAATGTTGGCTACTTTATATTTTAGACATTTAAAAATCTGCTCATTATAGAGATTCATAAATATGCAACATTAGAGAGAATTTCTCAATGAAATTGAACATATACTTCAAGCAGCTTAACCAACCCACCATACTAGTACATATCCTTACATATCACACCTACCATAGCTAGTAGTTCCTCAATATCATGACTTATCATTATCAGAAAGGATGAATGGAAATCACTGCAGTATGTTTATATTTCCATTACGATACTTAAACTAATGATTTGAAATATTGACTACCCAAAGTTCAATATTCTTGTGGTTTAATTCTTAAAAGTTCACTTAATGACCAAAATAAGGCTCACATAATGGTCTACATTATGTGCCTTAAGACTTTAAGTCGATGGATGCCCACTCAATCTCTTCTTCCCATTACAGCTTCCTTACTGAAGTGTAATTTGACTTGAAGAGTTTAGCTTAGTTAGCTTATCTGTAAAATGGTGCATAAAGCGCAGCATTGTGAAATATAGATAATTAAGAAAGCTCTAGTTTTGCAAAAAGAAAATAGCAAGGAAAGATGAAATCTTTCTTTAAACTATAAAGAAGTAATTATCCTCCCCAAATATGAAATAAATGAGTATCTGTTGTTTTGTTTCAATGATCTATAAAGTTCATTTTTCTTATGTAAAAATTTAGAAATAATCCAGTGTTTCCGCAAACTTTTAAAAATTATAGCTTATGGTTAAAAATTTTTAACAAAGGATCCTCTAGTGGAATAATAGCTTTAATATGTAAATGATAAAACAGCTTCAGAGAGGATGTCATGATTAAGATGATTCAGATAATTGATATGAGGAAGGAGAGTATAACTTCTTGTTTATAGTTAGTTCAGAGCTAGGGATCAGATAGCTCCAATTCCAGTGCTGTTCAAACATTCATGATCCTGTGGAAGTTATTTTATTCTATTGACAAAATGGGGACAATAATACAATCCACTTCAAAGTGTTAGAATAATTCAATGAAATGTATAAAATCCCAAACACTGTGCTGCCATGTGTTAATTTAAGTTAGTAACAATGCTATTATTTTCATTACAACACAAAGGTATTAGTGTAATGCTTATAATATCCATTGGCTGTTGCGAAGAAAACTAGAAAATAAACAAGTCTTGACTATTTGGATTGCAACATCTTTCTTGATTTCACAATATCTCAATTTTCTCTTCAACTAATTTTTCTCTCCACACCCTTAAAAAATAGAATACTTAAATTTTATTATAAGAAGTGTGTTGTGCTCTAGGGATAAAAATCAAGATTAAGTTGCGTACAGGTGGTTCATGCCTATATTTCTGGCTACTCTGAAGGCTGAGGTCTAAGGATCACAGTTCACAGCCAGCCCAGGCAGACAACTTTGGGACTCTTAACTCCAATTAATCAGCAAAAAGTGAAGACTAGAGGTGTGGCTCAAGTGTAGACTGTGAGCAAAAAACCAAGCAAGAGTATAAATTCTAGTACCAAGCACCAACCCCCCCCCAAGACAAAACTCAGAATTTCTGGTGTATATTGAAAACAGTGCTAATAAAATGGTTTAGTTTTACTGATAGGTAATATATTTATAATATAATATATTTATAATATACTTATAATATATTTATGTTTTTCATTTGAAGATTTTTTTGTGAGTGCTTTTCCCTAAATGAATTTATCAATACATACAATATGAGTTGTCAAACAGGATGAGATTATGAAATCAAATGTGACTGTAGGAAATAGGAAAAAAACTACCATATGAGTCCAGAGGGATCTCCTGACAGAGAGGATATAGTCTTGAAGGGAGAATATGAGGAAGGGAAGTGATTTGAAAATAGACCTAATTTCATGTAATTGTAACCCCTCTGTACAGTATTTTCACAAAAAAATGAAAAAAAGAAAATAGACTTAACTCAAGAGAAAAAGGTGATCAATGGAATCATGGTATGGTTATTAAGGGGCCAAATGATTCCAGAAACATACACTTCTGTATTATGATTCTCTTGTTTCTTGCGATACAGATGCCTTATTGGAGGAGCTAGAACGCTCTACCTTCCAGGACAGTGATGAATATTCCAACCTAGAACCAGTTTCCCTGGATCAGCTTCCCCAAAGGGAGAATAACATTGCTGAGATTTCAAAGACCTCACCTGATCAGGGTCACACAAGTCCCTTGAAGGTAACTTAGTTATTTTATGTTTAGTAGATTTCAGAAAGCGAGTTCTATCCTCACACAGTGTTATTAAAAGAGAAGTCTATATCCAAGAATGAAAAAATAGTCTTTCAACTTTCATTTTTAAAGATGATGGTTTTGGAAAGATGAGAATTATGAAAGTCAGTTACAACTAAATGTTTTCTTAGGGCATGGTAACAGGAAGCATATTGCTTGGCTCTCTTTGGGGCATTCTGATATTACTATCTGGGTTCAGAGATACCATGTATGGTTTGACCAACATGACACTCAGGCCAGTTATCAGATATCATCAGATATCATTGCTACAAGACCAGTTTAGACAGTTTAGGCAAGACCAGTTTTGGCAGTTTAGACAAGTCTTCTCAGAGGGAATTTTCTGCTCACTTTGTAAAGCAACCTAAATTTAGGTTGCATTGTGTACAAAGTCAGTTGGAATCTTTATTCAGTGTATCTAGAATAAAAACAAACTTTTGACACCTTTAGCAATTTGCAATTATGTAAAATTAAACTTGTACAATGGAAGCAGCTCAGATTTCTCCTTATAAAAGCTAGGGAGGAATTGAACAAATAGAAAGATGAGAGCTCATGGGTTTAATTACCTAATTTGTAATTGTGCAACTCTTGACTTTGATGGATTTGACTCCTGTGTTAAGTTGGGTAATCCATGTTCTCTATTAGAATGGAATGAAATTGTGAAAGTCTATGATTTTTTAGAATCTATTTTTGGTTAGGCTACATGTTAAAAAGAATCATAAACAGAGACTACCTGACAAGTTTGATTTATAAGAATATTATTGAGAAGTGTTCTCAATAGAGATAGAAAAAGAATACATGCAAAGATATTTTTCCTGAAGTAATTACTCATTTGAATATAAAAAAAACAGAATTGAAACTGGGGGAAAGCAAAGGAAGGGGTGGCATTGTCCAAAAAGAAAATTACTCATCACTTGACTTGTGAAACTATAACCTCTTTGTACAATACCTTAACACTAACAAAAAAATTGTATTTAAAAAACAAAACTGAGGGTGTCTTCCATTTAGCTGAATTTGCTGTAAATTTTCAGGTTCATGTGTCTAGAGGAGTACTTTATTAAAATATTATAGACTATAGAGTTGTACAAATTATCAACAATTTTGAATCTATTAAGCATAAAACACAGCTTTGAAGAAGAAAATGAAGTGAAATGAAAACAGAAGTACAACATATACATTACAATAAATAAATGAATAAAAGCTGAGGAGATATTTAGCAAGCAAAACATAGGTATTTCAAAGAAATTTTTCCATATTACAATGTGAGAGATAACTATGGCTAAGTAGCCAGTTCAGATGTGTGAATATAAAGATATCAAGAATGATAATTTATTTGTGCTATTTAAAAATGTTTAGAGAATTGTTTTATAGTGGTGATATTACAGATTAAACTCAGGTCTAACTCCTACGAGGCAGACACTATCACTTGAGCTAAGACCCTAACTCTTTTTGCTTTAGTTATTTTTCAGTGAGGTCTTTTTTTTTTTTTTAACCTGGGCCAGCCTGAACTTATTTATACCTCTTCTTTTTTTATACCTCTTAAATAGCTGGGATTGTAGATATTAGCAACATAACCACCATATCCAGCTTCATTGGTGAGATGGAAATCTTGCTGGCCACAGACTGCATTCTTTTCTCCCAGTCTCTACCTCATGAGTAGCTGGAAATCCAGGTATGAGCTACCATGCTCATTCCAAAGAGGTTTTATTTTTATTATTTGCTTTAATCTTTGTAACTATGTGTTATATAAGAATATTTTTAAAAAGGTTAAGAAATAAAAGTTGATGATATTATATATACAATTATTGTTGTTATTATTATCATTTCTTGGAGGCAGGATGTCTCATAATGTAGCTCAGCCTGGCCTCAGATTTGTGCTGCTACTGCCTCCGCTTCTTTTCTGTGGGGAATAGAGGTATGCACCAACACGCCTTAAACTTGACTAGAATTATTTTCAAGTAATTGTATTTTGTGCCTGTAATCCCAGCACTTGGGAAGCTCAGGCAAGAGGATCTGGAGTTTGAAGCCTGCCTGGGGTTCCTAGGGAGACCCAGTCTGAGAAAAAAAATATATAAATATGAATTATTTTTAGAGTCCCCTTTTGCCTTCAAGTGTCCCACGTTGTGCAGCCAATTATATGGTAACTCTAAACATCTGCATGATCTGGAGCCTGTCTTCCTGGTCAGGCAGAGTTCACACTGGTTTGCTTGTTCTTCCAGAAGACCTTCCTTCTACATGGATCATGTGATCCTGATATCTGCTTTTCTCTCCTCCTATAAGTCCCTGTTCAAGTGTCCTCTACTTAGCAAGTCCTTCCTTATCAATATATCTATAACTTCCATTCTTTTTCTGCTTCCCACTGTCCTATCTCTGATTTATTTTATGGATTAATTTGTCTCTTATCACTACTAGCGTATAGGCCCGGAGTACTCACCTTTTATGTGATTATTTTAGTTGGTTTCTTGACTGTTACATCTTAGCCCTGGCACTTAATACTGAGTAAGTATTTGTTTATTTAATGAATGAATGAACAAGTGAATAAATAAATCACTGCTCAACTACAGTTTAGATTTGCACATTGCTTCTTTTTCTTTTCCTATATCAAATTCAATCCTATAGCTTCTCTTAGGCATTATCTTGATTAGTTAGAGGGAATTTGCTCTGATTCATCTTGTTTGTTGTATGGCTCCTGTCTGACCATGGAATACTTTTCTATTTCATTGCTTTTCAGGCAGCAGGAGGCTGCTAATATTTGTTCACATGCCAAAGTCTCTGTTTAGAATTTAGCCTTTTTCTGAAGGGGTGGCTAGTTATTTTTTTTAACCTTATGAAAAGTGGTCCCAGAGCTGTGCTGGTTATTCCCTTTATTATTTGTTTCATTTTTTTTAAAGAAAAACATTTGTTGTTATTGTAAAGGTGATGTACAGAGGGGTTATAGTTACATGAATTGGCTAAGAGTACATTTCTTTTTGAACAATGTCACCACTTTTCTCTCTCCCAGTTTTTCCCTCCCATCCTCGCCCACAAGTTGTATGGTTTGTTTTATGGGGCTAGGATAGCCTTGAACTCATAATCTTCCTGCCTTAGCCTTCCTAGTAACTGGGATTACAAGCATGCACCTCCATATCCAGTTACTATCCTCTTTAAAAGCTGGAAATAGCTGGGCACCGGTGGCTCATGCCTGTAATCCTAGCTACTCAGGAGGCTGAGCTCTGAGGATTGCAGTTCAAAGCCAGCTCGGGCAGGAAAGTCTGTGAGACTCTTACCTCCAATTAACCACTAGAAAACTGGAAGTAGCTCTGTGGAACGCTAGCCTTGAGCTGAACAGCTGAGGGACAGCGCCCAGGCCCAGAGTTCAAGCCCCATAACCACCACTACCACCACCACCACCAACAACAAAGAGCTGGAAATATTCTGTAACTGTCAGTGATAATAAGCACCAATATTCTAATAACAGAAAACATTTTTCATTCTTCTTTGTCATTTACATGTCCTAGGCGCAACTTGTGGATACTTCTAATATCCAGAAGTCCAATGTCTACAGGTATGTTTTCAGTTTTTATTATATTTTCAAAATATAAAGTTATTAAATAATTGTTGTCAGTCTCCAGGCACTAGTTTGCTCTGCAAGTGTGTATTATCAGATCTTCCCACCCCTCCTCTTTTTTCCCCAGTCTGTGACCAGGGATAGAACTCTGCTAAACTGACTTGGCAGCATCTAGACTGACCATCCAGGCTGGTGGGCTCTGTTATTCCCTTTATCACTTGAAAAATGTAAATAGTCTTAGAGTCACCACAGGTGTCTTGGCCCACTGTTCCATGTATTATGCTCCACTCTGCAAATGAGAAAACACACCTGAAGAAACTTAAACAAGAGTCCAACAATGCCCGTTCTAGATTTAAAGCTGAATTTACACAGTGAGGCTCTAGGACAGGCTAATGCCTGTGTACTCTTTGTGCATAGGCTCAACATTTATTTACATGCTGGAGGGTTTTCCTTTTAGTTAAAGTTACATATTGAAAAATATTCACTTACTTAATCATTAATCATTTCTTCTGGCTAAAGCAGAATTCACATTTACGGGAAGACTTTTTATTTGTCATTGTTCTACCCTTAGGTGTACCTTGCTTTTTTTTTTTTTAATGTCAGGCCCATTTCTGGGAAACAAATCACATGGCTTCCATTCCATATAGTAAAGATTGATACTTGGTAATAATTAATCTGCGGCACTTTATTTCATTTCAAAATCACAGCCAGTACGTACAGCACATACCAGAGGTAAAAGCAGGGGAAGGACTTGTGGTATAAGAAACTGATTTTTAAAAAAAATTTCTCACTTGAGCGCACTTTCTCCTCGGGTGGGATTAAGGCCAGTTGATTAATACATAATTGCCAGTTGATTACAATTCTAGGACTTGCAGGTAACTTTCCCCCCCATAGTCCTCCTCTTTTCTACCCCAGTAACACATTTAAAAAAATGCAAAACAAGGACTTGATACA
This sequence comes from Dipodomys merriami, assembly GCF_024711535.1. Lineage (NCBI taxonomy): Eukaryota > Metazoa > Chordata > Mammalia > Rodentia > Heteromyidae > Dipodomys > Dipodomys merriami. The sequence goes on from NW_027203493.1 coordinate 2,717,784, forward strand.
CAGAGGCTCTCAGTAACTATTGCTTTCTTAAATCTGTGAAGCCAAGACTTCAATAGAAATACAAGTGACCACACAAATATATAACATGATAACCAGCCCAGGCAACAGCCATATTTCTGGTATACATTGTGATCAACTGATGGCAAACAGGTACTAGTCTATTAATGTCTGCAGTATAGATCTCCGGCTTCCAGCTGCCAACGTCCTTCTTCCTTCTCTTGCCCTGCATTCCAGGGAGCTGATGCTGCAGTTTGTGCTTTCCATCTCTAGGGATAGTTGGCTTTCATGAGCTGTGTCCAATAAGAGGCACTGTAGAGACCCTAGCGGGTGCAAAGCATTTGTCCTAGGCTCTTACTTTCCTTTTTAAAAAAATCGATGTTATTGTTAGGATGATGTCAGAGGGGTTGCAGTTTCATAAGTAAGGTGATAAGTACATTTCTTGTCGCGTTATTATCCCCTCCCTTGTTTTCTCTCACTTTCCCTTCCCCCTTATTCCTCTCCCCTCGAAGTTGTAAAGTTCATTCACAACATGGTGTCTTGTGAGTCTTGCTGTTCATTGGTTCACCCTTCGTCCTATGTATCACTATTTTCTTATTCCCTTTCCCTTCCCCCAAATCACATAAATGCATATAGAAGAAACAGGATACCAAAATAAAAAAACAGTGACAACAGAGGATAAACCAAGGAAGGAACTTAAAAAACAAAATAAAAAAGAAATAACTCTACACAGTACCTTAAAAAACAAAAATTAACAAAAACCCTCTTGTTTCCATAGCTTGGAGTTCATTTTGATTAGCATTATTTTATATGGTCATATGTACATAGCTATTGAGCTATTGTGATCCTCTGCTAGGGTTGACCTAGATATATATTAATTATTACAAATGAGGGAAACCATGCAGCCTATGTTTCTTTGGGTCTGGCTTACTTCACTTAATATGATTTTTTCCTAGTCTTTCCATTTCCTTATGAATGGGATGATGTCATCCTTTCTGATGGAAGCATAGAATTCCATTGTGTATATATACCACATTTTCTTGATCCATTCATCTAGGCATCTGAGTTGGTTCCACAAAAATTTAATCCAGTGGGCTGGGAAAGTAGCTCAGTGGTGTGTGCATGAGGCCTTGGGTTTGGTTCCTCAGCACCACATAAGCAAACTCCCCCCCGCCCCCACCAAGAAAAACAGAAGTGGCACTGTGGCTCAGGTGGTAGAGCACTAGCCTTGAGCTGAAGAGCTGAGAGACAGCACCCAGGCCCAGAGTTCAGGCCCCAGGACTGGCCAAAAAAATCCTGAGACTTGTTACATATGTGATGGAGAGCTGAGAGCCAAACTCAAGACATTGAGATAACCAGAACTTAGTCACAGCTGCTCCTAAGTTCAAGGGACACAGCAAAGAAGCAAAGATACCTGAGCCACAAGCTGAGGTCAGTGAACTAGAACCACAGCACATCTGTCAGTCTTCAGCTGAAGCCATAAAGGAGCTGCTGTTGATGAGAGAGGCACTGAAAGTAAAAGCCTAGACTCTTAGGCTTAGGAGCAGCAATGACTTCCTGCTGTGGCTAATTTTTGGTTACCTCTATGTCTTGGGTTTGGCTCTCAGGTCCCCGTCACCATGTAAACAAGTCTCTGGATTAAGCTTTTGTGTACTCAAGGTGGTGTATATTTTCTGGACTGAACTTCGGCTGATACAGTCTCCATTACAGACAACTTACTTACTTAAAAGGCATGTGTAGAAGAGTCGTATAAAATCCACTCATAAATTTGTTATAGAACCCAGAAGCAGTAACAATTCAGTATTAGAAATGCTAGCATACACTGAATGGATGTAACACACAGAAACTAGACCCCTACATCTTTTCCACCTTTCACACTGACCTGAATAAATCAACTGCTTATCACTTTTAAAATATCCTGAAAGCTGTGACAATAGCAGTGGCCTAATGGTTATATGTCAATAGCAATGTGAGTAATAATTTAGCAATGGAATGTTTTGTGTGTGTGTGTGTGTGTGTGTGTGTGTGTGTGTGTGTGTGTGTGTGTGTGTGTGTGTATGTGCGTGCATGTGTGCACACATGCGCACACACACGCGCACCAATACTAGGGCTTGAAATCAGAGCCTGTGTGCTGTTCCTTAGTTTTTAAATTCAAGGCTGGTGTTCCACTACTTGAGCTGCAGTTTCACTTTTGGCTTTTTGGTGGTTAATTGAAGATAAGAGTTTAATGGACTTTCCTGCCTGGACTGGCTTGCCTGCCCTGGCTTAGAGCTCAGATCTCAGCTTCCTAAGTAGCTTGGATTACAGGCACGAGCCACTGGCACCTGGCTCAGCAATGTAACTTTTACATAAACAAAAATAACAAGTTTGGTGATAATAGGGAGGAAGAATTCACAAGATTTAAGAGAAATAAATGGAGGAGAGGATCCATCACACCAAAGCCCCTTAAATAGGGGCTTTGTCTGGAGTCTTCTAAATTCACATCTTGTGATTTGTATTATTATAATCTTTGAGTAGTTGTTGTTCCTAATGGCATAGCAAGGTAGTTTTCCTGTCTTTACTGCCTTTAATAGGTCAAAGGAAAAACCAAAAGACCTTTGATTTAAAGTTCCTTTTCAGGAACATTATATCAAGGCACTTCTTAACCATCAATGCTTGGTAGTCTCATTTCCTATTTAGGATATTACTTATTGATTCAGGATATTATTTATTGTCCCTTAGTGTATCTCAACAGCTATTTTTCTTTACATGTTGTACTAGAACTCTAGTTAAAAACAGAGTTCTTTGAATAAACGGTAAGTATGTCTTGACTCTGAAATGGGAAGATTTTATGCATTCCCAGGGCCTAATGAGAAACTGTATTTATTCTTTGCTTGTTCAAGCACAGAGCAGCAGAATGTGCTCAAAGTTCTGCCAAGAAGCATGCCTGTGGCAGCAATTACTAACGGCTTAATGACAGAAAGTTTGAGAGAACTCCCTTCTGATTTCTAGGGAACTTTCAAGAAATAAATCAGTCACTTGAATACTGGACCATTCAGCCCTAGATTTTAAAACAAACAAAAGAAAATAAAAAGCCACTTGAATTTGGAAGAGTCCTGTGTTGGACACCGCAGAAAGTTTTTATTTCCTTTTAAGAAGACTATTCACGTTCGTTCTACGTTTTCCTTGTTAAAAAACTCAAAAATTTGCTTAAGTCAGCAGTGAGACATATACTCAAATAATGGTTTCTTTTTTCTTAAAAAAGAGAAAGGTATCCATCTTTTCGTTGAGTTTTTCTTGGCTGGTAAATACTAGTGAGAGTAAGCAATAGAGTAAGTCTGTGTGTTTATTTTTGAAAATATATTACCAAACTACATGGAGTATTTCCTTTTAATTTTGGGTTTGCATTGTGTGTGTATGAGAGAGAGAAAAAGAGAGAGAGAGCATATTATAATACATTATATAATCTTTAAGATCACTTTATAGGATAGAGATTACAAACTTGTCAGTCTTCAGGCCCCAACTTCGTTATCCCACAACTTAGAGAAAAACTAATTCAAGTGCTCTATACTCCAGCTTTTCATCTGGGGTAACAAAAGTGAGAGTACTTACCATTTTCTTTCAAATACATTATATTTATAGTTCATTTTAGGATATCATTGAAGATTAGCAATAGTAATAAAATCTATCTCCCACTTTAGGAATGTGTTTAGTTTTGACTACTACATGTGAGGATTGATATAGATTTCTTCTAGACACATTTTGTCTGGTTGTGGAATTTTTCTTTTATTCCTCAATCTCCAACAATAGGAATGATAATTTGATTTCTCCTGCTTTTTAAAGCACTTATCAGCATCCTTAAAAGGCTGTCCTCTTATTGGTTATTACAATGAATTTTATTTATCCTTTCCTAATGTTGAATCATTTTGGATGACTGATTTGAGCACTAGCTGTGATATTTTTTATTTTTCCAATGATGAGGATCGAACTAAGGGCTTTGCGAAAGCCTAGTAAAGTCCTCTACAACTTAGCTGCATCTCTTTCACCCTGATTAAAATAAATTCTACTTTTAAAATTTAGATTTCCCCATATATGGTTCTTTCTTTGTCTGACTTTAGTATCAACTTTCTGTGATCTTTGTAAAATTGATTTGGTGACTTTCTTAATATTCTTATTCACTTAGAAATTTTATATAATTCTCTCAGTAAGCTGATTTTCTCCCTTGCTTGTTTTCTGCTTCATTAGCTTATACTTTAGTCCTAATAAATGGTGTTAGGATCTTACTTGGTCTTGAGTCACATATTTTATTTCTCATTTTCAAAGCTATAATTAAGGAACTGGGATATAGCTCAGTGGCAAAGCACTTGCCTAGCAAGTGCAATGTCCTGGGTTCCATCCACAGTACTGAAAAAGAAAAGACAAAATGTAAGTTAAAAAATAGCAGTTAGAAAACTACTCAAGTATATGTGCATATTTCCCTTTCTAAAACATTTTGATTTCAACATTGAGGGTGTGTGTATATATTTCTGAATGTGAAATAGTGTGTTTTCATTGTTATTTCTAAATACTCTGAACATTCAATTTTAATTTTTTTCAAGACCAGTAATTATTTGTATGTGCCTTTTTTCTTTATAGTTAATTTTTACTTTTATTCGCTATAGTTTAAGCATGACTTATTTTTTTTGCTGTGGTGTGGTGTGTGTGTGTGTGTGTGTGTGTGTGTGTGTGTGTGTGTGTGTGTGTGTGTGTGTGTGTGTGTGTGTGTGTGTGTTGGTGTGTGTGTGTGTTGGTCCTGGGCCTTGAACTCAGACTTGGGCACTGTCTCTGAGCTTTATTGCTCAAGGCTAGCACTCTATTACTTGAGCTATATAGCTCCACTTCTGACTTCAAACTCAAATCCTCAGATCTCAGTATCTGTGTAGCTAAGATTGAAGGTGTGAGGCATTGCTGCTTGAAGACTTAACTTTTTGTGTGTGGCAGTACTAGAGACTGAACTCAGCAACCTCATGGTTGCTCAACAGGCACTCCATCATTCAAGCAACACCAGCATGATTTACTTTTTAGAATTCATTGAGCTTTATTTTGACTCCTAATACTTGTGTCCTTTTACTAATGAATATTCGAGTAGAAGCATTTTCACAGAATCTCTGTTCTTTTGCTTGAGGCCAAAGATTTATTTATTCACAATGTGTAAATAAGAACACACCATCATATGTATTATCTAAGAGTCCTGCAACCTTTATGTGTTAAAATCCAAGTAAAATATGTCAGGTTTTGTGGAAGGTAAGGCCTCTGTAGCATCTCCATTCCTCTTCTGGGCAGTGGCTGTCAGCAGGGGGAAGTGGGAGGAGGTAGTTACAGTAGTCCATGGGCCTAATATTGTTGATACTTACTCTGTGTATTTTTATTATTATTTTCTTGCCAGTAATTAAGAGGAGATAAAATACCTTATAATGTAAAATGAAGAATGCTATTCAATTTTTTTAATGCAGTATGGTGATTTTAAAGCTTTTTTCAGAGGCCATTGGTTAGCTGATGGTTGAGGAAGAACGGCCTGTCATGCCATGTGTCCTACGCTTTGCTTCATTCAAGTGAGAACAGTGCTTATTTTTCAAGATGATCAGGGACAGAAAGAAACAAGTGGCAGAGAGCTCTGATGGTCTGATTCAGATTTTTAGTCTAATCGCTGGGTGTTTGTTGTTGTTGGTCAGTACTGGGGAAATCAGAGCCTTTTGCTTGCTAGGCAGGCTTTCTATCACGAGCCACAACGCTAGCCCTCTCCCTCCCACGTTTTTTGTTGTTGGTGTTTTTTAGTTTCACTTTTGGGATAAGGTTTTATGTCTTTTTTGCCAGGGGTCAGCCTTGAATTTTTATCCTCCTACCTACATCTCCGTGGAGCTGGGAGATGGAGACTTGTGCTTTACTTTTGCTGCTGCTGGCCTGAAATCATGAACCTCTTAATCTCCACCTCCTGAATAGCTGGGATTACTGGCATGTGCCACCATGTCAGGCTCCTGGTCGGTTTGTTGTTGTTGTTTGATTCTGTCTGGTTTTAGACTCACATCTAACTGGTTAATAGCTAAAATCACATTTTCTGGTCATTTATATACGTGACTTACAATTTATTTGGGTTTGGGTGTGTTAATATGATTTTTTTTCTCTCTCTTCCTAGTGAAATCCAAGAGCCAAAGAAATCACTACCACCACCTAAAACCCCAGCAGCTGCTCAGCTGGATGAACTCATGGCCCACTTGACTGAAATGCAAGACAAGGTGGGTACAGTCTGGATGATAAACCAGGTCCTGAGGGACACCAGCTTATCTTTGTGGGGATCAGCTCTGCATTTCTCTGCTCGGGAACCCCTCTGTACAGTATTTTCACAATTAAAAAAAATACAAAAAAAGGAATTCTAAATTAGCATTTACAAATTCAGCGAAGAAACTCAACTTTGTGCCATACGTTACTTGGGCACAAAAGATAATAGGGTGCATGCAGGTCCTGAGCTCAGTCAGCTTGGCGTGTACTTGGTGATCTGAGGCCTTTCTAACATTTATGCTACCGAGGGATACTAGGCAGGTGGTTTAACAAAACATGTGGAGCAAACTATAGGGATTTGGAGAGGTTATGGGACTTGGGATGGATTCTGAAAATGAATAGGGTTGGGCCATACAGAGGTAAGAAAAGTCCTTTTAGTTGGGGTGATTCTTTGGGGAACACCCACGGGAGACCCGATGATGCAGAAGGACTGCTAGAGACCTGATAGAGCAGAAGAGAGGAGGCCAGTGGGCTAGCAGAGACAGTGCTAGAGAAACCTAAGTAAGATGAATGAATTGCAAGCCCATATGCAGATAAAAATCTGCTTCCTCATTCTTGCCCACAGACCATTGCCTGTAGAGCACAAATGGCAAGCTCTTGTGGCCTGGCAGGGAATGGAGATCAGAGATATCTACAATACTTTCTTTGGTGCTGACCTTGAACTGAAGACCCAGGCACTGTCCCTGAGTTCCCCTTTCCCTCCTCCTCACAGCTAGCACTACACAGTTTGAGCCACAGCTCCACTTCCAACCTTTTGGTGATTAATTGGAGATAAAAGTCTTATGGATTTTACTGCCTAGGCTGACTTCAAGCCACCATCCTCAGATCTGAGCCTCCTGAGTAGCTAGGATTACAGGGCATGAGCCGCTGGCACCTGGCAATATCTAGAATTTCTAAGGTAGAGAATGCAACTGCTATAAATCTGGCTGGAGGCTTTGACACACACTTTTGAAATAACTATGAAATACTTTTAAAACACAGTATAAGAATGTGGAGGGCAGGGATCTTGATTTTGAGGCTCAGGATCTAAAGCAGTGCCTGGCACACTGTGGGTACCATGTATTTATTAGAAGGAAAATGAATAAACACCACAAACATGGTTCTTTAATGGATAATATTTTTTTGATTAGCTAAAGCCTGCAATCAAGCTGAATAAATTGGATCATTTTTTGAAAGTGATAGACAAAATTGATAGTAGGACATTATATTATATTATATTAATGATTTGGCCTGTGTCTTGATCTCTTGGAACATGAGTTCTGTGACAGCAAATCTGATGTGATGATGTGGTGGCAGTGGACAGCCATTGTGGATTTTTTTAAGTATCCTGTCTGTTAAGCATTAGGTAGATGGTAGCATTTCCCAGTTAGAAAGAAATAGAGTCAGAAATGAGGACATAAAATGCTGAAGGACAAGTTAGGCATTTTATTTTTCATTATGTGAGGGTTTCCCTTTGAGGTTTATAGCAATTAGGAACTTTTGGAGTTAATCATAATTAGTTTGGAGTTTTACTTCCAATCCATCAGACTGCCTTCTCTGACCACTTTTCACCACCTTGTCCCTGGACTGATCATTATATGACAGTCTCTGCATCTGATCTTGCTTTTCAATGCCCAACTCTCCACTCAGCCATTACGGGATAATGTGAATCAGCTTCCTTCACTCTCATGCTTGAAATCCTTCAAAGGCTCCATTTGGGATAAGCCAAAGCTGTTACCCCGAGGGTCTCGTGTGACCCCTGTCTTGCTTTCTGCTATCTTCTGCTAGGCTTAGTCTCAGTCAGTTTATCTATCTTCACTGACCTTATGGCTTTTTTGTTGTTGTTGGTGTAAATATGCCTTTTCTAGAGAGGCCTTCTCTGATCATCCATACCTAAATCCATTCTTCTTTACTATCTCACCTTCCATCACTTCTATCTCCATAGAAACTTAGCAGCATTTCTTTACCTGACATTATGGCATATAATTGTTTATTGTTGATCAATCATCCATTTAATACAAATTTCACAAGGTCAGAGACTTGCTCTGTCTTATGTGTTGCTTTATACCATGTACCCAGAACAATGATTGACACAAACTAAATGTTCAACAAACCTTGTGGATTAAGTGAATAAAAGAAAGATGACTGATTATCAGCTGAGGTCACTATAGAGCTGGAAGAGGGTATCATCTTCATGTACTCAATTTTCTATAATCTAAAGATTTATAAATAGATAGAGGTTGGTCAGATTTCATTTGGCCTGAAAATTTAGAATGAAAGAACAATGAAAGTGTTTTTTTTATTTGTGTCAAAATATTGGCAGTATACAGTACATTGGAGGAATGTTAGAAGACCAAAAGATCAGTCAGTAGGGGTGAGCTTAAGGAGTTGTGTTCATACACTTCACTTTTAGTATATGAAGGCTGATCTCTTCACAATTCTTTCCATTTACCAGATTGTAGTGAAAGCAGATGCCAGCAAGAAGCACTTACCGGACAAGCAGGATCACCAGGCCTCCTTGGACTCAATGCTTGGGGATCTGGAGCAGGAATTACAAGACCTTGGGATTGCCACAGTGCCCAAAGGCCATTGTGCTTCCTGTAGGAAACCAATCGCAGGAAAGGTAGGGTTGGCCAAAGTGTTGATTCTACAGCATGTGTGTCTTGTGTTTTTTTGTCTTTCTATCCCACCAAAGATGGTGTTTTCCTTATATTCTGATATTTTAGAATGTAATTGCTAATGATTACTGATCACTTACACTGTGCTAGGCCCTAAACTGTGTGCTTGACAGATAGTTCTTCATTTAATAGTCCCCGAGCTAGTCAAGAAAATCCTTAGTATTCCTTTTCTAAAGATGAAGACACTGAAAGCTCAGAAAGATTAACTGACACGACCAAGGTCTAGTAAAAGGCAGACGATTTGGAAGGAGGAAGACATACTCCTGAGTTCTTAACTATTTCCTGTATTGCTTTTACTGAGCGACCCTGTTTACTTCTTCCTGTACTCCAGCATTTCAGATCTAAATTGGTTGATGGCAGTTTTTAGTTGACTCTAACTTCAAATCATAGCAGCAGATTTTTTTTTGGATTCAACCTTCACCAAATCCATGAGAAAAAAAAGAGCTTTTAGAACTGATTTTGTGAGATGCTCAGAGGTGAGAAGTAAGCACCATTTGACTTATTTATCTTCCAAGGATGCCTTCAATGCAAAGGCTGAGCTTACCTCTTTATCACCAATGTGTTCTTTGTTATTTCTACCACTCCTTGGGCAGTAGAAGGAAAAATGATAGGCTTTTATCAGGGAGATTAGTCAGGATAGTAGGTCCTTTTTACTATTTATTAAGTATGACCACAGACCGCATTACAGGGAGTTTTGTCTGACATGGAATACAGTGTGAAGAGCGCATTCTAGAGTCAAACAAGCACGAAACCCTTGCTCATGGTACTACTCTTCCATGTTCTCCCCAGGTAATTCATGCTCTGGGGCAGTCGTGGCATCCAGAGCACTTCATCTGTACTCACTGCAAAGAAGAACTTGGCTCCAGTCCCTTCTTTGAGCGGAGTGGCTTGGCCTACTGCCCCAAGGACTACCACCATCTCTTTTCTCCTCGCTGTGCCTACTGTGCTGCCCCCATTTTGGATGTAAGCAAGCCCCTCCCACTAGTTTTTTTTTTGAATACTCATCTAGAAGCCTGATCATCTTTGACCATGTGGTGTGCTCTTTTTCTAGAAAGTGCTGACAGCAATGAACCAGACATGGCATCCAGAGCACTTCTTCTGCTCTCACTGTGGGGAGGTATTTGGTGAAGAAGGTAGGCTTGGTGAAGAAGGGGCTGGTGATGGGGAGGCAAGCTATGTTCTTCCATGAGGCCTACCATCCACTGTGGTCTCAATGCTTTCTTCAGTCCTACATTGCTACCACTCTCTATTTTTCCCCCAAACATTTATAATTCTTGCTTTTTTTTTTTTTTTTTTTTTTTGTCGGTCATGGGGCTTGAACTTTGGGCCTGGGCACTGTTCCTCAGTTCTTCAGCTCAAGTCTAGTGCTCTACCACTTGAGCGCTACCACTGGTTTTCTGATGGTTTATTGGAGGTAAGAGTCTCACAGACTTTCCTGCCTGGGCGGGCTTTGAACCATGATGCTCAGATCTCAGCCTCCTGAGTAGCTAGGATTACAAAGTGAGCCACCGGTGCCCAGCTTGTTTAAATTTTTTTAAGTCAAAAACATACAAATGTATAGTTTTAACATTCAACTATTATTTTAAGGTTAATATGAAAAAGAGTGTCTTGGTTTTCCCTTCCCTAGACTTAAACTGTTTTCCTCTTCCAAATTATTTGTCTGTTTAAAATAACAGTACTATAGATTATTTTTAACACACCATTATATATTGACTTTCTATCAGAGAAGATGAGATGTAGAGACTTTTATTACTACCCTACTCACATATTTCTCCTCTCCTATTCTCTCAATATATAATTATGTCATAATTAGAGGTTAGGCAAACATTGACTGTGTTCTTGTTGACAATCATACAAATACTGCTCACTGTGAAGCCATTTAGTAAGCCATGATAATAGTAGCACATGGATGTTGGGGGTCAGACTGCCTCAGTCAAATTTAGGCTGTGGTATTTATTATGTATGTGATGTTGTTTAAGTCATACACCCTCTCCATACTTCTATTTTCTCATCTGTAAAATAGGCTTAATAATAGTTGCCACCTTAAAGGGTTGTAATAAAGATTTAGAATATAAGCATATTGTTTACAACAGTGCCTAACTCAGGAAGGTAAGGTCATAGTATTACTATGGATTTTTTTGGTAGAACTCTATTTTTACCCTAGAGTTAACATTTGAACACTTTTGCTTGGTTTTGTTTTGTGCCAGTTGTGGGGCTTGAAGTCAAGGTCTGGGTACTGTCCCTGAGCTTTTGTACTCAAGGCTAGCAGTCTAACACTCAAGCCACACCTCCACTTCTAGCTTTGTGTGTGTGTGTGTGTGTGTGTGTGTGTGTGTGTGTGAGAGAGAGAGAGAGAGAGAGAGAGAGAGAGAGAGAGAGAGAGAGAGAGAGAGAGAGAGAGAGAGAGAGAGAGAGAGAGAGAGAGAGAGAGTATGTATGTGTGTGCTTAATTGGAAGAAGGGTGTCACAAACTTTCCTGCCTGGACTGATTTTGAACTTTGATCCTCAGATCTCAGCCTCCTGAGTAGCTAGGATTACAGGTGTCAGCCTTCAGAGCCTGACACATTTGAATACTTTAATTATCTTAGTTTTATTGTATTTATCACTAATTTATTTATCTAAGAGGGCTGTGAAATCCTTCTCAAAATTGTCAGCCACATCTGGCAGTAAGTCAGTTCCTCAGGCATGCTTTTTTAAAATATTAATTTTTATTAGCATGTATTAGTTATATAAAGGGGTTTTAGTGTGATACTCCCATAAAATGAGTATAATGAAATATAAAGTATAACTCTCCACTGTCCCTATCACTGTCCCTATACTTTCTCCCCCTTCTTAAACAAGTTCAACAGGTTTCTCTGTTCTGTTTTCATACATGTTTATAAAATAGTTCATTCCTGCTCACCCTCACCCACCCCACCATTTATCCTCTCACCCCACTGATACATGCCCTCTAATTAAACTTACTATATGTGTTCAGCTTTCATATTTTTAATGTATGTTAATTGTATCATAGAGTTTCACCATGATATTTCATATGCATATGCCATGGCACTGGGAAAAACATGTTGTCTCCATGCATAAGGCTGAAACTGAGACCCCTGCCTCTCACCCTCTATGACAATCAACTCCAAACAAATCAAAGACCTCAATGTAAGATCTGAACCCTTGAAAGCACTCCAGGAAAACAGGGAGAAGTCTATAGACTACATAGCCCTAGATGACAATTTTCTGAATAAGACTCTTCAAAGATTCTTCATTCACAGCATTTCAATTATTTGCTTCTGGTGATTAGATCATCAGATAGTATGAAACTAGTTCCATATCATCTTTTCATTCAATTTTTCCTATAAGAAACATGAGGAACTGACACATTTGTAGCCAATAGCATTGTAAGTAATTTTCAACTGCTTTTCTCTATTCAGTAGTCCTAGGCCCCATCTCACCTATGGATTTTTTCTAGAGATGAATCAGATACCATCTTTGAATCCCACAAGTGTCAGGACACACACATCTCATTTCCACAGTGGTCTGATTTAAATCCCTTTCTTGACCTAAGGAGCAGAAAGCCTACAATTTTAAATAGAAATCCCTTTCATGATTTTCTTTTCTCTTTGCCTGTTGTATATCATCAGTGTGAGTGAAGAGTTCAAGCTTTATGCAAATAGTCTTTGGATATCTGTTTTGAGGATCCTTGCAGCTCTGTTTTCTCTTGGTACCTTATATATTTCTTCTTTACATTTGTCAAATGCTAATCCTTGATTGTTGTTCCTGATTTAAAATGAGACAATAAAATACTGATTGGAGTTGGGCAACAGTGGCTTACACCTGTAATTCTAGCTACTCAAAAGTCTGAGAGTGGAAAGGGCATGGTTTTGAGGCCAGCCCGGGCAAAGTTCTAGAGAACTTATCTTGAAAATAACCAGCAAAAAGGCAGGGTTGGAGATATAGCTCCACTGGTAGAGTGCCAGCCTAGGAAGCTTGAAAGTCCTGAGTTCAAACTCCAGTACCACCCCACCCCCACCAAATACTAATTAGAAGCCTTCACTATGGGTATATAGACCTTGTTGATTGGCGGACTCAACTATATAGTAGTCTGGTATGATAATTATAGCCCTTTTGTCAAGCCTCTACTTTGTTTTAGTCCTTTCTCTTGAGTCAATTTTAATGAAAGAGAGAGTCTCTCTTAGGTCATAAAACAAAATAAAGGAATAGCATTTCCATCATTCACTATGTCAGCTTTTGCTTCCATTTTTTTTGGTAGAGACTTTGACTACTTTCTTCAAGACACTTAAGGGCTGGGAAGGTGGCTCAGTGGTAGAGTGCTTGCCTTGCATGTATGAGGCCCTGGGTTCGATTCCTCAGCACCACATAAGCAGAAAAAGCCGGAAGTGGTGCTGTGGCTCAAGTGGTAGAGCGCTTGCTTTGAGCTTAAGAGCTGAGGGACAGTGCCCAGGCCCAGAGTTCAGGCCCCACCACTGGAAAACCCCCCCCCCCCAAAAAAAAGAATGATCACAGGTCTTCAAGACACTTAATATTTCTGAATATCGAGTCTTTGGTTTACTTTTTCCAGAAATAACCAGTGTATTTTGTAGTAGGGTGGGACATCTGATTTTTCAGTGAATCTTCAAACTTGCAACCAAGCCTACTTTTAGCCTTAAAGAGTATTTTATACATTTAGTTCCTGAGCTTCTCTGATATTATGGAACTCAGAAGGGCTGGAGGTTGTTTTTTTCACCATCTCCTGTCTGTAAAGTTTTCTAATTTATGCAACTCACTAATTGCTATTTTTTTTTCAGCACTGGAGTTTGGACTGTGGGCCTTGTAGTTTCCAGGCTGGCACTCTGGCATTTGAGCTATGCCTCTAGCCCTGTGTTTTGTTTTATTGTATTTTATTTTGCCAGTCCTGAGGCTTGAACTCTGGGCTTCTGTACTGTCCATGAGCTCCTTTTGCCCAAGCTAGCACTTTACCCCTTGAGCCACAGTACCACTTTGGGCCTTTTCTGCAATTCAATTGGAGATAAGAGTCTCAAGGACTTTCCTGCCTGGGCTGGCTTCGAACTGTGACCCTAAGATCTCAGCCACCTGAGTAGCTAGGATTGTAGGCTTGAGCCACTGGTGCCTGGCTTCTAGCCCTGTTTTCTTTGCCAGTTATTTTGGAGGTGGAAGCTTGAAAATTTTTCTGCCCAGCCTGGCTTCAAACTATAATCCTCCCGGGGCTGGGGGTTTAGACCAGCGAAGGGTGCCCACCCAGTACGCGCAAGGCCCTGGGTTCTGTCCTCAGCCCTGGAAAAAAACCCCAACAAAACTATAATCCTCCCATTCTCAGCTTCCTAAAAAGCTGAGATTACAGATATGATGCACCAAGGCCTGGCTTAGTTGCCACTCCTATAACCTACTGTAATTGAGACCTTTACTGCTATCTCCTTAATGGCATCTTTCCTGTCCTTGTGGCTCTCTCTCTCTCTCTCTCTCTCTCTCTCTCTCTCTCTCTCTCTCTCTCTCTCTCTCTCTCTCTCTTTCTCTCTCTCTTTTTCTCCATATATATATTTAATAATTCCTTGATTGTCATATTAGTGATGTTTCAAGAAAGAGTAAAGAAGCCTCTAAAATGGAAACCCTCCTAAATGCCAGGCATATTACAGTATTATGAATATTGATAACTGCTCTTCATTTGACCTCCACTAAAGCCTAGTGAGAATAGTTTTATTTCACATTTTACCTATTGGTAGATGAAAATATTGAGCCTTAGGAAGGCAAGGTTATTTTCTTAAAGTCATACAACTAGAAGGAGATTGAAGAGATAGGATTTAAAATTGGATCTTATTTCTGCCAAGTCCTTTTTTTTCTATCTGGAGACTATCTTTGCCTGTAGTTGAATCTCTTTGCTTGCCTAGTACCAACATGAGGTGCTTGACAACAGACTTGGGTCCAGCAGCACTGACATAACGTACTTGTTAAGGGCTTTACTTCTTCACTGGAGCTTGGCCAGTGCATCTTATAAATCGCTAAGTATTTCATTTCCAGGTTGCACTTCAGTGAAACAATGTGTTTGCTTTTTATTGGGAGTTAATTTAAATCATATAGCAAAATATATCACAGCAAAAATATAGCCATAGAAATCTGGGAATTGTTAGTTGAGTAGACTAGTCAGTGAGTTAATACAGTCCACAACAAATTATGATGTAGAAGTTACTGGGAGGCTGAACAACAGGTTATAGGCCCATTTAAAGTAAGGACAGGTTAGATACAACTAGTTAGAAATATAGGGTAACTAGAAAGTATAATGAAAGTATAGCTAGGTTTGGTGTTCTTGACTTGGGCCCCTTTGAAACAGACAGGCTGATAAAGTAATTTATGACTTAATGTAAACATGAAACTGCATGTTAACATATTTATTAATTGAGGCACCTGACAAAAAGGGCTTTTGATTAAACAGAAGCTTCTTTTAGGTTGCGTTTCTGTTTTTCCTGCCTTTAATCCTAAGTCACATAGTTACACTGTGAGTTTCAATAATGACAGTTTAACCCAAGAGCCTCCTGGGAAATTAAATTCATGTGCATTTTCTGTTCCAGTTCAGAGCATTCCTCTTTAAGCCTCAAGTTTTGAAGCACACTGGTCCTTAGCATCGTCCTCCAGGGGCTAGGTCCTCTGTGCCTACCTGCCTTTTAAATTGTTCATTATCCAAGCCATGTAGGTGCTCCCTAATTTCCCTTGTGGCTGAAACTCTCACCAGAATAAAGCCTCCTCCCTCTCTCTGTGAGGCACTTTTAATTGTCAGTGTTACTCATCCATCCTTCAGAGGTAATTGGCCCCAGAGTGAGCCTCTGGGAAAGTGCTGAAACTTTGTCAAATTGTTGGATTACTAGGTGCAGGGGTATTGCAGCAAGTTTGGCTGATTGGTTTTCATTCCTCTCCTGAGACTTGCCCGGGTTGAACAGTGGCTGTTACTTCCCCACTGACTTACTCTTGAGAATAACTGCCCTGGATAGGCCTGAGATGAGGGTCATTCCTAGGTTAGGTGGTATGCCATTTAGCTTTCTTAAGTAATACCAAAATAAAGACAGGCTCAGATTTATGTCACTTGCCTTATATAGGAGCAGCATTACCTAGAGCCTTGTTCAGAATGCAAAATCTTGGGGTATCCCATCCTAGAACTAGTGCCTCAGAAATCCTAGGGGACAGGACCCAGCACCCTGCACTTTAACAAGTTCTTAGGTGAGTGATGCATAAAAAGCTTAAGAAATACTGTGCTACACATAGGCAAGAGAGAGAGTTGTGGGTGTTTGTTTTTCTTAAATAACAGGATTTGTATCCATTCCTTGGAAGTGGCTCTGGAAGTCATCCGAAAAGGCAAAACGAACACCCGGTGATATGGGCTCCTCCGCATCTTGGAGGGATTAGAGGAGGAACACAGGGTGGCCTATTTATACCATTATTAGTTTAGATTATTAGGTGTGTAGGCTTCAGAATTCTGCTCAATTGTTTGCTTCTCATAAGAAAGCAAAGCAAACCTAGCATTACTGTTGCACAGTAAGAGACACAAGGAAAAGTGCACCTATATTATTTGGGTCCCAATTCCTGGTTATTGCAATCTTGTGACCTGGCCACTTAGTATACAGTAGAAAGAATGTTTCTTGGGTAGGTAAGTGCGCATGCTTTGCTTACATATTGTTTTATTGTGGCTGTGATATTTGTGATCAGCTGATACTATCTGTTCCCAAAGAGAGATCAAGTTTAGAACATATTCAAGTCAGAGGCATGACACTGAAATTAGGCCTGGATTTGAAGCTCTTTCACTGACTAATTGATTGTAGCTTCTTGTTTCTCCTTTGTAAAATAGGGTTAAAACCTACTTCAAATGGTTGGACTTTGTAGGCTGAAAACCTACAAAGCATTGGAAACAGTATAAAGCAACTGTTTCATAGTTGGGATTGCTGATAATTTCATATTCTTTGTAGGCCACCTTTCTGAGTGAGTACTAAGAATTCCTGACCAGGTGGTTCAACTATTTATACATATTCTAGGCAATAGTGTACCAAGACTCTTAAGCCACAACATACTTCTGGAGCCAACGGTCACGAATTTGCTATTTTAAGATTGCTCACCTGACAACTATTTATTCGGCAACTATGATGCATGTGTCAGGTTCTGTTATAGGTCCTTGACATACAATGACAAAATGGAAAGTTTCTGTTGTGGTGGTAAGGATATTCAAATATATTCAAAGACAAGAAAAGTAGCCAATAACTACTAACTGTATGTTGAAGGAGAGGGCATAGTTAGGTGCTATTGAGAGAGGATGCTCAGGTGGGTCACTTCTCTTAAGCAAACTCCCATCCCCCAGCCTTTGTTTTTATATATGTTTAGTGAGAGTCTTGGAGCTTGAACTCAGGGCTTGCCTGGGGCCTGTTCCTGAGCTTTTTTTGTTTAAGGCTAGTGATCTACCACTTGAGATATAGCTCTACTTCTGGCTTTTGGCAGTTGATTGGAGATAAGAATCTCAAGGACTTCCTGCCCAAGGTGGTTAAGGCTAGTGATCTACCACTTGAGATATAGCTCTACTTCTGGCTTTTGGCAGTTGATTGGAGATAAGAATCTCAAGGACTTCCTGCCCAAGGTGGTTTTGAAAACACACACACACACACACACACACACACACACACACACACACGTGTAAGTGGCTTTGAATATATATATATATATGCACACACATATATATATATATCCACACATACATATCTATTTATCTATCTATCTATCTATCTATCTATCTATCTATCTATCTATCTATCTATCTATCTATCTATCTATCTATCTATCTATGTGTAAGTCATTCACATTTAAAAATTTGAAATTTGAGCGTTATCTATGGTAGTTTTCTCATTTCTGTATTAAAGGTGAATCTATCTACTTTTAACCCAAGTATTTTTGCAGTTGGAATGATTACATTTAGATGGTGGATCCATTTTGAAATTATTATTCAACTGGTGATCCCCTGCCTCATCCTCCTCGTTGCGTACCGGCGTGTGCCACCATGGCCGGCATTCAGTAATATTTTATTTTACAATATAAAGTACTATTTTTTTTCTCAGCTTCTGTTTTATATATTGGAGAAAAAAATGATGACCAGACCAACAACGTATCAGTGTATCTCAGAGCTAATGTTGAGTGAGGGAAACAGGCCCACAAGATTATTTCAGATGATAAATGCTGTAAAGACAAGTAAGAGATGAGGCGACAAAGAAGGACTAAAGAGATGCCCCTCCGATAAGATGACCTTTGAACTGATTCCCAAGTAGCAAGAAGAAGCCAGCTATATGAAGGTCTTTCCAGGCCATCTGAACACTTGATAGAAAGGCACTGAGTAGCAAGGGTTAAATGCCAACTGTCCTCCATCTGCGAGGCTGAAACATTTTACCTGGGTTACCTTTCTTATTTATTTCAACAGCCCTTTGGTATAGGTATCCTTAATTAACCTGGCTCTGAATATAAGAACACTGAGGTTGGGAAAATTAGATTGCTGACCTCTTCTTGCTTCCAACATAGCTTTAAGGGCTCAAACCACAATTATGTATCCTGATTTTTATCTCTTCAGGCTATCATGAGAAGGACAAGAAGCCATATTGCCGAAAGGATTTCTTAGCCATGTTCTCACCCAAGTGTGGTGGCTGCAACTGCCCAGTGTTGGAAAACTACCTGTCCGCCATGGATACTGTGTGGCACCCAGAGTGCTTTGTGTGTGGGGTCTGTATTCTCAGTTCTCTTTTCCATTTAGGAGGGAAAAAAATCAAGTAAGAGGTGTCACCACTCCCGAGAAGGAATTTGTGGGGCTTCCTAAAGGAGAAATGAGAGGCGGCACCCATTGCATTTGCTTGTCGGTTTTACAAGTGGGCAATCTGGTCTTCACCTGGCAAGGACCTGAGTGGAATCCTTACTCCCAGAAGACACTGGCAGGAATTTCAAAGCAGAAACATTTTACTTTGCTGACATTTTATCTCTTGGTATGTACATTCCCTTTCTCTATCTTCTCTCTACCTCCAGGACTGCTTTAGCAGTTTTTCTACTGGCTCCTTCTTTGAACTTGATGGACGGCCATTCTGTGAGCTCCATTACCACCAACGCCGAGGAACCCTCTGCCATGGATGTGGGCAGCCCATCACCAGCCGCTGCATCAGTGCCATGGGGCACAAGTTCCATCCCGAGCACTTTGTGTGTGCCTTCTGCCTGACACAGCTGTCAAAGGGCATCTTCAGGGAGCAGAATGACAAGACCTATTGTCAATCCTGCTTCAATAAGCTCTTCTCACTATAAACTTACCCAATTCACAGCCTCTTTAAATTGCTCATAGAATTTAGACCAAGACAAGAAAGAATACATTGCTGTCATTGACCTGCTTAGTAGGTTTACAGAGGATGAAAAGGTGATGAACAAATACAGAAACTCTGGGTGTTACATGACTAGGCTTGCAATCTTTTCAGACTCTTACTTTATTTTAAATTCAGGTACTTGGATTTAGATCTAGATTCTGCTGGCTGGTTCCCCCGCAGATGTATTTCACATGTCTATTTTCACAATCTATTCCTCTACTGCTGCTCTCTTCCTCTCCCTCTATATCTTTCCCTCTATATCTGACCATGGTCAGATCTGCTGTTACCCCCAGAACTTCCCTTCTTCAAGCTTTCCTCATTTCCCCGTGAATCAGTGTTGCATCATCACTACCTTGGCTTTCTGCTTGCTTAGGTTTTATGGTAGAGCTCATAAGCATTTTGTGTCTTCTTTCAACGACATTTCTCTTTTTCAGGGGGAAGTAGATTTTAACTAACAGCTTTGATAAAATGACTTGTGGTTTGAATGACTCATTGTCATATTACTTGGTAACTAAACTTTCTGTTTGCCAAGTTAACTAGGCAATATTTGCAATTAAAGTAATATCCTCTATTTTTCCTTCCACAAAACAGGCACTTTAAAAAATAAGATGAAATTAAATGAAGAGGCCCTTACTCGTTTACTCTTGTCGTTAGTTTGAGCCCATAACCATTTTGTTTTATTTGAGCTTATATTACTGAATCATCTTCAGTTTTTATCATGTTGTTTGCATAAAGAATAGGGCTCTCCATTAGGTAACTTACAAATTCATTTCTTAAAACAAAAACAGGACAAAATACCACACATTCATTTTTTAATTTCCTTTTGTTGTTTTGTACCCTTTGTCCTCTTCCCCTCCTTTCCCTTTCATTTACTTCCTTTCCTCTTTCTTTTCTTTGAAGATAGGGTCACACTATGTAGCTCTGCCTGGCTGAAAATTAATTTCTAAAGTGAAAAAAAAATAAGACACATGTCTCTCTGAACTTCAAGATTGCCTCATAAAACAAATAGACATTCTCAGAGCTTCTCTGAAGAAAGATATTATACAAGTTCCAATACATTTTTTTAGCGAGGACAAGGAAAGCTACATCTCAACAAAGATCTCTGATTTTTTTCCTTTTAGAACATTGTAAGTAAATTTCTAGAAGAATGTTACAAACTATCCTTGAATTTGATTCTCTTATATCCTAGCTATTCATAAAAGTAAACTTCACATGGAGTCAGCCTTCTACAAGATAAGTATTGATAAGGTCTAAAACAAATTCTGATAAGGTATGAACTGTGTCTTTCTTACTGTGGCCTTAAAATAATTATAGGACGGTTTGTTTTACCAATAAAAACAAACAGAAACTGAAACAGTTTTAGAACGCTACATTCTGAAATGTTACTGACAAAAATCTCTTTCACTGGGATTTTTTCAAAAATAGGACTAAATTAGTCACCTTTATATGGGAGAATTGAAATGCATTAAGTTGGAATAAGGGAGTTTTAAGAGTTAAAAGGAAGTAGTGACAATTGATTCTATAAAACAGGAACTCCAAATGTGTGTAAAATGTATGGGAGGCTACAGGTTTGGGGCCATCTGGCCTTCTGCCCTGTTTAGCTGACAGAGATTCAGACTAAGCAGAACACACTTTCAGCTTCTAAACATCCTCTTGCCCATGCCCTGACTGTGTGATGCCACGTGGTAATATGGCAGTGCTCATGATTGCCTTGTCATATGACAAAGCAAATAGGAGTTTAGCTTTGGAGAAGGAATGCTCAGGTACTCAATATTGTTTTTTTTTTTTTGTAAAGAATTAGCTGGGTTTTTTATTGTGAAAATACTGTACAGAGGGGTTACAATTACATGGGCAATATAATGAGCACATTTCTTATCAAGCATTGTAGCCTCTTCCTTTGTTTTCCCTTCCCATCCTCCCCCCCACCCCCCTCAGAATTAGTTGTTTTGAGTTTCCTTTAGGATCTAAATATTTAAGACTGTTAAAGTCAGAGTTCACTAACACCCAATTAAGATGTGAAAACATTTTTCTCTTACGATAAAGTGTAACTGGTTTTACTTGACCAAAAGGAGATGCTATTTTAAGGACCAGTCCTTTAACAACAAGGAAATCATTCACAAGTAAAATAGTTTAAAATAGTTAAATAAAAATAGTTTAAACCCCAATAACTCGGAAGTACTAGTATTCAGACTGGCCTATTTACTCTCAGACCTGAGAACTTCTGGATGACTGAAAAATAAAACCCACTTCTCAGGTTGGGACTTTCCTACCAGTACCTATATTTGTATAGAAAAAGCACACACCCAGACACAGCTCACTTCTCCAAGAGGAGTTTGACAGGTTATTCTTTGGAATAAACATAGTACCCTTTAAGGTGATATGTTGATAATACAATAATTACATTTCATACACATTCTAGCACACATTCCTTTTATGGCTTGAGCTAGCCTAATATGTGCTCCTGTTTATATGGACAGGCACAGGAGAAAAAGCAGTTTTCTCTAGCATTGGTAAACACAAGACCCAAGATTCATGCTAACTGGACTAGTGTAAGTCATGTGACCACCAGTAATTCTGTCCCCCCGCCCCCCCACACACACATACTTCCCTTGGTACAACTAGACCATTCCTAGATTTAGAGGCAGGATTAACTGTTCTCAAAACAATGGCTTTGTGTGAGAGATGTGAATACTTAAAAGTATGTGTATTGGTAAGAAGGAGGACATAGGTAGTGAATTTTGAATTCATACATTCCCAAAGTGAAAATGCTAAAGACTCTTGAGTTTCAAGGAGGGAGAGAGGGCTGGATTCTGTTGGCCAAGCACTGCATGAACTTTACAACTACACACAGGTGGCTGGGAGGCAGGGGTTTTGTAGTAAGTAAGCAAGTAGGTGTTACTAGTGTGCCTTGAAGGAATATGTGTGAGAATGTTTACAGAAAAGCAGAGGAAAGCCAGGGATGATGGTGTCATGAGGAAAACATGAGATGCCCTGGTCACCTCTAGGAATACAATATTAAGGAGCATCTAAAGAGCTGGTGCCAGTGGCTCATGTCTGAAATCCTAGCTACTCAGGAAGCTGAGATCTGAGGATCATGGTTTGAAGCCCCACCTGGCAGGAAAGTCCATGAGACTCTCATCTCCAATTAACCACCAAGAAACTGGAAGTGGCACTATGGCTTAAAGCAGTAGAGCGTTAGTCTTGAGCATAAAAACTCAGGGACAGTGCCCAGGCCCTGAGTTCAAGCCCCACAAATGACAAAAACACCCCCCCCCAAAGAAAAAGCATCAAAAGTAGCTTCAAAACAGGAGGTCTTCCAGCTGAAATGAAGGCAAGAAAGGGTGACATATTCCTTTAGTGTTCAATGTCTTAGGCAAAGCAGGTAGTGATTGCATGCCCTAAAATATGTTCTGAACAAGTATCTATTATCCCTGAAGACATTGAGAGGTTGTTATTTGCTAGAAGTTATTTGCTAAAAGGAGAAATGGGATCCACAGGAGGTAAAAAAGATGAAACCTCATTTGTGACTATGTGTTTGGGCTGTGCTTGTCAAAAATGTATAATGTTTCCAGAAGGCAGCAGTGTCTCAAATCTATTCTGTATGAAATGGGAGATTATGTAGGAGGTTTCTTACCCCAAATAGATATGATAAATACACTCCATCTAAATTGAAGTCCTATGGGACGATGTCTCTTGAGTCATTCACAGACTGTGGGTTCTGGATGATTTCTGCATACACTTACTGTCATCCTGTGGGGTAAATCCATCTTTCCTTCCTATTTTAAATATCAGTATTAACAAATGTTATATTCTAGGAATAACAATTTTGAGTGGGATAATTACCCCAGTTTCATCAGGTGACAGCTGCTGAGGGATCAACTCATATAGCTGAGAATTAACAGACCAAGAAATCAAAGATTTGACTTTCTTTAATTGTAATGCTTTTGGCTTTCGAAATACTGGGCTGGGTTACGTGAGTGGATAAAATCAGGGATGGGAAATAAAGCGAGAGTAAATTTTTTCATCTTTCCTTGCCCTGAACTCCCATTTTGGGTACGTGTGTTTAGAGAAGGCTGACTTTACCCTTTGTTCTTTTTTTTTCTTTTTTTTTAAATTTAATTTTATTTTAGTTGTGAACATACTGTACAGAGGAGTTACAGTTACATGGGCAGGATAATGTATACATTTCTTACCAAGCATTGCAGCCTCCTCCTTTGTTTACCCTTACCCTTTGTTCTTGAGATGAAAATAGTTCTATGTCTGGCCAGTAAGATTATCTTGGTCTCCAAGGCTAGAGTGTTTGTATCAGGGGCAGACATGTAACCTTAGCAAAGCCAATTATATTGCTCCCTAGGCCCTTTGCTGGATTTATTGGTAAATATGAATACTCATTTGTTGGAATGCTAGCCAGGAGGGTAATAAAAGTTAGTGTTGCTGAGAAGCAACTTTATTATTATTTAGAGGGAACCTGCCTGACAAGGCAGCACACAGGAAAGTAGAATGGAGTAATGGAGAAGCTGGCTTTTCTTTTATAAAGCTACCAAATTCTACACTATCAGCATCTTAACCCTAGACTAGGACATTATGTGAGCAAATAAATGTTCTCATTTAAACTGTCTTGAGTTGGGATTCTTGAACTGATTGAATAAACAGAGCAGACATTCTCTCCCTCCCCCCACTCTCCAGTTTAGAGCATAGTGAAAGAAGGTATAATAAAATAAATAAATTGAATGTGGAGATTGAATACACTGCATCCCATTATGAAAGCTAGAACATTAGTATAATAATCATTTCTCTATACTCTTTACACTAGATAAGTGAAGCCTTTTCTATTTTAAGGTTAAACCAAGCTGAAGATCATATATTTAGGACACAAACTTGTCCAGTTTGCTAATAAAATAGAGTAATGTGGGTGAAAAGAAAGGGAGGAAGAGGATGCTATCACCCTCTGAGATTAAAAAAAAGTGTTGGAAATCGCATGATCATGCTGCTTTGTCTAGTTGTTGTTCATAAAAAAACAAATATCTAAGAGGTAGTGAATGTGACCAAAGTACATTCTGTGTATATACAGAAATAGCACAATGAAATATGCTAGTAAGTAGAGAACAAATACTGACTGCTATGTCAGTGTTTTATGTTTGCAGTGAAAAAACCAATTAAAATCTTGATATATTACTTTCAAACAAAATGGATAAGTAGTAAAACAAGAGAAATAGATTTACATGTATGCTACATCTTAATCTGCTTTACCACCATAAAGAGAAATGATACAGATTGAATTAAACAACAGAAATTAATTTTCTTACCCAACTGGAGACTTAGAAGTTCCGGCTGATGGGCTGCCAAGTTTGTTTCCTGATAAGAGCTCTCTTCTTGGCTTGCAGATAGCTACCTATTAGCTATCTCCCTCACGTGGTGAAGAGTGGGAAGGAGAAAAAGGAGAAGAAGAAGACAGAGGGAAGAAGGAGAAATAGAGGAGGGAGAGAGAGAAAGGAAGGGAGGATGAGAGAGATTGAGAGAGAGAGAGAGCGAGAGAGAGAGCAATCTCTGACATCTTCTGACAAATATAGCTAGATTGAAGAGGTCATGGCTTCAGTACATTTTGGGGGACAACATACCTGTAGCCATGCCATACAGAAAGATTGATACTTAAAGAAACTTGGCTTTACAAGAGAACAAGGAAGAGGGGAAAAAGTGACCTTTCTAATGATTCTGAGAGGCAACCTCAGAGGCGCTCTTCAATGATTTAGATGGTGAGGGTGAAAATTTTCATTATGTTCAGCTACACTTGGTAAGTATGGCTTTCCCTCTCCAAGTGCTCTTGCATGTTTCAGATATGAGTTAAATAATCAGAGGCTCAAAAATAAAATATGGGGCACAGAGGCAGAGTTTCCTAAAATAATCTGAAAAGTTTGAGAGGAGCGTACTTTCTGAGAGGAAGAGAAATGTGGCATGGTGGGGTCTGTCCTTCAGCTCCCACCACAAGCTGCTTGGTGGGGCTGTCACGGAGGTTTCAACCCTTGGGTTGACCTACAAGTGGCCTTGGAATCTAGGAGTTGTGTGCAATCATCTTTTTAGAAGGTAATTTCTGGGTTAGAAAATGAGATAGCCAAAGTGAAGCCAATTTTGTGCACATAATGGCCAGGGTATTGATATAGACGTTATGCTTTTGAAGACCTGTGGGATTTATTTTAGAATTTCAGTGCTTACAACCCACCTTTCTACTCCACGTTTTGCCTTTTCTGATCTTCCCTGCATGCAAGTCGGATGTGCATCTACAGTCAAAGCAAGCCTTTCCTTCTCAGGTCTGGGCACTTTCAGCGAAAGGCTTGCTTGTAGTTAGAAGTGAGTGCCAGCAGACATGACATCAGCTCTGCTGACATCATCCATTGGGGTGTGTGTTATTTTAAAGAAAAAAATATTACCACATCCTTCAACTTAGTGTCCATCACAATGTACTTTATGTGGTAAGCCTTTCATTTGCAAAGCTTTATAATATTCCCCACTCTAGGAAATTTAATGCCTTTAAATCAAGAGCAGTGGATTGAGGAAGAGAGAGTGGCCAAGGAAGGATTATTTCCATTTGCTTGTGAGAAAAGTGATCACACACATGAATGAATCAAGCTAAGACAAGAAGCATTGATGGCTAATTCCTTGCTTTGGAGGCTTTCTCTTAGGCTCAGTATCAACAATGCAAAGTGCCTTTGAGGAACGTGGCACCTGAGATGAATTTTCAAGGGAGAAGAAGCACTAGGGCATCAAAGCAATCCAACATTCTAGGCTATGCTGTTTTGGCATCAAACTCAGGTCCAAATATTGGTTCTATTCTATGACTTACAAACAATGTAAACCTTGGTTAATGCCATTGATCTCTCCAAACTTGTTTTATAATATGCTAAACATGGGCAATAATACTTTCCATGTGGGTTCGCTATGAGGATTAGCCAAGAAAGTACATGAAGAAGGGCTTTGTAAAGTGTGAAGTACCATATGCAGAAGATATTAGCAGAATAGCTCGAGAGATATGTGAAGATGTCAATGCCGCAGCATTTCCATGGAGACTATATCGGGATTTTAGTATGGTTTTTTTTTTGTATGATTTTAGAAAATCTTTTTTAAAGACTCAAGATAAAAGCTGATGGAATTGAAAATGCTGGGAGATTAAGAGGAGAGCTTGAATTTGAGCTCATAATCTTCCCTGGCAGAAGTATATTGACAAAGTAATGCTCAAGGGTGAATGATTTACATGGTGCCGGAAATCCATCCATTTAGTTGCTTCCCCTCTATAGAAAACAGCTAATCCAGGTCAAGGAAGCAAAGTCACACAATAAAAGGTCAATGCCAAGATTTTCACTGTCTGCCGTTGGTCTCACAATAATTCGAGTTATTTCCGGGGGAAACCTTGGTAACCATGATTACTTCAAAATATTCCCCTAAAAAGATATAATTATCTCATTGGCCTTCTGACCACCAGGTAGATTGTATCATTCTGCCAAATCTCAGACTTGTCCACAAGCAAAGTGTGGTCTTGGTGTGTGGCTCATTGGAGACCACATTTGCATTGCAGTTGAAAAGTGGGAGGGACTTTATTCTGTAGGTCTTGACTTCAGGTGTGTGGTTCTGTCTCAGGCCCACCACTGCTTAGTTCTGTTACGACTACTTAGGTTTAAACCATTTGTTCGGAAGTGGCACTGTGGCTCAAGTGGTAGAGCCTTTGCCTTGAGCTGAAGAGTAGAGGGATAGCGCCCAGGCCCAAAGTTCAAGCCCCACGACCAACCAAAAAAAAAAAAATAAATAAAGTAAACCATTTGTACTCAGGGAATATGAAGATATTTCTGGCGATGTTTTATGAAATAAAGGAGTTGGATTGTAACTCACAGGGCTGAGAAGTGGTTTACTGGCGGTGATGAGAAAGAGATTTCCAAGATGGAGATACTGGAGACTTTAGAATTCTGAAAGCATGCATGCCAATGGTAGGTGGAGAAAAAAATGATATAAGCAGGATCTTCTGTGTACCGAATACTATAGTGTGGACCCTTTGAGGAGGGCTATGGGGAGAAAGTAGAACATTTAGTGGTTATAAAGAGAAATGAAACAGCTGGAAAGATTATTTGGGGTTAGATTGCTCTGTGTAGTAGGTTAGAGTAATTATATAGTGTTTTGTCGGCATCGTCAATTGAAATGGCAATGGTGAGCTGAGGTTCCAAGCATCTTCTGTGTTTACTTACAAAATACAAATTCAAAGACAACATGTTTAAGATGTTGAAGATGGCAACTACCATGCATTAAGTCCAAGCTGGGACCTTCCTGACTAGAGGCTCCCAAGTGAGGGCATTGATTTGTCCGTCTGTGCAGCTGGGTCTGGTGTGTCCTTTCATATTGCTTCAATGCTGTGAAGTGGAAGTAGTTGAGACTAGGACACAATAGACAGAGCAGACAGACCCCTCTTGGTCATTTTTTGTGGTAGAAGAAAGGATACCGATATAGCATAAAGGTAAATTAGGGTGGGAGAAAGTTTTGAGAGCTCGAAGGAGAAACTATGAGTTACCTAAGCATGTTTTTGGACAAAGACAATAAGAGTAAGGGAGGTGGAACTATTCCAATAACATACTGAAAAGTAAGTAGAGGCAAAATTAGAGATAGAGATGGATCAATCTGCAGAAGGAGCCAGGGGGAATTCTGAGGAAAATGGAAGAAGACAGTGGGTTTAGGTGGTGATGGAATTAACAGTGGAAGTGGAATTAGCAGATGAAGTGGGGAACAGTGAACAACTCCTGCCTTACTAAAGGAGATGCAAATATTTCCCAAGAGTGCAGATACTTCAGTAGGGCTAATTCTTCAATGGACACGCAGGAAATTCTGGGGAAATTGATAAACAGAAATAAAGCAGCAGTCTTAATGCTACACATTTCAGTTATAACCTTCAACCAGCCATGTGGCTTTAAGCAGATACTTCACCTCTTTACATCTTAGTTTAGTATTTGGGAAAATTAGTTATAATAATTATATAGTGCTTCATAGTCTAAGCTCTTGGCATCTATTAGTTTTTCAAATTTTCTCAACACCTCAATCTGACAGAGGAATGGGGAGGCTTAGTGACTTGTACAAACACTTGGTTCACTAGAAGTGAGCTGGGATTTGAACTCTTGTATTGGTCTCTAAGATGATCTTACCAATGGTTTCATGGACTACTGGTGCCAGGTGTGTATTAGGATCTAGGTGATCCATAAAGGTTATACAATGTGGCCATGAAGTTAACCACTAAGACAACTATAGCTTCTCCATTTGTCTCTTAATTTCAAGATGACTGTATTTATACTCCAATTTACTGGCCAGTGCTACAAGGAAGAGAAATCCTTCTATTAGTTCCCCCCACCCTGCCACTCCTTCACCCTGGCTCTTCATGTGAAAAACTTTAAAAGACCTCAAGGTGGCAGCATTAACTCAAAGATGGATGAAGAGAAACTGGTGATGTGCTGCTACTAATGAAAAGTCAGAACAAATGATCCTTACCATTTTTAGTTTGTTTGTTTTTAATACCTCAAAGTGTGACTGTGTGGAGATGAGGAGCTGAATTGAGTTTGTGAGGAACCTCAACAATGTAGGAGCCAGAGAAGTCTAACCAGGAGCATTTACACAGGAATTAAAAGCCTTTGGGAAAGAATTAAAGGATATATTTGGTGCCACGGAGAATGGATGACTTTCAAATAGATTTAATAATTTATCTAAGTGATGCATTTAGCAAATGGAAGATTCTAGGCTCTCTCTGACTAAAGTCCAGGACTATGATTCTACTTTATAGTACTAATAAACTTTAGTTGAGGCTGCTGAGTATTTTACAATATTAAACACTGAGAAAGAAATGCATTGGTTTTATAGAGCCAGGTGTTTACCCTATACTATCTTAGTTGTTAGGTGTCAAACCTACAGATGAAGCTCTTCTGTTTCTCATTTTCTTCCTACTCTTCCATCCCATTTTCTTCTCTTTGTTTTAGCTTTCCTCTGTCTTCTTATATCTCCCTCTGTCTCACCATCTTATTTAATTTTCTCTTTTTCCTATTAATCAAATTAATAAGAAATCTAATTCTTCAGGTTTGGACATACAGGTCAGGAGATCAGATGCTAGGAGGGATGAAAGTACCTTTGGATTTGATTACTAGCTAAGCACCAATGTGGTCACATTTTATTCATTTATAAAGAAATGTAATTCATTATTACAGAACTTTCCCTTGAAAATATTTTCAAGAGAGAAAAGAAAAATGTTAGCAAATAACCTACACTTGTGTATTAGAACATACACTTTTGAGGACTTTGGAGAAACAGGACCCTTAGTGAATTTTGAGAGCATCCTTGTCTTTCTATGTTCATTACCAAAAGGAGTGTGGGGGAGGACAGTGTAAAAGTAGATGGACTTTGGGGATAGACAGACTGTGTATTATAGAGCAACTAGACATGTTGGATCTACCTCCAGTGGCTGTCCTAGAATCAGCCAAGGAAACAGGTCTGTATGTTACATCTACACTAGCATGCTTTTCTTTTGAATTTATTTATTTTTATTATCTTTAACTAGTTGGACAAAGAGATTTCAATTCAACAGGTCAGTTTATGACTACAGTGCATCTTGATAATTCTCAGCCCTATCCATCTCTTTTCACATCTGTAGAAATGGAAAAAAGAATTTCTCATTGAGTTGAATGAAGAGTGAAAGAAGTAGTCATCCTATACTTGGCAAAAGAAAGAGAAAGAGATAAACACATGGATATGACAAGGCTTGACATGCTAGAGGCCATCCATGTATGTGAACTCAGTAAAGTAACATTAATGAAATAGAATCCTTTGCCTTTTATAGCTCCAAAGGAACAATTCCTTAAACTCACTTAAAATTGAGTTGATTAGAAAACAACCTTCTCAGTGTTGTGATTCACAAAGCTCATTGGACTTTGCTGTAATCAGAGCTGGAGTTAGGCAGAATGGAGATGTTGATAAAGTTCAGTGTCTATACTGTGCCATTTTTGCATTAACATTTTTATTATCTCTAAGCAGTTGTTCATTTGACAAAGCAGGTTATGAATACAATGTATCTTGCTCAATGCCAATATTCATTCTCACCTCCCCTTTTCCTCCTTACCCATTCCCTTGCTCTTCTTAATTTTGTAGGATACACATTGGATTCTTGTCTGCATTTTCTCCCTCTTCTCCTCTTCATCTGCCCCTTTCCCCTTGACCTCACTCACCCCTTTCCTGTGCCTGCATCCTGGTGTTTTACTTTGCTGAACTTTGCTATTGGATTTCTAAGGAATTCTGTTCTTGAGATCTTGAATCTACCTTGGATTTACCATATTTCAGTTGATGCATTTGTATACACATGCATACTATTCAACTTATTTACTAAGTTTATAAGCTAAATCTAGTTTCCACATATACAAGGGAAAACATAGATTGTTTGTCTCTGGGCTTGACTCCCCTTAACATAATTCTTTTCCAAGTCTTTCCATTTCTTTACATACGATACAATATCATTCTTTCTAGTGGGTGAGAAAAATTCCATTAAATGTTCCCCCTTATCTAGTTTTATAGAAAGCTGTTTCCAGTATAGAACTTCCATGAGGAGTGGCTACAGAATACGTATATCCTCATCATATTCTTTTGAGAATATTTTCAGTGGAACTTTCTCACCACTAATCAGCCTTTGATTAGAAAAGCCTAGAGTCCCCTTTGCTCTAAGAGGAATCTTGAAGGATCCTTCACAACATAGTGATTCTTTAGCTCCCTCAGGAAGTGTTGTTTTGTTTGTACCTTTTCATGTCACTGAGCACTGGATTGGGGTTGAGACTTCAGGGAACTTGACTCCCAAGGATCCTAAATCCACATGGATAACAGCCTCTCACTGATTTCACACCTCTCACCCAGTTTGGTATGACTCATTTCGGGACTCATGTAAGCTGCAAAAGCCACTGAACTGCCTTTCTACTTTTATTACATAGCCTCAGGAAATCTTTTACTATCTGAAATCCAAGGTCCTCAGAGATCAAACAGCTCTTTCTTTTCTTCTTTAGACTTTAAAAAGTCCAGAAGTTGAAGGCAGTGCTGAATTAAGATCTCATAAATCCCAAGGATATAGCTATGTTTTCCCTGACCTCTTTTCTAAAGAAACATTCTGTATGCTGTGGGTAGAAATAGTGGACTTTTCTAGGAGGAAGAGACTCAGAAGTTGGTATAAAAGACTGAATTTATTTTTGTTTTCCCCACGCATCTCTGCCACATTTCACAAGAACAGGGACAGGAAGGAGTTTCCATAGGTGATTTCTGAATGGTCTTTGTTTAGACCACACCTCCCATTGTCTGGGAAACAAATTCACATGCTTGACCTAGACTTTAATAAAGAGATAGGCAAATTAGCTTGATTTGAGCACCCATGTCTAACCACACAATGGATGGATTCCTCCTTTTTGGTGTGGCGCTTCACTGCTATAATGTCTCAGTGGAAGTCCTATGTACCTTTTCTTGACAGTGGGAAATGTTCTCTTATGTCAAGAAGATGGTGTGTGATATAGTAGGAGTAATATCTCCTTTGTCAAAGAAGTTAGTCAACCAATGAACAGCCATATTTGGTTGGAGCTTTAGAGCTTGATTTAGTCATTTTACTGCATCATGTCTCAATTTCTTTGTGTATGTGTATATGTATATATATGCATGTGTCTTTATATTATCTTTACCTGTCACCACCTATGTATTTCTATTTCTATATCTATCTATATATCTGTATTTCTCTCTCTATCATATATCTATTCAATATAACAAATATGCAAATATTATTGAAAATCTGAACCAAAAAGTTCTATAAATTCTATTCCTTATATAAATTCTAAAGCATGATTCTCAACCAGGGGACTATTATGCTTCAGAAAATATTTGGATTAATTTTTAAAGTTTGGAGATATCTATGTTTGTTACAAATTGGGGAGGACACAGGTGTTTTAGAATCTAGTAAGTAGAAGCCAGGACAACTGCTGATATTTTACAGTCCATAGTTATAATGGTTGTAGTGCGGATGTTGGAATTTTTGGCCCTGAAAAAGTAGATAGGCTTATAATTATGAAGTCATGTGACCTTGAGAGTTACGACCATAAGCTTTAATTTCCAAGTATGTAAGACCAGGACACTGCTCTTTATAGATTACAGAAGATTGTGACTGCTAAATTATAGAGTATGTGAATGTGTCAAAAGCCAAAAAAGAAAAGGAGTCAAAGAGCTGGATTAATATAATGGAAAGTACTGCTGGTAAAAGGTTAATGGAACCATTACTGGATGAAAATCTATGAACAAACAAATGAAGAATGGAAATATGAAATTCTAAGAATTTTTGTTAGTCTTAGGACACATAGTAAAGAGTTAAAACAATGTATTGTTTATAAAGGTAGAAAATTGGAAATGACAGGGAGCAGAATCTGTCAGTGTCTCTGTCTCATGGTGTTTTTTCAACCTTGCTGAACCAGTTCTTGAATATCTGGCTTTGTCACATGCCATCCAGAAAGGACTAGCTGGTCTATATCCTTCCTTCCTTTGTCCCTTTGTTCCTTCATTCCTTCCTTCCCTTTCTTCCTTCCTTTCATCCTTCCTTCCTTCCCTTCTTTCCTCCTTTCATTCCTTCCTCTTTCTTTTCTTCCTTCCTTCCTCTCTCTTTCTTCTTTCTCTCTCCAACTCTCCCTTCCTCCCTCCCTCCCTCCTTTCCTTTCTTCCTCCCTTTCTTTCTTCCTTCCTCCCTTCTTTCTTCCTTTTTCCCTCCATTCCCTCTTTCTTCCCAGTGATGATTTCATTTATTATAATAAGGTTTTTTGGCCCTTTCTGTTCATGGCATTAAAACCAAACCAAACCAAAACACCAGCCCCTCATCTGATTGATGGCTGTAGCGAATCTCCAAGGCTAAGGAGGCCAAGCAGAACTGAAGCACGTCTTCTCTTTCAAATAAACTCCCATATCTCCCATTCCCTCCTCTCTTTGCACATTCCTCTCTTCCCCCTTCTGAGCCCGTTTCTGTCCATTTTGGTACTAGAGCGGGGAGAAGCCACCTTAGGCTGGGGAAAAGTATTAGGAAGAGGGAATGCTGTAAAAGTAGGTCAGGAGCCTTTTTCCAGTCTTGTTCGTCACAGCCAAATAAATGATTACTTCTGAACATTTTTTTATCACCATAGATTTAAGTTAATATTTTGGCAGGAAATGTGGATACAGCTAGACAAAAACTCCAATAGCTTGATTGTTGTGAACTGAAATAGCATGCAATAATATTTTAATACTTTGCCATTGATGTTCTATTCGACTTAACAAATACTTTGCGTATGTGTACAGGAACCATGGGAGTCTTTGCAAGCCAAACAGGGATAAAGAGAAAACTAAGGAGCTGTGGTGTTGCCTCACTGATTATGTGATAATCAACACTCCAGTGCTTTGAGAGTGCAAAGAAGGGAGGGATGACTTGTAACCAGCATCAACAACAAAGTCTTATGATAGGAGGTAGAGATATCTATATGGATGAATGTATACATACATAGATATGCCTATACACATATATAATTACATTCATACTTATGTTTGTAATTATTAAATGATATTTACATATACATTTCTACTGATCACCTCTCTATCATTTATACACATACACATTAAATATTCCCTAAGCTACTGTTAGGGAGGAAACTTTCAAAGACATTGGAAATTGTCATTAAGATCTCTATCTATTCCTATCAACTAGAACAGCATTTTAATTTTGCTTGCAACATTTACATGTTATGTGGCTTTGATCAATAGTCATTTTACGATTCTTTTTACTTTGTGATGTATCTATAGTCTCTATGAAAAGGTACCCAATATTAGATTGCAGTCAATAAAAAAAAGTCAAGATATAAAATATACTGCCAGCTGGAAATCACATGAAAAGTAAAGGTTTTTTAAAACATTTGTATATTTTGAATAATGTACCATTATTTATAGTGGTAAAATAGAAATTGTAAGTGACAGACTGAAATTTATCACATGTACAGTTTTTCTTTGTGTAAAAGGAGGAAAATAAAAGAGTCAGCCCCTAAGTATTTAATATTAAGGGAAAATGATTTAAATGCAAGTAAAGCCTTTGGAGCCATTCCTATCATATAGTAAGCCACTATGATTTCTAGAAATAATAACTATTTAATTATATGTGCCTAGAATGTTTTAGGAAATCTCTAGCAAGGCTACATTATTGAAGTTGAATGAAGAAGACAACAAATGAAGGCTACTTTTAATTTATATTCTTCATTGCTTCATAAAAATTGAGTAAAGCCTTCTAAACTATGTTACACAGTATAATTTATATTATATAATGTAAATATGTATAAAGGAATTCAAGCTGGGTGCTGGTGACTTATGCCTGTAATACTAGCTACCTAGTAGGCTGAGATCTGAGGACTGCAGTTCAAAGGCAGCCTGGGCAGGAAAGTCCGTGAGACTCTTATCTCCAATAACCTACTCAGAAAAGGCTGGACGTGACACTGTGGTTCAAGTACTAGAGTGCTATCCTTGAGTGGAAGAAGCTCAGGGACAGCACCCAGGCCCTGAGTTCAAGACTCAGGACTGGCAATAAAAAATAAGAGCATTCAAACTGCATTTATGGACTTTGGATTCAGATACATTAGGGATGCATTTTGATGTTGACCTTACCAATGAGTCATCTCATTGGTATCATCTCATTGGTAATGAGATGACTCATTGGTAAGGTCCTCATTTATAAAACAGGCATAGTATTATCTATCTGACAAGACCAAATGCTATAAGAAGATAGGAGAGATTAGCATGTATTGTACATGTGCATTCTCATTTTAGTGGTGCTTGTGTTTGTGTGTGTATGTGTATGTGTGTGTTTTTATCATCCAACCATCCCATTTTGCTCACCTATGTGGACTCCTGTCTCCACATTCCCATGTTCTTCTTCCTCAATAACCTCTCCTATGTAGATCTGGGTTACTCTTCAGCCATAGTTCCCAACATGGTGTCTGCTTTGGACTCAAGGGACATATGCAGTTCAGTTCTTCTCCTTTTAGGGTTTTGCCACTGGTGAGGCCTACCTCCTGGCCTCCATGGTCCATGACCACCATGCAGTGGTTTGTAAGCCTCTTCATTATACCACAACCATGACAGCCGGTATATGTACCCTTCTGACTACCGGCTTCCTCAGCACCTCCATCCATACAGTAGTAGATACCTTTGGACTCTCCTTCTGTGGTTCAAATGAAATCAACCATTTTTTTTTCTGTAACATGCCTCCATTCTTGTGTGCTCCAGTGCATGCATCAGCAAGTTGGTCATCCCTTTGTCGTGGGATTCAATGTCTTCTTTACCCTCTTGGTTGTCCTTGTCTCTTCATATACATTGCCATTCGAAACATGGAGTCTACTGAAGGAAGAAAGAAGGCCTTCTTCACCTGTGCATCCCACTTTACCTCAGTGTCCACCTTCTGTAGGACAATCATCTTCCTATTCTTATAGCCCCACTCTGGCAAGTCTATGAACAGGCGAAATAGCATCTGTGTTCTATGCTGTTGTGATTACCATGTTGAACCCCTTGATCTACAGCCTGAGGAACAAAGAAGAGGCAAGTGTTCTCTGGAAAATACTCCACAAACTTTGCCCTCCATCTTCCAGTGTAGTTAGGAAGTAGGCAGGCAAATGAAGGAGACACCTTCTCTCACATCTATTTTGTTGTCACAACTTTTGAGATCTAACAGATTTTGTTGCTTTCTTCTCAAACAAAGTAGTTATTTCTACTGTTAGGAATTGTGTGAAGCAGCACTTTGAAAGATCTCAGCCAGGAAGATAATCTTACATTTGAAGAACAGCAACCTGGGACGTTCAGACCCTCTTGCATTCGTTTAGTGATGTAATTTAAGGGAGAAGGCCAAAGCCTATAACTGAATTTCCCCATTCCATTGACTATGAAATTTGATGTAGAGATTATACAGTACCTTCCTCTTCAATATTTGTCAACTTGAAAGCAGTGTCAGGTGTTTGCATTTCTTTGGACCATAATTTTGAAAGTTCAAGTTACTTTTTAAAATTAATGATTATTTTAATTGTACATATTTATGGACTGTGATATGATCATTTGATTCACATATATTAAGGGAATTATGATCAGCTCAAGATAGTTAACATTTCCATTTATTGTAATACTTAAATTGACATGCAACTTTCAAATACTGAGAGCTAATGTTTTAATATTTTAATATGATTGCAGAAAAGGTGTACTTTAAAAGTTGGAACATTGGCTCTAGAGTCGGGTGCTCTAGGATTAAATATTTCCACTCTCGTCACATTCCTGTCTCACTTACTGGTTGTGGTCCTTTATATTCACTATCTCCTTCTGCTAAAGTACTGAAATGACTGTGGTAGAAAATAATAAGCTGCAGTATGTACAGAACTATGCAATGGTTCAGTAGATGAATTGCTTAAACTTTAACCTGAGCAAGTATACCCTTTCTTTAGAAAACCTGCACTCTCTTCTAAGCTTTTGGTTTCTTTTTATATGCTTTTGGTTTCTGTCTTATATATTTGTCAAAGCTTGCAGAAACTGTGGAGAAAAAAATAAACCAATTTTCCAAGGGCCACAAAAGGAGGTACTTGTCTTCTGAATTAAAATATTGCATTTCTTAGCACCCTTAATTTTGGCAAATCTCTTATGGATACACATAATAGCTCCCTAGGTCCTTTTTCACATTTATTTTTTTCAATAATTCAATTCACCTCTTGGTTCCTGTTGCATTGTGCTGTTCTGTAAAATTAAATGCTACCTGAATTAAAAAAAATCTGCCTGGAGATCTACTGCTTAAGATAGCAATGGCACCATGACGCATAGTCCACCTTTGAGTCTTGTGTCAGGTACAAAATGTTGTCAGCAAAATGTGTATGTGTGGGAAGGTAGTGTTAATTAATTTTGATTCTCACACATTAACTGCTTGATGATATTTATAGCTATAAATAATCTAGGACACTCT
Source organism: Dipodomys merriami (assembly GCF_024711535.1). Taxonomy (NCBI): domain Eukaryota; kingdom Metazoa; phylum Chordata; class Mammalia; order Rodentia; family Heteromyidae; genus Dipodomys; species Dipodomys merriami. The sequence goes on from NW_027203493.1 coordinate 2,755,121, forward strand.
ATAGTTCACGATTTCAAAATCTCAAATATTTTAAGTTTTGGCTATTTGTGCCTGTCTAAATCAGGTGGTGTAGACAATCAACTTAGTTTTGAGATGATCAAACAGCATTATGCTCAAGAAAGGCTCTATCTGAGAAAAGGTAAATCACAGGATATGTAGAGAAAGGACTGAAGACCAACTTTTGGAACAAGAGATCAAAATGATGGAGAGGGCATATAGCTGTCATTACCTGGAAAAGACTTTTCAATACGAAGCTTAGACATCTCCATGCCCAGGCCAAGCCAGCAACACACACAGAACAGCCTTTAAAGGCTCAAGTTCCCAGTACAATTCCTTCTCAGTGACTTATGGAAGTTACAGAGATGTTGAGTGGTTAGATTTGTAGATGAATCAAGGAAAGCAGATCTCCAGGCATGGCGTGCATTCTAGTCTTAGCCAATTCGCTTACCTTGTATAATTGATTTTTATCTGTCCTCCTGCTTCTCCCTATTTTCTCTTTGACTTCATTGCCTCCTTTTCTTCTTGTCTTCTAAACTTTGTTCTATGCTCAGTGCAGCCAACATCTTTTTTTTTTTCTTTCTTTTTTGCCAGCCCTGGGGCTTGAACTCAGATCCTGGATGCTGTTTCTGAGCTTCTTTTACTCAAGGCCAGCATTCTACCATTTGATCCACAGCGCCATTTCTGGATTTTTCTGAGTAGTTTATTGGAGATGAGAGTCATAAGAGTCTCATGGACTTTTCTGCCCAGGCTGGCTTTGACCCACCATCCTCAGGTCTCAGTTTCCTGAGTACTTAGAGGCCCTACTAAGCTAGAACTATTATCTCAAAGCTAGTAGTTATTTATGAAAAACTTTCAAGTCTAGAATTTAAATGTTCTAAGAGTTGTCGTATTTCCTGTACCCAAATTGAGGCAGAAACCAAGAGTTAATGGTCTAATGACTTCATAGTTCTATTTTCTGTTGAGATCACCTCAAATACGTGCCACATTTGGCTGCAAAATGGGCATACAATAATACTAGTTGGATGAGAATACTTAGTCTTCTCATTAGTTGTGACTCAGGAAGTCACTTTGATCTCTCTATATCCGGTGTGTAGGTAAACTGAAGACAACATGAAATGAAGCATGTGAACCTGTCCATTGTAAAGTCTGTGTTCAATATGGCTGCTGAGATTCCTACTTCTCCCCTCATATACTCTGGCAACTTGGCTCCCTCACATTCTCCATCCCATCAAAGTTTAAACCTTCTCTTCCAGGTTGTGCCTAATTTCCTGCCCTGGAACCTCTCAGTTCTGCGGCAAGCCCATTGCAAGCTGACATTATGCAAGCAGTTGTTTATAGAAGCTACTCAGGAGGAGGCATCTTATCACCAGCAAAATGTCAGTGCTCAGAGTACACATTACTGCGGGGAGCTTTTCTCTTGCATGTGGGAAGTCTGTCATACAGTGACTAAATGCCTGTTTGGTTATTAACAATACCCACCCTTCCCTTGTGAGAATAGTCTGGGGAATGAGATGCATGGTGAGGAAGGCCTTATGCTCAATGCAGAGGCAAAGAGACACGGGGACATTTCCTATCTAAAAGGCCTTAAACAGAATGTGGAAACACACACTTTAGGTAACTTCATATAGCAGACTAGACCATTCTTTGGAAAAGGATCATAATCAAATTATTTTAAGTACGAGCCACCCTCTATGTATTAGATGATCTGATTAACCCTTATATACAAGAAATCAAGTATTAAAATATTAGAATTAGATGATTAAAGCTGGAATTGAAGAGTCATGGACTCTAGCCTCCCCCCCACAAAAGAAAACCTTTAAAAGATAATCTGAACAGTACCATTACTATGTCTTAGAAAGAAAAAAAATTAAAAATAAGTAAAAATTATCTATATCAACCATTTCATTTCATAATGGAAAACCCTTATGCCCACATTTCAACTTGTTTAAAGCCACAAAGAAGCAAATTCTGCTTGACTGTTTTTCAGTCTTTACAATCTACAAGGGGTCTTGATTTGTGAATAGACATTATTATGTTTTTACTTTCATATTTTTCTGAAGAAGATAGGGTTTTTGGATTTCAGTTTTGCAGTTGAGGAAAGCAGAGCTTTGAGAAATTAATTTCCTTCTTTCTTGGTAAAAGAGTGAAGATTTGTATCTGCATCTTTGCTCAGCCTGCCCTTTGTATTTATTTTAGTAAATTGAGTAAATTTTTATGGAGGTCTTATTTGGCATATAAATCACGTATAGTATAGACAATTCTTAGGATGAGTCTTAGCAATGTAGAAGGTGCTCCTGGGAAAAGAAAGAAGTGCAAGACTATAGGATTCAATTTCTACTTCAGTGAAGGAAATCCTCCTGCATTGATGTCAACTGGTGTACTTGGAGCGTAATGACTCACCGTTCAATAATCTTGTCAGCAGGAATTTTTCCTGTACTCCACAGAGCACAGATAGATCAGGGCACAATCAGTTCCAAAAGCTGGAGTTGGCTCTTTGAATGTGGCAGCCCACAGGAATAGCCAAGTCCCAGTCAATGTTCACGGGCACAAACAGCAGGACCCACCGTGGTGTGGAGTCCATGGAGACACCACTGGGAGAGACAATATTGTTTTTGCTTCTGGAGCAGCTCATAAATAGCGCAACGGAACAATGTATATGCCAATAGGTAGCTCAAGGCATCTGTGTCCATTGTCAAATAAATAGGACAGAAAATGCTAATTAGAACTTTAAAAAAAATTAATATATATTTTTATTGTAAAGATATTGTATAGAGGGGTTACAGTTTCATGAGTAAGGTACTGAGTATATTTCCTATCAAGCATTAAACAATGCTTGTTTTTCCCTTTGTTTTTCCCCTATCATTCCTTCTCTCCCAGCTCCCCAACTCCTCCCTTCCCCCTGCCCCCTGAAATCATAAAGTTCATTTACAACATAGTGTCTTGTACATCTCATTGATAACTGCTTTTGTTTTTGAAATTTCCTTATGATTTTGCAAAACTATTATTATCCATTCACTAACCTCTGTTCATTTCTCCTTAAGTGATGCCAGTAGTTACTGTTGTAAAAGATAGCTAATATCTCTAATATGAGAGAGAGAGAGAGAGAGAGAGAGAGAGAGAGAGAGAGAGAGAGAGAGAGAGAGACAGAGACAGAGACAGAGACAGAGACAGAGACAGAGACAGAGACAGAGACAGAGACAGAGAGACAGATTTTTTTCAGGCATTGTATAGTGAACATGATGTCATGAAACTGGAAAAATTGTGTAAAAATGTCACATGTTCTAAGAATCGGAAAGAAACTCCTCAACAAACGAGAGAGGTCTATAAGCATCCCAAGTGGAAAAAAACCAGCAGAGAAGTGAATCTTGCAGAGAATGTATTACTGCCAAATTTAACGTATTAGCAAATGAAGTAATTAAACAGGGTCTCCATTTTGTACTTTTTTGGGGTGGGGCAGCGCAAACAACGGAGATAAAGATCTGGACTTACTGGTAACTATGGATGAAGCGATGTTTGGGTTCTTTGTGTTTTACCATTGCATGTCACTGTCAAGGAAGTTGGGGAACAGAAGTGTGCTCTCAAAGTGTCTCCTGTGCAGGAAGTAGCAGAGGCAGACGGACCATATTTCCCCCACCGCACACCACTTCCTACATCACATCTGCTCTGGCTCATGGCCACAACTCATTTTGTGCTTGTGAGAACAAATGCTTCTGGGTTTTTCTGATACAGTTACCCTTCCTCCTTATAAACACCTTCCTGTTTCTTTGTTCCAATGATGGTTACTTTCTATCTGAGTGATATATGGGGCCTGGCTAATATTAGAGAGCAATTGGGCCTAACCACCAAAATGTTACTTTTCCAGTTAACGTCAGCAGTGTCTTTTCCTTAGGTGTAGCTGCCCATCACATTTTTCTTGTTTAAGTTCTAGATATTTGTTGCTGATCATGGAACTTCCTATAGCAGATGTTGGAGTGAACCACTTGGATCTTATAGCCAGGTAAACTTTGTCAGCTAAAGGAAACCATCTTCCCAGGTGACTGGTATCTCAGGGGTACACAGGCTTGCCTGCTTTTCTGAGAGCTTCAGAGGGCCATCTCAGCCCTCGATTCTCCTGTGCAGGATTGGCTGAGGTCTTTTGTGACTACATGGCAGCCGCGTATCTCCCTGTCTTGCTTGTTTTCTCTCACAGGTGCTGCTCATAAAACACTTCCTGCTGGTGTCTCCTCAGGATCTGTTTGCCAGTGAATCTGATCTGTGAGATCTCCTAGCTCACTCACTCACTCTCAATTCTATGATAATGCTTGATCCAGATATATCTGTCTAGAGCTCTTGTGCTGCCAGCAATCTCCTAAATAAAACTCTTGAATCCTCAACCCTTGGTTTTCTTGAAGTAAGCAGAAAACAGTTACAGCGCGGTTGTTGCGCACGACGTTTTCATTTCCTATCCCCAGCTATTTCCTAAGGCTTTCCTATGGGTGGTGAGACCCGCTACAAATAGCCATGTTTGTTCTTTCTCATCGTTACCCTGTTGTCATTTAAGTTATGAGTCTACTTTGATGGTTGATGAAACCAAGATGCACACATGTGAAATGACTTACTGAACACCGAAGAGCTGGAGAAATATCACTAACTGGTAGTGAAAGACAAATGTCGTGATTCATGAATCGCTTTATAGATGGTGAGACTGATATTGAGATACACAGGTGTATGTGGGAGGACCAGCATTCCAAACCACTCTGGTTGACTTTGCAAGATTTTTTACTATTTGCTGACCTCACCACCTTGTCCTGGTTTTCAGGTGAACAAAGGCATCCCCCACAAAACTCTCAAATAACTTGCATTGATCTCCCCGTATCATGTGACTATAGAGAGAAGACTAAGTCTAGACCCCAGATTTTCTGAAATCTTCCATTCTACAAGATTAGCTAGCTCTCCTTTCAGCACGCCCAGAATCTGTAGGATTCCGGCTGTGTTTTCCAAACACGGTTGGTGGAACGGTATTCTTACTTAGATCGCAAAACTCCTCACCACATAAAGACTGAAAATGTAGGCCACATGCCCATGTGATTGTATTTCATAACTTAGAGCTAAAAATAGCTCTCAGCTTGCTTGGCCTGTATATAACACATTAAAAGCTGGTATTGAGATGTACTGGCTTCTCGGATTATGGCTTTTTAAGCTTCTTTCTCTCACTTCTATCTCACCCAGCAGGGAGTCAGTTATGCTTGTCCACATTATTTTATTCATCACCAGAAGTGCTTTTATGTTCAAAGTTCGATTTCATGGCTTCCCACTCTTTGCGGTAGCTACAAATTTCATTTTGGAAGGCAGGAAAGGGAAGTGGTTAGGGTAGAGTCTCTAGGGCCTGGCAGTGGGTTGAGACTGTGGATATGGGTAAAGCATGAAACTTTTGTCTTAAGTACTCATTTGGGAAATGGAGACAAAAGTTGGACTTATTTTCTGGGATTGTTGTGAAGATTAAACAAAAATAATACATGACCAATAGGGGAAACAGAAAAATATGCAAGGAGTATAACTAAAAGCAAAAAGCAACTACAAAAGACTCACCACCATCAAGCATAATCAGTGTGACTTGATTTACCTAGGACTTTCTGGTTTTAGCATTGGAAAGTCTCAAGTTCCAGAAAAACCTTCAAACCATGTCCAAATTTTATTGCTTTATCTCCTCATGGAAGTTAAGTTTTGGTTCACCTCAACTATGAAAAAATTAGAACAGCTAATTATTTTATTCACAAACTATTTTCATCAATGAAGCAAACAATGTTCTGAGTTGCTCAATTGTTTGAGAAATTTCAGTTTATAATGAATATATGCTAGACAGGTTGATTGTGTTTTTTAAAGATACACACGACAAAAACATATCCAGTGAAACATTCTGGATCACCAAGAAAGACTTAAAATGGTATATATATATATATATATATATATATATATATATATATATATATATACACATACATACATATATATATATACACATACATACATATATATACACATACATACATATATATACACATACATGCATATATGGAGTTTCCTGACAGAACAAAATGTTTAAAATAGCTTTGAGATGTATTGTTCCCATGGATTACACCTGTCTAATTTTTTTTTTTGGTCCAAGCCTAAACACTACAGGGAATTAAAAGAGTTGTTTAAAAAGGAGTATTTTTATAAGCAGGTAAGTTCAAAAGCTTGCTGTTAATTTCCAGTAGTACATCACTGAGTCTTTAATAGGTTAGTGGACATTTGACTCTCCAAGGGTGAGTTTTCACTACTGTTTTCATATTTCTAATTTTTGGACAGCATTGAGTCATATTTAGAACTCATGCAAAGTACTAGGGTTTTAATAGAAAGAAACAGCTAAGTGGTACTTGGCATTGAACATAGAAAGCTTTGACTTCAGGTGAAACTATGAAAACAAAATTCCTCAAAAACAGATGGAGCAACCCTGGTACTGGTGGATCACACCTGTAATTCTAGTTATTCAAGAGGCTGAGAGCTGAGCTGGGTTCAAAAGTCCAGAAAATGCTTATTTTTTAAGTATCTACCAAAAAGCTGGAAGTAGAGCTGTGGCTCCTGTGGTAGAGTGGCAGCCTTGACTGAAAAAGCAGAGACAGTGCCTAGGCCCCGAATTCATGCTCTAGTTCCCTCCCAACCCTTCCCTCACATATACATCCACACATCCACACATGGGTGCATGTGTGTGTGTGTGTGTGTGTGTGTGTGTGTGTGTGTGTGTGTGTGTGTGTGTGTGTGTGTGTATGTGTGTGTACATGGGGCAGCCAAGCTTCAGTCCTAACAGTCAGATTTGTGATTCATAACCTTTTCTATGGTTCATAAACCTCCTTTCAGAATTTGACAAACAGGTGAAAGAATGGAGAATAAGATGTTGCAATCCAGTTTGGAACTTTGATGAGCAAACTGGACAGATAACTAGTCTTAGGAATTGGATATTTTCATCTCTAAGTGAATTTTGAGCTTCTAGTAGAGATGGAAAAACATCTTTCAAGACTGAAATAATTTCTGCCACAAGAAAGAAATAGTTGTGGGCTAGCAGGGGATAAGAATAGCATAGAATGCACGAAAGCCATACTTAGGCAAAGAATAGCAATCAGTTTCATATGTTTAATGCTTGTATTACATGTGTTCTGTGGCTTCCTTTTTTATTATTCACTGGTGATGCAATCTTGGGAAAGTGACTAAAATCTAAGTTTTTTTGTTGTTTGTTTTTATTTTTGCCAGTTTTGAGGTATGAAATCTGGGTCTGGGCTTTGTCTCTGAGCTTATGTACTCAAGGCTAGTGCTGTACTACTTAGAGCCCCAGCTCTATGTCTGGCTTTTGTGGTTATTTGGAGCTAAGAGTATCATGGACTTTTCTGCCTAGTGTGGCTTTGAACCTCAATCCTCAGATCTCAGCCTCCTAAGTAGGTAGGCTTGTTATCTCTCTAAATTTTTATCATTCTAATCCATAAAGTGTCAATCATAATAGTATCTTGTTCACATGGCTTATGAAACTTATGCATATACATTTACAGATATTCATAATATTATCAGCAGGTGAGTGATTCATTGTCATTTTCATTTTGCTAACGAGGTAGCTGGGATGCCATTGATCTTTAATAGATTCATTCTATCAGCCACGTTGACCTCAGAGACACCCACAATATGTTAGTGAGAAGGAAGAACTATAACCTTCAGATTTTTTTCTTCAGAAGATATATTAAATAAAAATAATTTGTCTTCTTTGGAGTTACTTTTGTCTAAATCCTACTTTCTCTGTGTGACACATGTGAGTCACACATTCATCCATGCGAATCACACCCGCATACGTGTGAGTCCTTTCATAAGTTCCATGTACATTAAACATGCCTCTATTCTGGGGAACTGAGATGATCTTAACAAGAGATTCATAATATGAATACATGCCTTTCTGATTTAGGAGGCTCTCTCTCTCCAGGACCTGCTGCTGAAGTAATTCTTTACAGATTGAATGTCCCACTGATCTCTCCTTTGTCTGACTTACAAAGCAAGAGGACAGAGAGGGAGAAAGAGGAGAAGGAGAAGAGCAGACAGGGGAGAAGGGGAGAGTGGAAAGGAGAGAAGAGAGCAAGAGAGAGAGAGGAGAAGGATAAGAGGGGGGAGGGAAAGGAGAGGGAGAGGAGAGCAAGGGAAATGGAGCAAGAGGGGGAGGAGATCATTTCTGTTCCCCCGAAAGAGGCATGTTTAATGCACATGGAACTCATGAAAGAACTCACACAGAGGTGGGTGTGATTTGATTCGCATGGATAAATGAGTGACTCACCAAGACGTAAAATATTACTCACACAGAGAAGGTATGACTTAGACAAAAGTAACTCCAAAGAAGACAAAGGATATGTATTTAATATATCTTCTGAGGAAAACTCTGAAGCTGAATTATAGCTTTTCCTCTCACTAACGTAGAATGGGATCCTGTGAAGTCAACGTGGCTGGTAGGATGAATCTACTACAGATCAATGGCGTCCTCAGCTGCCTCTTCTGCAAAATGAAGATGACAATGGAATTACTCACCTGCTGATAATACTATGAATATCTGCAAATGCATCTGAGCTTAACTGTGAATGCAACCACTCTTATACCATTATGTCATGTGAGCTTCATAAGCCATGTGAAGAAGATACTATTATGATTGTCACTTTATGGATTAGAATGATAAAATTCAGAGAGATAGCAGGCCCAGATACGACTGACCAAAAAACCAGACTATGATCCATATAGATCCATATGGATTTACCATTTTTGTTTAAGGTTAAATTATTTTTCTCTTTTAGTATTTTTTTTTGTTGGTCGTGGAGCTTGAACTCTAGGCCTGGGCGCTGCCCCTGAGCTCTTCAGCTAAAGGTTAGTGGTCTACCATTTGAACCACAGGGCCAATTCTGTTTTTTGTTTTTTTTTCTGGTGGTTTACTGAAGGTAAGAGTCTCATGGACTTTCTTGCCCAGGATGGCTTTGAACCACGATCCTCAGTTCTCAGCCTCCTGAGTAGCTAGGATTATACGTGTGAACCACCACGCCTAGCATCTTTTAGTATTTTTAATCAATCAGTTCAAGTATAAAATAGATACCTCAGTTTAAGTGGAATGGGGCAGTATTTGTCCTTCTATGACTGACATTATTTTACTTATTTTTAGGGTTCTCCAGACTCATACATTCATGTTGCTGCCTATGGGAGGATGTCCTGTACTCTTTTGTAAAGGTTAAAACAATATTTCTCACAGGTTTTAGCTTTCTCTAATCTCTTCTCTACCCAGTTTAGAAGGCAGATGCAAGACAGAGAGAAGGGGGAAGGGTAGAAAGAGAGGAACTCGTAAAAGAATGGACTCTTGAAGCCTAGGGAAGACATTGAGCATGGCAGTCCATGCCTGTAATCCTAGGTTCTCATGGTTTGGTGGTCACCTGCTCTGACTCCTTATCTGTTTTTTTTTTTCTAATCAGTGCTGCAATAAATATGAGAATGCATGTATCTATAGTATCTGCTGATTTGAATTCTATTGGATTTATGTTCAGGAGCAGTACAGCAGGATCAAATTGGACTTCTTGTTTTAGTTTCTTTCTTTTTTTTGATTATGTGGTGCTGAGGAATCGAACCCAGGGCCTCAGGCATGCAAGGCAAGCGCTCTGCCACTGAGCCAACTTCCCAGCTCCTTGTTTTAGTTTCTTGAGGAACCTCCATATGCCTTCCATAGTGGTTGCACTAAACTCATTTATGTTCCCATTAGTAGTGAACTATAAATGTCTTTTTTCCCTCTGCCTCCTCACCGACATTTATTGCTTGTTTCCTTGATGATAGCCATTCTGAGTAGGGCAAATTGAAAGCTTACTGTTGTTTTCATTTGTATTTTCTTTATGGCTAAGGACACTGAATATTTCTTTTTTTTTTAAATTGTATTTTATTTTATTTGAGAACATACTGTACAGAGGGGCTACAATTACATGGGCAGGATAATGCATACATTTCTTACCAAGCATTGCAGCCTCCTCCTTTGTTTACCCTTCACTTCCCTTCCCCGCCTCCCCCCTCCCCCCACCCAATTTTACCCCCTCCCCCCACCCAATTATACCCCCCTCCCCCCCACACACAGACATTGTAAAGCTGGTTTTGACATGACATTTTGTACTTCTCATTGTTGCAACAGGTCCACCTGAATCCTTAAACGACTTGTTTGTCCCCATCTCCTCCACATGTTATACTGACATCAAATATAGTGAAAGCGGGGGTTACACTGTGGGGGAGGGACATACAAAGCAACAAAGAAATAATCTTATAAATGCGTTAGAAACACATGCATGAAAGAAACGAAAACATTAAAATACATATTTAAGGGTTCATTTTCCTAACATCACATTATCTGACCTTTTCCGCTTGACTCATACCTATACTAGATATTGCAAATAAGGGAAACCATGGGACCTATGCTTCTTTGGGCCTGGCTTACTTCACTTAATATAATTTTTTCCAAACCTTTCCATTTCCTAACAAATGGGGAAATGTCATTCTTTCTGATGGAGGCATAGAATTCCATTGTGTATATATACCACATTTTCTTGATCCATTCATCTACTGAGGGGCATCTGGGTTGGTTCCATATCTTAGCTATGGTAAATAATGCTGCAATAAACATAGTTGTGCTGGTAGCTTTAGTGTGGTCTTGTTTGTAAACATTTGGGTAAATGCCCAAAAGTGGGCTGAATATTTCTTTAAATAGTTGCTAGACATTTTACTGATCGTTTTGGGAACTATTCAATTTATTTGCCCATTTAGCAAACTTTATTTTTGGTATTTATTGTTGTGTGTCCTAGATATTAATTCCTTGTCAGATGAAGGGAGTCAGATGTTGCTAAATCTGTAGATCAATTAGGGGAATTTACAAGGCTGCCTTAGCCTTTACTTCCTGATTGTGTGGAGCATTCATGCCAGCTACAGATAAAAGGTTAGGAATTCTAAGGGTATTTCCAGGGAATGAAAGAATCCTGTATGTGCACATGTGCAGGACTCAATTCCTATTATTTCTAGTTATATATTAATTTTCCTATTAATTTTGATGTTCTATATTTGTTTTATTATGTATAAGACATATGCATTACAAAGTATTGGCTCATGTGATGATGGAGGTTAAGAAGTCTTATGATCTCTATCTACAAACTGTATATTAAGGAAATCTAGTGATGTAGTTCAAGGGCCTGAGAATCAGAGAGTGGATGAAAGAGATTTTAGCATAAGTCTAAAGACAGGAGAGCCAGGAAGGCCAAGGACAGAAAGATCAATTTCCCAGCTCAAGGGTATATCAATGCTAGAGAGCTAATTCTAGAAACTTCAAAAACCAATTCAGAAAACTCATCCTTACAACATCGTTGCTTTAGAAAGTTGATCAGAGGGAAAGGAGAATAGAACAAAAGAGGGAAATGGGTAAATAATTATGATCCAAGTATATTATTTGCATGTATGGAAATGCCACAATGAAACCCACTATTTTACAAAGTTAATATATGCTAAGAAAACTCTTACTTTAGAACAAGTTTTTGACTCCAAAATGTATTCCTAAGGTTGAATGTATAGACTGCTGGCCCCATAGGTCTATAATGGATATATATATATATAAAACTATATATATATAAGACTATATATATACATATATATGTATATATATAAAACGTTCCCTTTTGAAGTTGTGACTATGTCTTGCAACATATTTCTCAGGTGTCTGTGGTGATTTTGGTGTAAACAAACCTACTGTGTTTCAGCCGTATGTGTAGTACTACAATTACATATAGCACACAACACTTGGCTGTGGTATTAAGTGGCTGATGCTAGCTTAGACACTGTACTATATTTTAGTGATTACGTCATAGAGCACCCTTTGAAATATTTAAAAAGTGAACTTTAAAATAGTGCTCTAACATCATACTCCTGGGAGATCCATTTCATGCTTGCTGTTTATCTTGATACTATTAAATTCCAAGTTAAGGGATTGGTTTAAACATGTAGAGCTTTGTAACTATGATAACACATACGCTTTTTTCTCTGGGAAGCAACCTTATCATTTAAGCAAAATAAGAGTATCATACAGTCATACATTTCTATTCATTTGTTAATGAATATGTATTTTGACTCCAGAGAAAACATTTACCTAGCACATTATTGTATATTATTATACACATAATATATAATATATATTATCTAGGATATGTAAAGAAATCAAACCCAGCAAAAATTTAAAAATTTAAAAAATGATAAAAATATGGGAAAGACCTGAATACACAATTCTTAGAAGATAAAAATCCTCAGGGAAATTATAATAGTTAAATCTGGAATGAGGTATCACCTTATCACATTGTGAATGGCCATGGTCGAACAGAGATGATGGGGATGTGGAGAAACGGGAAGTTTTTGCAGAGTATTGGTGGGAATGAAGTCATTATGACCATTGTGAAAAATAATGAGGGGATTCCTCAATTACAAATAGGACTACAATGTGGTCCAATACTTCCAGCCTTGGAGGTATACCCAAATTGATGAAATCAGCATGTTGAAGAAATATAGTGTATTGTAGTTCTTTTTTCTAGTTCATAAATGAGACTCAATTATAGGAAGAACCTGTTGAATGACAACTGCATTATACAAACAGGTTGTACAACTACTTAATAATAACATATAATAATATTAACAACAAAAAACACATAAAGACTGGCATACACACACACACACACACACACACACACACACACACACACACATAATCAAACATACATATGAAACTTCCCTCCAGAAACTGTAGGTCACTTTCCTTAACTTTCCTATCATCCATTTCTATCATTGATACAATTGCCATAATACTTTTATCCATTGGAGTAGGTGACTGTAATAAATCAGAACATGTTGAATGCTTGGGATAATTGTGCATTTAATAGGAAGTACTCATTAGTATCAACTTCTACAAAATACTTGTTATAAGTATTTTGACTCTTTCCAGTACTGGGTATTGAACCAGGGCCTTGACCTTTTGCTCAGCTTTTTCACTCCAGGCTGGTGCTCAACCACTTGACCCACACCTTCATTTCTACACTTGCTATAATGGTGTCAAATTCATAAAGCATAATAAAATAATATAAATAGTGAAACTACATTCATAAAATGATAAAAATATAAGGATGTATATTAGATTCTTGACCACATTTTCTTCCTCTTCATTCATCTACCTCTTTCCCTTTGATTTCACCCCACCCATTTCGAGTACTCACTTCCTTCATTTTACTGAAGTTTGATTTTGACTTTCTAAAGAATTACACTATTTAAGATCTCCCTTGAAACTACCATATTTCAGTGAATACATTTATATACACCTGCATGCTACCCAATGTAGTTAATTACAAGTTGATAAGCTAAAGGTAGCTTCTACATATAAGGGAAAACATGCTTCCTTCGTCTCTCTGGTCCTGACTTCATTTTTTCCAGGTCCTTCCATTTCTTTACAAATAGTATCATTCTTTCTGTTGGATAAGTAAAATTCCATTGTGTGTGTGTGTGTGTGTGTGTGTGTGTGTGTGTGTGTGTGTGTGTGTGTGAGAGAGAGAGAGAGAGAGAGACATATTCTTGATCCAGTAGTCCATTGAGGGCCATCTAGGCTGATTCCATACCTTGGCTGTGGTGAAGAGTGCTGCAATAATCATGGTTGTGCAAGTGGCTTTATTGTATCCTGACTTTTAATCTTTTGGATTAATGACCCACAGTGGTATTGCTGGATCATAAGGTAGTTCTATGTTTAGTTTTCTGAGTCATCTCCAAGCTGCTTTTGAGAATGGTGAATAAATAAAATTTAAAAAAAATCCTATTTTACCTCCAACAAAATCTTTGTGAATGCATTCTTGACCTCCTTGTTCCTCAGGCTGTAGACCACAGGGTTGAGCATGGGGATGATCATAGTATAAAACACAGATGAAATTTTGTCAGTGTCCATGGAATGACTGGAGCTGGGCTGTAAGTACATGAAGATAATGGTGCCATAGAAGATGGAGACTGCAGTGAAGTGGGAGGCACAGGTGGACACAGCCTTCCGATGTCCAGCACCTGTGTGCATCTTGAAGATGGTGATAAAAATGAATATATAGGATATCCAGATAACCAGGAGAGCAAAAAAGACATTAAAGCTCACTACATAAACAAGAACTAGCTCACTAACATGTCTATCAGAGCATGAGAGAACCATGACTGCTGGGATATCACAGAAAAAGTGATGGACCACATTAGATTGACAGAAGGAGAGACTGAATGTGTCCCCAATGTGGATGGAGGCATTCAGGAAGCCACATACATAGGATCCTATGGCCAGACACACACACACACTAGCTCTCATGGTGGTGGTATAGTGGAGGGGCTTACACACTGCTGCGTAGCGATCGTAGGCCATGGAGGCCAACAGGTAATTTTCCACAGTAGCAAAGGCTACAAAAAAGAACATCTGAGCAGCACAGTCATTGTAGGAAATGGCTTTGTTTCCCATGAGGAGTCCAGTCATGACTGTGGGAGTGACAGCTGAAGAGTAACAAAAGTCCACCAGAGAGAGATTACTGAGGAAGAAGTACATGGGGGTGTGGAGACGAGAGTCCAAGAGGATCAGGAGGACCATCCCCAGATTCCCAACCAGCGTGAGGATGTAGATGATGAGGAAGGTGATAAAGAGGGGCACTTGAAGATCTGGGTCCCTCGTCAGTCCCAGTAGGATGAACTCTGTCACCTCTGTTCTGTTCTCCATCACCGTTAAGTGAAAGTCACTGGGTGCTCTGTAGCCATGAACAAAAAGAAGGAATTCCATGATAAAGAAAATGAATTAAAATGATAAAGCATAACTACAATGCACATTCTTGCATTGAACAACAAGTTGTATTTTAATTCTGTAGATAAAGCCTGAAAACCAGATTTGGCACTTCAATTTGGTACTTCAAAAAATACATAGAGGGTTACATACTTCAAAGAATATTAATGGAGCATCTTCCCAATTTCTTATAAATTTTATGATTTATAAACGGAATGTAGCAATAATAGCAAAGATAACTTGATATACTGGAGATGACTTGTGCTCATGAATCTCGCTACCGTTTCACTTTTCCTGAGCTCAGTAAAAGACCACTTTTCTTTGTCAGTCATCTGCCATAAGTGGCTGTTCACAGGCTAGGTGAGATTGGTTGGTTGTTAGGTTTATATGAGTGAAGTTGTACAAGTACCTGAGTAACGTATTTATATTGCTCAAGTTTTCTCTGGAAATCTGTTCTTCAGATCCATAGCAACATGTAGCTTATAGCCCGTGGTTCTCAAGTCTAAGTCTAAACTAAATTTAAACAAAATGAAAATAACTAAATTTCTTTGTGGGTTCAAGTGTTTCCCTAGGAATGCTGTAAATGTTTAAATAGTGTAACTTCACTAATATCTTTTTCACTATACAGTTCCTTCTCATTGGAGGTAAAACAGACAAAATCAGAAAAATGAATGATCTTTTCAACTGCAAAAGCATCCTAAAGCGGTGTAAACTTTCTGAATGACATTTTAATACTCCCTAACCCCAACTGATGCTCATTACTACCAGCCGATCTGCATATATTTATTGTGATACAGAGAAAAGCATAAAGTTTTTAAAAAATTAGGCTGAGTCAGACATATACTAGTTATTGCAAATAAGGATAAGTTGATGTTAGGGAACTGAACCCTAAGATAAGTATTCAAATTTTTTTTTCTTTCATACGATTGTTTTTTTAACACATTTATAAGATTATTTCTTTGTTGCTTTGTATGTCCCTCCCCCATGGTATAACCCCTGCTTTCACTGTATTTGATGTTGGTATAATTTGTGGAGGGAAAAGGCAAAAACAAATCGTTTAAACAGGGATACAGGTGGACCCATTGCAACAATGAGATGTACAAGTCGTTATGTCGAAAACGAACTTTACAGCTTTGGTGGGGGGCGGGTTGAGGAAGATTGGGTGTGGGGGACGGGGAAGAATGGGAAGGGATGGGAAGGGGAAACAAAGGAGCAGGCAACAATGCTTGATAAGAAATGTACTCATTACCTTGCCCATGTAATTGTAACCCCTCTGTACAGTATTTTCACAATAAAAAAAATTAGGCTGAGAAAGAGTTTTACTGTTGAATCAATGTAGCACAACTCTACTCATCATGGAGGTGGTGGGAAAACTGACACAGGAGCAATTTCAACCTGTAGATGTGATTCTGCAAACAGCACGTCATGAGCTGCAGGAGACACAGAGCTTGGATTCATGGGAGGGATGCTGGGAGGGATGCTTGCCATACCTACAACTACCCTCTAGGACTCCCTGCTCCTACCCCGACTTCCCTGAACACCATTTCCATCTGCAATACCTTCAAAGATAGTAGTGAGGCCTGCATTGAAGAATGAGAATTAATGGCAGGGTATGGCTGAAATAGTAGAGCATATGTCTAGCAGGTGCATAGCTCTGAGACCAACCCCTCACTGCTGCCCAAATAATAAGATAATGTAAACTAGTAAATCCCAGGTCTTGAACATTGATAATGAGGTCTAGTAATTGTGTTAGTATTAGGGTGGGATAATGACTTTTATGTGGGTTTTGTTGAAGTGGATGCTGACATGCAGGTCTTCAGTTACAGACGACTTTGACTTCTAAAATCTTCCCAAGTTTCCTTTCCCTTCTTCCATTTTTCTGTACTCTTTAATCTTGCTTGTTTCCTGACTCTGAGCATTGATTGCTGCTCTGAAAAATCTATGTTCCTCTTTCTCAGGATTTCTTTCTTGACTTTTCTTGTTCTTTGGACATAAATGTTATTTTTTATTAAGCAAAGTCTTTTTTGTTACTGTCATTTCATAGCCAAATCATAGAAATCAAGGCTGGAAAGCCTCTCCACCCCCTGCTTTATAGGCTATCCTTAGATTGCAGGGTTTTATAAAATTTAAATATGTTGTCACATAGTAACAGCATTTTAAATTTCTTTCTTTAGGTCTTTTGTTTTTTGGGGGGGAGGGTTAGCTCTCACTATGATATTCAGGCTGGTCTTGAATTCCAAGCCTGAGTGATTCCTGTGACTCTCAGCCTTTTAAGTAATTGTAGGTACATGTGTGAACCAAAATACTCTTTTACATTTCTTGGTTTGTAATGAAACCATTAGAAGAAGATTATTAGAAAAGTAACAACTATTACCTACTATTTTTCTATTGAACCTTTGTCTATTTAAGTTTATGAGTCTGCCATATTCAGACATTGTGTTGGCTAACTCTTAATCACTTTTAGAAAATACTACATTCTACAGTCAACTATGAGGTCTTTATGAATGTGAGAGGTTATGCATATCTACTTGTGTATTTGTATGTGTATGTGTTTGTGTGAGATCGGAATGATTGTTTTTATTACTACCTGGCCATTAATACAATTGAGCATTTAGAAGTTATCTTCTAAATTTATAAAGGTTGTATGAGACAAACTTTAACTTAAAGCCATCTTCAACCTAACTAAAAATGTATGCTTAAGCTCCATTATTGTCAACAATAAGTGCAATGATAACAATAATAATTGTAATAAGTATGAGATTGTAAGGCTAAGATGAATTTCCTAGCACATTAATCCTCATCCTAGCTATTTGTAGTTTAATAAATCATCCTTTTCACTCTTCTGGGTTTTTGTGTGCTTGTTTTTCTGTGTTGGCTTGTTTGTTTACATCTAATGATAGGTAAAACCATCAGTCACATAGTGTCTTGTTATTTTTTTGCTCATGTTTTTAGAGACATGGACATGATGTTTCACGATACTATCTCACCTCTCTACAGAGGAAAATTTAACATTTGCATAAGAGACACTGAGTTTTACAGTATTGATCGAGGCCATCTCTCTCTCCTGTAAAATAACTCACAGCTAGGCACATGGACTTCACTGCTTTTGACTGCATTGTACTTCTCATTAACAACGTTTTTAGGACATAGAAACTTACCAGTTTCCTGGAGGAGAAATAATAGTCAGTCCAGAGCAGTGAGTCTGAAGTCATAAAAATTCCATATAGAATATTGCATATATACCTTTAAAGAAACTGCTCTCTCTCATGTAGTGGTCAAAAATATCCAAGTCATCTAAGGCAGCGGAAATGGAGAAACATACATTATTATAGATCAGCTTTCAAACCTAGCACATTTTTTTGTTATTTCATGCCTCCTCCTTTTTCGCATAATAATTTTGATAAGATATGGCTGTCATGTAATTTACAAATTGTGACTACAAATAACACACAAGAGATGTCTGTCTATACGGCATCTTATGAACAGTTTATGAAGTCAATGAATATGCTTTTTAAAAATAAAAGTTTTGGAATTTGAACTCAGATGCTTAGGTAATTTTTTTCTTACCACACAGCCATGTCTCCAGCTGTAAATTTTTTGCTCATTATTGTAGAGGTAAACTTTCTCTTTCTATCTGACTGCCTGGATATCATCCATCATTGTCAGGCTTCTGAGGAACTAAACTAACAGGCATACCCCATCCCGATCAGTCCTTTGTTGAGAAGATGGTCTCACAAACTTTCTTTTTTCCTGCCTGAGATAGCTTTGAATTGTGGTCCCAACTATCCTATCTCAGTTGCCCATGTAGTTAGAATTGCAGGCAATAGCCACTAGTGTTTGCCTTATCAATGTGGAATTTGTTTTTCCATGTTTCCCCAGATGATAGCTGAAATCTCAAAGAAAATCCTCAGTTCAGAAGCCGGCCTGTATGAGCAATTGTCATTCAAATGAATAAATAATGTCCAGCAGAGTATAAAATGAGATGAAGCCTTTCTAATGCTACCTGGCACTGATCATGTTGGGATTTAGAAGGCAAATTCATGGATCTGGAGAGAATCAGATAGGCTTGGAGATCTCTGGAGATTTCTCCCATGAGAATATCTGCAGCCCTCATCTTGCTTTCCTAGGGAGAAGCAATTAAATAGTGTCTGGGATGGAGTTATTTATTTTTAGTGGGAACACACATCTTGCATTGCTTCTTATTTCTTGTTTCCAAAATTCTCTAATTAATGCGTAATTTACATACACTAGTACCTAGATTTTAATATGTACAGTTCTAATAATTTAACCAATGTGTTCTCTTGTTTTGCTACCACTATTGCCTCAAGAAATTGATCTTAACTTCTCTTAGATAAAGTTCTCTCTCCTATTGCTCATGGTATCAATACATTGTTCTGCTGTTATTTTGAAGTAATATTACTTTTGGTAGAGTATTCTTAATTATATTCTAAAATATATAGTCTTTGAATCTGGCACCTATTTATGCAGTGGGTTTCCATTATGTAGACATAAGAAATAATTCCATCTGAAGTTGAGAAAATTGTGTTGATTTTGGTATTTTGTGGTTGTAAATAAGGCTGATTTAGTCATTTGCTCAAGGCTTTTCATATGGACATAGGTTTCCATCTCATACAAGTAAATACTTGGCCAAGATATGGATCTGTCAAGTTTCCTGTGTCTTAAAAAACCTGAATAAGAAGTTGCTAGCAGTTTTCTAAATGGCAATTTCTAGTGTGAACTCTTCTTTGCAATCCACTGAAATAGGGTTATATATTTATCAAAATTTACAATTTCAACTCTAAAAATTATGATTTCACTTTCACTTTTGTTCACTCTGTAGCAGAAGTAAATTAAGCCTTTATAATTTTTTTTAAAACCAATTAATGTTACCATCCCAACACTGGCCAGAAAATGAATTTTTCTGAAAAAAGGGAGGGATTTACTTTTGTCCTTTGCACAGTTGCCTCTTAGTCCACACTCCCAAGCAAACTTATCACACCTTTTCAAAGGCACATGTGGTTGAACATTTGTCTTGGGTAGCTAGGCTCTTTAGTTCACATATAAGGAAGGGTTCATCCTCTTCAGATTTTAGTCTTTCAAGGGATACAAGTGGACCCATTACAACAATGAGATGTACAAGATGCTATGTTGAAAAAGGAACTTTACACTTGGTGGGGGGTGTAGTCATGGAGATGGGAGGGCAGGGATGGTAGGGGAAAAACAAAGGAGGAGACAACAATGCTTGATAAGAAATGTACTCATTACCTTGCTCATGTAACTGTAACTCTCCTCTGTGCAGTATTCTCACCATAAAAACCATTAAAATTGCTATCTTGTTATTCTCATAGGATTTTCAAAATGATTATGGCCCTCAATATACCATTGGTCTACATAGCAAGAGCCCATAGGTCAAATATTAATATTCATTATTCATACAATTTGGTAGAATATAGCACAGGATTTAATGTCACTGGATTAAGCTATTTGCTTACTGTTATGCTCAAGTCCCATTTCTATAAAAGGGACATGTGATAGTTCCTCATAATAAATGGCTTGAATTACTATGTTGGCTGAAATGTTGTAAGAAAACTCAGTTGGGAGAAACAGAGAAGCCACCGCTTAAGAGGCCAAATTGTGAGTCTTCATTGGAGAGCCGGAGCACTGCATGTGGACTCATGCCTCAAAGAGCAGCAGCCCCGAGTGCAGCTAGCACAATGCTTAAATAGGCCAAACCACATAAGGTGTGAGGAATTAGAACTAACAAAAGTGTTAAATAAAAGCAAACCATCTAGGCAAACAAATAAGGGGAAATCAAGGGCCAATTATCTAGGGAAAACATAGACCAAGTCTTCTTGCTTTATTCCCCACTGGTTTTATGTATGTGGAGTCAAATCATTGATGTTGGAGGCCTAGGCTGCATTTGGAGGCCTTCGGATCAAGGGCAATGCAGAAGTCTGACTTTCAGTGGATTTGAAGTGGCTTGTGTCTTTCATTCTGAATCAGCAGGCTTCAGTTGCAGGCGATGGTGCCAGGCAAGAATCCCCTCTTCCTTCACCCCTGAAGATAGGCCCCTTGGCCCATCTTAAGTTTTCATCCCTCTTGCTGGTTGAATGTTCTAGAAAGTGGGTCTATAAATGGGGAGGTCTTCATCAGTTAGAGTGACACACGAGATCAAGCCTTTCACTCATCTCTACCCACCTGTGTAGAGAATGTTTAGACCATAAGTGAGAAACAAATCTACTAGAGGCTAAATAATGACTGAATCAGAACTTGAGACTTGATATCTGTAAATATTAGCTTACGTGACAATGGGATCACAGTGGTGATTAAATTCAAAATTTCAAACATTCAGCAAAACGTTAGAGATATGTAAACAACAAGAAAGCATGTGTCATTGCTAGAAAAAATGAAAAACCTAGACCTTTGCCTAGTAGTTAAATATTCAAAGTCTATGGATATAAATATAGCCAAAGAGAGTGAGGAACGGTTGTTAGAAATATAAATAAAAGAACCAAGGAAATTAGTGCTTCCAAGGAGATAAAAATGATAAAAATGAGCTATATAGGAAAGCTCTGTGAAATCAGAAATTTACAAGAGGGTTTTAACAACTGACAAGTAGGGAAAAGAAACAATCCATGGACTTGAAGGTAATTGCAGTAGTAATATTGCAGTAATTTTGAATGAAGAGCTCAAAAGAAAAAAAAGAACAATTATTTGTAAAACAGAGCCTCTGCGATGGGAATGTGGCTTAATGGTAGAGTGCTTGCCTAGCATGTATGAAGTCCTGGGTTCAAGTCCTTACCACATAATCAGAAAAGGCCAGAAGTGTTGCTGTGGCTCAAGCAGTAGAGTGCTATCTTTGAGCAAAAGTTCAGGGACAGTGCCTAGGGCCTGAGTTCAAGGCCCAGGACTGGCAAAAACAAACCCCCCAAAACCAAAAAACAGAGCCTGTGAGACATACTGCTTGCCACCATGTATAATTACACAGGCATAATAGGAATATCTGAAGGAGCAATGAAATACTAGTAAGGGTAGGGATAATTTTTGAATGAGCATGTCCAAAAATGCAAGTAAGTTTTGAACGAGCATGTCCAAAAGTGCAAATTTGGTGAAAATAACCTTATTTCCAGTAAGTTTAACAAAGTCAAGAAGGATAAAGATAAATACCTCCAAACAAGTTTTAATCAAGTTGCATACAAGGGAAGCAAAGCTTATAAAAAATAACTTACTGCAAGAAACAACCAACTTGAGACATGGTTTTATCTATCAGCCTAGGAAAATGAGAATTTGAGGTACCAGTACAGAGACTGTGGCAGATACAGCAGAAGAGCAATAGGAACAATGAAAACAGGACAAGTACAGAGACACTGAAACGTAACAGAGTAAATTGGGAAGTCTGCACTTCTGTCCTCTACTTTCCCAGGAGGAGGGAAAACCAAAACCTCCACCATGAGGTAAACTCGGTTGTTTTCATATCTGACTTGCAGACAGGCTAATATGGTCATGAAAGACATTTTTTCACTCCTCATACCTCAGAGAGCCATAGCAAGGTGCCATTTTGGAATTGAACTACTTGTTGACCTTGAAAACAAGGAGCCTTCATGAGTTAGGGAGTCATGGGAAATCCACTCATTAGAAAGCCACAGGAAGTGACCATGGAAAGGACGACTGTCTGACAGGGAGCAGCTGAGAAGCTTTAGCAGCTGGTAGCTTAGAAAAAGAAGCATGAGTGTTCGAGAGTGGTCTCACCCTTCCAGACTAGATCGAGAAAGCAGAGAAATGGCTCTATGATTGACAAGTATCTCAATACTAAAATCTCACTACTGAATACATTTTTTTTGCAGAAGGGCTGGCTTTAGGACTGAACTATTTGGGGAACATTAAAAACCAGGAAAGAGCGATTACCTACGGAGTCTCTGCGCACTCTGTCGCAATGGATTAAATTGGTGACAAAATCAGAGGTGGTAAATAGAATACACAGATAAAGAAAAAATGAAGTATGGATGAAACATACCACTTTGGTAAAATTAAGCGAAAGAAGGAGGAAGACCCAGATTAATACAATTGGAGGTGAATAGGGGATAACACAATAAATGCCAATAAAATTTAGGAGATCATGGTGCAATACTTCAAAAATACCTATTCTAATAAACTGAAAAATCTAGGAGAAATGCACAAATTTCTAGACAGATATAATCTATCTAAATTGACTGGAGAAGATAGATATCAGTCACTTAACAGATCTATACTGGTCAATGACACAGAAGCCGTAATAATGGATCTTACAACAAAGAAGACCCTTGGAGTTAATGGATTCATGGCCAAATTATATCTACATTTAAGCAAGAACTAACACCAGTTCTTCTCAAACTATGGGCTGAATATTGAATCATACACTATTATTGTGTTGTGTCTATCTGTCCAGTAGTGTTTTACGAAATCCAGTGTGTCAAGCGATAGATGTATATTTTTACAGTTGCTTTCTACCTTTGAAGGATTATTGCCATTCTTGCCATTTTCTTCAGAAAATATTTGGTTTCAAACTGGCTTTGTGAAATATAAATATAAATGTCCACTTTGCTTTGGGGTGCCATTGAATGGGCTTATTTTTTATTCTTTCACTTTTAGCCTGTGTTTTTGACAGTGAGGTACATTTCTTAGATGCAACAAATGGTGGAGTATTTTTAAAATATTTAAATAAAACTGTAGCTCCTAGGCATGGGTAAAACTTCCTAAGTAAAGATCCAGAATCACAAGAAATCAAAGTAAGACTGAATAAATGGTATTGTATCAAACTGAAGAGTTTCTGCATGGCAAAGGACATAGTTAGCAAGATAAATATAAAGCCCATCGAATGGGAGATCTTTATCAGATGTGCATCATATCTAAAATATATTTAGAGCTCAAAAAATTATATACTTAGAGCCTCAATAAAATAATCCCCCCCAAAACATCAACCAAATTGATAAATGGCCTGAAGACTTAAAGAGAGACTTCCCCAAAGAAGAAATAAGAACGGCCAATAGACACATGAAGCAGTGTTCATCATCTCTGGTCATGAAAGAAATGCAAATCAAAACCACATTGAGATTCCACCTCACTCCCGTTAGACAAGCCATTATCAAGAAAACTAACAATAACAGATGCTGGTGGGGATGTGGCCAAAAGAGAACGCTATTACACTTCTGGTGGGATGCAAACTTGTCCAACCACTTCAGAAAGCAGTATTTCAGAGTTAACAAATTTCACATGGCATATGTTTCTTTAAGGAGAAATATTTTTGAATTCCTGAAAACCAAAAGTAAGCCATGAATATTATGGTTCATGTTATTAATGTAAGTGTATCTTGTGTTTCTTCTGACAAATAATGTCATGCTTATATTGTACAGGGAACTCAGCATTTCAGTTAATTTTATAATTTTATGTGTAAATTATAATTTCTGAAATATAACCAGACATGAATCCTCTCAATAATTTCATATTCATTGTTTTATTGTGAAGTATGAAATAATACCCATTGTGCTACTAGCCATTTGATGAGACATTACTTCCCTTTAAAAGTATGAGAAAGTTTGAAATGATCCATGGTGATGGGATATTTAGGAAATTATTTTTTCCTCCAGTGAGAGTGAAATTTGAGTGGCAATGTAGACAAAAATACTCTAGCAAATCCAGTCTGTCTCTTGTGATAGATTGTATGCTGAATGTGAAATTGATTTTATTATGCATGAATACCTATCAGAATGATTGCTTTTTGACAATTAACATGTACTTATTTTATTCATTTATTTATCAAATATATATGGAGCGTCTATGATGAAATTCCGGAATTGATGTGAGAAAACATGTAGTGTCACTACTTTTGTGGTATTCACATTCTTGTTTGGGCAGAAACAGGTAAACAGAAAAGAGATAAAGACTTAACAAACACATGGGAAGTAAAGGTTGATAAAAAAAATCTATAAGAAATAACAATCACATGCAGATGGAAAAGTGTTAACAAGGACTCTGTGACAGGGTCAAAGAAAAAGAAAGACCTGAATGGAGTGAAAGCATTTTCCCCAGAGAGATGCAGAGGCTCAATTTCACAAGTATGGTTGGTGCTCTGAAGAAATGTCAGGAAATTAGTGAGAAAGGGTAGAAGTCTGGTGGGTGGGGTGCAGAGTTGGGTGACAACAAAGACAACTCAACAAAACAAAAAATGAATGGCCAGCATTATCAACTGGAAAGCATTTGCTGAAAGGAAAATTGAATGGAGGAGGATGGGGTAAGAGAGAACAAGAGAAGGGCATATTCTGAATAAAACACAATGGATGTCCATGCACAATACCATGGTGAAATTGTTTAGTACAATTGATTTATACTTAAATAAACAAATGGCAGCAGAGTGGAGTAGCTAAGTTGAGGGGAGGCTATCAGGGTAGAGAAGGTGAATAGATGGAAATGATGGTGAATATAATTGAAGCACGTTATACACACATATGGAAATAGAACAATGTACGTTGTTAACTTGTCTTAGGAAGAGATGAAGACAGTATTAGAGGGGATGAGGTTGAGGAGCCATATAATATTCATGTATGGAAATGTCACAATCACCCCCACCCCCTGTACAAATAATGGATACCAACTAGTAAATATCTTAACAAAACCTCTTAACTTCAGTGCAGACATCAAATATAACTGTCTATGGAAAATATCAAGTTATACATGAAGTAATTAACATCCTAGAAAATTAAAGCCATAATCCTAAAGATTTCTGTTGCATCCACATAATGAATGCATTCTTGAGATTTAAAAATGCACACTTAACTTCCTTGTTCCTCAGGCTGTAGACCACAGGGTTCAGCATAGGGATGACCGTGGCATAAAATACAGACGCAATTTTGTCTGTGTCGGAGTGAGCCACGCTGGGCTGTAAGTACATGAAGATAACAGTCCCGTAGAAATGGAGACCGCAGTGAGGTGGGAAGCACAGGTGGACACAGCCTTCCGGTGTCCCAAGGCTGAGTCCATCTTTAGAAGGGTAATAAAAATGAACATGTAGGATATACAGATAACAAGGAGAGCAAGAAATATATTGAAGGTCACTACATAGACAAGAATGAGCTCACTAATGTATCTGTCAGAGCAAGAGAGAACCATGACGGCGGGAATTTCACAGAAAAAGTGATGGACCACATTGGACTTACAGAAAGAGAGGCTGAATGTGTCCCCAGTGTGGATGGAGGCATTCAGGAAACTAATGAGGTAAGAGCTTATGATCAGCCAAGTACACACATTCGTTGTCATGGTGGTGGTATAATGGAGGGGTTTACACACTGCTGCATAACGATCGTAGGCCATGGAGGCCAACAGGTAATTTTCCACAGTAGCAAAGCCTGAAAAGAAGAACACCTGAGCAGCACAAGCATTGTAGGAGATGACTTTGTCTCCCATGAGGAGCCCAGCCATGACCTTAGGAGTGACAGCTGAAGAGTAACAAAAGTCCACCAGAGAAAGATTACCAAGGAAGAAATACATGGGGGTGTGGAGACGAGAGTCCAAGAGAATCAGGAGGACCATCCCCAGGTTCCCAACCAACGTGATGATGTAGATCAAGAAGAAAGTTACAAAGAGTGGGATCTGCAGGTCTGGGTCACTGGTCAGCCCCAGCAGGATGAAATGCGTCACATCTGTCCTGTTCTCCATCAATATCATTGATCCAAGACTCTCCAGATGATCTGCAACCACAACACAAAAGGAATAGAACAATTACAAGATTGAACTGAAATTGTAAAATATGAGATGTATTCTCTCACTGAAGTCATAACTTGCATTTCAAGGTTTCGTGGAATCAGATTAGGCTGCTTCAGAATATACTGTTGAATCTAGTCATTGAAAAGATCATGTACACAATATACATTTTTATATGTCTGTTAACTGACATGTGGACAATTATGTAACTGGATGACAATGATTTGCCTACTCATATCTAGCTTCTAGTTCACTTGTCCAGATGATATTTGCTGTTGCTCACCTCTTAAAAATGGTTATAGTTTCATTGTGTAGTTGCCACTCTACTCAATATTCTAAGTTTGCTTGGCTGTTACCATCAGGAAAAGTGTAAGACAGAAAAACTTGAATAATTGAGTCATATTTGCATATTTATTAAATAGCAATGTCGGCCCCAAACACATGCCAATTTTTCACCCATGTTGTTCCTAAATCTCCGGGTTTAAATTGTATTTAAGTTGAATTTAACAGAATTTATAATTACTCCTTTGATTCAAACTTGATGTTTGGAATTTCACAGTGAACTAAAGAAGTAGTTGATTCTGGGTGATGCCCTGTTGTTTAATATATATTTTCTTGTCTTTGAGGTAAAAGAAGGAGAAATGCAGAAGAATAAAGACATTTTTCTTTCAATGACAAAACTGTCCCAAGTGAATTAACAAGCTCTGAATTGTGTTTCATCTTTTCCTTACTACAACATGTTTATCATTACCACACATATACATATTTACTGAAATGGTCAAAATATTTCTTCCTTGCCATCTATATTTAACTTTGGAAGGAATGATCCTATGGTCTTTAAATCTGATTCTTTCTCGTATTACTTAATCAGGCATCATCAGATCACAGAGACCACGCTTTGAATGTTGGTTGAACTTGATGGACTGTCTTTAGTTTACAGATTTGTTTCGATGGAAATTCCCACTTTTATAATAAATTTTATTGGAACCTGTTCTCATGTAGCAACACTATTTAAATTCTTTTATTTTAACTGAAAACTTTGGAAAGATATCCCTATAAACCCAACTCACATTTCCTACCATTTTTCTCATAAGCTTTTGCAGCTTTAATTCATGAGCCATTCTTATAAAGACATTTTGCTTTCCAATCTTAACACACATACACACACACACACATACACATACACACATATACTGTTAGTATATATAGTCCTTTATAAACAATGATATTGGACTTATATGCAAATAAACTGTGTGTTGTTAGTATGTGTATGAAGTGAATATAGACAGAATTATTATTATTTTATTATTAAGAAAACTCAGTATTTGAGAAGCTAATGTTCTAGAATTAGGTGAGTTGTGAGCAAAATTTACATTCAAGAATTAAAGACACTTTCCAGTGTGAAATAATGGCTAATGTGATGGAGTTTAGTAGTTTCATTTTAGCTCTTTCAGGAACCTTTTGAAATTGAAAAAGGTTAAATTCACTCAAGTGATTTTTTGGGGAGGGGATGAATCTCTTTATCCATAGCTTTAAATGTTCTTTAGCAGAAATTTATGAATTTATGAAGTAAATCTCCACTCAACCATTCCTTCTCCCAAATATTAGTAGATTTAAACAAGCAAGCCGTTGTTAGTTGTGTTAGTTTTACTGGAATTTATTTGTGTGCAATTGTTTTCTATCTTGAATGAGATGCAGAGATTATGAACAAGATAATCACCTAGTTAAAACATCATTGATCTTAGCTTTTTTTCCTTGGGGGGTGGAAACAATATTTATGAATCACTAAAATTCTTACTATAGGTATTTTGACTCACATTTGTTGGCTCATGTCTTTAGAATGGCTTAGAAAGCATTCTCTTTTCCACTGCACACTTCTGTGGCATGAGCTAGGCTTCTCATATAAGTGTTCATGGAATATAGCGTTCTCCCTGTTTACTTCAAGAGAAAGAATGATCAATCCAGAATGACGCATCTGAAGTTGTAAAGTTAGGCACAGAATGCCTCGTACGTTCTACTGGCGGAGCTCCCCCTTCATGAGAGGGCAAATGACCTCACAACATCTGTGTGGCAGAATTAAATGGAAGGGGATAAACATCAACATGGGTCAACTTCCAAATCTCACATCAATTCTTTCTGTACACTTGGCAGAAGCACTTGGATCATCCTAATTTGTAACATAAATGTGACGAGATTGCCTAGCTCATAATTTGAAGATTGCCTCTGTAAGTAATGGAGCATAGAGGCTTATAAAATAACTCACAATCAACCATAGTGTCTGGTGAGTACCACTGCTGCATTTCTTTACCCTTTGTTTCATACAATTTATGGGTGGGGACGGGAGGGAGGGTGTAAGGGAGGGTCTGGGAGAGAGCAGAAGACACTGTTTGAAAGGGAATAGACTCATTACTTGACTCATGTACTTGGAATCCCTCTATACACTACTTCTATAATAACAACAAAGTAACTTTATTTTAAAAAAGAACGAATGAATGTGTTCTGACCCCAGGAACAGACTCATCTCTAAAGAGTACTCTGTCTTATTACTGCAACTGATCTACTTAGTAGAAATATAACTAAACCTAGTAAAAAAATGTACTCTTTATCTGACTTATGTAGCTATAACCCCTCTGTACATCACCTTTATAACAACAATAAAAATGCATGGAAAGAAAAAAAATCCTGGAGATAGCTAGAGTAATTTTTCCTATGTATTTGAGAATTTAATTATCTGCATACTTTAATAATAAAATGCATTATACAAAAAGTGTACACAGGGAATAATTTAACTACTATTAATAATATGCGCCCAATAATATCTGCTTCTTCCTTCTCAGGGGTAACCATGAACCTTACTTCTCTTTTTATGCCCTTCATTTTCATTATAGTTTTCCCATGTGTTAAAGTTCTGCTTCTGAAATAAATAAATGAAATACATATTGTCTCTTCTTAAAAAAGTAAAATAATTCCTGAAGGCTTTGTTATTTACAAGTTGTGATTTTTTTTGTCTCTGAAGCTTTCCCTGACCATAGATGAAGGCTCACTGCAAATCCTCAGGTCAGAGGCCTGAGTGTACTTACAATGATGAATAAATGACTTCCAAAGAGTATGGCATGCACAGCATCCCTTCTAAAATGATATGGTGTTGAGATTTTAGAGGCTACTAATATATGGATTTCTGGAGAGAATTTCACAATTGAAAGCTTTGGAGACCTCCCCACGTGAGAATATTTACTATTTTCCACTTTGCTATCCTAAGGAAGAACCAATTAAGCTGCCTAGAGGGATTAAACTGGTTATTATTGAAATTAAAATGTATTTTAAATTAGTAAATAGAAATAGACATATAGTGTTATACTAATATTATATTGTGTCACATTTAAAGCAGTAAATAAAATACCTTTTAGTGACACAATAATAATAATATATTGGGTTATATTTAAATCATATTACACATGTCTATCTTCTCAAATATTTATTCTTTTTGGCCTTATGGGTATTGATATGGTCACCTTTTATTCTTATCTATCCAATAAGACTTTATATATTCCTACATTTCCAGAATTTTAAACTTATTTTTCCTGAGCCTGTAGCACTCACTCCTCTGTGTGTGTATATTTCTCTATTTCTCTCTGTTTCCCTGGTATCAACCAGCAGTCGTCTATTGGTATTGGTATGTTGTCACTGTTTCAATACTAGATGACATGGTCCAGGGGAGTGGCTATACAAAGAAGTCCATCATCGTACGACTCTCTGACAGCAGTGTTGGCCCATAGTCCTTAGCACCTTTGACTTGTCTGTGCAAGGCACTTTAGGAGTGTGTTTGGTTCTGCAAAGAATCACCCTGGATGGACCAGCCACTGATTCCTGTGCCACAGTTTTGGACACTAATAATGCAGTGTACAGTCTGATAATACTAGCAGTGTACAGTCAGTCTGATAATACTAGCAGTGCACACTCTGATAATAATAGCAGTGCACAGTCTGATAATACTAGCAGTGCACGAGGCAAAGATCAGACTCACACTACAGTGGCTAATATTTAAAATGATCATAACTTTCTGGGATAAAACTGGCACATTTACATGGAATTTTTAAGGTTGATGCTTCACTAATGTGGAAGGCCATCCTGACAAAACAATTGCCAATGTAACACAGAGTCTGGGATTATGAACATTTTTTTTTTTGTTTGTTTGTTTTGGCTGGTCATGGGGCCTGAACTCTGGGCCTGGGCACTGTCCCTCAGCTCTTTAGCTCAAGGCTAGTGCTCTAGCACTAGAGTCATAGTGCCATTTCTGGCTTTTTCTGCTTATGTGGTGCTGAGGAATTGAACCCAGGGCCTCATGCATGCAAGGCAAGCACTCTACCACTGAGCCACCTTCCCAGTCCATGGGATTATGAACATTAAGCACACATACAAGGTTTTATGCATTCCTAGAAAAAGGCGTCAGAATGATTATATTCTCATCTCTAATTCATTTTGAGGGAAAGTACAATAGGAAAGAAAAATAAAAAATTTAATAAAAATATGTTTCAACATATGCATACAGGCAAGGAGTTAATTAATGTTTTAAAGACGTTAGGTAATAGGAGTTGGGGAGGTGGGGAGGGAAGGGATGTTAGGGGAAAATCAAAGGAGGAATAACAATGCTTGATAGGAAATGTACTCAATACCTTACTCATGTAACTGTAACCCCTCTGCACAGTATTTTTACAATAAAAACATATAAAAAGAAGTTAGGTAAATATGAGAATTGTTAATTGATCATTAAGCTGAGTAGAAACTTCCATGGTCGTCCAAGGGCATGGAATACAGGATTAATCCATATATTCCAGAAAAGTCACAAAGCTCACAAATGACAGCACTGATATTAACAGAACCTTCTTGGAAGGGAAGACAGAATTTTCACACTGTGAACTGTTTTATTAATATGACAAGTATGGCTTTCGATAGAACCCAGTGGCAGAGCACTTGATTAACATGCATATGGAACTGGGGAGAATCTCCAATCCCTCAAAATTGAAATAAAATGAAAATCACCTAACTATATTTTAACAGAAACCATGAATCACACAGAGAAAGATGAGAACACTAGAATTACACATTTAAAAGTTGTCATGGTACACTTGTTTGTGTGGGTCTACATATTTGTCTTAATAAAGATTATTCGAAGTTAAACCAAAACTGCTTTGATTTAGATTTGATATACTTAACATAAAAAACTTTTGTGAGAGTTTACTTTCTCTACAGCCTTGGTAAAGGCTTTCTTAACCTCTTTGTTCCTCAGGCTGTAGACCAGTGGATTCAACATGGGGATCACCATCGTGTAGAACACAGATGCTACTTTGTCTGTGCCCATGGCGTGACTGGAGCTGGGCTGTAAGTACATGAAGATACCTGATCCATAGAAGATGGAGACTGCGGTGAGGTGGGAGGCACAGGTGGAGAAGGCCTTCTGGCGTCCTTCAGCTGAGCGCATCCTTAGGATAGTGATGAATATGAACAGGTAGGAGACCAAGATGACGAGGATCGAAAAGATGTCATTGAAACCCACCACAAAAAAAATAACCATTTCACTAATGGAGGTGTCTGAGCATGAGAGGGCTAAGAGGGGAGGGGCATCACAG
Source organism: Dipodomys merriami (assembly GCF_024711535.1). Lineage (NCBI taxonomy): Eukaryota > Metazoa > Chordata > Mammalia > Rodentia > Heteromyidae > Dipodomys > Dipodomys merriami. The sequence goes on from NW_027203493.1 coordinate 2,787,353, forward strand.
AAAAAGTGATCCACCACGTTATCCTTGCAGAAGGAGAGCCTGAAAATGTTCCCAGTATGGATGGAGGCATTCAGGAAGCCACAGACATAGGAGCCTGTGGTCAGACAGACACACTTATTTGTGGTCATGGTGGTGGTGTAGTGCAGAGGTTTACACACTGCTGCATAACGATCATAAGCCATGGAGGCCAAGAGAAAACTCTCTGTTGTGATGAAACCGACAAAGAAGAAGAACTGGGCAGCACAGGAATTGTAGGACATGGTTTTCTCTCTTGTGAGGAGTCCTGACATCACCTTGGGAGTGACAGCTGATGAATATGCGAAGTCCACCAGGGATAAGTTACTGAGGAAAAAGTACATGGGGGTGTGGAGACGAGAGTCCAGAAGGATCAATCCCATCATCCCCAGGTTCCCAATCAGCGTGCTAAGGAAGATGAGAAGGAAGATGATGAAGAAGGGGATTTGGAGTTCTGGATTATTTGTTAGTCCCACAAGAATGAACTGGGTCACTTCTGTGCTGTTCTCCATTGGAAATTATATGGCTAGCTTGTAGTGATGAGTGTGGAGAGTCAGAATGACAAATGGCAAGCAGATGTTGACCTCAGTTGGCTTGCTTGCCCTATGATTTATTTTAGTTTTGCAACGTCTTGGTTTTAAGATCCAATATCTACGGAAGGCCTTCTAAGCAGGGCATGATGGTATCTTAGAAGCATTTTTCCTTTTAACTCAGTGGATATTTGGGTAACAAATTACTAACTATATTCTGAAGTTGAAACAAAGAGGAACACTTGTAGGCATCACAAAAGGCATAGAAGGGTGGCTGAAAAGTTGAAAGAAAAGGTAGAGGAAATGTGAACATCAGAAAACAGTCCTATACTCCATCTCCAACTCTAATCCATCAGGAAGTGGAGTCCAGAAACTGAAGCCACAATTGCAAAGTAAGAACCATCCATGGTAAATTTATCTTCTAGTTACAACGTAAGCACATACTTCCTACTTGCCTTCATCTAAGTCTGGGGTTTAGTGAGACAGTTGTCATTCTGATGTGAAGGCCAGCTCTAGTAAAAAAGAACAAAAAGGCATTTGGTCCCTCTCTTTATCTCAGACATACAACAAGTGTTATCTGATAGAGAACCTATTGAAAGGAAACTACTCTGGAGGCTTAAAAACAGGAGCAATCAAGGCCTAGCCTCTTGGGGGGCACCGTGCCACAGAATCTGGGTGAGAGATAGAGGGCATAAATGGAGTTTATGGGAGAAAAAAAGAAGAGTTTCTGATGCAGTTCTGCTGAGGAGTTTAAGCAGCAGCAAGTTCCAGGCACTGGAGATCATGGCAGCTGGAGGCCTCATGGGTGGTACAGCGCCAGTGTAGGAAGACTGCAGTGGAAACAGAGCCCTAAGCCTGTTGGCAATATACTCCTTGCCATTCATGTCCTGCCCATCTTTGGATATGTGGTTTGGCTGGCTGATGCCACTGAGATCACTACACATAGGCCCTCATGAATCAGGTGATTTCCATAGCCTCTTCCTCCTCTGGCAGGTGAAACTGCTGGGCTGGGTCTCAAAACACAGACACACCTGCAGGAAGGGTCTTCTGTGGCCCTTTTGCTTCTAGGTGAGACTGAGAGTCCTAGGAGCAGGCTCTCTTTTCTTTTTCATTTACATCATGTGATATACCTAAGTTTACTCCTGGGATTTCCACCACGGTGTTGAGATATAGGGTCTCTGATTGAATGATACCTAAGAAATAGGAAAATGTTTAAGCCTAAACTCTTTGAAGGGAGAATGGCTGTCTGGATGCATTTTCTGCTTACCTGGGCCGCTGCAATGTCATGCCAAAGTGGATTTCACCTAGGCCTGCCTTCTTGTTTGAGTCATGAGCACGAAGAGTCCAGCAGCTTCATTCATGGTCAGGCTTCAGGTCAGAAATTCAGTTCTTGAAAGAGTCCTCTTTATTTGAGGATTCTCCAGGGCGTTGTCAGTAGTTTTATAATTCCTTAGAAGCAGGTCAAGGTGGAAAATAATGCTAGTGGCATTGCCATCAATGAATACAAGTCCTAGCCCTGGATCTGCCATTCTGTCTTTCTAGATAAATCATTTAACCTCTATGAAATTCAATTAATCTATGAAAAGGGAATATTAGACAGGTAGTGCCTGTAGGATTCTTCCTGAAGCACTGATGATTCGAGCTGGAAGGAAGTCCTCATGAAGCCTTCTATTTATTAAGGGATGACCATCATAATTATAACCCGGTTTTTATTTAATCAGAAGGGAGGATTGTATAGTCATAAAGCTCTTGTGACACAATTCCCCCAAGTGGGCTCCCACAGGGCTTATTTCCATCCTCTACAGATGGATAGATGATTTACAAGTTCTGGGAGGGAGATCTTGGGATTATTTCCATCCTATTAAGCAATTCTTTTTTATAGTAATGCCCAAATCAAGACACAGCCTGACATTCATGGCTGCAATTTCACTTAAATATTGGGAGATCGAAACATACATTCTGTCGATTTAACAAATGTATTCATTAGTGCTTTTCTCAACTGACACCCCTGATATTTGAGCTGTGGAGAGGAAATGTCAATGCAGTCAACTGCTGACTGATTCTGAATGACTATCTCTTCCAATAATGATCTTTGGAAACACACATGCATGGAAAACTCATGACCATCACACTCATGGTGCTGAAATAAATGGGGAACATAGTAAATAAGTAAATATTTTAAGAAACACATGGTGTGTAGAGAAAAATTATGCACTGTATCTTATGAAATATAATATACAATATACATGGTATATATAATATAATTCTATGTTGTATATTTAATACAATATAATATATAGAATATTATATATTTAAGATCATCTAAATGGAGGAAAAAGGACAATTTGTATATTACCAATGTTTATTCTTATGGTAATAAGGCAAGAGAAGTGAATAAAAGTAATACATATAGGAAGATGTCAAGCTATCTGTGTTAGCATCACTAGCATAAAGTATGATCTTCTGCTTTAAAGCCCCTTCAGAACCCAGAAGGGATACATACCTGTCATCTCATGTACTAAGAAGACACAGTCAATAGGGTCACAAGCTGAGGATGTATCCAGGCAGAAGTATGATATCTTATATGAAAACAAAACTAAAGCAAAAAGCGTTTGGAGCTTGACCCAGGTAGTAGAGAAATTGGTTAGAAATTGGAGGCCCTGGGTTGAAAGTCTAGTACCACCAAAAGGAAAGATCCTAAAGCCTTGCCAAGAAAAGTCTTGATTCTGGCAAACACTTTTATCAAAGTATCTACACACAAGATCAACATATTAAAAAATATCAGTATCTTTTCTATATGATAATGCTGAACATGCTGATGAAGACATCAAGAAAACAATCCCAACCACATTTGCCTTTGGGGAAAAAAATATCTGGGAATAAACCTCATCAAGGAAGTGTGAACCTTTATAATGCAGTCTGAACTACACAGAAAAGATACATCGAAGATGGAAAGGCCTCCCATGTTCCTAGATCTGCAAAATGAGTACTGTGAAAATGACTGATTTCTGAAAACAATCTTCAGATTCACTGTAATGGCCATGAGGAGTAATAACATTTTTTGGCTAGATGGAAAAAATTTAAATCTTAAATTTAATATAGAAGCACAAAATACTGAGCGTAAAGAACAACTCTGGCGGTATCACAATAGTTAATTTCAAATTGTGCTCTAGAGCCCCACTAGAAAAAAAATGGGAACTGGCACAGAAACACATAGACCAAAGAAATAGAGTGCAGGTATAGTCATCTTGATTTTTGATAAAGATGCCAAAAACACATTAGAGGAAAGACAGCCCCTTTGATGAGTGGCACTAACACTGGATGTTAACACTGATAAGACTGGAAGTTGCTTATTTTCATTGATTTGGTTATTTGGGCACTAATGCTTTCATAGGCATTTCAGGGCTCCTTTATTTTATTTCTGTGAATAATGCCAATGAAACTGTAGATCATCTTCAGTAGTGTCCACATGTGCCAGTGGAATTCGTATATTAATGGCATTGAATCATAATAAGTATCAGAATGCAAATATTTCTATATAGTAAGTTGATTGTGATACTTTGGGGGTATCAACCCTATATAACTCTATCATATGTGGTTCTATTTTTAGTATTTTGAGGAATCTCCATATTAATGTCCATAAGGGAGACACTGATTTACATTCCCACCAACAGTTGATAAAGGTTTCTGTATAATAATGGATACATGTTTTGCAGAACAATAGCAAACACATTAAAGAAAGACATCATGAAAACTAAAAACGTTTGAATGGAATAAAATTTAATCTAAAGCATATACACAAAGCAATAACTCCAAAGGTAAATACACTACTTTTCTTCTTCAAACAACCAAGCTAGGTCTCTGGGGAAGGTTCATTTACCATTTCTCTAATAATCACTTTTGCTTCTACCTCTTTGCCTCCAGAGAACTTTAGTCTTTGTGACTGGAAAATGAACTTTACAAATTCGGTGCGGGGGCCGGGGGAGGGGGGGCGGGGGGAGGGAGGAGGATGGGAAGGGATGGGAAGGGGATACAAAGGAGGAGGCTACAATGCTTGATAAGAAATGTACTCATTATTTTGCCCATTAATTGTAACCTCTCTGTACAGTATTTTCACAATAAAAAAAGGAATAATTTGTTTAACAGAAGCTTTGTCAGCCTTCTTTGGGTGGGACTTGCAACTGGAAAAACCCCAAGCGAAGTTGTGTTATCTTCCTGAAGTGCACGATAAGTTTCTAGCTTGCTTCTTTCTTTGATCTGTTCAGGCTATGCCAATTCAAGAAGTTCTGTGTAAAGGGTAATGGCAATTATTTATACAGTATACAGCAGTATACAGAGTTTAGTGCTCCAAACTTTAATGTTGTTATGAGTTTGTGACATTTATTTATGGAGCAAATTCCAGAAACAAAGAATATGGTGATTCATTCAAATGATGAAAGAATAGGATTATTCTCATTCTTTAAAAGCCTTGTGTTTTGGATAGTGCTTCCAATAGTTGAAGTAAATATTTGTTGAGACACAGGGAAAACAAAAATGAATAACTGAATAGATGAAGAATATCAGTGAATGGACAATGTCTGGTTTCTTCAGTGCATCCTGAAATATGCAGTCCTGTGTTTCTGAAGCCAACTCCGGTGCATATTGTTCCCTAGTATTTAGAATGTCTTGATCAACTATTTAGATTACTTTCAATAAGGAATCCATAGGAATAAATATGATTTATATTGTGATCCTGTAAGTATGTGTGGACATGCCCGCACACACACTTATAGAAAAAGTTAAACCTTCTCATCTCACTTTAAAATTCACCTCTATCTGTTCTCTTCCATCCTAATTGAGTTAATATATACAAATGCATAGAAGAGCAGTTCAAAAGTAGACTGCTTTATGTTAGAATTTATTATTATAATAGGAGTTAAATTGAATTTTTAAGTAAAATGCTTGTTTTGACTTGCTCTTTGGTTTCATATTTCATGAATGCGTAGTTATCTGTCATTTTAAAAATGTGTTGTTGGAACAATCTGTGGTGAATTAATTCTGGAAGATTCACTGAAAAAATCATGGATGGTTTGTTTTCTGCAGATTTGGTGAATATAATCAGTATATGTATAATAATAAATATACCCTATGTATATTTATAAAGGCGTTCCATGGAATAGTTTTCTTGTTTCAAGACATATTTATCTATATACCTATATCTGTATCTATATTTGCTTCTTTGATTTCAATAATTTTGTTCAGAGAGTTTCTTCTTAGGAAAAACCTACTGTTTGGAACATAATGTGCAACAGAAAATTATATTAAAGAATACACATATGAAAATATCAATGGAATGTTTTTGAATTTCATTCTCTTTAGATTCTTCATTTAGGGTCTCAGAGAAGTTGTCATTGAAGACAGTTTAATTTCTCAGTGCAAATTCCTCTCTAAAGAGCAGCTTTTGCAGAACAGTAACAATTTCTTCTCTAATTCATCCAACCAAAAAAATATTAATGACTAATGTTATATGTTCTAGACACCATAGTAGACATTTAAACCCAGGAAAAATAAATTCAGGGTACTTCAAGTTTTGATTTTGTAGGCAAATATACTTTGCTATTTACATAGCAAAGTATAATAGGGTTTCCAAATAATTATGAAGTAGTTAATATAGATAACCTTCAGAGAATTTAAAAATTGTAAATATTTAGAAAATAATTAGGAGAGAAACCTAAATTACAAACCGGGCCTGGCTTCAAACAGTAATCTTCAGATCTCAGACTCTTGAGTAGCTAGGATTACAGGCGTGAGCCATTGGTGCTGTGGCTTGAATAAATATTTCTAATTGTAAGTATGAAAGTTACATGAGCCAGGCACCAAAGGCTCACTCCTTCTTAGGAAAAACCTACTGACATTAACTGTTTGAAACATAATGTATAATATTGAAAATTATATTATCTCTGAAATTATGTTGATGTCATTATTTATTTCTATTTCTTCTGAATTATATAATATACCATAGATAAATGGGACTCTAAGTTAACTAGAATATTTTAGTGTACTTGAAAGTTGAAAATTATATAACTTTCTGATTATTGGGTACAAGTGTGAGAAAATAGTGACTTACTTGGTGTAAGTAACCAGAAAAATAAATCATCATTATATGAGATATGGTGAATTAGAACAGTAGAAGGTTCATAGTGGAAGGTGTCCTGGGTTTCATTCTAATACATGTGGTGTCTTTTGATTACCACATACAAGTTTAGCATTAAAATGAAAGAAATATATTTGGGAAATAATAGCATTAGGTGGCATTTAATACCACGAGAATGGTTGATATCTATAAGGAAAATACAAACATGGAGATGGGGAATTTGTTGCAAGGCTGAGGTCTGGAGATCTTTATTAGTAAGAGGGCAGACAGATTGGTTGCCCGTAAAGGTGAGCAATGTCCTGAAAACCAAGCATGCGGTGTTTTTTCAGGGAGGATTACAAATACCAAAGTTGCCTGTAGATCACATAATGTCAAGACTAACATTTAACTTCAAGTTAGATGCATATGAAGTTGATTTCTTTTTATTTTATTTTTTTATTATTATCTTTATGTAATTGTACAAAGGAGTTGCCATTTAAGAGAGAAGTTTAAGAATGCAATATATCTCAATCAGTGTCACCCTTTCAATCTTCTCTCTCATCCTTTCCCTCCCTACCCCTTCCCCCACTCTTCTTCATTTTGTAGGCTATACATTGGATTCTTGACTGCATTCTACCTCTCTTCTCCTCTTTATTCGTCTGTCTACCCCTTTTTCCTCAACCCCACTCCATCCCTTTTGAGTACTGTTTCCTGGTATTTTATTTTGCTGAACTTGAAAAAAAATTAACAGTAAAAATATAACAAATGGTGTCTATGTAAGCAAATAAGTGAATTTCATATATGTATTGTGATAGGTGAAATAAGGCAGGTTCATGAGGCTAGTTTTGTGCTATAATTCCATGTACATTGATCTCTCTCTCTATGTATGCAAAATGTAACTCATAAAGACAAAAATCGATTTATTCTATGAAGTATTAAGGCAGAAATTTTGAATACCACCCAATATGATAATATTTTAGATAGATGAGATTCTTCTTTATTGGTTACATGAGCACATATATTTATTCAGACTCAAAAATGTATCCTAAAATGATTGAACAACTAAAATAGTAAATGACAAAAAAATACGGATACAGCAGTGTATCCACTCAACAAATGAAGTTAGTTCCTTAAAGCAGTTTAATTGCTTTTTTTTTTTTTTAAGGCAACTGGAACAGGAGCCTGGGGGTCCCTCCACGGGGAGCTCACTCCCTTGAGACTATCATGTCTCTGAAGTTTTCTCTTGGATCCAGGTTATTACCTCTAAATCCCAGCATGATTTTTGTGTCTGACGTCAGTTTATCAGAGACAGACTGCGCTCATGGACACTTTGCTAACATGCTTAGCCTTCTGAAATAGAATAGTTGTTGGTACAATATGGCCTTCTCCAAATGGAAGAACGTCTCAATCTGAAACTATCAACAGGAAAAATACACCAAGGTAAAGGTTATATATATATATATGCATATATAATATTGAATATTTAAAATTATAATGCAATTATAATTCATGACTGAGGTGATTAACAGACTTCGTTTTATACAGACATAGCTCTGTAAATGACACAGGCATGCTTGTGATATGAATAGAGAAACTGAGGTTGGAATAAGGGAAGTGATAATTATAAAAACATTTTTTGATCAATTCCTAAAAAGGAGAGCATCTCCAAAGGAATTTATACATTCTTCCCTGGCAGGATTTCAGATAACTGAAAAGTTAGGATTTCCATCATGTTTTTTTCCCCAGGAGTGAGGTAAACTTTTATATACCTTACTTTTAAATGAGAACTATAATATATGTGAGTATAATAGGTAGGTTAATACTATTAATTAGATGCGCTCGTGAGCCTTTTGCTTGGAAACAGAATGGACTCCCACTAGCAAAAACTCTATGAGTAGTAAGTAAAGTGATATTTAAGAAGCACTTGGCTACAGTTTAAATGTAGACAGGGAAGGTCAGGTGATGCCTTGATTTAGTAAATAGTAAACTCATCTCATAACAATTTGAATCTATGTCCTGAGACTTAAGAAGGGTCCTCATGTAGTTATTTACTGCCATCTTAATTTCAATTTTCTTATTGCACAATTGCATCATTTTATTACACTTATATAAAAGCTATAGAGCAGTAGTTCAGAGCACATAATGTAAAATCATTCTTCCTTTATGGAAATAGTGGGATTACTTCATATTCAACAGATAATTTGGGGAAATAATCTAACATTAATTTTTAATCTACAAATTATGACTCATTTTATGTTAAGGAAGAGGTATATATTCAAATCGATAATTTAAAAATTATTTTTATGGAACATAGCACACTCTATGTTGTTTTCAGTTGTATCATCGTGTATGTTAGAAGGGTGTAAACACAAATGCAAATGCTTACAGAGATATAATGCAATACAAATCTGTAAAATGGCCAAAAGGAGGACTGGAAAGGAAATAGGTATCAGAGAATAGTTTCTTAAGTTCCAACTTAAAAAATATAAACATAGAAACCTCACTGCTGTGAATTTTCAACCTTCAACTCTATGAGTCAACAAATGAAATGAAAATTATGTAAGAATGACTTAAGGTTTGTAGATTATTTTGTGCCTCAACTGCAAGTTATTTAATCAAAAGATAGACTAAATAATCCTGAATTCTCACGCAAGTGGCTGGTGTGGAGTAAGATGTGCTGGAAGCCTAGGAGCGCTAAGTATACTGGCTAATCAGGAGAAGCATTTCCAGAGGGCTGCCTGCCAGAGTCCACACTCAACCTCCTGTTGCAGCCCTGCAAGCCACCCCTTGGGCTTTCCAAGCTGAGGTGGAAACCATCATCACACCTTGTGCTCACTTCTTAGAAGTCACTCACTAAGTTTGTGATGAACTCCTTAGCTTTGCTGTCTTTTTAATCTTCTTTAACTATTACAATAGTCTGCTTTGAGATGTCCTGTTACTGTCTTTATTTCACAAATAAAGAAAATGAACTCAGGACCCATCTCTCCTAGGCAGTAATGGATGAGGCTACTAGTTGATTGATCTTTCACCTCTTTCTAGAGTCTAAACACTGACAAATCTCTTCAGCACTGTTCTAATAACGATGACATTAGAACACTTCATTTACATTACATCTGTCTCTCATTTATTCTCCTAGGCATGCAAAGCATTGATTTTTTAATCACAGATCCCATCAATAAATATGAACTAATTTAAATTAAATTCTATTAAACCTCTTAAGTGCATAGGTATTGGGGCACTATTCTTTGTGAGATGAAACCCAGATAATTTCCATCAACCAATACAATGTACTTAAACTTCTGTAGGTTTCTTAAAGAAGACAACACATGAATATCTTAAGTCCGTATTGATAAAAATCATTATGTAATTGTCAGCTTGCAACAGTGTCAGATGATGTGATTTGGGAAGTATTTATTACCCATATGGGACCAGAGACAAATACAACAATGTTGTCTCAGTTTCTTTATTCATACAATAGTGCATTTGGTTATTGATCTCTAAGGACTTTTGTAATTTTAACCATCTGAATCTATCTAGGTGACTTTTTCTCCTTTACAGTTTTGACCAAATTTTTGCTTTAGATCATAGGAATAATAATGTAATAATACAGTAATATACAATATATATGTATGTAATATACATAGATAATATACACACATAATATATATGTATGTATGTATGTAATATACAATAATACATCCTTCAGTTAAAATTCTTTTTTCATGCTCCAAATGCTCCTTTCTTATTACTGCAGGGAGTCTATACTTCCTATGATGAACCACACAGAAGTGGGGAATTTCCTCCTGGAGGGTGTTAACCAAAGCCCAGAACTTCAGATTCCACTTTTCATCGTGTTCACCATCATTTACTTCACCACTGCTTTGGGAAACCTGGGCATGGTCTTGCTGATTGTCTTGGATTCCCATCTCCACACTCCTATGTACTTTTTCCTCAGTAACCTCTCTATGGTGGACTTTGGGTACTCTTCAACGACCACACCCAAAGTGATAGCTGGGTTCCTTATAAAAGAAAATGTAATATCCTACAATGCATGTGCTTCTCAAATGTTCTTTTTTCTAGTCTTTGCTTCCATGGAGAATATCATTTTAGCCTTAATGGCTTATGACCGCTATGCCGCAGTCTGTAAGCCTTTACATTATACCACTACCATGACAACAAGTGTGTGTGCATATCTGGTCCTAGGCTCCTACATCTATGCTTTTGTGAATTCCTCTGTCCTCATTGTGAACACATTCACCCTGTCATTCTGTGAGTCCAATGTGGTCCATCACTTTTTCTGTGATATCCCAGCCGTCATGATTCTCTCTTGTTCTGACAAACACGTGAATGAGATGGTTCTGGTTTTCATTTCCAGTTTCAATGTCTTTTGTGCTCTTCTTGTGGTATTGATTTCTTACCTGTTCATATTTATTACCATCTTCAAAATGCACTCATCTAAGGGCTATCAAAAGGCTTTGTCCACCTGTACTTCTCACCTTACTGCAGTTTCCATATTTTATGGGACTGTCATCTTCATGTACCTCCAACCTAGCTCCAGTCACTCCATGGATACAGACAAAATTGCATCTGTTTTCTATGCAATGATCATCCCCATGCTGAACCCTATGGTCTATAGCCTGAGGAACAAAGAGGTCAACAGTGCCTTCAGAAAGGTAATTGACAAAGTCAAATCATCCCCCGGTTTTAATGTGTTTGGATGCACAATAAACTAAATTTCGGGTTCATTCTTCTAAATTGGCATTTTAAAATGCAATAGCCATATTAACTTCTGAAATTATATCCTGTCCCTTGCAAAATCTAGAGTTCAGTAGAAAACACACTTATCTAGAAATTTAATACCACAATGAGAATTATTCTGAAGAATAGAATATGATTTCTTATTCTCTTTGTAAAATGTGTTTATCTTTTAAAGTTTAGTGTATTTATTTTCATTTTGAAATTACCATACAGTTGTAATATGGATATTGTGATACTTTCATAAAGCACGTAGAGTACTTTGAACAAATCTACTCCCTCCTTCAGATGACCATTCCTCGACTTCATCTCCATATTCTTTCTCAAGTAGCATCCGTTGTGTTTGTTTTTACTGCATTTATATATGTATTTAGAAGTAAATTCTAATATACTACAGTTATCATATCCTTTGTGAAGGAAGCCAAAAGCATACACTAGAGAAAATGGCAGACTCTTCAACAATAATACCATTAATGAGACTAAAATATTAATTTTTAACTAATATGTGTTGATGCATGTATTAGTAGAATTGTGGCTGATACTAATACTTGTTCCTAATACTTAGTTGTGGGTGATACTAATTATGAGTGATCTTAATAAATATATTCAGACCTTGATTAAAACCAGACTTTCTTTTTTATTGTGAAAATACTGTATAGAGGGGTTACAATTACATGGGCAAGATAATGAGTACATTTCTTATCAAGCATTGTAGCTTCCTCCTTTGTTTTCCCTTCCCATGCCTTCCCATCCTCCCCCTGCCCCCCATCAAATCCTCCTCCCCCCCCACCAAAGTTGTAAAGTTCGTTTTTCCACATAAGGACTTACATCTCATTGTTGCAATGGATTTTTTAAATCTACTCCATCTTTTTCCAAATATGAAATAATCACTATTTTACTTTCGGGACAACTTTTCTTTCAACATCTACACATGAGAGGTAGAATGTCAGATATGTCATGCTGTGTCTTATTTAACTTGAGATTAGGTGCAATTGATAAATGAGGTTGGGAGAATTTGGAGAACAGTGCTGCTTAGGAAGTAATGCTGTCAGTGCAGACCTGTTCCCAGAGCCTAATCTCTATGGCGGAACTAACTCCTTCTGATGGCTGTGCATGTCCCTTCTGCTCCTGTTTCCTAAGCTATCTACTGTGCATCTGTCTCTGTCTCTCAGTTACTTCATTTGAAACCAAAACACTGAGTTTACCTAGCCCTATGGTGACAGTGACCTATTGTAATTAATTTACTGTCTACACCAAATGGTTGGTATGTGTGAATAGTCCATAATGGAGGACAAAAAGGAGTGGTGCTAAAATAAAGACATAAATGGAGTGAAAAATGTTCTTCACAGGGAAAGAAAATTAAAAAAAACTCATCATAAAAGCATGGTTGATGTTCAGAAGGGACAAAGAAAGCAATAAGGAAAACATAGGGTAAAAGACAATGAAAGCAACATAAAGACATAAAATAACTAAAGCAAAACTGAGTGTCCAGCATCCTCAATTTCAAAGGATTCAGTGACGGGAAAGGGATACATTATTGACTTCTCAGTTTAGTTTTGAAATGGTCTGAAACTTTGGGGTAATCTGTGAATAAGCTGAAAATTGCTTCTAGTCTCCTTCATTTTATTATAATCTGATTATTTTACCCATTGAAAATTACAGTGACTGGGAAAGAAGGAGGGAAAGAATGATATCGTCCAAAAAAGAAAAATACTGTTTACCTGACTTCACCTGTAACTGTAACCCTTCTGTACCCGACCTTTTATTATAAATAATAATAATAATAACTTAAAAAAGAGACAGTCACAGTGAGAACAAGTGGGCTGTATAAAACAAGTCTTCTCTTTGTTTCTTTTGGTTAGTTTACTTAAAGGTTTGCTAATCTTGCTTAGCTATTTAGAGAACTTACTGTTTCAATGGCCGTTCATTTATCTTTAGCTTATTATTATTATTATTCTGAGCTTATTCTCTTATCTTTATTATTTCTTTCTGCATTTTTTGCATTTGACTTGCTTTTTGTGTAACAATTTGATGTGCATCGTTATTTAATTGAACCTGTTCTGATGTTTTATTGTAGAAACTTGTAGTTATAAGCTTTCTTCTCAGCACTGCTTTGCCATGGTGTGATTTCATTTACCTTTGGTTCTAGATTTTTATTGCACCTACTTATTTTTCTACAATGCATTGGTCAGTCCCCACATGTCTGGATCTTTTACATAGTTGCTTTCGCTGTTGATTTCCACTTGCTCCACTGGGATCTGATAACCTGCAGATTATTTCAATCTTCTTATATTGATTGAAATTTGCTATGTGTCTTTTTATTGTTATTGTAAAGGTGATGTGCAGAGGGGTTACAGTTACATAGGTCAGGTAATGAGTACATTTCATTTTAGACAGTGTCCCCTGCTATATGTCTTTATATATGCTATGTCCTTAATTTTTTGGGATCGGCTTGGTAGGAAGCAGCCAGTTGGTGAAATATTCCATTTCCATCAGTTATGTCCATTTGACCTGAGCTGTTATTTCTTTACTTTATTTTAAAATTAGTTTATTGTTATTATAAAGGAGATGTACAAAGAGATTACAATTGCATGAGTCAGATGAGTACATTTCTTTCTGTAAATGTCTCTGTTCCCTCACTCTCTCCCAGTCCTTCCTTCCCATCTCCATCCACAAGTTGTGTAGTTTACTGTGATGTAATTTAACTCTAAGATGTTTTTCATGGTGATGTATTTATTGGTGAGAAAGGAGAATCTTCTTCCGTGCTCATGATTTATATGTTTAGACTTTGAATGGCATTGCAGAAACCTTGCCTGTTCCATTATTTCATTATTTTTTTTATCTTTTCATTATTTTTTATCTTCTTCTCAGTGTTCTAATTGTTTGTCCATAAGCCATGATACTTAGGCTTCATTTTTGCCCCTCTATAATAGAGGATTTAAGTTGTGTTTTTTATGTGAGTTAATAAGTTTTCATTTTCTCAAATTTTTGGTAGTTTTTTCACCATTTCCATGTTTTTGATTCCACATTCATATCCTTCATTGCCTTCTTTTATTCTTTCTGCTGTTCTATTTCTCTTCTTTGAATTTACTCAACTATTTCCTTATTATCTCTTTAAATTCATTTATTTTTCAATTTCTCTTTAATCTTGTTGATTATTCTTTTCATTATCCTTTGAGATTTCATTTGCTTAATTATCATTCCCTTTATTTGAGAATTATTGACTTTTACATGAGTTCTGTTGCCTTGCATTTTCATAGTTTTTGTGCTGCTGCACTGCGATTTGTATGTCTAAGGTCAAATATAAATTATCATGGAGAAAGTGGTGATATATTATATCTTGGAATGACAACAGGTAAAAATAATAACAAAAAGAGCATTCAATTAATGAATAGAACCAATCCAAATAAATAATAAAAACATGTCAGTGTTCCTTCATTATTGAGGAGATGGGTACATTCCATCTGCACGTTATAATGCAATATGCTTTTTCCTCTAATATCTTGTCCCTCATATTCTGTTGTTTTCCTGAAGCTGTTGAAGGCATGTATGGTAGCAGCTTTTGGTCAGTGAGGTGGGCTCTGGGCATAAGTTGTTGGTTAGAATGGGCTCTACTAGATATACTCTAGTGCCCAGTACCTGGCCCAACACAGGGTATCCAGTGGCAACTTCCAGCTCATCTACAGCTCAGTTTACCATTTCCTACATAGCCCTCTTGATTTATATTTTATTTTAATAGTGAAAAGTGGTTACTGTTTCCTACCAGCAGAATCTGAGGTGATTATGATTCTTGTTGACAGTTTATTTTTCTTGCTACTCTCTCCTGGCCTATACAATTTCAATTGAAATAAGCACAAGTGTTATTTGGGTTTGTTTGGAACATTTTTATTATGTTTAAGTAGTTGTATAAAGGAGTTACCATTGAACAAGGCACTTTATCATGATAATATGGTTTGTACACTAAGTGGAAGAATGATATTGTACCGTTCATAAAGAAATGGAAAACCTTGGAAAATTTTGTATTAAATCAAGTAAGGCAGACCCAGAGAAACAAAGGCTTCAAAGCTTCTCTCATTAGTGGTAGCTAGAATGTGCCTATAAATCTACACATAAATACACTGAGTGTGTGTGTGGGGGTATACAAATGAATGAACTGAAGTCTAATAGACTCTATGGACAGCTCAAATAGTATAATTCCTTAGAAAGACTAAGTCAAAGCCCAACAAAATAAGTACCAGGAAAAGGGTACTTGCAAGAGGGGGATGGGGCCAAGGGGAAAAGGGTAGACAAATTAAGGGAGGAAGGGGTCAGAATGTAGTCATTCGTTCATTGCATATACCACAAAATTAAGAAAAATAAGGGAAGGGCTAGGTGGAAGGGAAGAGTGAAAATGTTGAAGCGAACAACAGATTAAGATACATTGTACGCATAACATAACAAGTCAATCCATATCCTAAAAACTTAAGAAAAGAGGGAAGAGGTAGATTGGGGAGGGGGCCGTGAGAATGTTGAAAGGGCTGAGTTGATCAAGACCCACTGCATGGGCTGGGAAGGTGGCTCAGTGGTAGAGTGCTTGCCTTGCATGCCTGAGGCCCTGGGTTCGATTCCTCAGCACCACATAAGCAAAAAGAAAAACGCCAGAAGTGGCGCTGTGGCTCAAGTGGTAGAGCACTAGCCTTGAGCTGAAGAGCTGAGGGACAGCGCCCAGGCCCAGAGTTCAGGCCCCATGACAGGACCCCCCCCCAAAAAAAGACCCACTGCATTCATCAACTCCTTTGTGGAAATGTTCTCAATGTTGAGACTTCAGACATTCTCAGGTGCTAAGTGTTTCTTCTCTTATTGCCTAGAAACCTTTTTTTTGGTATTTTACTTTTGAGTTTGGCTATTTGAGATGCACTGGGAGGCATGCAAACTAATTGAGTGAAACATGACTGAAGCATTTGACATTTGTGTATCTGGATATTTTTGTCATTTTCTAAGATAAGGTCACTCACCGTTTTATTTCTTTGAATATACTCTCCACACCTTACATATTCTCAAGACTTTTTTTTTTTTCTTTCTTTCTTTCTTTTTTTTTTTTTTGCTTATGTGGTGCTGAGGAATTGAACCCAGGGCCTCATGCATGCGAGGCAAGCGCTTTACTACTGAGACAAGTTCCCAGCTCCCTCCTTTATATTTTAAAATACACCCATGCTTAAGCTCACCAAAGCTTTCTTTTACTAACTTTTCTTGCTTTGATGCTTTCTATTAAGTTTTTAATTCCACAGGCACTTTTTTTTTGCAAAGTTTTCTGTTTGACTTGGTAGGTTGCTATTTTTCCTCTCAAGTTTCATTTTTAGCTCATTACATCATTGATCTATTTTTCTACTTCACTGAGGTTTTTTAAATTTTATTTTATTTTGTTTTTTGGTTGTGGGGCTTGAACTCTGGACATGGACACTGTCTCTGTGCTCTTCAGCTCAAGGCAAGCACTCTATCACTTGAGCCACAGAGCCACTTCTGGCTTTCTAGTGGTTTATTGGAGATAAGAGTCTCATGGACTTTCCTGCCTGAGCTGGCTTTGAAGCGTGATCCTCAGATCTCAGCTGCCTGAGTAGCTAGGATTACAGGCGTGAGCCACCGGAGTCTGGCATTATTACTTCACTGAGTTTTACTTGAGTGATTTTTTAAAACTAACTCTGATCTTACACCCATACTCTTACTACATCTTCAGTTTCTGAAAGTTTATTTCAGCTTTTTATCTGAGTTCATGGTTTCCTTAAAACTCTTGACATTTCTGGCATGCAGAGTTTTGTGTGCACTGGTAGAATAGTTATTTATCTAACGATATCCAATCAGACTTCATTTGTGCCCCTCATCTCTGTAATTTTATACAGACTGCTTATTTTCTCTAGCCAAGAGCTACCTCTGCTATTTTAGTGCTGGATGACACCCAGGCTCTGCTCTGCCAGGATCTTTTGGTTGACTGTTACTATTCCAGCAATACATGGCAATTTTACCCCAAATTTACCCGAGCCCACAGTTGGTGGGTTGCTCAGTATGATCAAAAAGAATGCTGAGAAAGTATAATACATCCCCACAAACTCTTCCCTGAAGAAAAGACAAATACAAAGATCACAGAATTGCAAAGCAACTATTAAGAAGGTAGAAAGGGAAAGAAGGGCAAACGAAGCAAGGGGATCCAAAGATTAACCACAGAAAGGCCAGACGCTGGTGGCTCAGACCTATAACCTAACTACTTATGAGGTAGAGACTGGAAGGATCATGGGTCCAGGCCATGAAACTCACGGCTGAGAGCAGTGGTGCATGCCTGTCATTCTAAGCTGTGTGGGAAGTGGAAATTTGGAGGATCATGGTTCCAGGAAAACCCAGCACTAAAGTCAGCAAGACTCCACACCCACTGCAAGCAGTTCCACACATCTATATTTTCAACAAGTACATGAAGGTTCATGTATTCTGATATGGCTCAGGGGCACATACCCAAGTGGGAAGTAAGACCCTATTCTAGAAGAATCCAGTGAAAATGAGAATGAGATTCATAGATCTGTGATAAAGTGACAGTCTAGCCAGTATGAGGTCCTGAGATCAAACATCACTCCTACCATAAAACAAAAGGGAGAAGAAAAGGGAGCAACAGGTATGGTAAAAGTATCAAAGTAAAATTCTAAACACATTGGAAGTGTTATAATGAAATATTTGACTGTGTGCATTATATGTGGAATAATGAAAAAGTGACTTATTAAAAGCATTGAATTTGACATATAATTTTATAAAAATGTATAATAGTCAAAACATATTGTACATCTATGTGGAATAGAAGAAATATTTGGTTAGAAGGTACAAGTTTTGTTTTTCTACAACAAAGTATGTTACTATTGTTACCATAAACTATTACACAGTTTTTGAAACCTGAAAGATAAGACACAAAGGTTAGAGATGTAAGGAACAATAAAGAAAGGAGAATACTATTTACCTCTATTTGATCAGGATATGCTTTACTCAAGTGTTGAAATACACACCCAAACTCATCAATAGATCTCATTGACACACATTAATCAAATCAGTTAATTAACTTAAAATGATATAAAGATTAAACTAGATATATTTGAAAGTGTTTAAAAATTTATAATTATATAGTGCTTTAACGACTTTATGTACAAATTTCATAAAAACAAGTCAAATTATTCTTTTTACTAAGAATGTGTTCTCTGACACCAGATTAATTGCTTTGTTTTGTATTCTAAATATGAAACCTACTCTGAACGTCTTGAACAAATATTTCTTTTTCTTTTTTTTTTTTTCCTGTTGTGGGGCCTGAACTCAGGGCCTGGGTACTGTCCTTGAGCTTTTTCACTCAAGGCTAGTGCTCTACCACTTTGTGTCACAGCTCCACTTTAGGTTTTCTGATAGTTAATTGGAAATAAGAGTCTCACAGAATTTCCAGCCTAGGCTGGCTTTGAACCACAACCCTCAGATCTCAGCCTCCTGAGTAGCTAAGATAACAGACATGAAACCTCAGCTCTCTGGCTTGAATAAATATTTCTAATTGTCATTATAAAATTACATGAGCTGGCACCAGTGGCTCACACCTGTAATCCAGGCCAATCAGGAGGCTAAAAATACAAGGCTCACAGTTCAAATAGGCCCGGCAGCAAAAAGTCCATGAGACTCATCTCCAATTAACCACCAGAAAACTTAAAGTGGAGCTGTGGCTCAAAGTGGTAGAGTGCTAGCCTTGAGTGAAAAAGCTCAGGGACAACACATAGGCCCTGAGTTCAGGCCCCACCACAGACAAAAAAAAAAGTTACATGAGATTTTCATTTTCATATTCAGTGTGTTTGTGGATGGTGTTCATATGTACATATGATTGTATATACACATATTTGAGTTTGGATGAGCATGCCATTACAAAGGGATTTTTTTCTTCTATTTTTTTTTTTTTTTGTAAAAATGCTGTACAGAGGGGTTACAGTTACATGAGTAAGGTAATGAGTACATTTCCTATCTAGCATTGTTACCTCCTCCTTTGTTTTTCCCCTCCCCTCCTTTCCCTCCCACCTCCCCACCACTCCAACTCCCCCCCCCCCCCCCCCCCCCCCCCCCCCCCCCCCGCCAAGTTGTAAAGTTTGTTTTCAACATAGTGTTTTGTACATCTCATTGTTACAATGGAATTGTTACCATGGAATTCTATGCCTCCATCAGAATGAATGACGTCACCCCATTTGTTAGGAAATGGAAAGATTTGGAAAAATTATATTAAGTGAAGTAAGCCAGGCCCAAAAAGAGTTTTAAAAATCATTATTCTATGTTTTTGAATAATTCTAGATTATTATTTCTAGTTTGCTCATCTTTTACTTTCTAGACTTAAATTAACTGGGAAAACTCAATAAAAGTAGGTGGATGGGGTAGGGAAATAACGTCAAGATGTATATAGGTGAGGTGAGTGAAACCACATTATAGGTTCTTTTGAACTAAAATGTGAATGATATAGAAGATTTTGCTTTCCCCACAGCCTTGGTAAATGCATTCTTAACCTCTTTGTTCCTCAGGCTGTAGACCAGTGGATTCAACATGGGGATCACCATTGTGTAGAACACAGATGCCATTTTGTCCGTGCCCATGGCGTGACTGGAGCTGGGCTGTAAGTACATGAAGATGACTGTGCCATAGAAGATGGAGACTGCGGTGAGGTGGGAGGCACAGGTGGAGAAGGCCTTCTGGCGTCCTTCAGCTGAGCGCATCCTTAGGATAGTGATGAATATGAACAGGTAGGAGACCAAGATGATGAGGATCGAAAAGAGAGCATTAAAACCCACCACAAAAAAAATAACCATTTCACTAATGGAGGTGTCTGAGCATGAGAGGGCTAAGAGGGGAGGGGCATCACAGAAAAAGTGATCCACCACGTTATCCTTGCAGAAGGAGAGCCTGAAAATGTTCCCAGTATGGATGGAGGCATTCAGGAAGCCACAGACATAGGAGCCTGTGGTCAGACAGACACACTTATTTGTGGTCATGGTGGTGGTGTAGTGCAGAGGTTTACACACTGCTGCATAGCGATCAAAAGCCATGGAGGCCAAGAGAAAACTCTCCGTCGTGATGAAACCGACAAAGAAGAAGAACTGGGCAGCACAGGAATTGTAGGACATGATTTTCTCTCTTGTGAGGAGTCCTGACATCACCTTGGGAGTGACAGCTGATGAATATGCGAAGTCCACCAGGGATAAGTTACTGAGGAAAAAGTACATGGGGGTGTGGAGACGAGAGTCCAGAAGGATCAATCCCATCATCCCCAGGTTCCCAATCAGCGTGCTAAGGAAGATGAGAAGGAAGATGATGAAGAAGGGGATTTGGAGTTCTGGATTATTTGTTAGTCCCACAAGAATGAACTGGGTCACTTCTGTGCTGTTCTCCATTGGAAATTATATGGATAGCCTGTAGTGATGAGAACGGAGAGTCAGAATGATGAATGGAAGGAACATTTCTGAGCTCAAGTAGCTACACTACTCTATGCCAGTTTCAGAATTGCAAAACCTTGTTTCCATGACTCCTGTTCTAAAGCATGAAATGATAACAAAATGAATCTTAGTTACACAGTGTATCAGAGAAATCTTTTTTTGGAGATGGTGCATCTTATTCCTCTAACAAGGCCAATGACCACACCAAGGTTCAAAAAGAGACATGTAGAAGCCCAGAATAATTACTAGAAAACATCTGGAAATGATCAAACTTCATACTCTGATTTTTAAAACATAATTAAAAAAATATCAAACTAATCTATTGCCTTAGTCCATTTATGGTGCTCTAACACAAATACAGTGCATTAGACTACTCCTGTATGCCTTTAGCTTTTTATTTTATTTTAGTTTTTGTTTTTGAGGTACTAATGATGATCAATCTCATAGCATAGAATATAATCCAAAAGTAATATACAACTATGCCTTATCTTGAGCCCTATAAGTGCCTCCTAAATAAGAGACATTTATTTATTTCCTCTCAGGGCTGAGATGTATAAGATCAACATTCCAGCAGATACTTTGCCTGAAGGTTCCCCACTTCCTGGTTCATAATGGCACATTTACATTATCTCTTCATAAAGTAAAAAGGTCTAACTAGCTCTCTCACTTCTCTTTTTATAAGAGCACTACTCCTAATAGTCCTTCTTTTCTTAACCTTAGAGGTTAGGATTTCAGGATATCAATTTTGGTAGGACACAACATTGATTCCATGGCAATCAGTAAAATTGAGGTGAAATTAAATTAGTTTTACTTTGAAAGGTTTTGTCTTTTATATTGCATCACTGTTTTTTTTTATCATAATGAATGATAGTTAAGTGCAATATCTTTGACTTCCTTTTGTCTGGAAGCTATATTAGCCACCTTTGTGATCAATACATGTCACACCACTAAATTCATCTTAGTGTCCAAAAAGTCACATCTTTCTGGTTAGCATTATGTCTTTTCAGTTTCACATATTTGTAGATCATAGTAGAGTAAAAATTTTGATGATGATACAACCCAATCCCTTAAGTATACAGATGATTGAACTGAGGTCTAGAAAAAGCTTAGGTTATGATTATAGTACAGTTATTACACAGGATGTATCATTTACTAGGATGAGAGAACAGTGAAAACCAAGATAGTCTGAATAATGATATATCTAACATGATAGTTTTTTATTTTATTACTTTGGCAAGTTGTTAACTTACAGATTCAATGTCCTTGGTGCTAGACATTTAGTATGACATTTCAAAAGTTTATTTGACTGAATTTTCTGAGGGAGAAAGAATCAATAATGATTGCATGCTTTTGATTTTTGTATAATGCCATAGAAGGGGAAATCTGAGAATAAGATCTTTTCACTAGCATTCTTTCTGATGGAAGCATAGAATCCCATTGTGTATATATATATCACATTTTCTTGATCCATTCATCTACTGAGGGGCAACTGGGCAGATTCCATATCTTAGCTATGGTAAATAATACTGCAACGAACATGGTTGTGCTGGTAGCTTTGGTGTAGCCTTGTTTGTTGTCATTTGGGTAAATACCTAGGAGTGAGATTGCCGAATCATAGGGAGGCTCTATGTTCAGTTTTTTGAGGAACCTCCACACTGCTCCCAATGTGGTTGAACAAGTTTACTCCCACCAACAGAAAAATTATATTAAGTGAAGTAAGCCAGACCCAAAGAAACATTGGCTGCGTGTTTTCCTTCATTTGTAATAACTACAATATGTCTAGGATATTCTTAGCAGAGGATGACAATGGCTCAATAGTGATATGGATATGGCCATATAAAATGGTGCTTATCAAAATGAACTCCAAGAAATGGAAGGAGGTTTTTTAATTGTACTATTTGCATTTATTTCTTGCTTCTTTCTTTCTCTTTTTCCCTTTAGTTTGTTCCCTGTTGTCACTGTTTTTGATTTCTTTTTTTAATATGTATTTTTTAGTGTAAAGATACTGTACAAAGGGATTACAGTTACATGAGTAAGGTAACAAGTACATTTCCTATCACACATTGTTACCCCCTCCTTTGTTTTTCCCCTACCATCCCTTCCCTCCCCACCTCTCCAACTTCTCCCTCCTACTACTTTGCCCCCCCCCCAAAGCTATAAAGTTCATTTTCAACATAGTGTCTTGTACATCTCATTGTTACAGTAGGTCAACCTGTTTTTGATATCTGTACCCTTTGTTTTATATATGTTTAACTGATTTGGGGAAGGAAAGGGAAATCACAGAAATGGAAAAAAGGGTGAACCAGTTCAATAGTGATACTCATTAGACACTATATTGGAAATGAACTTTATAACTTGAGGTAGAAGAGAGTTGTGATGGGTGGAGGGGTAGAATTGAGAGAAAAAAGGGAGGGGATAATACTGTTCAAAGAGAAATGTACTCATTACCTTACTTATGTAACTGTAACCCCTCTATACACCTTTACAATAAAAATTTTTTAAAAACCAAGCCACATTTGAAACTAAAAAAAAAGGTCATTTCACTGAATTTGAACATTTTTAGCCATTCATGAACATAAACATTTGGATGTACAAGTTACAAGTACCAGGGAGAGGGCTGAACATACTTAGGTAAATTTGAACTATGCAACTTCATCAAGCTTATATATCTATAATGCATGTATAATATACATATATACACACATTTCTTACATATGTCAAATCAACTTCACAAGATTAAATAAGATTGATAAAGGAAAGATTGTGCACTAACAAAAATGGAAGCTTCTGTGTTGTGGATTAAAGTAACAGGGGTGAAATATGAAAATATTAAGTTGAACCAAATGCTTAGCTCTCTATCATGATGAAATATTAAATTTAAACCTATTTTCACTCTAAACTTGGCACTTAGTAATTCATTTAATTGTTGATATTCAGTGATAATTCATTGAGTGACTTCATCTACCATAATGGTTAATTTGAAAATCATCAACTTGGTAATAAAATATAGGAACTTATTTATGTAACTTTGTATTAATAACATGTCTTTCTGGATCTATGTTGAATAAAAAGACCCCAAATCTTTACAATACCATCATTACACACGCAAAAAATCTTTTAATGGTTAAAATGGGACATTTCATTTGTAACACCAATAAAGCCACATAAAGTGTTGGATGCTGGCCATTCCTTCCTTTTCTCCATAAAAACAAGGTCTCTATGGTGTACAGGAGTTTTGCTAGTTTCTTGATCTTCAATAATGCATAAGACACAGTTCTTAACCTTGTGATGCTTTACAGAATGAAATAAACATTCAAATCAGTAAATATTACCTCTGTTCTTAATCTCCTCATGGAAAAAATGTCTTTTCTATTTGTTTATAACTTTCAGATTGGTGGCTAATATATTTGCAACTGTAGAACAACAGATAATTCCTGCAGTGGTTACTAAACTGATTTTAAAAACAAAGTCTTTAGTGGCAGAATTAGGAAATACAATGCATCCTCTTATTGTCATTAATTTTGTCTTGTGTAATTTTATACCTCACCATGTCAGTGCATTTGTGAATGTCTATAGGTTTGATTTATTCCTTCTTCTTAATATACATTCATTTAAAATATATTAGTATTATCTTTCACATTATAATATTACTTTACATTGATGAGCTGTTTGATTCTTTCAGCAAGATTGGAATTATTCATTATTATTTATTGTGAGAATACCATACAGAGGAGTTATAATTACATGGGCAAGATAATGAGTACATTTCTTATCAAACATTGTTGCCTCCTCTTTGTTTTCCCTTCCCATCCCTTCCCATACTCTGCCCACCTCCCCCCACACGATCCTCCCCCACCAAAGTTGTGAAGTTCGTTTTTTGACATAACGACTTGTACATCTCATTGTTGCAATGGGTCCACCTTTATCCCTAGTTAAACGATTTGTTTTTGCCCTTTCCCTCCACAAATTATACCAACATCAATATAGTGAAAGCAGGGGTTATACCGTGGGGGAGGGACATACAAAACAACATAGAAATCATCTTATAAATATGTTAGAAACAATTGCATGAAAGAAAAAAAACACTTGAATACTTATCTTGGGGTTCATTCCCCTAACATCAACTTACCTGACCTTTTCTGCTTGACTCAGACATATACTAGTTATTGCAAATAAGGGAAATCATGGGACCTATGTTTCTTTGGGCCTGGCTTACTTCACTTAATATAATTTTTTCCAAGTCTTTCCATTTCCTAACAAATGGGGCAATGTCATTCTTTTTGATGGAGGCATAGAATTCCATTCCCATGGATTGGGAGAAGATCTTCACTAGCCATACAATGGACAAGGGGTTCATATCTAAAATATACCTGCAACTCAAAAAATTAAATACCCCAAAAACAAATCTTCAAAGAAACAACTGCCCAATAAATAAGTGGGCTAAAGACTGAAAGAGAAACTTCTCTGAAGAGGAAAGAAGGATGGCCAATAGATAAATCAAGAAATGTTCAACCTCCCTAGCCATAAAAGAAATGCAAATCAAAACAACATTGAGATACCATCTCACCCCAGTTGGAATGGCTATAATCAAGAACTCTAATAACCACAGATGCTGGAGGGGATGTGGACAGAAAGGAACCTTACTACATTGTTGGTGGGAGGGTAAACTTGTTCAACCACTTTGGAAAGTAGTATGGAGGTTACTCAAAAGACTCCACACAGAGCTCCCCTATTACCCAGCAATCCCACTTTCGGTCATTTACCCAAATGTTCACAAACAAGACCATACAAAAGCTACCAGAACAACTGTGTTTATTGCAGCATTATTTACCATAGCTAAGAAGTGGAACCAACCCAGATGCCCTTCAGTAGATGAACGGATCAAGAAAATGTGGTATAAGATTGGAATTATTAAGGTAATTAATTTTTATCTCTTTTTTTGGAAAATAAGATTGGTATTGCAATGGTTCAAAAACATGAAGTGATTTTAAAAACATACACGTTTGTGTTTATCAAAGGAGGATTCATAATCCTATTATACTTTCTTTGTTCATGTCACATGATCTCTATCTCTATCTATATATGGGTATATATCTATTTCACAGGAATTCATTGGTGTTCAAATGTACAGCCTCTCATTTTATTGCATAAAATATAGAAACTTGTGAAACATTCAAGTCTAAACTCTCAATAAAATACAAACTTACCCTCCTCCCTGCGTTACAATATTGAAGTCTATCACTTTCATACACAGTCAGGTCTCAGGTCAGAAATTCAATTCTTGAAAGAAGGAAATTATCTTTATTTAGGGACTCTTCTTTGGTGTTCCGCAAGAAAGTTTAGAAATCTCTAGAAGAAGAGAAAAAGCTAATGGCCTTGCAATCAGGTTATACATATTCTCGTTCTTGATCTGTTCTTTGTTCTTAGGCAAGTTATTTAATTCCTTCTAACTTAGTTTTCTTCTAAACTTTCTGTGTTGCATTAAGAATTGCCAAGTGTTTAATCTACTTCAAGTATGGAAGTCAATCTATCTGAGGATCTTGCTTACCACAAACAATAATTTAGAGTAGTGTTTCAGTTGCCTTGAGGTTAAAGATAAGTAAACATTGTGTAGAAACAAATATCAAAACAAAAGGTAAATTTCTCATCCAGACTGACCTTGAATCTCATTTACAAAAAGAAGTACGAGACAATCCCACATGTATCTTCTCTGAGGATGATGTTACTGTGATAAGAAAGTAAATCTCTGAAAACCCCATTATTAATTCCCCCTGGTAATGGTAACATCCTTAGAAATAAGGTATCTGGGGAAGAAGTTATTTCTGAATACTAAACAACTATTACCTAGAAGATGAATAATGAAGGGTAGAAGAGGAACTTGTTCTGGGGGGTAGTCCCTTTGATATAAGGCCAAATGGAGTCACGTGGGGATTTGAAATGTCAAGAGTTACACAATCCTGGAGTTGTCATGGGACAGTGTCTCATGAGAGAATGGTGAGTGTTTACCTCACATGCTTAAGGTACAGATGATTAAAAGTTGTATGGGGATCCAGTTGTACTTGTTGGGGGAAATCATGGATTTTTTAAAAATTATTTTACACAATTCTCTGGTAGTGCACAAATCAAGCCATGTTATGACCTCTAGTATTGCAGTTTGACTTCAACACTGGGAGATTCAGATTCTGTTATTAAAAAACTGTCCCCCATAAATGTTATATTGAAAATAGAATAAATTCTAATTTATTGATCTCCAGTGGATTTTTAGCTACAGTGAGAAGTCTTGGAACACACACACACACAGACACACATACACACACAGAGGCACAAACACACAGACACATAAAAAATAAGCATTGTTCTCATAGCAAGTAAACATGCTAAGTAGCACACAATTTTACACAGAGTATACACTTGCATTATGAAATAATTGCATAAAAAAGAAATAATTGCATATAATTATTAAATAAGTAAAATTTACATGTAGATAACTAAAGGGGAAAAGAAATATTTTGTCACATAGTGGTTGGTCACAGTGTTTCTATTTCTTTTTTTCTTTTTTTGTTCAAGGGATCTTATCTTGACCTGTCCATAAAGTCATACAAAGTAAGTTAATCAGACTCCACCTCTACTTCCCCTCCCCCATCAACCCCTTCCTCCTCTCACAAAACCAATCTTAACAGGTTTACATGGGTCCATTTTTACACATGTACATAAAGTATTTCAATATTCACTCTCTTATGACTCCATGTCTCATACATCCTCCTAGAGGATGGAGAATGTTTTCCATTCTGTCATCTTAAAAGTATGTGCTATTTTTTTCAAAGAGATTTTACGTTGGTATTTCACACACACACACACACACACACACACACACACACACACACACGCACACACACACACACATACTGTACTTTAAACAGATTAGCTTTCAATGAATTTTATTATGCTTCCTTCACACACAGGTGTGATCATATTTTTTTTTGCTCACCTCTTTCAAACATTCTCATTTTCTTTCCTCCTCCAATTCTTGTAAATGTTCCCCAAAGTGCACATGTGCATACACACACACTGTTCATATACATATAGATAAATAGATATTCATATATAGATAATTACTATCATATATCTGTCTATATATGTGTGTGTACATAAAGGCGATACAGATTATAAAAGACAGATCATTTATATGTGGGCACTTAGCAGAATAACTGTAGACTTCTCAACAGAAACCGTAAAAATCAAGGAAGGTTTGGAACCACATATTTAAAGCACTAACAGTAAATATCTGCCAATGTGAACTCTACCCAGTGAAGTTTTCATTCATGAGTGATTGTGGCTGCAGCTTCTGTCATGGCTGAGGCTTTTCATTTTATGAGATGATTGAGATGTCAATTTGCATGTAAGTCTATTCAAAACATCCCTTGCAAAACAAAACATCCTAAAAAATACAAAAAAATACATGAAAATGTCAAGAATGTA
This sequence comes from Dipodomys merriami, assembly GCF_024711535.1. Taxonomy (NCBI): domain Eukaryota; kingdom Metazoa; phylum Chordata; class Mammalia; order Rodentia; family Heteromyidae; genus Dipodomys; species Dipodomys merriami. Next base: position 2,815,702 of record NW_027203493.1, read on the forward strand.
ATGTTTCTGTCTTTAAAAGCTTTGAAATATTGAATGGTGCTCATATTCTCTAGCTTTTAAGTTGTTTTGTCTCCTGTCTCTACCAAACTAGATCCATTTATCCTGATTGAATATTACTATACATAAGGATGCTTCCACTATTGATGAAAGGCAATAATATGAATGGATCTCAAGCAAGCAAGACTCAGAAACTATATAAGGTAGGTTTCTTTCAAAGATTAATTCAAAAAAGGGGTTGAGTCATTTTTATAGGAAATGGATAGAAGAAAGGGTTGACCACAAAAAAGTGTGGTACTTGATTTAAGTAAAGTGAGCCGTTCTACAATATCTTGTTTTGGAGATTGGAGACATGGCTCATGTGGTAGAGCAACAGGCACACAAGCTTAACACTCTCAGTTCAGACCTCAGCGCTGCCAGAAACAAAACAAATAAAAAACAATCTTACCAGTGGTAGTGATAATGTCACATACATTTTAAACAGATTCTTAGAAAGGCACACACTAAAAACATGGATCATACTCTTTACAAACTATGCATCAGTAAGGAAACACCAAAAACCACACACAATTTCGAATGCATACTCATACTCTGGGCATAGCACCAACTCCCCGTCCCCAGTGTACTTGTTTCTTTCACGAAAGCATATGATGCGTTGCTGAGTATACCCTTGTGTGGGGGGTTCTCTGGAGAGTTTCACTTCCTATAATTCCCTCTTGGTTGCCTTGCATTAGTCCCCGAAATCCTGACAAAATGCTATATAACATCATTTTAAAGAAGAATACTGTATCTGGGTCATACTATATCTTCATCTGATTGTGGATCTATGTCAGTATCTGCAGGCTTTCTGCAGACCTAGGGATTTCCACTAGAACTGCAACCATGGCCTCAAGATAAAAAATATATATATATTGAATGAGTGTTAATGACTCCTTAGTAAGTCTTTTTATGGATTTAATCCCATGGATTAGGTAACAAGGAATTTTATTATGATTATTTTTTTCTGGCATAAATTTTTTACTTATTTTAGAATCAGAATTTTTATTTCATTTTATTTTGTTGTTATTGTAGAGTTGCTATACAGAAGGGTTACCGTTACACGAATCAGGTAACGAGTAATGAGTACAATTGTTTGAACCATGTCTCCCCCTTTGTTCACTCTCTCCCAGTTTTTCCCTCCCATCCCCACCCTCAATACACACAGTTCATTTTCCACATAGTATCTAGTGAGTACTGCTGTATTTGATGACTATTTTTTTGCAAGTAAGGAGAAGGTAATTGACTTGTCTGAAGGCATAGAAGACGGAATGGTGGATTCAAGACTTGCTCTCAGGACCTGTGGTTCCCCCTCTTTTATTTCTTGTCATAGAGCACTTGGAACAGCAATGAGGGAAATTTCTAACACCATTCATTCATTATTCCACAGATGAATTTCTTATTTCTGGCTCTACTCAGGATTAATAATCCCTTCTTTTCCAGCAGAAAGATAAGCAGTCCATATTTCATAAACTTTTTAAATGAAAACTTTTTTGTTTTTCTAAATTATTGTCTTTAAGCACTTGTACAAAAGAGTCGCCATTTAATAAAGCAGTTTATGAATATAATGCATCTTGATCAACATCATCCCTTTAATGAAAATTTTTCTAGAAAAGAGAACAAAAATTCCTTTTTTGTTGTTTAGATTGCCATATAGGCAGCTGTTTTTACTTGATAGAGAAATTTTAATTGTATATGCAAGCAGAAGCACAGATGTACCTAATTTATTTAGGCACAGAAGTATCTGTTTTGAATATAATTTCTAAGGCTGGGATCTCGATGTTAAAACTTTAATTTGTAGGGAGAGGGTTAAAAGTTGCAAAATATCCTACTACTTATAAGAAGACAAGCAAAAGTAAATTATGTTCTGATCAAGTTTTAATTGTATTTTGTTCACCATCAGTTATACTTCCACTGGAGATGAGACAGAAAAATAATAGAAGTATAAACCAACAGCTATTTAAAGTTCAAATGGAAATATAATGATTTAGTGAAACTTGAATTTTAACCTTTCCCCCACAGTAGCAAACTGAAGCAGGATGATATCAAGTTGGCAAAATGTAGATTTTTTTTTTTTACAAAGCTGAAACTGAGTTTCCATTTTGAGACATGAAAGGTTTTCACAGTAATGTGTAATTGGAGAATGTCATACAATCCTTTTTTTAAGCTACATTTTTATTAAGTAGTAAAAAGGGTTATCATTCAACATGTCAGTGTATATGTACAACACACTGTGATGGATATCACCTCTTTTGTCCTTCTCCCCCATCCTTTCCAACTTAACCCCTCACTTCTAGTTCCTCATTTTCATAGACTACACTCCCCCTTTCTCTTTTTATTCATCTGCTCTCCTGTCATACAGGAGAGTTACATTTTTTTCAAATCTCTAATTCCCACAATTAATAATAATACCAGACACATGTGAAAAGCTCTTAACATGAGTTGCAGAATATAGTATATTTCAAAGGTATTAGGCATTTTAAGGTTGACAAATACAAATTATTCATGGGCTTAGCTTCTCAACTCCCTGGCAGAAAGAGAGTGGAGAATAGTTAACAAAAGAAAGATAGGTTTTCTATTCTACCAATGAATTGATTGAAATAACTTTACAAATAGTGTGTGTGTGTGTGTGTGTGTGTGTGTGTGTGTGTGTGAGAGAGAGAGAGAGAGAGAGAGAGAGAGAGAGAGACATTAAAACAACTCTATAGACTAAAATTTTTATTTTTTGATTACTCTATTTTTGTTGTATTCATTGGTACATTGTGATATTTCAATACGGTAATACTGATCAACTAAGGGCAGTGAGTATTCTTATCATTTAACTTTGAAGCTCTCAACCTCCTCTCAGGATTTTATGAAATTAATTAATACAGTTAAATGCTAACCCAATATCCTGCAGCTCTTCCTTGCTTCTTTCCCTTCCCTTCCCAGACTCTGGTAAACACTACCCCATATATCCCAGATTGACTGTTTAAGCTTCTACATATGAGTTACAATTGGTAGTGTTTCTCTTTCTGTATAACTTATTTGTCTAGCTTATTTCATTTATTATAATGCCCTACAGCCATCTATTTTGCTTCAGATGACAGGATTTCTGGTTTTGTGTCTGTATGATATTCTTTGTGTGTATATATCATAATATACACATTCATATACACAGTATACACAATCTCATATCTCCTCTCTGATGATGAGCTCCTATGTTGATTTGATACCTTAGTTATACAGCTGTATCTGCTGGACTGACTTTATTTCCTTTGAATATCCACACAGAAGTGAGGTTTCTGGGTCACATGGAAGACTGCATTTGCTTTTTGTTATTGTGAACATACTGTACAGAGGGATTACAATTACATGGGCAAGATAATGAGTACATTTCTTATCAAGTATTGTAGCCTCCTCCTTTGTTTCCCCTTCCCATCCCTTCCCATCCTCCCCCCCCCACTCCCCTCCACCCAATCTTCCTCCCTCCCCCAAAGTTGTAAAGTTCCTTTTCAACATAAAGACTTATACATCTCATTGTTGCAATGGGTTCACCTGTATCCCTATTTAAACGATTTGTTTTTTCCCTTCCCCTTCACAAATTATACCAACATCAAATACAGTGAAAGCAGGGGTTATACCGTGGGGGAGGGACATACAAAGCAACAAAGAAATAAGCTTATAAATATGTTAGAAACAATTGCATGAAAGGAAAAAGCATTTGAATACATATCTTAGGGTTTATTTCCCTAACATCAACTTATCTGACCTTTTCTGCTTGACTCAGACATACACTAGTTATTGCAAATAAGGGAAACCATGGGACCTATGTTTCTTTGGGCCTGGCTTAATTCACTTAATATAATTTTTTCCAAGTCTTTCCATTTCCTAACAAATGGGACAATTTTTTCTGATGGAGGCATAGAATTCCATTGTGTATATATACCACATTTTCTTGATCCATTCATCTACTGAGGGGCATCTGGGTTGGTTCCATATCTTAGCTATGATAAATAATGCTGCAATAAACATAGTTGTGCTGGTAGCTTTAGTGTGGTCTTGTTTGTGAACATTTGGGTAAATCCCCAAAAGTGGGCATGCTGGGTCATAGGGGAGCTCTATGTGGAGTCTTTTGAGGAACCTTCATACTGCTTTCCAAAGTGGTTGAACAAGTTTACCCTCCCACCAACAATGTAGTAAGGTTCCCTTCTGTCCACATTCCCTTCAGCATCTGTTGTTATTAGAGTTCTTGATTATAGCCATTCTAACTGGGGTGAGGTGGTATCTCAATGTTGTTTTGATTTACATTTCTTTTATGGCTAGGGAGGTTGAACATTTCTTCATGTGTCTATTGGCCATCCTTCTTGCCTCTTCAGAGAAGTTTCTCTTTAAGTCTTTAGCCCACATATTTATTGGGCAGTTGTTTCTTTGAGGATTTGTTGTTGGGGTATTTAATTTTTTGAGTTGCAGGTATATTTTAGATATGAGCCCCTTGTCCATTGTATGGCTATTGAAGATCTTCTCCCAATCCTTGGGTTTTCTACTGATCTTGATAGCTATGTCCTTTACCATGCAGAAGCTCTGCAGCTTCAAGCAATCCCATTTGTCCAACCTTTCTTTGATTTGTTGTGTTTCTGGGTCTCTATTAAGAAATTTTCCGCCTGTGACATGCATTTGTTTTTTTAAGTAAGCTCTCTACCATTCTCTACTAATTTATATTTCTACCATGGTATGAGTTACATTTTTTTTTCATATTTCCACATTTGTAATATTTTCATAAGAGCCTTTCTAACTAGAATAACATAATATCTCATTGTGGTTTTGATCTGAAACGGAATCTCATTTTTCTTTATCACTCTATTGATTCATTTCTCATTGCTCTGGAACATCTGATACCTAGATAACAGATAGAGAACGGTACGGAAGTTACACAATTCATCTTCCTAGGATTAACCCCTGACCCGGAACTGCAAGTTCCCTTCTTCATCGTGTTCACTCTCATTTATCTCATCAATGTGGTTGGGAACCTGGGGATGATCATGTTGATTCTCCTGAACCCTCGTCTCCACACCCCCATGTACTTTTTCCTGGGAAACCTGTCTTTTGTGGGATACCCCTCAGCTGTCACTCCCACGGTCATGACTGAGTTCCTTACAGGATATAAGATCATGTCCTACAGTGCTTGTGCTGCTCAGATGTTCTTTTTTGTAGCCTTTGCTACCGTGGAAAATTGCCTCTAGGCCTGCATGGCCTATGATCACTGTGCAGCACCACCACCATGACGACTAGTGTGTGTGTTCAGCTGACCGTAGGGTGCTATGGCTGTGGTTTCTTGAAGTCCATGTTTCATGTGGCAGACATATTTAGTATCTCTTGTCCACCACTTCTGCGATGTTCCAGCCGTCATGGCTCTTTCTTGTTCTGATACGTACGTTAGCGAAGTGTTTCTGGTTTTTATGTCAAGCTTTAATGTCTTTTTGCTCTTCTAGTTATCTCACCCTCTTATCTGTTCATATTTGTCACCATCTTGAAGATGCATTCGTCTCAGGGACACCAAAGGCTTGTCTACTTGTGCATCTCCCTTGATTGGAGTCTCCCTATTTTATGGGACGGTCATCTTTATGTACTTACAGCCCAGCTCCAGTCACTCCATGGACACAGATAAAATGGCATGTGTGTTTTATACAATGGTTATCCCCCACTCTGAATCCTGTGGTCTACAGCCTGAAGAACAAGAAGGTCAGCTGTGATTTAAGAAGACGTTTCAGGCTGGGATTTTAACATTGGAATGTAAAGTGCAATTAGAGCTATTGCTCTCAGACTTCATATATTGTGGTAGACTTAGGGTTCAAAGTACATAAAAATTCATGAGCTAATGCCTTATCTCTTCAAAGATCTGTTGTCTCATTAAAAAAAATCCTATATTCTGAAATGTTATGCCTGAATAAGAAAACCTAGGGATAATTGTTAGAAGTTTGGGGTTTATCAAACCTTATTAATGGCATTTAACTTAGTCACTCATTATACATATATTTCTCTTTACCCAGTACAAGCATACATGTTAAACAGAGGAAAGAATGTACATCTATGTGTTTGCTTGTGTTTACATGTGCATTGAAATGGAAAAGTTTTCAGAAGTAAATAGAATATGGGTTCTTCTAATAAAATTATTATAACAATTAATTTTAATTTATAATACAAAGGTATTTTATTTCCTAAATAAAAGATATTTTTAGACCAGGTTTAGGTTCTTCTGAGAAGGTACAAATATTTCATATACACTTTCTTCTCTAACATTTATATGACCTTATCAATAGAGGTTATTAATAAGCCATTCAAGAATGATAAATTTATTACAATTGATGAGACATATACTCCAAGATAGCAATTTACATTCTCATTCACAATGGAAAATGTATATTCTTTTTTTGTTTTTTGTTTTTTGGAAAATGTATATTCTATTAGTTTTAGACAGGTGTGTAATGACTGATAGTCATCAATATAAAATCATTCAATATAATTTGATTGCCCTAAAATTCTAGCTATTCTTTGTTATTCCAATTTCAAGTCTAGTTCAGCCTTTGCCAGAATTTAATATAGTTGGAACTATACAACAGTAGTCTTTTCAATTTATAATATTCAACTTTCACAGTGTGCTTTTCTGTGATTCTCTAATTCATGTATTTTTAAAACTGAACAATAGTGCATTGTCTGAATGTACTTCATATTATTGACTATTGAAAGCTATTTGAACTCATTCAAAGACTGGCAATTATGAATACAGTTTCCATAAACTTCTATGCTTACCCCTTTTTTCTTAATTTCAACTTCACTAGATAGTCTGCCAGTTTTTCCTCATTGTTTGGCATCCTATACTGGAATCTGTGATGTTCTCCCATGTTCAGTCCATTCACATTTTATGGAACTTTTCATTGACTTTCCAAAGGTAAAACACACGAAACTCAATTCTTGGTGCTCTTCTCCGAATCCACATTCTGATTGCACTTGGTGTGTACCAAAATTCTGTACTCAGAGTAAATCCCTTAGGTATAGCCTCCAAGGACTTTATGATCTCTCTGTTGCTCGGCTCATTGTTTTGTACAGCTTAATGACAGCAGGCTTTGTTGAGTTCTTGAATACAGGAAATAACATTCACAGTGAAAGAAGCTGCCCATTGCTTCTTTATCTCTCATGTTCTTCCTTTGTCTCACTTTATGGCATGCTTACTACTAATCTAAAAATTCTACTCTTATATCTGTTATTCTCCATGTCAGCATCGGGTGTGTCTGTTTCCTTTTTACTGTGGCAAGAATGCATATTATGACATCAACTTTATAAAATTTTTGATTAAAAATGTGATTGTAGACATTATTAATTACAGCCATTTAGTTGTATAGTAAATCTTTTTTAAATTTTATTTTATTGTAAAGATGCTGTACAGAGGGGTTACAGTTACATGAGTAAGGCAATCTTTAAAATTTATTTCTTCTTGAATATTCTTCTTACATATACTCAAATACAGGAGCATCAGATCTTATGTATTTTTAACTCTGTGTGTGTGTGTGTGTGTGTGTGTGTGTGTGTGTGTGTGCGCGCGCTTGCGGGCACGTGTGCACATGTATGCACGCCAGGCCTGAGTCTTTAACTCAGGTCATGAGTGCTGTCCTTGAGCTTCAGTAGTTAATTAAATGTTCTTGTCCAGACTGGCTTAGAACCACAATTCTCAGATCTTACCCAACTGAGTAGTTAAGATTACAGGTGTGAGTCATCACTGCCTGGCTATCTTTAAGTTTTTGAGGACTTAGCTTGCCATGTTCTAGTGGTGATAACATCTCCAAAAACAATGCACAAGGTTCCAATTTCTTCCCATTTTTTGTTTTCTTAAAAATAGACATCTTAATAATCAGTTTGAAGTGATATCTATTTGTGGATAAGTTTACATTTCCCTGATGGTAACTAAATGCTGAATATCTTTCTCTAAACATATTGCCCATTTGTCAGTCTTTGAAGATACATTCTTTCAAGTTCTTTGCCTATTTTTAGGGTCATTTGCTGTTCATTCCTTATATATTTCCAGTTATTGTTTTGTTGTGAATACTCAATGTGGCATCAAGTCTCATGTGTTCAAGGTTTAGCCCTCAGCTGCCGGCCCTGTTGAGAGTGAAACTTTTTTAGAGGCATGTACTAGTGAGAGGAAGTTAGGTTATTGGATGTGAACTCTTGAAAGAGATGGTGGAATTCACCTCTCTCCTTACTTCTTGCCCAGATAGATAGGCCTCAAAACATTATCCTCCCAGTCTTCACCTTGTAAACTACTGAGATTACAGATGTATGCAGAGTCCCTAATTATTATTTTATTTTGTTTGTTTTGTTTTTGGGTCCGGTCGTGGGGCCTGAACTCTGGGCCTGGGCGCTGTCCCTCAGCTCTTCAGCTCAAGGCTAGCGCTCTACCACTTGAGCCACAGCACTACTTCTGGCTTTTTTCTTTTTGCTTATGTGGTGCTGAGGAATCGAACCCAGGGCCTCAGGCATGCAAGGCAAGTGTTTTACCACTGAGCCACCTTCCCTGCCCCTAATTATTATTTTAAATAGTTACTTAAGTTTTTTAGAATTGCTTTGAATTTATGGAAATATTTCAGAAGGTAGCACAGATTTCCAGGTCAAAAAGGGCCTATGGAAAGATCCACATGCTAAGTTCTAAAATCTTTTGACTTTCTTCTACGTGGTTAAAAAGAAAACCTATACACTTGTGATTATAGATTTTAAAAAAATTGAAGAATAAGTTGTCAAGATTATCCAGTGGATAATCCTATTTTTAAACTTACAAGGTGGCCTATTTATTACTATAGTGTTAGAAAGATGAAACCATGGACCAAAGGGGAGTCAGCAGCCTAGCTGCCAAACAGGGAATGATGGGACCACAGCACCTACTAGTGGAGAAGAGATGTAAGGAATGGGGTGGTGTTCATGGGAGCCTGGGAAGAATCCAGGCCTCTTATAGCTCTTATTTTGACCTAGTGGAGCCATTTTGGGAATTAATAACTTTTATCCTGTGAAAGAATAAAAATGCTTTAAGCCTTCACATTTGCAACAATTTGATAGGATTTTCCTAAGAAACAGAGAAAAGCCTTTCATGGTTTTTTCAATGTATTACTATTGCATGTGAGTTTGGGAGAAATGGCCCATTCCTGGACTTTTCATTTTGAGGAAGGTCTTTGTTATTGATTCAATGTCTGTACTGTATAGGCAATATTAATTTCTTTCTCTCTCTGTAGTCAGTTTTGTTAGTGTAGATATTTCCATGTTACCCAATATGGTAGTATGCATGAATTCATAGTAGTCTCTTACAATCATTATAAGGCTATTCTAACAAAAGAAAAATGATTTGCTGCTAAGAGAAGAGTTTTAGAGAAGTTATCGAAGACAAACTCAGGTGAACTAGGTTTGGGTGTTGTGGTAGTATTTACATGACCATACTGGAGGCAGAATTCTTTAAATCATCTGCCCCAAAGCAAAGGCATCAGTGTATGTAAATTATGCATTAATTATAAAATAAGGAAGGAAATAAAAGTAGTATAAAAGCTTTTTTTCCAACATAAAAATAGCCTTCTTGATCTCCATAGACAGTTTAAGTGCTTCTTCTTCAAACAATTAAACAATGTGTAGGTCAGGATGGGTGGATACTCCCAAAGGAAAAGTCTGCAGAGGTCTAGATGTCTTTGTAATTCTCTGAAGACTTCCATGTGTTAGCTTCTCTAGTCCCAATATTACTTAAAATAATGCCATTTTAGAAGAAGTACAATACGTGTCATGCTTCATTGGTTCTTAGTTTTTGGTCCAAGTGATAATCATTTTGACTACTGTAGTCCTTTTGACACAAAGATTTCTATGAGATTTCTTTTATGACCAAGAAAACTAAAACCACACATAGATTAACTTCAAAATGACCACCTCTTCATAAGATGGTTTGCAAACCTCCACTATTTGTTAGCTTACACACATGATTCTATTAATTATGTGAGAAATGTAATTTCATAACGTTAATGTGCAAATGAAAAGCAAGCGAATGTTTCTTCCAAGAAAACAGACAGAAGGAATTGCAGACTAAGAATCTGAGCCATGTTAATATTTTTCCCTCTATTACAAAACTTGGATCTTTTGGACCAGTACATGATCAGGAGCACAGATAATTAATAATGATAGTAATGTTAGCAGTGCTTATGTAACACTCCATGGCTGACTCTGTGATTTTGGATTTCTTGTTCCACACATTTCTTTTTCTTTCAGGAAACTGGTAAGCTTTCTATATTTCATGAGTCTTTTAGTGAGAAGTGTCATCCTGCAAAAGCAGTGTGGTACTTATATTTATATTAAGCTAATTTTGACATCTAAAGCATTCTAAAAATCTGAGGTGAATGTGGAGTATAAATGTGAATGCTCTCACTAGAAGGTATTTAGAGTCTCATAAAACATCATGCTTATTTCTCTAAAATGTGAACACAAAATAAGATATATGATGTTGCTGTTGATTTGGTGATAATTTTATCTGATTAACAATGTATTTGCTTCTCATTGGTAAATAAGCAAACATAACTTAATAGAAAATCCAAAGGGTAAAAATGAGTCTTCTTAAAATGGTAAGTCCTTATATGAATTAAAAACCACTGAACTGCAGTTTAACTTTTTAAAAGTAACTTTTAAAATAATAATGCTTATTATCACTACCACATCTATACATGTTGGCAGTTAGACATCTGATTAGGTTAAAGGTGGTTTTAACATTTGGATCTTGAGTTTCTCTCCTACAAGCTAAATGGTTTTGTAATATAACATAACTTTTCAAATCCTCATCTTCTTTTTTTTTTTGTCAGTCATGGGGCCTGAACCCTGGGCCAGGGCTCTGTCCCTCAGCTCTTCAGCTCAAGGCTAGTGCTCTAGCACTTGAGCCACAGAACCACTTCTGGCTTTTTCTGCTTATGTGGTGCTGAGGAATTGAACCCAGGGCCTCATGCATGCAAGGCAAGCATTCTATCACTGAGCCACCTTCCTAGCCCCTTACGCGCGCACACACACACACACACACACACACACACACACACACACACACACACACACACACACACACACACACACATTTTCTCTATAATGTCCTTATCACTGTTGTGGAACAGAGTAAATAGTGAAATTGTCATGTATTTCTTAGCTAGGCACTGGTGACTTAAGCCTAATCATAGCTATGCAGGAGGACAAGACCCAGAGGATCATGGTTCAAAGCCAGCCTAGGCAGACAAGTCCATGACACTCTGTCTTCAAAATAACCAGCAAAAGCCAGTCTGGGGGCATGGTTTGTACAGTAAAGCACCAGGGAGAGGGAATGAGCACAAGGCTGTGAGTTCAAACCATTTACCAAAAAACAGTTGTCATTCATTTATTAAAATATGAAAAAAGTGCTCATTAGCAAGCTTTTAAAGTGACAGAGGCTTAGTAGAAAAATGGTATGGAGTAGTCATTATTGTTAGGGAGATATTCAAGATACTCTTCCTCAATTCCAGTGAAGAAATTTAATATACTCTTACTAAGAACAGATTCAAACTATTCTTTAAGTCTTTAAGGAGATATGTGAGCTAAAGACAGCCCATTAAGGAGGGACTCTCAAGTCTAGCTCTCAGTAAATTTGATTGTAGCAGGAGGATAAATAAGATAAAGAAATTGATAGTGATTTTTAAAATTAAACTTCCAATATGGACTTCAAGGAAGAAAGTTACAAAGAAACAGCTCAGCTTGAGTACAATCTAGGAGTAGCAATCACTGCTGGGAGTGAGGATAGATGAGGAGACACTGGAAAGAACAAATAAACTCAGTTGCCCTAGGGTGGAGCAGAGAGTTTGGGGGGAAAAACTATAGACTACCCATAAATGAAGCCCCGCATGGCAGAATCCACTTTAATCAAGTTAACATATATACCATTAAACTATTCCATCCTCAAAATACATGGCAGTTGGTCTGATGTTTAGTACCTAGAATTTTTTAAAATAAAGTATCCTAATTAATTTTCACAATGATACTGAGTGTTGGCATCATTACCATCCTTACATTGTAGATAGAAATATGTTCAGGGAATGTAGGTTAGGATTAATGCTTCCTAAGTGGTAAGTGGTAGGTCTAACATGCACATCTTCCAGGAGTAGGAGTTCCTGGTTGCTATATCTCACAATGTGTCCATTCAGAGATGACTGCACACGTCTCCCTAGTCTGGTTACCCACCACAACTACTACACATAGACATGCTATGATGACTCAAATGTCAAACTCACCATCAGCTGAATAGTGGGTGTGTCTAACCAGATCATTGGCAAAAGATGTCTTGTTAATAAGTATAAAACTGGGGAATGGAGGTAAAATGCAACTCAATTTGTTAATTAGATGTGGACATTTTATACTTGAAAAAGGATAATTTCATTCTCCTAGACTTATTTCTTCATTCTTGAACCTTTAATGAAAAGCAAATATATAGTGAAGGAGATAAAATTATTACCTGTACACTGATTTCATGATGAACCCCAAATGCTCAAATTGGTATAGATAGTTATTAAAAGTAAATTGTCCGAGGTTCTATTTTACTTAAATTTAATTTGTCCTATTGGAATTAGGAACTACTTATTCCAGAATAAAGGTTGGCATGGGTACAAAGTAGATATTGTGAAATCATATGTGTGTAACTATGATCAAATCAGTGAGCCTTTGCTTAATAAGCTGTATAGTTAGAACAAGTGATCAAATTCATAAAATTGATTAAAATGGGCAGTGAATATGCATCTAAAGTTCTATAATAGCTCTTGGCAAAGTAGGAAACATAGAAGTACCCACTTCACTGGCCACAGAAGTAATTTGACAGACACATACATAAAAACAAATAATTTCTATCAAGTCATTGAGTTGTTTACCTCAGCATACATATATACAATTTTTTTAATTTGGGAAGATTAATTTTAATTCTTTAGATTCAATAAAACATTGATTCAGAAGGCCACTTTTTTTCCTGGAAAATCTTAAACCAGAAGATGTTGTTAAGATGAAAGCAAACATATTGTCCTCATATTTTCCAATTTAGGGTCAGTAACTGTATCATTCTGCTCTATTTTAACTTATTGCTACAGAGAGTGTAGAGTTTGTCAGATCACCATTGCCAAATGGAGAACAGGACAGAGGTGACTCAGTTCATCCTGCTGGGACTGACCAGTGACCCAGACCTGCAGGTCCCCCTCTTCATCACCTTCCTCATCGTCTACATCATCACACTGGTTGGGAATCTGGGGATGGTCCTCCTGATCCTCTTGGACTCGCGTCTCCACACCCCCATGTACTTCTTTCTAGGTAACCTGTCTCTGGTGGATTTTTGTTACTCTTCAACTGTCACTCCTATGGTCATGGCTGGCCTCCTTCTAAGAGATGAAGTCATTTCCTACAATGTTTGCGCTGTTCAGATATTCTTTGTGACAGGTTTTGCTACTGTGGAAAATTACCTGTTGGCCTCCATGTCTTATGATCGCTATGCAGCCGTGTGTAAGCCCCTGCATTACACCACCACCATGACAGCAAACATGTGTGCATGCCTGCTCACAGGCTGCTACGTCTGCGGCTTCCTGAATGCCTCCATTTACACTGGGGACACATTCAGTCTGTTCTTCTGTAAGTCCAATGTGATCCACCACTTTTTCTGTGATATGCCAGCAGTCATGTTTTTATCTTGCTCTGATAGACAGGTGAATGAGCTGATTCTTGTATGCGTAGCCAGCTTTAATATCTTTTTTGCTTTGCTGGTAATCTTAATATCCTACATATTAATTTTTATCACCATCCTAAAGATGCATTCAGGGGCAGGGCATCAGAAGGCGGTGTCTACTTGCGCTTCTCACCTCACTGCTGTCTCCATTTTCTATGGCACTCTTATGTACATGTACTTACAGCCCAGCTCCAGTCACTCTATGGACACCGACAAAATTTCATCTGTGTTTTATACTATGATCATCCCCATGCTCAACCCTGTGGTCTACAGCCTGAGGAACAAGGAGGTCAAGAATGCATTCACAAAAATTGTTTTCAGGACAAACTAATGTTTATGGTTTTAGTGTACTGTTTAGTTAGCTTCATGTGGACCTAGTGTACATTGGTAATATAGGGAGGTATAATTGTGGTTTTCTATACATGCGCACATTGCACTTTGAGTACATTCACTTCCTCCACCATGCATCCATTTTTACTTCCTTCCTCTACCCTTTTTCAAACAACATTTGATGAATTTCATTATGATGGCAACACTATATCTATCTGTCATCCACCCATCCACCCATCCATCATCATCTATTATATATCTATTGACTCAAGAAACTAAGCTTTGAATTCAGTTGCATAAGTAAAGAAATATTTTTATTTATTTTTATTTTTTTGGGTCCGGTTGTGGGCCTGAACTCTGGGCCAGGCGCTGTCCCTCAGCTCTTCACCTCAAGGCTAGCATTCTACCACTTGAGCCACAGAGCCATTTCTGGATTTTTTTTCTGCTTATGTGGTGCTGAGGAATTGAACCCAGGGCCTCATGCATGCAAGGCAAGCGCTCTACCACTGAGCCACCTTCCCAGCCTGTAAAGAAATCTTTGAAACATTAGTGATGGTCTTGTGTGAGATACACATGAATTCTAGAAAGAAATACACATGAGAAGTTATTTCATTTTCTCTATCTACACGTTTTCTCTTTATACATGTTCAGTTTTTTTGTCCACTTTGTTTTCATTTGGTGCCAGTCCTAGGGCTTGAACTCAGGGCTGGGTGCTGTTCCTGGACATTTTACCTTAGGCTTTTTGCTCAAAGCTATCACTGTACCACTTTGAGCCATAGTTCCACTTCCAGTTTCTTTGGTGGCTAATTGTAGGTAAGAGTCTCATGGTCTGTTCAGGGTGGCTTCGTACTACAATCCTTATATCTCAGGTTCCTGAGTAGCTGGGATTATAAATGTGAGTCACCTGTACCCAGGTCAGGAATAGGATCTGAAGCATGAGTTTTCTGGATTAGTTCAAAAGTTTCTGCATTTTAAAAAATTTAAATAGATTTCAAAGCACTACCAACTTCATTTCAAATAATAAAGACAGCATTGTATTCACAATATTATTTATTCATACAGACCCACAAATACTATTATTGTATACAACAAATCATATACTTTTAATTAAAGAATCTGAGTGGTTGTAAGTGAAGCTTCACGTATGTTTGTTAAACAATTCAAGTGAAATATGATTACATTAAGAAATAGAGCTACTAGAAGGTGATTAGGTATCAGGTAGAATGTTAGTGAGTTTTGTGCCTTCAATCATGGTCGGGGAAAGTATCTGGAGAGAAGATGATATTTAATGACATTTAAACAATGAACTCCTCATGAGGCTTGTTGTAGTTGGCATTTCCAGATACCATCAGCAATGTGGATTGTGTGAGAGAATACTCTCTCCGTGTTTCTTTCTTATTCATAAAAAGGTAAGTCATTCTTATAAGGCAGAAGGAAACCATGGTTCAGAACATGGTCCACGTTGATGTCTTCCCCAGCTTTGGAGATGGTGGGATCTTTTGACCATAGTATGAGAGAATGCACCTCTAATGGAAATTATGAAGTATGCCATTGCTAATTTCAGATTGATTGTTCTGAATGATTATATGATTTTTCTCATACAAAAATGATAAGACTCTGAATTTCAAAAGTAATACCTTATTGAGTATCAATCATGACAGAGAAAAGGACTATAATTTTTTTAAATAGGTTAAAAATTCTGTAGTAAGTCTGTATTATAAATGAAAAAGTCTATCAGAGTGGCTTTAGAGATTCACATGATAAATCATATTCTTTTCCCCTGAATACAAATGAAAGTAGGGTAGATTGTGTTTGTTTGATTAGTGACTTTTATCTTGTTTACTTTGTTTTGATTCAGTTGGATTTAAAAAAATATCCCAAATCACAAAATCCCAGATAGTGAAATGATCCTTCTTCACTCTGAAAAACTTTGCAAGAGGAAGGGGGGGAATATTCTTCAAATTGAATTTCAACATTTTTGCCTTGCTTATTCTTGGATGGTAGCTTTCTGATACTACCTGTGTAAATTTACAGGTTTGAATACCTTCTCTGATCCTCAGTGTGCTTACTGGTAAAGCAATAATAATACTATACAGTACACACACACACACACACACACACACACACACACACACACACACACACACACACACACACACACACACACACACACTCCATTCCATAACCTCTCATTGGTTGCAGAATACAATGCACGTTGACAGTGATCATGCAACTTAATATTCATTCCCTCTGAGAGTCAGTGTGTGTGTCATAGACTTTCAGGTTGACGTGGCATTGCAAAATTTCCATGTGCAGTGACTTCCTGAGCATGCTGGAGAGTGCTGGGAAGTTAGTGCTGCCCTCTGCTTTTATGACTGTCCATCCAGTAACAGAGCGGCCATTATAGTTCTGCTCTTCCTCTAAATCTCCCTCCTTGGAGAGAGAGTAGACACATTACGCTCTCTATGGGCTGAGAAGAGCCCTTCTTCCTCTCACCCCTGAATCTTGCCTTGTGATATTCTTTCCTCTAATTTTCTCCTAGACCAGGGAAGCTAGGCATGTATATGTAAATCTGAGTAGGCACGTACAGGTGAGGGCATATATGTCTCAACTTGAGTATCTGAAGGTGCATGTGTGTAAGTCCCTTGCCAACACCTTAGGCTACAGGTGGTCCAGTCTACATGTCTTGTGGTTCATCAGAGATGGTGGCCTGACTGACTGACAAGGCAACTCACAAGACAAACATAGGTCTTAAAGAGAAGGCTCATCAATTGAAATGACCAAGAATGTAGGAAAATAGGGATAGGGAAAACTTGTTAGATGAGAGAATATTATTCCAAATGTTTCAAGTCGAAGAGGAAATGATAAGTATTGTGATTATACAAGAAGATTTAAACAAAATATTTTATCATCTGAACTTGTGGTCTTAAAAATACACAGAAAGCTCATAAACCGACAACTTTGGGTGACTCCTGGTGACTGTGATCTGGCTGTGTCATGAGATTCATGAAAGAAACATAAAATTTAAAAAACTTTATTCTATACTAAATGATGAATTTCAAGAAATACATTTTTTTTCCTAAGAATGACCCACATAAAATTTGCGAAGCAGTGGTCATGATTGGGCAAAGAACAGATTGAGGAATACAGCAAAGGACAGACAACTTCAGTACTTCCAGTGCGGGAGAAAGAAAATTCACACAGAACCTTACCCAGAACTAAACCTCTCCATATCAGCATCTAGTCTGAATCAATAAATATCAAGGTTATCTTGTCCTAATTATAACATGGATGTGTGACACTGATCAGGGTTCTGTATCTTTCTTTTTGCTTGTATTTTCTTGTTTATTTCTCACAGAGACTCAAAGTTGGCCTTATTACTGTCTTTATTGATCACTTTGGAGTGTAATATTCAAGCACAGAATGTTAGCACTAGTGTTAGGTGATAAATGGAAATGTTGATACGCATCTTTTCAGGAACTTATATTTTATGTCTGACATATCTGATGGTGTTCCAGTAATCCGATTTTTCTCTGCAGGTTGAATATACTTGAAAGTATATTTTATGTCTGACATATCTGATGGTGTTCCAGTAATCAGATTTTTCTCTGCAGGTTGAATACTTACCTATTACCTGACAACATACATAGAGAAGAGTTGTGCTGTCTGATTCAATGGGCAAATCCTTTACCTTCATTAAAACTTTAGAAGTTTAGTCATGTCATTGTCAACATGGAGAGATATGCTGGTATTGAAAACATAAGATTTTTTGTACAGCTACTTAAAGATAACTTTATAAAGGTATACGAGTGTGAGGGCAAAAGTTCAAATGTAATTTAGAGTTGGATTATTTCATTTAGTATTCCTTCATTATTGGTGGAGGGATCAATTCCTGCTTAGGGGTTTTATTTGCTTGATTGTATTTAACCTCTAACCAGAGGAAAATATATGATGAATGAAATTAAACTGCTACCTTAGCCTATGATGATATTCCCAAAGATTGAGATTGAACTAAAAATGAGAACTCTGATATAGAGTGCAATTCAATGAAATTTAAGTTGGTTTAAATTCATTTGGATCATCACATACATTTGATGTGGGACCCACTCAACGTATGCTGAGTGCTAAAATATGTCCATGACAGAAGTGGCATCTCATTTATGTAAATATGACTTAATCTACCTCGAATGTTCTATACTTTGTATTAATCAAAATTCAAGTCAAATTCTTAACACTGTTCAG
Organism: Dipodomys merriami; assembly: GCF_024711535.1. Taxonomy (NCBI): domain Eukaryota; kingdom Metazoa; phylum Chordata; class Mammalia; order Rodentia; family Heteromyidae; genus Dipodomys; species Dipodomys merriami. The sequence continues at coordinate 2,834,072 of NW_027203493.1, forward strand.
CAGGAACAATGAAAACATTCCAAAAATTCTACCACCTGTGTTGTCTAAATTGGCAGATGGCTTGAGCCACATGAGTCTTGTTCACAATGTTACTAAGCACTGTATCTCGCTTCAATGAAGAAACATTTACGATGTTCGCATGATTCATTGAAATCTCTCAAGCTCCACAGTCCATAACTGCATCCCATGGATGCACTCAGTTTGATTCTGAAGCCAATGCTTGTTCTATAGAACCTAAGAATGTAACTTATTGCTACAATCAGAGAATACATCATGTGTTTTCTAATTTCAATCCCAGTGTGTCATTACTATGTTCTTTTTCTTTCATAGCTATAAACAGTCTAGAGTTTCTCAGGTAGCACTGATGGAGAACAGGAGAGAAGGAACACAGCAGTTCATCCTGGTTGGACTGACCAATGACCCACACCTGCAGGTCCCTCTCTTTACAACCTTCTTCTTCATCTACCTTATCACTGTGGTAGGGAACCTGGGGATGATCCTACTGATTCCTACAGACTCTCGTCTCCACACCCCCATGTACTTTTTCCTTGGTAACCTCCCTCTGGTGGATTTTTGTTACTCTACTACTGTTACTCCCAAGGTCATGTCTGGGCTCCTTATGGGAGACAAGGTCATTTCCCACAATGCTTTGCCACCCAGTTGTTCTTTTTTGCAACCTGTGCAACTGCAGAGAATTATCTGTTGGCCTCCATGGCCTATGATCGCTATGCAGCAGTGTGCAGGCCCCTCCATTATACCACCACCATGACAACAAATGTGTGCGCATGTCTGATCATAGGATGCTATGGCTGGGCCTTACTGAATGCCTGCATCTACACTGGTAATGCATTCAGTCTCTCTTTCTGTAAGACCAATGTGGCCCATCATTTTTTCTGTGATATTCCAGCTGTCACATTTATATCTTGCTCAGATAGTCATGTTCACGAACTGCTTGTTATTTATTTGGCTGGCTTCAACATCTTTTTTTGCTCTTCTTGTAATCTGGGTATCCTATATGACCATTTTTATCACCATCCTGAAGTTGCGCTCAGCTTCCGGACTCGGGAAGGCTGTGTCCACCTGTGCTTCCCGTTTCACTGCGGTCTTCATATTCTACGGCACTGTTATATTCATGTACTTACAGCCCAGTTCCAGTCACTCCATGGACACTGGCCAAATTTCATCTGTGTTTTATACTATGGTTATCCCCATGCTCAACCCTGTGGTCTACAGCCTGAGGAACAAAGAGGTCAAGAACATTTTCACAAAGATAGTTTTCAAAGGAACATGATCTTGATTGTTTTTTTAATTTCTTAAAAGACAAAATACCTGTATTAATTTCTCTCTGCTCTTCACTGTAATGAGTCATAGTTTAACAACTGTACTAAATTCAGGGTTCTGAAGTACTCTGTTTATTTCTGCAATTGCTTGTTGTTTGCATGAAACTTAACATTATGTTTAGGTATATACAATGACTGCCCAATGGCTTTGTTTCTGAAAATCCTTACTGACTATATCGATGTCTTAAATAATTCTTCTTTCATGTCAATGAAAATTTGCATAAGCAAATACATAAAGAAGCCTCCAAATAGAAGAACTGCACATAAGGGCCATCAGAGGATAAATGGATGTGAATATTTGCCAGAAACTAATGTGCCGGTTCCTGGTGGCTACATTTATGGGGTAATTTGACTGAGAGCCAGGCCAGGTCCTGGTGGCTCGCTCTATAATCCTAGCTACTCTAGAGGCTAAGATCTGAGAATCTTGTGGTTTGAGGCCAGCCTGGGGAAGGAAAGTCTGTGAGATTCTTATCTCCAGCTAAACACCAGAAAACCAGAAGTGGAGCTATGGTTCAAAGTAATAGGATGCTAGCTAGCCTTGAGCAGAAAAGCTCAGAGACAGCACCCAGGCCTTGAGTGCAATTCCTACAGCTAACAAAAATAAGTTACCCAGATGAGCAGTAAACTATTTTTTACATGTGTCGCTGTGTGAATGGCTCCAAAATGAACGTCAGTTTTAAGGAGTAGACTTTCTGAATAAGACCTTTTAGTAATGCAAGTGGCTATTCTGTAACCACATGGAGAACTCACCTTATGAAAAATAAAGTCTGGAAAGGGTGAAACATACCTTTTCAATCTCTCATATGTCAAAACTGCTGACTTTCAAGTTCCTGCTTCCCAAGATGGACTCTGGGCCCATCTCACTGCCTCAATGCTCAGGTCTTTGATTTCAAAATGAATCACATCAGTTGCCTTCCTGATAGCACAGGACAAGGCTTCATGACTTTGACCATCACCTGAGCCCACGCTCATAATAAATCCAATTCTATGTGTCTATGCACATTCTATTCGACTTTTATTTGTTGTTGGTGGTTGTGGGGCTTGAACTCTGGGCCTGGGCTGACCCTCAGTTCTTCAGCTCAAGGCTAACGCTCTACCACTTGAGCCACAGTGCCACTTCAGGCTTTTTCTGCTTATGTGGTGCTGAGGAATCGAACCCAGGGCCTCATGCATGTGAAGCAAACACTCCACCACTGAGCCACCTTCCCAGCCCCCTTATTGGACTTTAAAAAATATTTTTATTTACAAATTGTTATACAAGAGGGTTACAGTATACCATGTCCATTTATGATTATAGTGCAGCTTGATTAAGGTGCCCTCTTCTACTCTCCCTTCCTCCCCCACCTGTCCACTCTCCCTCTAGTCATATCAAGTTTCCCACTTTTTTCTACATAAGTGAGATGAAGTTTATGACCATATCATCCATTTTTTATTCCATTTGCTATTCATCTTCATCCTCTTACTGACTACCTCCCACCCATTCAAAACATACTTCAGCCTCTTTAACATATGATAAAAATGATCCTGTAAGGGAGCAACCCAGATGCCTCTCAATAGATGAATGCATTAAGAATATATGGTGAGCTGACAGGGGGAAAAAAAAGAATATATGGTGTATATATATACACACACACACACAATGGAGTTCTATGCTTCCATTAGAAAGAATAACATTGCCCCATTCATAAGGACATGGAAAGACCTGGAAAAATCATATTAAGTGAAGTAAGTCAGGCCCAAAGAAAAGTAAGGTGCATGGTTTCCCTCATTTGTAATAATGAGAATATGTCCAGGATATTCTTAGCAGGGGATCTCAATAGCCCAATTGTTAAGTGCATAGAACCATATGTAGACGTGTATCAACATGAACCTCAAGAATCGGAAACAAGAGGTTCTTATTTTGTTCAGTTATTTCTTTTTTTCTCTCCTGTTTTAGTTTTCTGTACCCTTTGTCTTGTATATAAATCCATTCCATTTGTGGAAGGGAAAGGGAATCACAGAAACAGCAGGACAAAGGATGAACTAATGCAACAATGACACTCACCAGACACTATGTTGGAAATGAACTATACAATTTCTGGGGGAGGGCAGCAGGGAGGGGAAAGTGGGAGTAAATGAGGGAGAGGGTAACAATGTTTAAAAAGAAATGTACATATTGTCTTACTTATGTAACTGTAACCCCCTGCTCATCAACTTGACAATAAAGATACTTAAAAAACTGAACGTGTAGGATATTAAGATTACTGTAAGGGCAATAAAAGTATTGAAGCTGACTAAATGAGTAAGAACTAGATCATTAATATGTCTATCAGAGAAAGAAAGAATCATGAGTCCTGGAAGATCACAGAAAAACAGATGAATCACATTAGACTTACAGAAGGACAGACTGAATGTGCTCCCAATAAAAGCTGAAGCATTCAAGAAACCACAGACATAAGAACCTACCACAGACACAAACACACATTAGTTGTCATGATGGTGTAATGGAGGAGTTTGTATATTGCTGCATAGTGATCATAAGGCCAGTGAGACCAAAAGCTAATTTTCTGAAGCAGCAAAGGCTAAAAACAAAATGTCTCAACAGCAGCAGCATTGTATTTTATGACTCTGTCTCCCATAATGGGCCCAGCCAAGCCTTTGAAGTGAGAGCTGAAGAGTAACCAAAAAGATCCATGAAAGACAAGCTACCAAGGGCAAAAATACATGAGTCTGGAGCCCAGAATCCAAGACAGTTAATAGAATCATTCCTGCCTTCTGAACCAGAGTAACAACATAGATAAAGAGGAAGTTTATTGGGAGGGGAGCCCACAGGCTGGGTCACTGGTTAGTTCTAGCAGAATAAACTGTGCCCCTTTGCTCTTGTTCTCCATTGATTGCATCTGGCGATCAGTAAAGATTCTGTGGCATGACAAGAAGAGAACCGATGAAGAACAGTTCAAATTAATAAGCACAATGAATCACTCTATGAATCATGGCATTGAAGAAACAATTTGTACCAAGATGCCGAGGAATAAATATGTGATAATAGAAGGTTACCTGACATGAATTTGAGAAATTTTGATGGATGATCTGTGCAATTCTAAACTTTATGTATTTATTTACATGTTTACTTTTTGTTTCTTTGTTTGTTTTTGGTTGGTTGTGGGACTTGAACTCTGGGCCTGGGCGCTGTCCCTCAGCTCTTCAGCTCAAGGCTAGCACTCTACCACTTGAGCCACAGTGCCACTTCTGGTGAACCCAGGGCCTCATGCATGCAAAGCAACCACTCTACCACTGAACCACCTTCCCAGCCCCTTACATGTTTATTTTTAAGAAATGTAATAATACAATAACAATAATAATAATAATAATAGAACATAAAGAAATTTAATAACATTGGCTTGTTTGGGGGAAATCTACTTTTCTATTCACTCTTCAGAGCTCTGCAGAAGCTGGACTTTCTAAGTTATTTACCTCACAAGAATTACTATAGCACTGTAGTACACATGCATTTCCTGTTTTCTCTCAATAGTAGTATGAGTTGAGGGTAAAAGTTAAAATGCATTTCAAGAATGTTAATTTGCACTAAGCAAAAGGAAAGAAATGTACTAACACCTGGTGTGGAAGAAATATTTGTATTGTCAAAGCTCATAGAATTCACAAACATTATAGACCACGATAATGGCAATTTGCCTTGTGAAGGTTCAAATGTGTTTGTGACTTCAACTAAGTATCACTATCCCACAATACTGTGAAATTTTTAAAATTTATGTAATCACTTAATCTCATAAAAAGTTATTTAAAAATATAAAAATAATGATTATTTAGGACCATATCTGTGTCTTTTGATTTACTTTGGTGGCTTGTTTGATCTGATGTCTCCCATTTAGCCAAATACATAGTAAAAACAAAAATAACAGTAGTTAGAATGTTATTTGTCTTAACTTTTATTTATACTTTGCAGAAACTGTCATGTTGTCTACTGACAACTGCTAACTCTCTGTAATGGGAGCATGGGCATTTATTTCACATTGTGTTAAGTTTTTAAGAAAATTCACGAATGTATCATTCATTGTTAAGAAACCTACAGTATGTATAGCTGTTTTGTATGAATTACACTTCGTACATGGAACACAGAAGCTTACCAGTTTGTTGGAAGAGAAAAAATTAATCACTCCTGGAGAGTCAGTCTGAAATCTTAAAATCAGCTTTAGAATCTCATTTTAAATACGCTTGCATTCTCCATCAGGTAGGATTAAGCTATTCTAAGCTTTCCAAAGCTTACCTTAAATTATTTCTGCTTCATCCTAGCTACTTGGAAGGCAAAAATAAGGAGGATCACAGTCCAAGGTCAGTTCAGGCAAGAAAATTAGTATGGCTCCACCTCAACCGATAAGTCAGTTGTAGTCCAACTTCATGGGAAGAATGACTGGGAGGATTGCAGTCTAAAGTTAGACCTGGCAAAATAATATGAAACTCTTTCAAAAAGCCACTGGAACACTAAAGTGTTATGGCTCAAGTGGTAGAAAGCCAGTGTAGATAATGTGAGGCCCTGAGTTCAAACACCAGGTCTACTAAAAATGATTTCTATTTCATGAAGGAAATGGAAACAGTAGTAAATAACTTCCCAATAAGAAGAAATCTGGGACCTGATAGTTCTATGAAGCCTTGATGAAGACCTAACAGCAGTACTCTCCAAACTTTTCCATGAAATAGAAAAGGGAGAAACAATGACAAATCCATTGTATTGATTCTGTTTGGGTGGAGAAACCAGAGTAACAAACTCATATTTGAGCATCATAAATTCATGTTTGTTTGGGTAATGAAATATATATTTATATGGGATGTGTTTTCATTCTTTTCTTACTATTCTAAGAGTCTTAATTTGAATGAAAATATGATATATATGTATATATATAAGTGGACATATGTGCTTCTTTTTTAACAAGAGATACCTAACTCTGGTACCTTATATGAATTAATATTTCTATCTTCCTGGGACATTTATACAGGTGGCATGTTCATCTTTTAATTTTCAAACAGATAAAATAGCTAAGTTATCATATGTGGAAGATGAGTATGTTATATGTCCTGTAAATATAATATCATAAATTGAAGAAGGAAAGCATGATTACCATATTTATATATCACTATCCTCTGTCAGATTAAATAGTAGAGAAACTACTGCTGCTGTAAATTTTAATTCAATACTTTGATTGTGAACATTAACTTTTCTATGTTTACTTTACTGCATTTACACTCTGTTGGCACTTCCACAATCTTTTTCTTCTATTCTCAAACTTTACTGATGCTCTCATAACTCTATGCTTATATCTCAGGGTTTTTGTACTTTCTGCTCCCTATGAGGAATGATCTCATTCTATTCATATGTTTAATGAAGTGTAATCCTGTCTTGGATTCCTTCCCTAATCGCCTTTATACATTTTCCATTTTCCACTCACCATGAAAACTCTTCCTTCATTTTATGTCATTCGTTCTTCATAGACTGTATGAATCCTTATCTAATGTATATTTGCTTACTTATTTCTTGTTTATCTTTCCAATGAAGAATGTGAATCCTTGAAAGCTATGTCAAGATATCTTTTTATTGCTGTAATGGGATATGATGAAGGAAAACTAATTTGATTCTGATTTATATACACATTCATAACAAAGTAACTATGTACTCTTTATAATTATCTTACTCCATATATTTAACTTGTCATGTCATTTCAAATGGTATTCGTATCTACTGACTGCCACTGTTAGTATATTTCACTATTTGCCTTCAGTAAACATCTCAGTTTGTTATAGTGTTTTCCTGATAGATTATTTAAATCTTCTTTCCTGAAGGCTCTTAATGCTAATAGTCCTGCTTGAAACAAGATGCAATTTTTCAATCAACTGAATCAGCAAGCAAGTTCTGTAACACCTTCTCTATTCCCAAAGAACATTTCTATATCTGCACTATGATTTTGTACTTTAATTTCTTCTCGGTAGTAAGGTCAAATACTGTTTAGACAAGATGAACAAAAGAGGACAGACAGCAATCTAACTAGTAATTCAATAGATTTGTTGCTATAATTCCTGGTAGAGACAGTCCAGCCTTAGTAAAAAATATTAGAATAGCTGCTGATTTGTGCTAGTTAAGTTCAATCAACATAAGGTAATCAGTGTAAGTTCTGAAATAGTATCAATGGGAGGACGGTATTCAATAGCTCAGAACTATATTCCTGCTTATGTCTGGGAAAATGACCTTTTTGCTATGGCAGGATAGTGAACATCTATTGCTAGCTTTACAGCTTTATTAATAAGGATAACTGCTTTGTTGTGGTTGTTGTTACTTTGTTTTGAACTCAGGGTCTCCTGCTTGCCTGGCTGGCATTCTGGAGTCATACTTCTAGCTTGTCTTTTGGCTGCTTTTATGGCGGGTGGGAAAGGGAGATGGAGTCACAGACTTTTATTCACCAGACTGACTTCAAGCCAAGATCTATGGATCTCAGATTCTTGAATAGCTGGGGTTAAAGGTATGAGCCACTGGTGCTGGGCTAAGATAAAGTTTTGATAGATCAAAAGAACTGTGCCTTAAATAACAGGGGATGTGTAAATTGTTCACTAAAACCACACCTAGAGTATTAACTACAATTCAAATCAGTATTCAATTTAGTTTAACCAATTCACTGTGTGTGTGTGTGTGTGTGTGTGTGTGTGTGTGTGTGTGTCCCAACAATAGGGCTTACACTCAGAGCCTTTAGCTCTTGCTCAGCTTTTTTTTTTTTTCTCACAGATGGTGCCATACCATGGAGCCATGCCTCCCGTCTAGCATTTTTCTGTTTAATAAGAAGCAAAGTCTTATACACTTTTCTGCCCGGGATGCTTTGAACCTGTACCTTCCAGATCTCTATCTCCTGAGAAGCTAGCATTTTGAACATGAGCCCCTGGCACTAAGCTCCAGTCTTCTTTTAAAAAAGTTATTTTATTGTAAAGATGCTGTACAAAGCGGGCTACAGTTACATGAGTAAAGTAATGAGTACATTTCTTATTAGACATTGTTACCCACTCCTTTTCTGTTCTCCCACTATCCCTTCCCTCCCCCATTCTTCCCCACACCTCCCAAAGTTATAAAGTTCATCTCTGACATAATGTCTTGTGAGTATCATTGTTGCAATGGGTCATCTTTTGCCCTTGTTTGTTATTTACCTTCCCTTTCCCAGATCAGATAAATGTATATATAAGACTCAGGGTACCAGAATCAAAGACAGTGATTGCCAGGGATAAACCAAGAAAAAAAGAAAATTAAAATAAAATAAGAAATAACTAGATATGGAACGTTGGTGACAAAATGGTCAACAACCAAAAAAAAAAAAAAAAAAAAAAAAGACCTGTTGCTTCCATGTCTTGGAGTTCATTTCAATTAGCATCATTTTGTATGTTCATATGATCAAGCTATTGAGCTATTATGATTCTCTGCCAGGACTATCCTAAGCATATACTAGTTGTGACAAATGAGGGAAACTATAGAGCCTATGTTTTTGGGGGTCTGGCTTACTTCATTTAGTATGATTTTTTTCCCAAGTCTTTCCATTTCCTAACAAATGGGGCAATGTCATTCTTTCTGATGGAAGCACAGAATTCCATTGTGTATATATACCACATTTTCTTGATCCATTCATCTATTGAGGGATATCTGGGTTGATTCCATATCTTAGCTATGGTAAATAATGCTGCAATGAACATCACTTTTATTCTATAAAACTCATGTGTTTTCTAAATAGGGTAAATAGGTAAACTAATGGCTGTGTAGAGAACTCACAATCCACCCATCTAATATACCTCTTATGCCTTCAATTCCTCAAGGAAAACTTTGGAAAGTGTACAAATACCTAAAAATTAACCTACATTAGGACAAACAACACACTAAAATAAACCAATAAGTTAAAAATGTGTTCAATGAAATGGAATTACTATTCATACACAAGGAAAACTTTGGAAAGTGTACAAATACCTACAAATTAAACTAAATTAGGACAAAAAACACAAAAACAAATCAATAAGTTAAAAATGTGTTCAATGAAATGGAATTACTATTCATACACAATGTATGAGAACTTGAGGAGTACAGAAAAAGCAATACTAATAGGAAAGTTTATCACAGTTAATTCATCCATAAAAAAGGCAGAAAAGTCTCACATATAAATGTCAAGAAATAAGTAAATAAGAACAAAAAGATTTAGAAGGCAAGAAATAAAGTCAAGTAAGCAATGAAGTAGATAAGTGAAAATGCAAAAGATCAGCTAAAAGTTGATTTTTCAATATGGTAAACAAAATAGATGAGTCATTAACTACAGTACCATGGAAAAATAGAGATGATTCAAAGAATAAAACCAGAATGAAGAAAATGGCATTACAAATGATACTTTAAAACCCACAAATATATTAGTGATTATCATGTTAATTTATGATAAGCCAGCAGGGAGCATTATTCTGATTGAAGAAGATCTGAAACATTCAGATCTCTAATGTTTGGAGCAAGATGAGGATTTCCAGCATCGCCAAATTTAGTGTTAAGAGACTTATAGATACCATAATTATAGAAAATACCAAGGAATACATTTTCTCCACATGGAGAGACATCAATGTTGAAAAATCATAAGACACTGATTACATTATTGAAAAGAAACACAAGAATGGATTTCATGACTCAGTTAAAATAATTGAGTACAGTCAAATGTGTAACAAACTCCTGTGACCACAATTTTCTAGCCTAGGTCTTATTTCTCAAACAAGATGCACACCAGAAAAAAGAACCAGGCTATTCTCAAGTGTTTGAATGCTTGTCTAGAATGGTCCATGCACTAGGTTCAATAACACCTCCTCCCCCCCGAAAAAATGTTGATGCTACCAAAAGTAATTCACTGTTACATTGTGAAGTCTAACAAATTTAAAAAGGATCACATATAGAACTTGGTAGGAGAATCCTATCTGTGTGTGGGGGAACAACAAAGAAACCCAAATAGCTAGTGTGTGGAAATATCAAAGCAAGAAGCCTTAGGAAACCTGAGTGGAAGTTATGTACAGCATAAGTAAAATAGTACATTATTTTCATAAATGCAGACACATTTTGGAGGGTAACAAAACAGCCTAGAAGTAAATCCACAGCCAATTTGCTTTTGACATAATTGTTTAGAATATGAATTGGAGACAAAAACTCTTTCCAATAAATACTATTAGGAAAATGAATATCTGCATACTGTCACTACATCTCACTAGTTTCAAACATTAACCTCAAATTAAATAAAGACAAGCGTACGATTAAAAACTATGAAAACACTAGAAGAAAACAAACTACTTCAGGATATTGCAATAGTGTGTGTGTGTGTGTGTGTGTGTGTGTGTGTGTGTGTGTGTATAAGTATGTGTGTGTATTTTATTTAAGAAGATTCCTAAGTTGAAACAGTGGATTGGACAACAAACAAGAAAAATTCTGCATGACAATCAATGACAATCAAACTAAACATCTGTAAAATAAGAGGAAATACAGAAAAAAAACATACCTCCAAAAAAGTGGATGATAATCCAAAACAGATAATCGCCTCTAAAACTAAGTAACAAAAATTGAACAAATTAAAAAAAATTGACAATAGACCTAAGTAGACATCAAAAAAATGTACAGAAGGCCAAATAACATATGAAAAGGTATGCTGGGGACTCATTCCTGTAATCCTAGCTACTCACGAGGCTGAGATCCGAGGTTCTTGGTTCAAAGCCATGCTGAGCAGAAAACTCTATGAGACTTTTATCTACTATTACCTACCAAAAAAAGCCAGAAGTGGAGTTATGGCTCAAGTGGAATAGCCCTGAGCAGAAAAGCTCAGGGTCAGTGCCCGAGCCTTGAATTCAAGCCCCTGGACTAGCAAGTTTGAGTGTGTGTGTGTGTGTGTGTGTGTGTGTGTGTGTGTGTGTGCATGCACATGCATATGTGAGCATGCATATGTGCATAAATACACACAGTGTGCAATATCACAAATGATCAAGGAAATGCAAATCAAAACCACAATGAAGTATCACCTCATGTTAGAGCATAACTTTAAAATCAAAATGATAGGAGATAATTATTACTGGAACAGATATATATATATATATCCGTTAGTGTATATATATATATATATATATATATATATTAAAAAAGAGAAAGCATCATAGATTGTTTGGGGGGAATTTAAACTAGTAGATAGTTTGGAAAAGTTTTTTGAAAATTCTTATAATTTAAGTGCCAGTATTCTTAGTCCTACACACTGAAAATACAGGTCTCCCTAAATAGAAGTAAAGCATCGATTAGAATATTTTGAGAAAACAGAAATGTCACATAATACAAAAATATGCCTGCACATTAAAATAATGAAATGGATCCCCACAGGTGATTTAATTGCTCCTTTCACACAAAGCAGGGTCGGAAGTTCCAGATGGTCTCATAGGAGAAATCTCCAGAGCTCTCTCCAAGTCTCTAAAATTCTCTGCAGATCTTTATGTATTAGCCTCTGAAAACCTAGCTACAACTACACGCCAGATCTTTTTAAGAAGATACACCAATGGCCATCCTCCATCAGACTGTATTATTTTTCACTTGAATGATAATTGTGGTTAGTAAATCCAGGCCTTGTTCTGATCTGAGGACTTGCTTTGTTTGAGCCTGCAGCCAAGGTCAAGGGAAACAAGGAAAAAAAAAACACCACTGTACCGACAGGCTTTTAATGAGTAGTGTTTTCTCCAGATTCACACAGAAATCTCTTACCTGTTGTTTACAGATGCAATCTCAATGATGTGACAGATGTTGTCTTATTGTGTTTGCTTTGAAAGTAAGGGAGGGAAGGCAGGTAAGAGACTAATCCATGAAGCAGAAAGAATTTCATGATAAGCTTAGAATCTGATCTATGATCATGAGTCTTCCTCCATTTTTTTCCTGCCTCAGAGAATTGTGGAACATTTTGACTAGTTGAAAAAGAGGGTACCTCAAATCATGCTTCTGTAGTATTCCATGACTGAGTTTTTACAATTTCAAACTGACTCCTCTGGACTGAAGGATTTTTCTCCTTTAATAAACTGGTAAGCTTCTGCATTTGATATCCATTGTTAGTTTCAAGCATAATTCATTCAAAGGCAAAGGAGAAGTGAATGTGGGTTAAGAAGTGGAAGAGATGGTCTCAATACTTTTCTCGAAACACATAGGTGTATGTTTAGAAAAAATGTAGACAGTTCCATCATTAATAATCATGATTATTTCTGCAAAAATATGAATAAGAATTAAACTGTTGTGGAACATCTGTTCTTTTTTGTCACCTAGTTTTGCTGTATGTTTACTGTATGTTTACCTATCATAAGGGTTAGGAAACCAACAAAAGCAAAAAAAAGGAAACTAAGTATGGAATATTAAAATGGTCCTTTCTAAACTATAAAGGTGTCCTAAATATTAACATGTTTGAATAAAATTTTAATCTTTCCCCCAAACATTGCTTAGAGGATACAGTGACATCTATAACATCTACCTTTAGCCATTTTTGGCAGGTGAGCATCACTGAGAAGTCAGTTTTGCTGAGCTTAGGAGAAGTGAATTGGAACAGATTCAACTATACATGACATTTTTTCCAGGCTATTAAATCATTCATCATTCAGTTAATTTACATATATATTCTTTAGCTGATGCATTAAAATTGTCCAGAACTATAATAATAATAAATAGGGAATAAGAAAGAATAATAATAAATAGATAACATTATACATGAAGAGTCCACAAAACTGGGTTTCATTTCCATGCTCTTCCTGCAAAGTCTTGAAGTACTAGTTGTTTCTACAATGAAGGAGGAAAACACTGTACTGATGGTAACTTTCAGCTTCAATTCCATTTCTTTATAATATTGTCCTCATTATGTCATGGCTACAGAACATCTGGAGATTGTCAGGAAAATGCAATGGAGAACAGGACAGAAGTGACAGAGTTCATCCTACAGGGACTGACCAGTGACCCCAATCTTCAGGTCCCCCTCTTTGTCATCTTCCTACTCATCTACGTAGTCACTCTGGTTGGGAACCTGGGGATGGTCTTGCTGATTCTCCTGGACTCCCATCTCCACTCCCCCATGTACTTCTTCCTTGGTAACCTGTCTCTAGTGGATTTTTGTTACTCTTCAGTCATCACACCTAAAGTGATGGCTGGGCTCCTTATGGGAGACAAGGTCATGACCTACAATGCATGTGTTGCTCAGATGTTCTTCTTTGGAGCCTTTGCGAACGTGGAAAATTACCTCCTGGCTTCAATGTCCTATGACCGTTATGCAGCAGTGTGTAAGCCCCTCCATTATACCACCACCATGACCACTAAGGTGTGTGTGTCTCTGATCGTAGGCTGCTATGCCTGCGGTTTATTGAACGCCTCCATTCATATTACAAACACGTTCAGTCTCTCCTTCTGTGGGCCCAATGTGGTCCATCACTTTTTCTGTGATGTCCCGGCTGTCATGGTTCTCTCGTGTTCTGACAGGCACGTCAATGATCTGGTTCTTATTTATGTGGCCAGCTTCAACATATTCGTTGCTCTCATGGTCATCATCATCTCCTACCTGATTATTTTTATCACCATCCTCAAGATGCACTCTGGTGCAGGCTACCGAAAGGCTGTGTCCACTTGTGCCTCTCACTTCACTGCCGTCTCCATTTTCTATGGAACTATTATCTTCATGTACTTACAGCCCAGCTCCAGTCATTCCTTGGACACAGAAAAAATCATATCTGTGTTTTATACGATGGCCATCCCCATGCTGAACCCTCTGGTCTACAGCCTGAGGAACAAGGAGGTCAAGAATGCATTCAAAAAGATTATCCTGGGGGCAAGATAATTTTTATGGTTTTAACTTCAACTTTCTGGTATATTCTTTACATAGACAGATGCATTCCTCTCAGATGTATACACTGAGTTATTTAAAAAATCTACACTAATTCAAGTGCTGCTATGAATGATCTCCTTACCTCTGCAGCAGTCTTTTCTTATTGGGGAAAGCAAAAATATTATATCCAGAAGCATAGAACCAGAATGATGTTTTATATTTTTGAGTCTATTGGTGAAAAACTTACAAGCGCTATTTCTATAGTTGATCATTTTTTGTACAATTTTAAATGACATTTACAGACAAACACATGAAAATCAAATGTATAAAGGAGCCCACAAATAGGATTTCTAGCATGCACATGTCCATTGAGGGCATATGCAAATGTTTGTGGCAAATTTTCCTGAATGAAATGTGATGTGGCTAATGGCTATGATGGTTTATATATGTCAACTAGATAAAGTGATATTTTGATAGCTAATAAGAATAGTTCCTATGTGTTTCTCTGTCAAAATAGTCCTAAAAGAAAACTTTTTGAGTAGTAGAATTACAAAAGCAGATTATTCCTCATCAGTGATGGAAGTCTCCAACCTGTTGATTGAGGTGTGGTCAGTTGGAAAGAAAAGGTTGGAGAAAGTGAAAATTCCTTCTCTTTCCTTTTTAACTGGGGTATCTAACTTTTTCTCTTGGAATCTGAGATGCTCTATCATTCATCTAGTATAAGTTACTAAAATTTACACTTGTGACGCCTCACTACCACCCACTTCTCAGGTCTTTGAAATCAGATGAATTATACTGTTTAGCCTTCCTTGTTCTACAGCTTGTCTGGAATACATTATGGCTCTTCTCACATTTCAGAGTCATTTGAGATCCAACCCTTAACAAATCACCTCTTATAAAGATATAATGATACATAGATTGATTTTTGTCCCCCTATGAAACAGCAATAGTCCAGTATTTTAAGAATCATTAATTTTTAATTGGATAAAACATTATCATGTTCACATTTTGTGCTACTTTTTTTTGAGCTGCCTTGGGGCTTGAACCCAGTGTCTAGCACTATCCATGAGCTTTTTTGCGCAAGGCTATCTCTCTACAACTTGAGCCTCAATTCTACTTCTGGCCTTTTGGTGGTTAATTGTAGATGAGTCCCATGGACTTTCTTTTAAAATAAGGTTTTTTATTGTGAAAATACTGTACAGTTACATGAGCAATTACGTGAGCAAGGTAATGAGTACACTTCTTATCAAGCATTGTTGCCTCCTCCTTTGATTTTCCCCTACGATCCCTTCCCTCCCATCTCCACAAATACACTCTCCCTCTCCCCCACCTAAATTGTAAAGTTCCTTTTTTGACATAGCGTCTTGTACATCTCATTGTTGCCATGGGTCAACCTGTATCTCTATTTAAACAATTTTTTTTCTCTTCTCTTCCCCAAATTATACCAACATCAAATACAGTGAAAACAGGGGTTATACCATGGGGGAGGGACATACAAAACAACAAAATATCACGTGGTACTTTATAAATTCATTAGAAACAATAACAAGAAAGAAAAAAACCACTTGTGTCCTTATATTGGGGTTCATTTCACTTAACATCATCTTTTTTTAATTTTTAAAATTTAATTTAATTTTATTTGTGAACATACTGTACAGAGGGATTACAATTACATGGGCAGGATAATGCGTACATTTCTTACCAAGCATTGCACCCTCCTCCTTTGGGTTACCCTTCACATCCCTTCCCAGCCTCCACCCTCCCCCCCAATCCCAATCCTTCTCCTCACCCCCACCCCCCGCACCGACGTTGTAAAGCTCATTTTGGACATGACAACTTGTACTTCTCATTGTTGCAACAGGTCCACCTGTATCCTTAAAACAACTGGTTTTTCCTCATCTCCTCCACAAGTTATACTGACATCAAATATAGTGAAAGCAGGGGTTATACTGTGGGGGAGGGACATACAAAGCAACAAAGAGATAATCTTATAAATGCGTTAGAAACACATGCATGAAAGAAAAAAAAACATTAAAATACATATCTAAGGGTTCATTTTCCTGACCTCACATTATCTGACCTTTTCCGCTTGACTCATACATATACTAGATATTGCAAATAAGGGAAACCATGGGACCTATGTTTCTTTGGGCCTGGCTTTCTTCACTTAATATGATTTTTTTCCCAAGTTTTTCCATTTCCTAACAAATGGGGCAATGTCATTCTTTCTGATGGAGGCATAGAATTCCATTGTGTATATATACCACATTTTCTTGATCCATTCATCTGCTGAGGGACATCTGGGTTGGTTCCATGTCTTAGCTATGGTAAATAATGCTGCAATAAACATTGTTGTGCTGGTAGCTTTAGTGTGGTCTTGTCTGTAAACATTTGGGTAAATGCCCAAAAGTGGGATTGCTGGGTCATAGGGGAGATCTATGTGAAGTCTTTTGAAGAACCTCCATACTGCTTTCCAAAGTGGTTGAACAAGTTTACATTCCCACCAACTATGAAGTAAGGTTCCCTTCTGTCCACATCCCCTCCAGCATCTGTTGTTGTTAGAGTTCTTGATTTTTGCCATTCTAACTGGGGTGAGGTCACTTAACATCATCTTATCTGACCTTTTTTGCTTGTCTCAGACATATACTAGTTACTGCAAATAAGGGAAATCATAGGACCTATATTTCTTTGGGCCTGGCTTACTCGTCCTAGCTTTGAACCACAATTCTCAGATCTCAGCTTCCTGAGTAGATAGAACTATAGGCATGAGTCACCAGAGACTGGCTTCTTCCATGGTATTTTGAGAGCCCAAATTTTGATTAGGAAAAACCAGGATGTACAAGTAAATAAAAGTATATATATCGCTTATTTGCACATTTTAACAATGTCTATGTAAACCTGAAATTTAATCAAAATTAGTACTTCTATTTTATAATGACACAGAGTCGTTTATGATTACTACTTTCATATTTTGGGGGATAAACTACAGAACCTAAAGATTTTAAATATTTTCTTTCAGATAGAAATTTAATATCATAATCTACTCCCATTATTCTTTTCATCTGTTTTACCTCTTGCTTTTCTCCTTCCATATCTCCAATTAATTTTTTATATTTTTGTGTGGAATTTTTTTGTGTATAATTTTTATGTTTGTAAGTTTGGACTTAAATTGCTTAATATAATTATCTCAATTCTATCCATTTTCCTACAAAGTCCATAATTTTTTCATTCTTTTTGTTAGAATAGAACTCTATTGGACATTTGAACATGTCCATTCAAATGAACATGTTGAATTGAAACCCTTTAAACTACTTTAAGATAAATATAAACAAATAAATAAAAATGTATATTGTTTGTTTATGTGTCTATATGGTGAACATACAAAAATAAATATGGATATAAAGGCATTTCTATGTAAACTGTGATTCTTATTTGTATATACCCAGACACAGAATATCTAGATAATGTATTCTATTTTTAATTTTCTAAAGAACCTCCATATTGATTACCATAGTTGCTAGATCAATTTACATTTCTGCTAATAATGTACAAGGTTCATTTCTATCTGCATGCTCAAAACATTTACGTTGTCTTGATAACAGTTATTCTACCTGGGGCGAGGTGAGAATAACAATATCATTTTGACTTGACTTTCCCTATGTTAAGGTTCTGATTTTTTTGGTATATTTATTGGTGATGCATATTTCTTCTTCTGATAAGAGCCTGTCAATATAAAGATGAAGAAAGGTGAGTATGATCAGGTAATTTATGTGCATTTGTGATAATGGAATAGTAAAATTTATTAAGAATGGGTTAGGGAAGGGAGAGAACAATACAGGGGCAAGAATTTAATCAAGAACATTGTATACATATAAGAATGTATTAGGAAATGGAAAGACTTGGAAAAATTATATTAAGTGAAGTAAGCCAGGCCCAAAGAAACATAGGTCCCATGGTTTCCCTTATTTGCAATAACTAGTATATGTCTGAGTCAAACAGAAAAGGTCAGATAAGTTGATGTTAAGGAAATGAACCCTAAGATATGTATTCAAATGTTTTTTTCTTTCATGCGATTGTTTCTAACATATTTATAAGATGATTTCTTTGTTGCTTTGTATGTCCCTCCCCCACAGTATAACCCCTGCTTTCACTGTATTTGATGTTGGTATAATTTGTAGAGGGGAAGGGAAAAAAATCGTTTAACTAGGGATACAGGTGGACATATTGCAACAATGAGATGTACAAATCGTTATGTCGAAAACGAACTTTATAACTTTGGTGGGGACGGAGGAGGATTGAGTGGGAGGGGAGCAGGGGAGGATGGGAAAGGATGGGAAGGGGAAACAAAGGAGGAGGCTACAATGCTTGATAAGAAATGTACTCATTATCTTGCCCATGTAATTGTAACCCCTCTGTACACTATTTTCACAATAAAAAAAGAATGTATCAAAATGAATTCCATTGAACGATTAATTGATAGTAATGAAGTGTTTTGTTTTTTTTGGGGAGGGGAGGTCCGGGCGTGGGTCCTGAACTCTGGGCCTGGGCGCTGTCCCTCAGCTCTTCAGCTCAAGTCTAGTGCTCTACCACTTGAGCCACAACGCCACTTCCAGCTTTTTTCTTTTTTCTTATGTGGTGCTGAGGAATCGAACCCAGGGCCTCAGGCAAGCGCTCTACCACTGAGCCACCTTCCCAGCCCCTGTAATGAAGTGTTTTTTAATGTACAGAAACATTCTTACCTGATTTGAATTTAAAAGACAATATCAGTTGAATAATACTTATGTAAATATGTTCCCTCAATGTTTATTTACAAGAGTGAAATTTATAACTACAAAATATAGAAATACCTACTTTAAGAATAATGGAAGGGGTGAAACTGAGCAATATGCGCTGTACTCATAAATTGACATATTGAATTGATACCTTTTTGTATAACTATTTAAAGATTAAAAACCTGCAAGAAAGAGGAAAGAGAGAGAATGGAAGGGTGAAAAAGGGTAATGGAGTGAACATGTTCAAAGGATATTATATACATGTATAGAAATAGTACATTAAAACCCCATCTGGTACACCTAATATACACTTAAAACTGAAAAAATGCCACTGATAGATACAGTAATATACGTGTATATTACTTATATAACTTATATTTATAAACTTTGATTACATTAAAAATAACAGGTTACTACAATTTTCCATAGCCAAGATAGGGAATCAGCCCAGATGCCCCTCAATGGATGAATGGATCAAGAAAATGTGGTATATATACACAATGGAATTCTACTCATCCATCAGAAAGAATAACGTTGAGCCATTCATAAGGAAGTAGAAAGACCTAGAGATGATTATGGTAAGTGAAGTAAGCCAGACCCAGAGAAACACAGGTGCATGGTTTTCCTCATTAGTGGAAACTACATTGTGCCTATAAGTCTTTAAGTAGGAACACTGGGTGCCACCCAAGTGGTTATAAATTAATTAAATGAAGTGTAATCAACTATGAAGAACACAAACTGTATAATTCTTTAGAAAGCCCAACAAAATGAGTACTAAGAAATGTGTACCTGCAAGGGGGAAGGGGTAGAAGAATGAATGGAAAAAAATGAGTCGAATGCAGGCAAGAATGCATTGTTCATGCCACAGAACTGTGAAAAATAAGGGGAAGGGTAGGTGGAAATGGGGGAGTGAAGCTGTGGAGTGGACAACACAGATCAAGGTGCATTGTATACGTAAATTGCTGTGCTACATGGAAAACATTCAATACATAACCTAGAAATGAGGAAAACCGAGGGAAGGGGGTGCGGTGGGAGGGTGGGTGCGAACGTTAAGAAGAGTGACATGGATCCAGAGGCACTGGATTCATAACCTGCTCTGTTGAATGGCAACTCTTTTGTACACCTCCCTAAAGCAAATAAAATATACCTTTTTGTTGTTTGAAGCAATTTATTTATTTATTTAATATATTTTTATTGTAAAGATACTGTACAGAGGGGTTACAGTTATATGAGTAAGTCAAGTACACTTCCAATTGAGCATTATTACCCCTCCTTTGTTTTTCTCCTAAAGGAATCTATCTTAAAAACCCTTATGGTACACCTAATATGGACCAAAATTGAAAAAAATGTGCCACTGGTAAATACAGTAATGTATTACACCCATATTTATAAAATTTGACTATATTAGAAATAACTGTTTATTACAATTTTTGACTTTCTTATATCTTCACAATCACAGGATTAGGTGTCAGTGGATGTTCCTACATTTGTGCTGAGAACATTCAAACAACCCATTTAGTCCATTTTTCACCATGCTGTTTGCATATCTATAAACAATATATATGCAACCATATGTTTATATAAACACATATATGTTTATATGAACACATATGAACTAAACCCAGACCTGGTCTTTCTACTGTTAGCCTCTCATCACTCTTAGCAAGGTCATGTGATAGTGGGGCCTGTTCACTTTCTGTTTAGCATTATTACTCTTTGTTATGAGATTTTCTCATTAAAATAGGAAATGAAAGTGGCGCTGTGATTATTTACCATAGCTAAGATATGGAAGCAACCCAGATGCCTCTCAGTAGATGAATGAATCAAGAAAATGTGGTATATATACACAATGGAATTCTATGCCTGCATCAGAAAGAATGACATTGCTCCATTTGTTAGGAAATGGAAAGACTTGGGAAAAATTATATTAAGTGAAGTAAGCCAAGTGCAAAGAAACATAGGTCCCAATGGGTTCCCTTATTTGCAATAACTAGTATATGCCTGAGAGAAGCAGAAACGGTCAGATAAGCTGATGTTAGGGAAATGAACCCCAAGATAAGGACTCAAATGTTTTTTCTTTCTTGTGATTGTTTTTAACATATTTATAAGATGATTTCTTTGTTGCTTTGTATGTCCCTCCCCCACAATATAACCCCTGCTTTCACTGTATTTGATATTGGTATAATTTGTGGAGGGGAAGGGAAAAAACAAATTGTTTAAATAGGGATACAGGTGGACCCATTGCTTGCCCACGTAATTGTAACTCCTCTGTAACTCCTCTCACAATAATTAAAAAAAGTTAACAACAACAACAGAAAGAAAGAAAGAACGCGGCACCGTGGCTCAAGTGGTAGAGTGTTAGCCTTGCGCTGAAGAGCTCAGGGACAGCGCCCAGGCCCGAAGTTCAAGCCCCACCACAGACCAAAAAGAAAAAAGAAAAAAAATAGAGTCTAAAATATGAAGTGAAATTATTGAAGTCTTTCCTACATTGATTATATACATAGAGCTCTCTCCTATATGAGTTTTTTCATGTTGGTGTAAGGAACATGGATGACTGAATGCTGTCATATGTTGTTTACACAGCAATATTTCTCAGTGGTGCTGTAGCTCAAGTGGTAGAGCGCTCGTCTTGAGTTGAAGAGCTGAGGGACAGCGCCCAGGCCCAGAGTTCAAGCCCCACGACCGACAAAAAAAAAAAAAAAAAACTATATAGAGCAATATTTCTCTCCACTGTGAATTTTTATTTCTTATTCGAAAGGAAATGGAACATGTAAAGACTTTCCCACACTGCTTATACACAGGCTTTCTGTCTACTGTGCATCTCTATATGTCTTTGAAAATCTTTGACCAAGAAGCAGGTACTTGAAGAAGCAAGTACAAGCAGTACTTGAAATTGGTGGGATGGTGTCAAGGGGAAAGGGATAGACAAATGAAAAGCAGAAGAGGGGAAGAACGTAGCCAAGAATCCAATGTATATCCTACAAAGTAAAGTCTAATGAGGGAAGGGGCAGGTAGGGGAGGGATGAGTGAGAATATGGAAAATGGTAGCACTGATCAAGGTGCATTATATTCATAAACTGCTTTGTTAAATCACAACTCCTTTGTGCAGTTATTTAAGATGACAAAAACTAAAATATGAAGGGTAATCTTTGAAAGAATTGGAACATCTGAAGGCTTTCCCACATTGTATATATCTGTAATGTCCTCTCCACTTAATTATTTCATTTAATCAAATGTACCTGGAATATTCTCAGATGGTTTCACATAGGTTATGTAGGTAGGTTTTCTTTCTCTCCAGTGTGATTTTTCTAGATAATGGTGAGTCTGAAACATCATAGCAAGTAGTAGGTGGTGGGGAAAGCCACCTCACCCCATTGCAGACAAGATGTACATCAGGATATAAGAAGGAACCAGGGCAAGACCGAACCAATGGCAGGTATCAATGGCCTTCTTCCTCCAACGAGGCCTCAGATCCTCAAGTTTTAAGTGCCTTTCAACAAAACACTGTATGGGCTGGGAAGGTGGCTCAGTGGTAGAGCGCTTGCCTTGCATGCTTGAGGCCCTGGGTTTGATTCCTCAGCACCACATAAGCAAAAAGAAAAAAGCTGGAAGTGGTGCTGTGGCTCAAGTGGTAGAGTGCTAGCCTTGAGCTGAAGAGCTAAGGGACAGCACCCAGGCCCAGAGTTCAGGCCCCATGACTGGACCCCCCCCCCAAAAAAAAACCCCAAAACACCATAGCTCACAATCAAGGCTTTTTGTTGATCAGTTTTTCGTTCCTCTGTTTTCCTTTGAGATCACCTGAAGTTTGATGAATATTTTTCTAAATAGTATACTCTGTCACTTTCTTCTATATTCATTAAGTTCTTCAGATCTTTGGTGAATTTTCCAGGAAACTAACAGATTTGCTTCTGGAAGAAATTTTTTGTTTGTGTGTTTCGCATTTCTCCGCAGTAAAAATCTCTTTGAACATTTAATCCACAACCTCAAGGGTCTGTGCTATAAAGGATTGGTAGTTGTACGTATAACTCTCGAAATTATCCAGATGAATCTCTCATTTTAGTACCGTGAACACCATCACCACGACATGCTATTACTGTGCACGACACGTTGATTTGCTCTATTCAGAGCCCTATATCTGGGGCACATTCTTTAGCATCCTACAGATGTGTTTCTCACGCTACAGCCAGCAGATTGCATTGTTTGCCTAGAAGAGTATAGCTCTCTGTGTGTGGTGTCTCTTAACTTTATTGGCTGCTGAAGGAATTACAATCTATACCAACCCCTATCAGAAAACGGATCCCAGTGATTACCTCAGAAGGAACGAAGACAATTGTAGGGACCTGTATGTTCTGCAAACAGTATATGAAGTCTTATAATAGTAATACTAGTACTAATAATATTGATAATGATGATGATAATGATAATACATGTTTTCTCCACAGTCCATAATTTATATCTGTTACTCTCCTACTTGGTGAAATTGGGGCTGGAAGATTATTGGAGTACTTATATTGTCACCTATGCTGCATCAAATGTTATAAATATGTATTATAGGGCTGGGAAGGTGGCTCAGTGGTAGAGCGCTTGCCTTGCATGCATGAGGCCCTGGGTTCGATTTCTCAGCACCACATAAGCAAAAAGAAAAAAGCCAGAAGTGGTGCTGTGGTTCAAGTGGTAGAGCACTAGCCTTGAGTTGAAGAGCTGAGGGACAGCGCCCTGGCCCAGAGTTCAGGCACCACGACCGGACCCAAAAAGAAAAAAAAATAAAAAATATATTATATAATGCATTGCACATGTATATTATATACACGATGCATATTTTCTGACATATACCATGTAATACATATTATATGACATATAAAATATATAGTCATATGTATCATGTTACAACCCTTCCCAACGGCCTAGATAATAAGACAATATTTTCTCCTTCCAAGCAAAGTTAAATTTAGTGAAGTAAACTAGATGCACAGAACAAATGTTTAATCCCAATACTCTTGAACTGAGATGATGAGATAAGCCTGCTGAGCAGCGAGAACTGGCACACACTATGCAAATGAATGAGTTAATCTGCAAGAAAAAAATCATTTCTACATTCAACTGGGATGATAACCTAGATACGTGATGAAGAATAGTTAGCAATCTTTTGCAAGTGGAAATGAAAGCAAAATTTAAAATAATGAAAAATGTTCAGTATGAAATATGGATAAAAATGTGCAAGTTTGAATTGATTTCTGGTGGAAGGTTAAACAGAAGCTACTTTCAGAAAGTAGCCATTTGGTGATTTCCTGTTTGAATAAACAAAACCTACCATTTGAAAAATCAACCTGATACCTATATATACATCACACTTCAACTGTCGGAAAAGCAGAGCCCTGCACAAAACTCTTCGGCAAATATTTGAAGCACCCTTATTTACAAATAACACAATCTTATCATGAGTACAGACCTTTTTCCACTGTACAATCAAAATAATTTGTATTGTTCATGCAATGGCATCCTAATCTTTAGTCAATAAAAGCTTTCAACAATAAGGATGGATCTTAATTGCTAGGTAAGTATACTACAATCAAAGAACACATACTCCAGGATTTAGCACATTGTAAGAAAGTCACAACACTTGAATACAATTTTCTTTATTCTTAGGGCTGTAGGCTGAAGAAACAATGATGAACTAGTTTAGTTGAATCTTGCTGTGGTTTACCTGGCCATGAGCTTAATAATACTTTTAGAATTGCATACTAAAAATGTTTGTCTAACTTCATGGGCATTATGTATTAAATGGATTATTTAAAAAAAATTAAGAGATAACAAGTAACACAAAAACATGTGCCCATTACAATACCCACAATGATCCCCTCACATGTTTTAATTGCTTCTTCCCCAGGAGGTAGTATTGGGAGGTGAAGATGGTCACCAGAGTAATCTCCAGAGTTCTCTAAGTTTGTCTAATTATTTCCAGATTAGTCTATGAAATCCTCACACAATTCCACATCACATCATGTAAGAGGACATGCAATAAAGCTATACTTCATGGGTCATTATTCTTTTTCATTTGAGTCAAAAACAGTTAGAACGTAGTCCTTCCTCTGACCTGTGGAATTGCAGTGAGCCTCCACGGTGGTCAAAAAAAATGCACAATGATTCATAACTACACCACAAGACACCTATTTGGCAATCTATGTACAAGGTATTTATTTGGCTAGGTCCAGCGTTGGACACCAGCCTTTCTATTTATTCCTCCTATGTGGCGGACCACCATGGCTGGCATCTTGGTTGAGACGGAGTCCCATTGAATTTGTGCCTGAACTGACTTGGCACTACAATCCTCCTGATTTCTAGCTCTCAAGTAGCTGTGATTACAGATGAAACAGAAATAACTTAAGGTAAGTTTAGAAACAGATTCATGTTTTCTTGAATGGTTGCTTTATTGTCAAGGTGATGTACGGAGGGGTTATATTTACACAAGTGCTATAATAAGTACATTTCTTGTCAAACTTGTTACCCCTTCCCTCATTTTTTTCTACTTTCTCTCCCCTAACCCCCTCTCAAGCTGTACAGATCATTTCCAACATATTGTTTTGTGTTTTTCGCTGTTGCCTTTGATTCATGTTTCTTGCCCCTTTTTCTATTTATTCCTGCCTCAAAGAATTTGGAATATTTTAGCCACAACCTGATGGAGAATGCACCTCTAATCATACCTGGTATCAGATTCCATGACTGATTCTATGGTTTCCAATTGACTCTTATCAATTGATTATGTTTTTCTCTTCCAGCATACTGATCATCTTCTGTATACATATACATTACTAGTGTAAAGTGTAATTGATATGAAAGCAAGAATAGATGCTGTGGCTTACTTAAAAGATAAATGAATTATTCAGTGGTTTTTTGATACCTTGGTAGAGTCTGTGAAATAAATGTCCATGCTTCTGTCAAAGAATTTTGGTACGAAACACCATGACTACTTCTGCAAAGTAGGAATAAAAGTAAAACAAATAACACTCTAGTTATTCTTACTTTTTTCTTTTGCTATATATTTACCTATTATAGGAGGTTAGGAAACAAAAAAGAGCTACTAAAATGAAAAAAATCTAGATATTGTTATAAATGAATTAACAAGCTTATAATGCACTTTAATCTTTTGTCCAAACTCATCCTATTCCTGACATTACTGTTCATCTAGGGTGTGTAGAGCAGTTCTTTTTAATATACATACAGATGTGTGTTGTTATTGTAAAGATGGTGTACAGAGGGGTTACAGTTATATAAGTAAGATAAAGAGTATATTTCTTTTTTTTTAATTTTATTTGTGAACATACTGTACAGAGGGGTTACAATTACATGGGCAGGATAATGCGTACATTTCTTACCAAGCATTGCAGCCTCCTCCTTTTGTTTACCCTTCACGTCCCTTCCCAGCCTCCCCCAAGAGTATATTTCTTTTTGGACATCATCCTTTCCTTCACTCTCTCTCAGTCTTTCCCTCCCATTCCCACCTATAAGTTGTATAGTTCATTTTACATATAGTGTCTTGTGAGTAGCACAGCTGCATTTGCTCACCCTTTGTCCCTCCATTTCTGGGCTCACCCCCCCCCCCAACCCCTCAGCTCCTATTGATCTGTGAGAAGTGAAAGGGTGAATAGATTCATGGAAACAAGTCAGCATGTCAAAATAGTAAATTGCTTACCTCTCAGTCAACAGATTCATACATATTTAAATTACACCAACTATCCATTGAAATCTATCAAATTCAATGCCAGGCAGCTTTCTATTATCACATAGGTATTAGAGTCTTGGTGCAAATTGTTTCTTCCCTGAAGTGATTCATATTGTACTTCTTCATTTGAATTCTTCATTATCATATCTCTGACCCTCATGCTACAGAGTCTACTGATTGCCAGATGCAACTTTAATGGAGAACAAGAGCAGAGTGACACAATTCATCCTGCTAGGACTAACCAGTGACCCAGCTCTGCAGACCCCCCTCATAGTAATCTTCCTCTTTGTCTATGTCATCACTGTGGTTGGGAACGTGGGAATGATTCTATTATTCCTCTTGGATTCTCGGCTCCATACTCCCATGTATTTTTTCCTTGGTAACTTGTCTTTCGTGGATTTTTGTTATTCTTCAGCTGTCACTCCAAAGGTCTTGTCTGGACTCACTCTAGGAGATATGGCCATCACCTACAACGCTTGTGCTGCTCAGATGTTCTTCTTTTCAGCCTTTGCTACTACAGAAAATTATCTCTTGGCTTTGATGGCCTATGATCGCTATGCAGCAGTGTGTAAACCCCTCCATTATACCACCACCATGACGACTGGTGTGTGTATGTGTCTGATGATGGGTTCCTATGTCTGCGGTTTCTTGAATGCCTCCATCCACACTGTGAACACATTCAGCCTCTCCTTCTGTATGCCCAACGTGGTCCATGACTTTTTCTGTGATCTTCCAGCAGTCATGGTTCTTTCTTGCTCCGAGAGGCATTTTAATGACCTTGTCCTTATTTGTGTTGGTAGCCTCAATATATTTGTTGCCTTTGTGGTTATCTGGATTTCCTACACGATCATTTTTATCTCCATTGTAAAGAGGCATTCAGCCTCAGGCTCCCACAAGGCTATGTCTACCTGTGCCTCACACTTCTCTGCAGTTTCCATTTTCTATGGGACAATCATCTTCATGTACTTACGGCCCAGCTCCAGTCACTCCATGGACACTGACAAGATCGCATCTGTGTTTTACACAATGATCATCCCCATGCTCAACCCTGTGGTCTACAGCTTGAGAAACAAGGAGGTCAAGAGTGCCTTCATGAAGATAATTTTCAAGGCAAAATAATCTTTATAGTTTTAGTATTTAGCATGCTCAAACCTAGATGAATTCTTCTTACATTCTCTCTCTGTTTCCTGTTTTAATACCCAAATCAGGCCCAAGGTCAAGAGGTGACATAATTACTGTCTGGAAGTACTTAGAACATTGTATTCAGAAACATAACACTTGAGTGAGAATATGTATGATCTCTTTAGGTTAGCTTTCTCCTAAATTTTATTAATGATAGTGGTATATTTGATCACTTCCATGCATTTTTCTACAGCAGGTCAATACAAATATGTGAGATCGGTACAGAAGGAGAGCTCAGAACGAGGTAGAAATTGGATGGATGTTGTCAAAATAGTTTGGCTACAGTAGAAAAACAGGTCACTGAAACATCTTGAATTATATTACAAAGGTGAGGTAAAGGAGGTCATAGAGGAGGGGATTGATTAGAATACACTGGATACAGACCTGTAAATGTCACAATGAAATCTCACCCTTTGTATAACTAATGTATGGTAATAAATAAGGAAAGAAAGCCCATGCGTCTGAAATGCATGCAGGTGTCCAGGGAAGGCAAATGCAAGTGAGTGTGGAAAATTTGCTGGGAGAAATTGTGGCATTGTGGGGGTGGTTTTTTTTCCCCCATATTCATTTAGTGCAAAAATACTGAGAGACTACCATTTGTCAGTGGCCTTAGAAACAAATGGTTTTCCTAATCATTGGTCATCATCCAATGTTCCTAGGCTCACCCATCACAACAAAACCTCTATTCTCACACTATGGAGCTCTGAATGAATTACAGCCCTAACTGTCTTCCTTCTTTATCTTCTATAAGTGCATGATGTCACCTCTCAGCTTCAGACATTTAACAAATAGCCTCATATCAGCTTATATTTGTGTATTGTAAAGGTGATATACAGAGTGTTCACAGTTACATATGTGAGGTAGTGTGTACATTTCTTGTTGAACATTGTTACCCCTTCGCTCGGTTTTCTCCCACTTTCCCCACCCCACCATAACTTCCTCTCCCCCAAGTTGTAAAGTTCATTTCCAACATAGAGTTTTGTGAGTATTGCTGTTGCATTGGTTCAAACTTTGCCCTTTGTTTCATCGTTTTGTTATTCCCCTTCCCTTCTCCAAATCAGATAAATGTGTATGCAGTACACAGAACCAAAATTAAAAAAAAAACAGTGACAACAAGGAATACACCAACAGGAAAAAAAGAAAGGAAAAAGAAATAACTTCACACAGTACATTAAAAACAACAACAAATACAAATACAAAACCCTCTTGCATCCATATCTTGGAGTTCATTTCATTAACCTCATTTTATATGGTTCTATTTACATAGCCATATGTGTGTATGTGTATATATATACACATATATATATATATATTTACTGGATAAAATTTAGTAACAAATGTTCAAAAAGATTATTTTATTGAGCTATTAATATATAAAATTCATAGGAGATGTTTACATTCCTTCCTTACTAGTGTTGGACTCTTAGTTAGCAAAATATTATATAATATCACATGAATTATGTATCCTCCTTGAATATATAGGTATAGATGTTATGTATATTATATGTGTCTATTGTCTGTCTATCTATCTATCTATCTATCTATCTATCTATCTATCTATCTATCTATCTATCTGTATATATAGACAGAGAGAGAGAGAAAGAGACAATTCTATTCTACTATGTGTTACTACCTTTGATGTCTAGAAAACTTAAAACTTGTCCACATAACAGTTTCTCTGTGGTAACCCCTGTTTTCACTGTATTTGATGTTGGTATAATTTGTGGAGGGGAAGGGAAACAAATTGTTTCATGTGAAATTGTTTAAATAGGGATACAGGTGGACTCATTGCAACAATGAGATGTACAAGACATTATGTTGAAAAACAAATTTTACAACTTTGGCTGGGGGTAGGGGTGGGGGGATGGTGGGGTGGGAGGAGATGTGAGGGCAGGGATGGGAAGGGGAAACAAAGGAAGAAGCAACAATGCTTGATAAGAAATGTACTCATTACATAACCCCTCTGTTCGGTATTTTCACAATAAAAAAACTTATTAATAATTAAAAGAACAGTTTCTCTGCAGTTGAGTTCTTTCATTTGGAAGGAGTCAGGACAACAAAAGTCTTTCCCACATCGCCTGCATGAGGAATGTGTCTCCTCCCTGTGAATGCTTTCCTGGCATCAACGAAGGCTTTTTTCTACATTGCTTACATACCTAAGATATCTCGCTCCAAATTTTACTCCAGTAGGAGATTAACTATCTGGAATACAATAGGAGAAACTTCAAAATTGGCTTCTGGGTTAGCAATTCTGTTCTCAAATGAAAACTTACATGAAGCGAACAATTTAATAAATGGAAAAATTTGTTTCAGCTCTTGTGTTAAGAGCTTATTGCCCATGGTTAGTAGGCTCTGAGCTGGGGCTAAAGATCATAGCTCACAGACCATGGAGTAGAGCAAAGCAGGTCACTAATGGCAGATGGGAAGAAGAGTAGGACTACATGAATTGCCAGGTATAGGCCCCAATTGATACAACTCAATTTTCCATTTTCATCCAGATCAGCCCAGCTCCTGAAGTTTCTATCTCCTCCTAACATAGCATATCATCATTTGGCTCCAGCTATTAATACATGAGACTCTAAGGAGGATATAATGCACGTTAGACAGAGATATCTCAGACATATAAAGACATATATCTCAGACAGCAGAGACATCTCATATATAAAAACACTAATCTATTCATCTCAAGAATGTAGACATATAAGAACAAACCAAAAGAAAAGAAGTAGAGGGAACTTGATATCAAAACAAAAATAAGTGAAAAATAGACTGAAAACTAAAAAAGAGTTCAAAATGATGAGACAAGGAAATAATTGGGCTGAATAACTAAAAAAAGAGAGCTTCAAATAAAATACAAAATAGGTAAAATTAATGCAAAAACCCACAAAATATCATTTAAGCAAAAATCAGAGATGAATTTGAGAATTGACTTACAGAAATACAAAATATCATGAAAATGCATTGTGAACAATCTATGCAAACATCTGAACACTTATAAACAATGGGCACATCTATGCACAAGTACTCTGAGCATGATTGAATTGGGAAGGAAATAGAAAATCTTAAACACTTAAAAACTAACAAATTTGAATCTGTGAACAAAATATTCTGTCAAGGAAAACCCACAGGCCAGATGCCTTCACTCTAGAGTTTAACAAACTTTTCAGAAGGATTCAGACAATTTTCTCTTAAGACCTAGGGAATCTTTTTTCTACCATTTGGATATTTATAAAAAACCTTTTCTGTGCCTAGATTTGTTGAATTTTTGTTTGGAAAAAGCTCTCAGATTTATTGACCAAATGAGTTGCAGGCTTTGTATTAAATCAGATATTCTCCAGCATTAAGTAATGAAGAAAAAAAAATTTTTTTTTTGGGTCCGGTCGTGGGGCCTGAACTCTGGGCCTGTGCACTGTCCCTCAGCACTTCAGCTCAAGGCTAGCGCTCTACAACTTGAGCCACAGCGCCACTTCCGGCTTTTTTCATTTTGCTTATGTGGTGCTGAGGAATCGAACCCAGGGCCTCAGGCATGCAAGGCAAGGGCTCTACCACTGAGCCACCTTCCCAGCCCCATGAAGAGATATTTTTCAAGCACATTTTAGAAGTTTATCCGAGAACATTTTTCTTAGAATAAGAGGCAATATAAAATGAGGGCCACCTGTTAATATCTTTGATAAGTATCAGTCCAAATTTCCTCAAAAATTATGGACAAAAATTCAGGGACATGTAAGATTTTGCACCACAACTAAGTGGGATTTATCCACCTGTGGCAGAATCACTCAACACACACAATAAAATGAGAGTACACAAAGAAGATAACAATATGATCATATTCATAGATGCAAAAATGCATTGAAGGAAATAGTAACATTCCTCCACAACAGACAATGCTGAAAAATTTAGGTACAAATGAATGCAATTCAACACACTAAGAGCATTTATAACAAGGCAACAGTGACTAACATATCAAATGGTAGATATAAACTTTATTTAACATAGTTCTGGAAACCTTTGCCAGAGAAAACAGGCAAGAGGTAGACTAAAAGACACTCATACTGGAAAACCATGGAAGCAGATGCAAATATCTCCTTGGTATCTCTACTCCTTGTTCCTTTCAGTGCTGCTCACACAAGCTAAGAAGTGGCACCACCCACCTGTCTATCCACTGATTGGGGATAAAGAAGATGTGGTACATACAGAACATGAAATACTGTTCATCAAGAAATAAGGATCAAACCCTGTCATTTGTGAAAACAGGGGAAAAGTAGATCATTACTTTAATTGAAATATATAAACTAGAAAGGCAATTGTGAAATGATCACATTCATGTCAGGTGTATTGTTGCAAAGTATGATGTGATAACAGTAGTAGAAGACAAAGATATACTCTAGTTCCCCAAAATCTAGACCAGAATTGTAACGTTTCAAAGAAATAGCACTGCACAGGAAGTTAAACTAACTTGAACATTCAATAATAAATATCCATATGACAATAACTAATGGTTCTCATCAATATATACCTTTTATTATATATGTTAAAATAAATTTAACCATTAAAAGTTTGTAACCAGCCCAATCCCTACAGACAGAATAATTGCTTCTTCCCTAGAAAAACAGAGGGAGATTTATGTAGTCTCATGAGGGAAATCTCCAGAGCTCTCCAAGTCTCTATAATTCTCTCCAGATCTCCACATATTAACCTTGAAATCCCAATACGAAGCAAATGAAGTCATTTTAGGAGGATCACTATTCTTCCCATTTAGCATTGGATGTAGTTTATAATCTTAATGATAATCACTTGAGTACAAACAGACCTGAGGTTTGCTATGTGCCTTTGACCAGGGTTACAGAAAACATGAAAAGACAACCACACTCCTTGATTTCTAAATGATAAACTCCTGACAAGATACTTTGTAGATTTTTTTCTTATTTGGCATTAATAGGCAGATTTTTATGAATTTTTTGTGAGAGAAATACATTTATGTTTCTTATGAAAATAAGGTAAGTAATTCTCAAAAGAGCAGAGAAATCATTTATGTTAAATTCAAAAGATGATCTTAGATCATATTTTTTCCTCTCTTTTCCTTTTCTTACAGATTAGGGTTTTGTCACTACTGCTGAGAAGATGCAATTCTACTAGAATTTACAGAAACTTCCATGACTGACTTCCCAATTTCAGACTGACGATTCTGGATTTGACCATTCCTCTTCTACCATACACCTGGTAAACTTCTATATTTAATAAACACCTTAGTAAGAAGTGAAACTCATGCAAAAGAAGTGGATACATATAACCATTATAAGTTATTTATAAATTAAAGCTCTAATGGTGAGCTATATCGGAAGTATAAATATTGAAAGTTAGTCATAGGAACTTCAATGATTCACAGTTGCTGTGGCTTTGTTCCCCAAATATAAATAGGATTGGAGAGTGGTACTTTAATTGATTACCAATTTTTAAATAGTAACTATATATTTAAGTATATGGAACGTTCAAAAACACTGGCAAACAAAACTCATAAGAGAGACATAATATCTGCTCAAACTTTAAAAAAATGTACCAGGATGAATGAACATTCTCTAAATTGCCTTCCAACCCTTCCAAAAATTTCTCAGGTTTATTGTTAGAGGGTGGCTTCAACTAACTCTCTTTTTTGGCATTGCCTATTTTTCTTCATCTATTTATTCAGTTATTTTTAACATAACAATGCAACATGAGGTTTTATTGCAGTAATTTCATGCATGCATACAGTATTCTTCAAGTGAGTTTACTCCCTTCTTTATGTATTTTTTATTGTGAAAATACTGTACAGAGGGGTTACAATTACATGGGCAAGATAATGAGTACATTTCTTATCAAGCATTGTAGCCTCCTCCTTTGTTTCTCCTTCCGATCCCTTCCCATCCTCCCCCACCCCGCTCCCCTCCACCCAATCCTCCTCCCCTCCCACCAACGTTGTAAAGTTCGTTTTCGACATAATGACTTGTACATCTCATTGCTGCAATGGGTCCATCTGTATCTCATATATTTTTATTCCTCTTCCTGCTCCAGCCTTTATCAAACAGTTATGATGAGTTCTACTATGCTGTCTTCTTATAGAAGTGTGTGTGTGTGAGTATAGATACATATGTGCATGGGTATGTATGTGTGTATTTATGTATGTATATATATATATATTAAATTTTTCTCATGCCACCTGCATAACTTCAGAGTATTATATAGCTTCTCAAAATGCTTTGTTTTTTATTGGTAAAGTAATACTAATAGTATTATCTCTTACATATGATCACACCATTCACATAAATCCTTATCATTGGCTATTGAACATAGTATATGCTAAAAGTAACCTCATGTGTTTAGATTGGCAGCCATAATATCTACAGGGAAGGTCATAAACTGAAGGTTCCAAGGCTTAGGAGAAAATAATAGGGAATAGTAACTACTTTAGGATGAATATTCTTCAATGTTTCAAAGCCAAAAATAAATTTTATTTTATTTTATTTTATTTTTGCCAGTCCTAGGGCCTGAACTCTGGGCCTGGGCACTGTCCCTCAGCTCTTCAGCTCAAGGCTAGCGCCCTACCACTTGAGCCACAGCACCACTTCTGGCTTTTTCTGCTTATGTGATACTGAGGAATCAAACTCAGGGCCTCATGCATGCAAAGCAAGCACTCTACCACTGAGCCACCTTCCCAACTCCCCAAAATAAAATTTAAATACTTATAATTATCTATATAAGAACATTTTCTTGTTGTTGTTGTGAAGCTTGAACTCATGGCCTGGGCTATGTCACTGAGCTCTTTTGTTCAAGGATAGTGCTCTATCACAGCTCCACTTCTGGTTTTCTGGTGCTTAATTGGAGATAAGAGTCTCATGGACTTTCCTACCTGGACTGGCTTTAAACTGCAATCCTCAGATCTCAGACTCCCGAGTAGCTAGGATTTCAGGTGTGAGCCACCATGTGCACATGAATTTAAGTCAAACAAATATTAAGTCCACTGAATTCCTTCTTAATAATAACCTAATACCTGGCACTGAACTCAGAATTTTGCATCTTTTTATGCACTATCTTATTTATATCCTCAACATAGGTTTTATTGTTGCTTTCATGTTGTAGGTAGCTGTATGATGAGCATGGAAGGTATATTAGGAATAATGACCCGTGGTTGAGTTGAGTGAGAAATGGTTGATGTGAGACACATCATGACCAGAAAACTACCTATCCCCAAGGTAGGTCCTCACTTAGAATTTGTAGCTGCAGATTGTGCATATCCATAACACAATGGTCATCTCTCCATCCCCATCACTTATAGATAGTTATCCTACTTTAACATTAGACTAAACCTTCTTCGACCTCAAGTTTACATTAATAAGAAACACAATGTGAACACATATGCATGTGTCCATGTGCATGGAGTTTTGCAGAAGAGGCTAAAATGCAACCCAAACTTGTTTTTTTATTTAGGATCAATCTTCTAGTGTTTCAAAGAAAAGTTATTTAGCTGTCTGAATATTTTCTTTGCCTGATTTTTCTTTACCTCTAAGGAAAGGCAAACAGATTGAAAATGAGGTGAAATTCTCAGTCATCCAGTCCATGGTGATATCTCAAAGAAAGAGACTGAACATAAACAGACATCATTCTTGAAAATTGGGTTAAATTCAATTTTATTCGAATTTATTTTCGACCATTAGGTTTAGGAGCCATTTATCATAAGTCCAAAACACAGAAGAATAATTTATATCACACAAATATGAGTAAATTATTCTATCTTCTCAGCTTTGTAATTTACATTAATGTGATCACCAATCATGCCCATAATACTGTTGAGAGAAAACAGTATACCTATAGGAGTTCTTGACAGCCAAGCAACATGGAAGTGTCACCTTTTTCTGAGCTCAGGAGAAGGTAATTGGCAGAGAGAAGCAACCATACAAATCATTTTACCAAGTTATGAAATTATAAATTAAGTCTATGATCCATGATGCAGATTTAACAGTATTTATCCCCATTTATCATGCATGCACAGGACTGTATTATCAAGCCAACACTTCTGCCAGAAAAAAAAATCTCCAAAGACAAATTGTTCATATACTTTCAAAAGTCAATTCTACCTTTTCATTAACACCTTCCCCTCCCCCATACTTGTAGTGCACTGAGAAATCTTCAGATAACATCAACGGAGAACAAGACGGAAGTAACTCAGTTCATCCTGCTAGGACTGACCAGTGACCCACATCTACAGGTTCCCTTCTTTATCACCTTCTTCCTCATCTACACAAAAACGGTGGTTGGAAAACTGGGGATGATCCTCCTGATTCCCTTGGACTCTCGTCTCCACACCCCCATATACTTCTTCCTTGGTAATCTTTCTCTGGTGGACTTTTGTTGCGCTTCATCTGTCACTACAAAGGTCATGGCTGGGCTCATCAAAGGAGACAAAGTCATGCCTTACAATGCTTGTGCTGCTCCAATGTTCTTTTCTGCAACCTTTGCTAATGTGGAAAATTACCTCTCATCCTCCATGGCCAACGATCGCTATATAGCAGTGTGTAAGCCTCTCTATTACACCACTACCGTGACAACAAGTGTGTGTGCATTTCTCATCATTGGTTCCTATTTCTGTGGTTTTTTTGAATGCTTCAATCTATACAAGGAACACCTTCAGTCTCTCCTTTTGTAAATCAAACCTGGTCCATCATTTTTTCCCTGATGTTCTAGCAGTGATGGTTCTCTCTTGCTCTGGTGGACGTATTATTGAACTGGTTCTTATTTGTGTAGCCAGCTTCAATATCTTTTTCTCCCTCCTAATAATTTTGATTTCATACCTAACCATTTTCATCATTATCTTAAAAGTGCACTCAGCCATGGAACTTCGTAAGGCCTTAATCTACCTGCTCCTCCCACTTCACTGCGGTCTCCATTTTCTATGGCACTGTTATGTTCACGTATTTACAGCCCAGCTCCAGTCATTCCATGGACACTGACAAAATTGCTTCTGCCTTTTATACTATGATCATCCCCATGCTGAACCCTATAGTCTATAGCCTGAGGAACAAGGAGGTCAAGAATGCTTTTACAAAAATGGTTTTCAAGTCAAAATGATCTTTAAGGTACTACTGTAACGTCTTAGGATGCACAAAATCCAGATCTTCTCCTTTTAGTGAGATTGTTTTAAAACAAACATTGAATTCAAAATGCTCATGGGATACTTTTACTTCTGCAATAGTCTGAAAAAAAGAGTAAGATTTTTTTTCCAGAAACATAATACCTGAATAAGACTATAAAGTGGGGAAACTTGTAAAAATACAATAGAAAGCCCACGGATTGGAGAAGATCTTCACTAGCCATACAACAGACAAGGGTTTCATATCTAAAATATACCTGGAACTCAAAAAATTAAATCCCCCAACAACAAATCTTCAAAGAAACAACTGCCCAATAAATAAGTGGGCTAAAGACTTAAAGAGAAACTTCTCTGAAGAGGAAAGAAGGATGGCCAGTAGACACATGAAGAAATGCTCAACCTCCCTAGCCATAAAAGAAATGCAAATCAAAACAACATTGAGATAACACCTCACCCCAGTTAGAATGGCTATAATCAATAACTCTAATAAGAACAGATGCTGGACAGAAGGGAACCTTACTTCATTGTTGGTGAGAGTGTAAACTTGTTCAACCACTTTGGAAATTAGTATGGAGGTTCCTCAAAAGACTCCACATAGAGCTCCCCTATGACCCAGCAATCCCACTTTTGGGCATTTACCCAAATGATCACAAACAAGACCACACTAAAGCTACCAGCACAACTATATTTATTGCAGCATTATTTACCATAGCTAAGATATGGAACCAACCCAGATGCCCCTCAGTAGATGAATGGATCAAGAAAATGTGGTATATATGGAATTCTATGCCTCCATCAGAAAGAATGACATTGCCCCATTTGTTAGGAAATGGAAAGATTTGGGAAAAATTATATTAAGTGAAATAAGCCAGGCCCAAAGAAACATAGGTCCCATGGTTTCCCTTATTTGCAATATCTAGTATACGTATGAGTCAAACAGAAAAGGTCAGATAAGTTGATGTTAGGGAAATGAACCCCAAGATAAGTATTCAAATTCTTTTTCTTTCATGCTATTGTTTCTAACATATTTATAAGATGATTTCTTTGTTGCTTTGTATGTCCTTCCCCCACGGTATAACCCCAGATTTCACTGTATTTGATGTTGGTATAATTTGTGGAGGAGAAGGGAAAAAAACAAATCGTTTAAATAGGAATACAGGTGGACCCATTGCAACAATGAGATGTACAAGTCGTTATGTTGAAAAACGAACTTTACAACTTTGGTGGGGGGGGAGAAGGGGAAGAGAATCAGGTAGCCGGGGTGGGGAGGTATGGGAAGGGATGGGAAGGGGAAACAAAGGAGGAGGCAACAATGCTTGATAAGAAATGTACTCATTATCTTGCCCATGTAATTGTAACCCCTCTGCACGCTATTTTCACAAGTAAAAAATATTAACTATATCAATGCATTCAATCATTTTCCATATGATCTTTCTATCACATGTAAGTGCAAAAATAAAAATGAATCAGGAAAATAAAGGAGCATCTAAAAATTGGTATTTTGGGTGACCAAGTTATTACCTTTATGTGTCAGAGTAGATTAAGGATCCCAGATAAATGGCAACATATTACATAAGTGTCTGTGAAGATGTGTCTAAGAAAAGTTTTATTTTATTTTATTTATTTTTAATTTTTTTTGTTGTACAAAGGAGTTACAGTTACATGATCCAAGTAATGAGTACATTTCTTATCAAGTATTGTTGCCTCCTCCTTGGATTTTCCCCTCCCATCCCTTCCCTCCCACCTTCTTGGCTACACCTCCCCACACACACCTAAATTGTGAAGTTTGTTTTTTTGACATAGCATCGTATACATCTCATTGTTGCAAGGGTAAATATGTACCCTATTTAAACAATTTGTTTTTTTCCTTCCCCTCCCCAAATTATACCAACATCAAATACAGTGAAAACAGGGGTTATACTATGGGAGAGGAATATACAAAGTAACAAAAAAAATCACATGGTACCTTATAAATATGTTAGAAACAATAGCAAGGAAGAAAAATAACCAGTTGTGTCCCTATCTTGGGGTTCATTTCGCTTGGCAGAATTCAAAGAAGGTCCTCCCTCACTAATGTGGGTATCAATCAGCCGATCCACTGATGCTCACTTGAATGGGAGAAAGGGTACATTTTGAATTCTCTTTTTAAAGTGATACATCCACTTCTAATTGAACTCTGTCAGAAGTTACAACTGCTTCCTATCGGGCCCTGGGTCACCAAGATAAGCATAGGTATATTTCACTCCTAATTGCCAAATCTTTGCTAATGAATTGAATTAAATCATCCACCTTCCCTTGGAAAAAATTTTATTAAATGAAGTAAGCCAGGCCCAAAGAAACATAGGTCCCATGGTTTCCCTTATTTGCAATATCTAGTATAGTCTGAGTCAAGCAGAAAAGGTCAGATAAGGTGATGTTAGGGAAATGAACCCTAAGATATGTATTTTAATGTTTTTTTTCTTTCATGCGATTGTTTCTAACACATTTATAAGATTATTTCTTTGTTGCTTTGTATGTCCCTCCCCCACAGTATAACCCGTGCTTTCACTGTATTTGATGTTGGTATAATTTGTGGAGGGGAAGGGGAAAAACAAATTGTTTAAATAGGGATACAGGTGGATCCATTGCAACAATGAGATGTACAAGTCATTATGTCAAAAACGAACTTTACAACTTTGGTGGGGGGGCGAGCAGGGAGGATTGGGTGGGAGGGCGGGGGGGGGGGAGGATGGGAAGGAATGGGAAGGGGAAACAAAGGAGGAGGCTACAATGCTTGATAAGAAATGTACTCATTATCTTGCCCATGTAATTGTAACCCCTCTGTACAGTATTTTCACAATAAAAAAAAATCATCCACTTTCCCAGGTGTCTCACATGCAGACAACACATCGTGAATCTTCTTGGCTTTCATAATCACAGCAGACCCAACCACAATAATTCAGCTTTTGTATGTTTATGCACACCCTATTTGCACCATATTATCTGAAATAGCAATCAAAAAAGCAACTGTATGTAAATATATATAGTAAGATAGCATATAGTAGATAACAAAATATAATAAAAATATATGGTAGCTAATTCATCAGGACATGAAAGATTTCCATCTTGAAATTTATAAAAGTTTGCATAAAATATGTTTCAAAGTATTTCCTAATGATCCTCTGAATTTTATTGGTATGTTTTGTGATATCCACTCTCATCTCTAAAGTTATTAGTCTGTCTCCTCTCCCTCTTTCTTCTGGTTAATTAGTATAAGTATTTGTCAATCTTACTTATCTTTTCAAAGAACCAGTGTTTGTTTTCATTGACTATTGGTATTCTTCTGTTTCTACTTTGTTTATGTCTGCCCTGATAGAAATGAAATATATTTAATACTCTTGGAGTTGATGGTCTTTTGTTTTTAAGAGCTTACAATTCATCTTTATGTTTTTTATTTGAGATTTCTCTGACTTTTTTAGTGAAGGCATATAAATTGCTGTAAATGTCCTTTTTACCAGGAACTACCATTGTTGTGTCCTCCCCGGAAAGTTGTACTTCTCCAACCTTCCTACATACAGTAATCTGCGTTGGCTGCTATTCTATCTGAGCTATGAATGCATTATTCCTTACCTCTCTCTCTTTTAAAGTTTCTGTTGAAAAATCTACTGTTATGGGTTTATCTGTACAATTTAACACTTCTTTCTTGAAGCTTCCAATATAGTCTCTTTTCTCTGTATGCCTAAAACTTTCCTATGTTATGGGAGATTCTTTTGGAATCTTTGTCTGGTTGAAGTCCTAAAAATCTTATATACCTAGAATATGATGTCTTTCTCAAGATTTGGAAAGTTTTCTGCAGTTTTTTTATAGAATGTTTTCTGATTTTTAGCTTGTTTCTCTTCTCCATCTATATTCATCATTCATGTGTTTTGTTTTTCAGTGATCCAAAACGTCTTGCATTTTGTATTTATATTATGTTAGTTTTTACTTCTTTATCTTCATCTGCGTGTTCAAGTACATGTATTGTCTTCAGACCCTGATATTCTTTTTTTCAGTTTGATTCAGTATACTGGAGAAACTTTTCATTGAAGTATTTTCTTTTTCAATTTGGTTCATTGAACTTTGCATTTCTAGAATATATATATATATATATATCCATATCTCTATCTATCTATCTATATATATCCTAACACACACATGTGTGTTCATATATTAGGAATTATATATCATTGGTTAGACATAGTTTTAAAAAAACTTGATGTTTTAGTGAAATATCAAGTAAACGCATATCAACTAAAACTGCTGCAACCTCTTGTACAAGATTCTTGGATTCCTTTCCTATAGAAGTTTCCTTCTTGTGTTCCAGTAACCACTGTTGAATACAGGGAATTTTGTAGTATGTATTTCTATACCAAGGCTGGGCTGTATCACACAGATGCACTCAGCTGTCACAACAAATAACCACACTGGGTTAAGGCTTACTTGAAATATAGTATAATTGTGGAACAATATTTGTCAGCCTGTCACCTGGGGCATCTGGTCTACCTTGTGAATTGAACACTGGCTCCTCTCTCCACCCTGGGAAGCCTGAGATGGGACATGGAGCTATTTGCAATTTTTCTCTGTTGCCTTTATTTCTCTATGATTTTTGCTGTTCTGCTACCTTTTTCATGACTTCTGAGATCTTTCTCCCTTCACAATATAGTCTTTCCTGTGTCACCTAACTCTTCTCATTCACACACACACACACACACACACACACACACACACACACACACACACACACACACACACAAATAGTAGGCACTTTTTTGTCAGTCATGGGGCTGAACTCTGGGCCTGGGCACTATCCCTCAGGTCTTCACCTCAAGGCTAGTGCTCTACCACTTGAGCCATAACACCAGTCTCACGGACTTTCCTGCCTAGACTGGCTTTGAACGGGGAGCCTTAGATCTCAGCCTCCTAAGTAGCTAGGATTACAGGCATGAGCCACCAGCACCCAGCTAGTAGGCACTTTTAATCTGCAATTTTGCCCATCTCTTAATTTCACTTCAGATGTTTAAAGTAACCTATCAGAATGGTTTAACTGTTAAAAGAGGTTGAAAACAGGAATTTCCAAATAATATTTGTGCAAATATGAATAAATTGCTGAAATTCTTGTGAGTCATAGTTTATGAAATTCTGAAATTCTTGTGCTTCGTAGTTTATAATAATGTACTCAGCCGGGCGCTGGTGGCTCACGCCTGTAATCCTAGCTACTCAGGAGGCTGAGATCTGAGGATCTCGGTTCAAAGCCAGCCCGGGCAGGAGAGACCGTGAGACTCCTATCTCCAATAAACCACCAGAAAACCGGAAGTGGCGCTGTAGCTCAAGTGGTAGAGCGCTTGCCTTGAGCTGAAGAGCTGAGGGACAGCGCCCAGGCCCAGAGTTCAAGCCCCACGACAGACAAAAAAAAAAAAAAAACTAATGTACTCAGCAATCACATTCTTAATGCTATGGACAGCATATAGAAAATGTACTTTAAAACCGTGTACACTGGCTGGGAAGGTGGCTCAGTGGTAGAGCGCTTGCCTTGCATGCATGAGGCCCTGGGTTCAATTCCTCAGCACCACATAAACAAAAAGAAAAAAAGCCAGAAGTGGCACTGTGGCTCAAGTGGTAGACTGCTAGCCTTGAGCTGAAGAGCTGAGGGACAGCGCCCAGGCCCAGAGTTCAGGCCCCATGACCGGACCCTCCCCCCCCCAAAAAAAAAACCTAAAACAACTGTGTACAGTAGTAGCTGAATAGAAGCATCTAGCTGGTTTTTACTGAGGTTAGAGGAAATTATTTGGCATATTATTTCATCCACACGAGTGATTTTGTATCAAGTTGTTAAACTGTCTACATCTCAGCATCTAAGTGAGTGAATTTTTAAAACTGCTAATATGATGCATTTTACTCAGTTTAGATAATCGGTAATGCTGCATATTCCTATTGTACTCAAATGATTCTAAATCCAGGGCTTTTTCTGAAGAACATCAAATGCAGTAACATGCATTTAATAGAATGCATATTATACTTATACCTCCCAATTTCAATTCAATTTGCTTGTCATTCTGTTTCTTATTTTCGTTGTTTATTTTCATTGCCACTGATTTTTACATGACAATTATGGAGAACAGGGCAGAAGTACTATAGTTCATCCCCTTGGGTTTAACCAATGATCCTGATCTGTGGTCTACATTCCTTGTACCTCTCCTACATCACCATTCTGACTTAATTCATAGGGATGATTGTGTTGATTTACTTGGACTCCTGGCCAGCCTATGGTGCATTACCATTACAATATACCCTATTTCTACCTGGGAGAGGTTTCTCAGGAAACAGTACCTGGGTGTTTGAAGGCAAGTTTTTTTTTATGTATATCACAATGAGGAATTCCCAGTGGCAATAAGCACATAATCCAGGCTGGTACTAAGAAAGCACAGGATATACAATACAGGAGGAATAGCCTAGGCACACAAATTCCACCAACACTGAGCAATTCCCCTGAGTCATTGAACTACCAGCTATTTCATTTTGTGATTTAGAAGCACAAAGGGAATGATCAGAGTGATGATACCTTAGCATCTTGATGATCTACTTACTTATGCTTTATGCAAAGAATCTAGCTGTCTCATTACGGTTGGGGTTAGAAACAAGGGTAGAATGAGTTCTTTTTGTTTGAATTAAAAAAATTCTTTCTATTTAGTTATTTAAAAATTACAGAATCATTTTCAGGAGATTCTGCTCTCCTACATAAATATTAGACTGACTAAACTGCCATCTAGAAGGTAAAGAACAGATAAAATATAATTTTTCTTGAGTTCTTGTTCACTGAACTCTCTCTACTTCTTGGTTTGGTTTTTAAGGCACAGATGGGATATAATTTTTCAGGAGTTCATCTTCACTGAACTTTCTTCACTTTTTGGTTTTATTTTTGAGGAACAGGTAGCATACAGTTTGTCATGAGTTCTTGTTCACTGAACTCTGCCTACGTTTTTTTCAGGTGTTGTTTGTTTTGTTTTGTTTTTGAGACAGATTCTCACACCACAGCCCAGGCTTGCCTCACACAGCCAATTCTAGGTCAGTCTCCTGAGTGCTGAGTCTTGGAATTATAGGCAATGTGCCATCATGCTGCAGTTACTAAACTTTTCCTGATCGCTGAAATTGAGGAACTAAATACATTTACATTATATGCCATGTGTTATTTCTCAAATTCACTACTGGAACTTTTTCAACCATGAGATCCAAGATATGGATGATAGGGATCATTCTCTGGATTTCTGCATTTCACCACAAACATAAAAAAGATTATCTTGAAAGAGATACTGGGATCCCCACATTTTGGCAATAACTGTTAAAAGCACTATTGCCTGAGCACAGGGGCTCACACTGCGAACAAGAATCATACCATGATTTTGAAATCTAAGCATTTAAAATAAAATGTAAATATAAAATAGAATTCTGACATAATTATGCATGCACGGTTTATTTGTAAAGCACTTCATGCCAATAGTGAGGTGGAGTGTGGTATTTGACAGTACCTAGAGTTATAATTTTTCTGTGTATACTTTTACTGCAGGTTGAACTCAGGGCGCCACACTCTTGCTCAGGTTTTTGCTCATGGATGGCGCTCTGCCATGTGAGTCATGACTCCAGTCAAGCTTTTTTCTAATTAACTACATAGAGTCTCTTAAAGTATTGACTGCAAAGTATAGCTATTCAATCTCAGCCATCACAGCTCGTCAGATTTCTGAGTAGTTCCAATGAAAGGCATAATCCACCATCTCCTGACTATAATATAATCTGAAAATTGAAGCAGCATTCCATTTCTGGGAAAAGATACATAATTTTTTTCTAACCAGATTATTGGCTGGGGGAGGGTGACTCAAGTCACTTTCCTAGCCATCTAAAGGCTGTGAGTACTGTCAAGCCTTAAGTCTCACTATTGTCAATAATTAATGA
Source organism: Dipodomys merriami (assembly GCF_024711535.1). Classification (NCBI taxonomy): domain Eukaryota; kingdom Metazoa; phylum Chordata; class Mammalia; order Rodentia; family Heteromyidae; genus Dipodomys; species Dipodomys merriami. Next base: position 2,879,026 of record NW_027203493.1, read on the forward strand.
TAATAATAATAAGCTTTCCTAAGTAAGACATAGTTATGAAGCAGGAAGAGAATGGACAATGTATGTGAAAGAACTATACACAGAAATTAAGGATAAGAAAAAATTGTAATTACTGTAATTGTTCTTAGACAGTGAAGATAGAACAGAAAGTGTCATGATTAGCAAATCATTTGCAGTACATTGACTATGCCCAATGAAGACCTTGCTTTTACAACGGCCTTCTTGAATGCAATCTTGACCTCCTTGTTCCTCAGGCTGTAGACCAGGGGGTTCAGCATGGGGATGACCATCGTGTAGAACACAGAAGCAATTTTGTCCGTGTCCATGGAATGACTGGAGCCTGGCTGCAGGTACATGAAGATGATTGTCCCATAGAAGATGGACACAGTGGTGAGGTGGGATGCGCAGGTGGATATAGCTTTCTTCTTTCCCTCAGCTGAACGCATCCTCAAGATGGCAACAAAAATAAGCAGGTAAGAGCTCAAGATGACCGCCAGAGAGAAAAAGACATTGAATGCCGCCAGCACAAAGAGCACAAGCTCATTTGTGTGGATATCGGAGCAAGAAAGAACCAGCAGGGAGGGAATGTCACAGAAAAAGTGATGGATCACATTGGAACGACAGAAAGAGAGGCGGAAAGTGAGGGCCACGTGGGTGGAGGACTGCAAGAGCCCATTGACGTAGGAAAGGGTCACAAAGAGGACACACACGGCGCTGGTCATGGTGCTGCTGTAGTGCAGGGGTTTACACACAGCTGCATGGCGGTCAAAGGCCATCGAGGCCAGGAGGAAACATTCAATAATGGCAAAGGCTACAAAGAAGAACATCTGGGTGGCACAGGCATTGTAGGAGATGATCTTCTCTCTGGTGAGAAACCCTTCCATCACCTTGGGAGTGACAGCTGAGGCATACACACAGTCCACCAGGGAGAGGTTGCTGAGGAAAAAGTACATGGGGGTGTGGAGGCGAGCATCCAACAGAATCAGCGCGATCATCCCGAGGTTGCCAGCCAGAGTGATGAAGTAAATGAGGGTGAAGATGATAAATAAAGGGACCTGCAGCTCTAGGGCATCTGTTAAGCCCGCAAGAATGAAGCCAGTCACCTCTGACGTGTTCTCCATCACAGTCCTTTGGGAATTACCAGGACAGGCTTCTTGAACAGCACCAGGAGCAGCGAGGTGTGGCCAAGGTCTCTTGCTCTTGTGTCAGCTTCCTGCCCTGTGCGGGAGTCTGTGGAAGGAGCTGGCCTGGGTGCTGTGGGAGGCGCAGCTTGAGTGAAGTCCTGCACCTGGAAGTGGTACACATGGTCACCGGAGCATCTTTGCTGCCCACAGCTGCTACATGCCAGGCATAGTATGACTCTGGGGCTCAGTTCAGTTGGCCTGGTATATGCTAATCTCTATTACATGAAATCACACAGCATTCTCTTCCAGTCTTTTCAATAGCATACAAACACCCAGGTCTAACATATGCATAGAGAGCTAAGGAGCAAAAAGCACACAGTGCAGGAAAGTGTGGTGACACTTTTGTAAATGGTGGTGACAAATCTTGTCCCAAGCATTACCCACCTGTGACAGACCTTCACCATTCTAGCTGTAGGCGTTCAGTGATTTCAGCTCTAGGACACTCAGGATTCTCCCTCTATTGTATGAAGGATGCTGCTTTCAGAAACTTCATGACATATGGGAGACATTCTTCTTGATGACATGAATTTGTTCAGTATCCCAAAACATAAAGGAAGACTTTACTCAAATGTTTGAATCAAAGCTTTAGCTCTTTTCTTTTCTTGTTGCAAACCTCATTTTGCAGAGGGGCTGTGTTCTGTTACTTATCCGCATCCAGGTCTTCAGATTTTTGGTAGGGAGAACAGGGGACTAAAAAAGTATTATCTTATTGTTCCCTGCACTAGAGACTGCCTTCAACTGAGCAGTACTGAATGAGCAATCTGGGTGCACTTACCTCCAGCGTGGCTCAGGTGACAGCTGAATCTGCAATTGCGAACAATATTCATTTCTTCTTGTCTAAAAAATGTTCATATTCAAGGATTGAGATGGCATAACATTTGCTTTAAAGATAGACAAGCATTCACTGTGTATACCACAAAGTTAAGAAATGTCTAGGATGGGGTGAGTCCAAGGGGGACGATATTGTTGAAGGGTGTGACATAGATCAAGATGCATTGTATTATATACTGCTTTGTTCAATGACACGCCCTTTGTATAACTACTTAAAGACAACAATAAAAAATTAAACATAAAATGACACTGGGCAAGACTAGAAAAATGTGGTTAAAATCCTAAAATGGATAATTTTAAATAATTTTTAAAAACCTACATGACCAAAAGGCAGGTGACACCAACATTGTTTCATCATGTTCGTGATGGATAAGTAGAAGTAATCTTTCCAATGTACTGAGCTTTAGGAATAAATAAAACATTATGGAAAAAGAAAACCCCCTTTCCTCCTCTTTACAAGCTATCCTCCTCCCTTATGTGGTAATGAACATAAAACTGTGAAAGCCAAAATGTGTTAATTATATCTCGCATTTAGACTCTTTAATTTTCATAGGCTGCTTCATTTCCTCATGTCTACTTAGGTACATTCTTTCAGCAATATTAAACATCCATATTTTCATATTCTTAAATTCATCCATAAGAAGAATGAATTGTGTCTTTAGCAGGAAAATGGGTAGAACTGGAGATTATCATGTGAAGCCTAGTAAGCGAACTTTGTCAAAAAGACAAAGTTCATACGTGCATGCCAGGCCTAAATACAAGCATGTACATAAACACACACAGCATCATACACGCACAGATATACATACACCTCACACACACACACACACACACACACACACAGGGCACACACACACTCCCTTACACATAGTTGTGATTGTGGAACTGATTGGGCAGCTTGTGGAGAGGAAAAGAATGTCAGGGGTGAGCAATACTGAAATATCTTGCATCTGTAAGTGAAGAGGGCAAAAGAAAATTCATGGGAGAGAGGGGTGGAGGGATGAGGAAAGTCAGGACAAGCAAGGAGATGAATCTGATTAAAATATAGCACATGCATTGCACTGTGCAATACCATGGTGGAACTCCTTTGAGTTGTTAGCACTCCCTGAAACAATATTTTACTTAAAAAAATGGCAGGAATGTAAAGCATCCACTCCAGGATGTGGGTGCTAATGGGAAGGAGGGCCAGGGCAAATAGAGAGGGTGAAAGAGAGTGAATAGCATAAAACACTTCATGTACATGTGTGAATATTCAACAGTGAAGCTCTCTTAGGGATTGTTTTGGAAGGGGGAGAAGGATGATGAAGAAGAGAGATCGAAAAATTAGGTCTAATTAAGATATATTGTATGCATATATTAGCATGTAAAAATGAAACACCTTTGCAAACCTTCATGGATGCTAATTAATAAAATGTGAGGAAAACAAAATAGTGTATCATTTGAGATGGCCAATTAGATATAAGTAATATCATTCCTGACATTTAAAAAAGGAGTTATAATCCTTTAACTGCTAGTCTACTTTTTTTTTTTTTTGGCCAGTCCTAGGGCTTGAACTCAGGGCCTGGACACTGTCCCTGAGCTTCTTTGCTCAAGGCTAACACTGTACTACTTGAGCCACAGCGCCACGTCTGGCTTTTTCTGTTTATGTGGTGCTGAGGAATTGAACCCAGGGCTTCATGCATGATAGATAAGCATTCTACCACTGAGCTACTTTCCCAGCCATGGAAAATATGGCAGTACTTGCACATTTCTGAAATACTCACTATTGACCCAGGAGCGGATGAATGCAGGTGCAAAGGAGGAGGCAAGGAAACCCGTCATGTCCAGACCATTGGTTGGAGGTCCACATCCTGGAAAGCCTCCTGTGCAGAAGGGCTTTTGTACCTGTGGAGTCGCATGGTCTGGACAGAGCCTGGGCCTGTGTCTTGCAAATATCCAGGTAGAGAACGTAGCCTTTGCACGCAGGTCTCAGGGGGAGCTGTGCTGTGGGAGTGGCTGTCCCTGAGGTGTTTCCTGCCACAGTGGCTCTTCCATCCTGACCTAGACAGAGACAAGGTCCATGTCCTGGGAGACAACACTGTGCATTTTGGCTGGGGGAATAGAGGCTTTGGAGAAAAAGCCTCCCATGATCAAGTCAACTGTGGCACAGGCAGGAGAGGAAACAGACAAAACCCTCTCTGAAATATTTCACTTAAGTCGTACTTATGCAAGCTTTTTTGTTGTTGTTGTTGGTTGTGGGGCTTGAACTCTGGGCCTGGGCACTGTCCCTCAGCTCTTCAGCTCAAGGCAAGCGTTATACCACTTGAGCCACAGCACCAGTTCCAGTTTTCTGGTGGTTTACTGAAGATAAGAGTCTCACGGACTTTCCTGCCAGGGCTGGCTTTGAACTGAGGTCCTCAGGTCTCAGCCTCCTGAGTAGCTAGGATTACAGGCATGAGCCACCAGTGCCAGGCTAAGCTTTTTTTTTCTTAACTCAGGGCCTAGATGATATTTCTTCCTCCTCTTCCTCCTCCTCTTCCTCCTCCTCTTCTTCCTCCTCTTCCTCCTCCTCCTCCTTGTCTTTCTCCTCCTTCTCCTGCTCCTCCTCCTCCTCCTCCTCTTCCTCCTCCTTCTCCTCCTCCTCCTCCTCCTCCTCCTCCTCCTCCTCCTCCTTCTCTTCTTCCTCTTCTTCCTCGTCCTCCTCCTCCTTGTTTTCCTCTTCCTCTTCCTCTTCCTCTTCCTCTTCCTCTTCCTCTTCTTCTTCTTCTTCTTCTTCTTCTTCTTCTTCTTCTTCTTCTTCTTCTTCTTCTTCTTCTTCTTCTTCTTCTTCTTCTTCTTCTTCTTCTTCTCCTTCTTCTCCTTCTTCTCCTTCTTCTCCTTCTTCTCCTTCTTCTTCTTCCTCTTCTTCTTCTTCCTCCTCCTCCTCTTCCTCCTCCTCCTCCTCCTCCTCCTCCTCCTCGTCTTCCTCCTCCTCCTCCTCCTCCTCTTCCTCTTCTTCCTCCTCCTCCTCCTCCTCCTCCTCGTCTTCCTCCTCCTCCTCCTCCTCCTCCTCTTCCTCTTCTTCCTCCTCCTCCTCCTCCTCCTTGTTTTCCTCTTCTTCTTCTTCTTCTTCTTCTTCTTCTTCTTCTTCTTCTTCTTCTTCTTCTTCTTCTTCTTCTTCTTCTTCCTCCTCCTCCTCCTCCTCCTCCTCCTCCTCCTCCTCCTCCTCCTCCTCCTCCTCCTTGTTTTCCTCTTCTTCTTCTTCTTCTTCTTCTTCTTCTTCTTCTTCTTCTTCTTCTTCTTCTTCTTCTTCTTCTTCTTCTTCTTCCTCCTCCTCCTCCTCCTCCTCCTCCTCCTCCTCCTCCTCCTCCTCCTCCTCCTCCTCCTCGTCTTCCTCGTCCTCGTCCTCGTCCTCCTATCGTCCTCCTCCTTTTTCTCCTTTTTCTTCTTCTTATTGTGCTGCTGCTTCTTTTTAAATTTTATTGCCAAGGTGATGTACTGAGGGATTATAGTTACATAGGTAAGGTAGTATGTACATTTCTGGTTGAACTTGTTATCCCTTCCCTCATTTTTCTCCCTCTTTCCCTTCCTTCCCAATCTCCTCCCCCCTCCGCACCCCCCCCCCCGCCAAGTTGTATAAATCATTTCCAACATATTGTGTTGTGATGGTCACTGTTGCATAGGTTCCTCATTTGACCTTTGTCTCACCATTTTTTTTGCTCTCCTTCCCTTCTCTAGTTCAGATAAACATATATAAAATATGCAACATTATTTCCCCAAACTAATATTCAGAACCAACCCAGATGCCCCTCAGTAGATGAATGAATCAATAAAATGTTTTATATGTATATATAAATTCATGTGTATATATATATATATATATATATACACACACATGAATTTATGTTTCCATCAGAAAGAATGACACCAACCCATTTGTAAGGAAATGGAAAGACTTGGAAAAAAATCACATTAAGTGTAGTAAGCTAGACCCAAAGAAATATAGGTCCAATGGTCTCCCTTATTTGTAATAAATAGTATATGTCTAGGATAATCTTAGCAGATGAGCAGAATAGGTCAATAGCTATGTACATACGACTATATAAGATGATGCTAAGTTAAGTGAACTCTAAGACATGGACACAAGAGGTTTTTCTTCATTGTTTTTCTTTGTTGTTTTCAACCTACACAAGAATTTTAATATATAGGATTTTTTTCCTGAAAGGTCTAGAGATCTCCGAGTATATTTTTTATTAGTTTTTCTTCAATCTTGTAAACAAAATACTCATTTGTCTTACCACTGTGGAGAAATTTCACAATATTTCCCTCCATTTTATGTTCAATATTTTATTAATATGTAACTATTATATATTTTAGATAGTATAATAAGATGCTTTGAAATATGTTTATGTTATGTAATGATCATTATGTACATCAGAAAAATCAATACATCTCTCACCTTAAATATTTATCATTTTCTTGTTGTGATATTATTCAAAATATTCTGTTTCAAATATTTAAAATACATAAAGCATTATTTTACCTATACTCACCTTACTATACAATAGTGTCACAGAAGGAATATATTTCTCCGAATACATATATTTGTTAAATGAATGAAGCAACTGATTGATTTTTTAATTTAGTTGTACCAACACGTAAAATGCTTCAACTACTGGTTAGTTTGATGAATCATATACAATATCAGCCTCTATATCCATAATCACTATCTTTCAAGGCACACACCTAACTCTTCTCAGTTAAACTTTTTCTGCATTCTCATTCATTTCTCACCTTATCAGATCATTTCCTGGAAATCTATCACCAAGTGCATCATTTCAAACTCTTTAATAATTTTCCTGGTGAAATGTCATTGTAACCAATAACATATCAAACAAGGATTAGCTCATAATTCATAAAAGCACTTAGGATTTTATATTTTTAATAATTATTACTATAGTGATTCTAAACTTCCATGTAGAATATAAACATGACAAGACCAGAGGAAACATAAGTTAAATTCAATAAGCTTTTCTGTTTGTGCTGGTACTGGGACTTGAACTCAGGACCTAGGTGTTGCCCCTTAGTTATTTTGCTCAAAGCTAGTGCTCTTCCACTTGAGGCATGGCTCCATTAATTAGTAATGGATACTAATTATAGTTAGGTAGGAATAAAAATCTTCTCTCAAATTGCGTGTAGATAGGCAGATGAAGTTTCAAAAACTGGATTTTGAAGGTTTTTACCCTAAGAAAGTTTATTGGTCAAGATACAAGATACAGTGTACACTTGAATTGAGATGTTGAATGGTAACCCCTAAAAATAATAGTTAAAAATAAATCAATTAATATGAAACATGTTAAATTTGATTCGAACATTGCACAATGTGTATGTGCAAAGAACTCATGGTCATTGGTTAATGCACATAGTTTTCATGTATTTCTTTATGACTAAGAAACAATGTAACTTTTAAAAAAGTAGTAACCATCTTGATCCCTGAAGGCAGACTAATTGTTTCCTCCCTAGGAAAGCTGGATGGGAAGCTTTAGTTATTCCCAAGGGCGAAATCTCCAGAGGTTCCAGGATACCATAAGATCATCATGAATTAACTTCTGGAATTCCAATATGACTCAAGAATGTAGCAGCTTTAGAAGGACCCCAGTGCATGTCCTGTTACACTCTTAGAGGTCGTTCATTATCTTCTGAACTAAGGTTTGCTATGATACTTCAGCCAGGTTTAGGGTAAGATATTCCAATAAAAATCACATTGCTTCACTTTAAAATTATAACCTCATCATGAGATACTTGTAGATTGTTCATATTCATCAACAACAATCACACTGTGGTTATATGGGAGAAATAATCTTACCATTTTTTTTCTTAATAATGGCAAAGAAGTGATTCTTCCCAAGGCAGAATGGGATAGATTCAATACTTCATGCACATTAATGTCTTTTCTTCCACTTTTCAGCCTGATTGCAGCTGGAACTTTTTGACCACTGTAGGAGAGGGCTCTCCTCTAATAGGATTTGTACAGTAAAATCATGACTGATTTTATGATTTCAGACTACGATGGATTCAATATATTTTCTCAACTGAGAAACTGAGAAGCTTTTATATTTCATAAACATTTTAGGTAGAAATGGAATTCATGGTACAGTAGTGAACTACATATACTTGTCACAACTTTTTGAAAAACGGAGTTATGCATTTCTTTACATTTTACTTATTACATTATCACATTCTCTACACTTTACTTATTCTTTTTACTGTCGTTATGTTGTTGTACAAAGGAGTTGCCATTTTGTAAAGCAGTTTCGGGTTACAACGCACCTTGATCAGTGTCACCTCTTGCACAATCCTTACCCACCCCTCTCCACTCATTCTTTCCCTCCCTTTGCTTTGCTTTGTAGTAGGGACATTAAATCCTTGACTGCAGTCCCCTTCCTGCTCCTCTTCATATGGTTCCCCTCTCCTCTTGGCGTTACCTACACCCTCTTGCAATTTAATTTAAAAATGCTTCAACTACTGGTTAGTTTGATGAATCCTATACAATATCAGCCTGTATATCCATAATCACTGTCTTTCAAGGCACACATCTAACTCTGCTCCGTTAAAACTTTCTCTGCATTCACATTCATTTCTCACCTTATAAGATCATTTCCTGGAAATCTATCACCAAGTGGATCATTTCAAACTCTTTAATAATTTTCCTGGTGAAATTTCATTGTGACCAATAACGTATCAAACAAGGATTAGTTCATAATTCACGAAAGCACCCCCATTTCCTAGTGCTTATTTTGTTGAGCTTTGCCTTTGTCTTTCTAAGGAATTACAATATTTGAGAACTCCCTTGAATCAATTACAATTCCGTTAATACATTTGTAACCACTTGCATACCACCCAATGTGTTTACTTATAGCTGTATAGGCCAATTCAACCTTCCACATATGAGAGAAAATGCAACCTGTGCCTCTCTGGGCCTGACTTACTTCACTTAATTTTTCCCAAGTCCTTCAATTCTTTACAAACGGTACAATATCATTCTTTCTAATGGATGAGTAAAATTCTATTGTGTATATATACAAATTGAGGGGCATGTAGTTAAAAAATATTCATGCAATAGAGAGCTGAAACTAAGGAATAAGTCCCCAAAACCCATCAGGTGGACTTTGTTAATCTATGATACATTTTGCTGCTTTCCCAAACCATGAACATATGTTGAATAGCTTCTGCTCTGACTAACTAGTGATTGTATTCATTATACATTTTGTTGCATTCCTAATTAACAAGTTTAAGCAAACAAAAGCTCTGAAAAATGAAATTATTCTTCTTCAACTGAAAAATGACTTTAAATGAATTAACTTTGTCTGAACTGTCTTTTAACCCTTTTCCCATCATTTCCTATTTATTCTTGAAAAATGGCTCTAATTCTTTGTATAAAAAATTAAATTATGGCCGGGTGCTGGTGGCTCACACCTGTAATCCTAGCTACTCAGGAGGCTGAGATCTGAGGATCGCGGTTCAAAGCCAGCCCAGGCAGGAGAGACCGTGAGACTCCTATCTCCAATAAACCACCAGAAAACCGGACATGGTGCTGTAGCTCAAGTGGTAGAGCACTCGCCTTGAGCTGAAGAGCTGAGGGACAGCGCCCAGGCCCAGAGTTCAAGCCCCACGACCGACCAAAAAAAAAATTAAATTATTAGATTTATTTTTGTTCAGTTCCAAGTCAATACATTTTAAAACCTCTACAAAAATTTATAATTGTCTGGAAAAATATAATGTACCTCACTAAAGATAAAAAAATTAGATCTACTATAGAAAAAAATAGAGTCATTAGAAATTAAAACTGAAACTTAAAATTTATTACTTTGGTGGGCTGGGAAGGTGGCTCAGTGGTAGAGCGCTTGCCTTGCATGCCTGAGGCCCTGGGTTCGATTCCTCAGCACCACATAAGCAAAAAGAAAAAAGCCGGAAGTGGCGCTGTGGCTCAAGTGGTAGAGCGCTAGCCTTGAGCTGAAGAGCTGAGGGACAGCGCCCAGGCCCAGAGTTCAGGCCCCACGACCGGACCCCAAAAAAAAACAAAAATTATTACTTTGGAAAAAAACAATAATAATTCCAATCCCAAGTCCCTCATACTCCCTGAAAAAAAGCTTATTGATAGCATCACCCGGATTCTTGAATTTTCAGTTTCCTTATTGACAGAGTAGGAATAATAAATCCCTACATTTTACACACACACACACACACACACACACACACACACACACACACACACACACACACACACACACACACACACACACACATTTGTATATAAATGCCTTTTGGTTGACCACACACATTCTAACACTGGCCTCTTTTGTAAAAGTTGGCCAGTGTAATGCTCTCCAGAGACAGGCTCATGACTGAAGTTGCCAAGTACTGAGGAGCACTAGAGTAGGGGAAAATAGCATAAGGCGGATATCCTTCCAAAGCTTTCAGGCAAAACATAAATTATACATACTCTTACTGTGGAGAACGAGATTCAAATAAAATATGTAGCAGAGTAGAACTCTCCATCTATAACATATTGTGAGCTAAAGACAGCTTTTAAAATGGGCAAAATCATATTAAGTGAAATACATCAGGCCCAGAGACACAAAGGCTGCATATGTGCAACCTAAAACAAATGTGAAATTTGTAAGTAAGCACATTATTATGGTATTTAAGTATACATAATTGTATTAACTGAGGCGTGGTAGACACAGCGGAAAACTCAAATGGTGCAATGCCTTAGTAAGACTAATGCACGGTCTGAAAATAAACACCAGGAAAGAGGTACTTGCAATGATGGTTGGGACCAGGGGAGAGGTGTAGACAAATGAAGAGAGAAGGAGGGAGAATGCAGTATTAAAATCCAATGCATACCCTACAAAAGTATGAAAATTGAGAGTGGGGGTGGAGATGATAGGAATGGGGAAAGTCAGGAAAGGGGTGGTGTTGGTCCAGATGAAATGTTTTGTTGAATGGGAACCCCCTTGTACAACTACTTAAAGATAATGAAAAAATGGTTAATTTTAGACCTTGGTCTTTGTGATTTGGGTATGATATGATATTAATGAGAGAAGGAATGAGATTTATAGGCAATGCACTGTTTTACAGATTACAGTATAGATCTCAGAGAAGGCAGATTTGCAAATGGACTTGCCGGAGCCCATCAAACCTTTGGAGTCGCATAAACTGAAAATGGAGTCACCCAGACAGTCTCGATGCCCATAGTGTAGCTCACAGGGAATTCAAGGAGAGATGATTAAAGGCTTCAAAGTTGCCCACAACTCATCAGTGGCAGTGAGCAGGTGCTGGAGTCACACTAGCCGGCTCTCACAATCACGTGGTTGGTACCACCATCGCCTGTGCTTAGCACACAGTGTTTTACCTTGTCTGTGCTATCCTGTGTGTTTACCACAATGAGACCTCAGAGTAATGCCCCCTACAGTCTCCATTCTGCATGTATAATGTATAATATATGATGTGCATTGACGGTTGTTTAGGACCAGTGGTTACATTAGGTGGCAGATGGTGGCTTTGTTACTCATCTCTTCTAGAAACCTAAGCTCTGTGTGTGCTACATCTGATTATTTGCCGTCATTCAGAATTGCTTCTGCAGGTGTAACCTACTCCCCAAATGCCTGCTACCCCACCATATCCACTATGCACAAAGTTATGTCTTGGGATCCAAGACAGAAAGTTTATGGTTTACCTACACCATTGGCTGTGCTGGTAATAATCAGCATGGGAATGTAGGGAAAGGGCCAATGTGAAATTCAGAGCTTATTTTTTTAATGACTTTACATTTGCAAGAGGGTCATTTCACAGTTTGAAACTTTTGTTTGAGAGTTTGTTTTATCTCTAATAAAAGACAAATCTCTACTGAATGGTTCACCATGACACTGTGAAAACTGAGATGGATAGGGCATTAGATTTCCAAACCACTCAGCTTGAGTTAAAGGTTGACATGAGTCCAGAATCAAGACAGTTACATTGTGCAAATGTGGACTAATTATTCTTTCTCTTGTGCTTTTTAATTCCATAAATGTAACAGCCAAACAAACTCCTATTATTGGGAGGAAACAATGAATAGACATTTGGAACATCCCAAGTGGCAGATCCCATGTGTGCAAATAGATTTCTTAGGGGTTTCCTTGAGTTCATGAGAAATGAATTGAAAGATAGGTACAACCAAATTATTTGGTTTCATGAAGTAACTAAATTTTATATATCTTATTTTACACACACACACACACACACACACACACACACACAAACACACACACACACACACACACACACACACACACATTTCAATTGAGTAGATTATTCAGTAAGAGTTTCCAGATTCAGCAACTTGTAACCCTGTGAATAATTAATGCAACAAATTTGTTTTTTAAGCCCCTAAGTTTCTTAGGGAATATCAAACTACAAAATGTTGCTAAAGCACATTGTATGTATACTTTCCAATTTGGATTCACTTTATTTATCAGCCTGTTTCTCCTCCCCGCCCACCATGGATGTGGACCACAGAGGTTCCCCAGTCACATGGATGGAGAACCATATAGATGGGACAGAGTTCATCCTGCTGGGACTGACCAGCGACCCTGCAGATCCCACTCTTGGTAACTTTCCTTTTAACCTACATCATCACATTCATTGGGAACCTGGGGTTGATCCTCTGGATTCTTTTGGACTCTCATCTCCACACCCCCAGGGACTTCTTCCTCGGTAATCTCTGGTGGACTTTTGTTACTCTGCAGTTGTCACTTCCACATCAGAGCTGGATCTTCTCATTGGAAACAAAATCATTTCCTACAATGATTGTGCTGCTCAGATGTTCTTTTTTTGAAGCCTTTGCTACTGTGGAAAATTGCCTGTTGGCCTCCATGGCCTATGATTGCTACACAGCAGTGTGTAAGCCCCTCCATTACACCACCACCATGACAGTGTGTGTGTGTGTGTGTGTGTGTGTGTGTGTGTGTGTGTGTGTGTGCGTGTGTGTGTCTGCTCATAGGCTGCTATGTCGGTGGTTTCCTGAGTGCTGCCATTTATATCAGTAATGTTTATATTCTCTCCTACTGTCAATCCAATGTGTTCCATCATTTTTTTCTGTGATGTTTCAGAAGCGTTGCTTGCATCCTGCTCAGATAGACATGTCAATGATTTGGTTTATATATTTTTATATTGGTATTATATTGAAACTGTGGCCAGTTTCAGTATATTTTTGGCAGTAATAATAATCTTAATATCCCACATAATCATTTTACTACTATCCTGAAGATGCACTCAGGTGCTGGACATCGGAAGGCTGTGTCCACCTGCGTCTCCCACTTCACTGAGGTCTCCATTTTCTCTGAGTCAGGCATCTTCATGGACTTGCAGCCCAGCTTCAGTCACTCTATGCACACTGAAAAAATCACATCTGCCTTTTATACTAAGATTATCCGCATCGTGAGCCCTTTGGTCTACAGCCTGTGGAACAAGGAAGTTAAATGTGCATTCACAAAGATGTTTTGCAAATTAAAATGGTAATTTTTATGGTAAAAATTATCTTTTGGGGATGAACAATGCCTTAATTACTAACACCCAGGTCCTTTTATACAGAGTCATATTTGAAAAACTCAGTGAATTCCAAATGATGAAGTTATATATTTACCTCTATAGTAGCATCCTCTTTGGGAAAAAAAGTTAACTTCATGTTCAGAAAATCCATGCTTGAGGAAGAATAACTCTGATCTTTGAGTCTACTGTGGAAAATCTTATTAACCATGTGAGTATATTAGGCATTTTCCTGCTGATTCTTGGGTTGCAGTCAATTATAAAGGTACACAAATAAGTGTGCAAAAATCTCACGGACAGTTGCAACAATGAGATGTACAAGTCGTTATGTCGAAAGCGAACTTTACAACTTTGGTGGGGGGGGGGAAGGGGGGGAGCAGGGAGGATTGGGCGGGGTGGGGGGACAGAGGGAGGATGGGAAGGGATGGGAAGGGGAAACAAAGGAGGAGGCTACAATGCTTGATAAGAAATATACTCATTGTCTTGCCCATGTAATTGTAACCCTTCTGTACAGTGTTTTCACAATAAAAAAAAACTCATGGACAGGTGTGCATGCAGATGTCTTGTCAAGACTCAAACAAATGCATTTTGCTGATTTTCCAGAATAAAATGTATTATGGTTTTGTGTAATAGTTACTTTTAGGTTTTAACTTGATTAGGTTAAGATATATCAAGACTTCCATTAGAATTTTATGTGTATGGCTCTGAGAATGTATCCAAAAGAGAATTATATTTGAATGAATAGAAATATTGAGGGGGATTTTTGCCCTATCTGAATGGGCATAGCCACAGTGAAGGCTTGCTGAAGAACATAGAAAGTTAAGGAAAGGGAAAAATCTCCATCTTCTATTCTGTGAGGGAGACATCCACCTGTCATAGATGTCAGAGTTACTGGCTTTCAAGAACTCAGTCTCCAAGACTTAGACAAGTCACAGCTGACCTCCCTGATGATAAAGTCTTTGATCACAGAATGAACTACTCTACTTGCCTACGTGGTTACCCACCTTGAAGATAACAAATGCATCGTGGGATTCTTTGACTTCCATTGTCAAGCAGTCTGATCCACACCATAAGTCCCTCTTACGCACATCTTTTTGATTCTTCTGAAGTGGAGAACCAGGGAGAATGAACTAATGCTTTAGAATAATTTGGTATTTACACTTGGTACTAGAATTATGCATTATGTAATCTAGCTCTTTTTCTTATGTTCTGGCTTGTAATTTGAGAAGAAAACATGATAAACATGTAAAGGAATGCATGCATGTCTTCTGTCCACATGTTAATGAAAGATACAGAAATCTGGCACATTGTGTGTACTTCCTCTTGATTCTCTGAGATGCTGATAATGTTAATATGCACATGTTCACATTTTCAAGCTTATAAAATAGCTACATCACAAGATACATGGAGCAGGGGCAGTTTGTTTACTGTACTGGTGTATTGCTACCATTTTAGAGTATTTAAATAGTATATGTAGAAAGAAAGTACTATCTGTTTTCTTCATAAATGCTTTGAAGTTGTTAATGATGCAAACTGATTTTCACTTCAGTTTAACTGGATTCTCTATCATCACCTCCTTAATCTTTTCATTGACTTTGTTACCATCAACATCTGTAATATTTCTTTATAACTCAAACCATACTCATGCCTCAGGGCCTTTGAACTTGCTGTTTCCAATGAGGAATGCTCATACATTTACTCAAATGTTTTCTGGTCATGGAGCCTTTCCTTAGGTTATACACCTTCACTCGTATAGTATGAAAAATATTTAAAGCAAAAGTAACACTAGCTTTCTTTATTTTATTCAAAAATATAGATGAAGCATAAACTCTCCCAAACACATTCTATAATATCAGAATTATTTTAATAACAAAAACTAAATAAGGACACAACAACAGGAAAAAATCTAGCTACAGATCATTTTCTTTGACAGCCTTGGATTAAAAACTCCTCAAGAAAATACTAAGAAATCAAATTTAGTAGTTAGATTATAATTGTCTAACATGATTAAGTGGGATTTACCTAGGAGTATGAGAGTTTTCCAACGTGTGTGTGTGTGTGTGTGTGTGTGTGTGTGTGTGTGTAAATAAGATATACCATGTGAAAAAGGACAAACTCCATCTGCTTTTTGTCTAAAGTTCAGTAGTCACTCACAATTAAAATTATTACAGAAAGATCACAACTAAATATAATAAAGATCACCTAGAAAAGGCCACCAGCTAACACTGCTCTGAATGGAGGAAAGATGAGAATCATCTTTTAATGTCTGGAACACGACAAGGACACTCATCTTTACCACCATTATTTACTACTGTTTTGGTTTGTCCCAGTCAGATAATCAGATAAGAGAGAGAATTAAAGGCCATCTATAATGTATGAAGGGACTTGAAAAGGTTGCAGAAAAAGACACAACATTGCATGAAGAAGAAAGGCCATAAACATTGAAATTAATATATGAATTTGACAAATAGTACAAATCAAAACACAGAATTCATTTCCATCGATACATATGAGTAAGTGGAACTGTCTTCAAAATAGGTCATTGTTTAGAATGTGAAATAAATATTAACAAATGCCAAGAAAGTTTTTAAACAAATGGAGGCATGGAGAACTAACCTAATTGGAACACTATGTATTTGTACATCTGTACAGGAACATTGCAAAACTTAGTATTGTAACCCTAGGTTCAAATTTGGTCTTTTAGTTAATGGTTAATACTTAAAATGTAGAAACTCTCTTGTTCCCTGAACCCAGGTTATTTGTTTCTCCCCTAGGTAACCCGGCTGAGGCTTGTT
The DNA here is from genome assembly GCF_024711535.1 of Dipodomys merriami. Classification (NCBI taxonomy): domain Eukaryota; kingdom Metazoa; phylum Chordata; class Mammalia; order Rodentia; family Heteromyidae; genus Dipodomys; species Dipodomys merriami. The sequence goes on from NW_027203493.1 coordinate 2,895,383, forward strand.
GGATACCCTCACAGGAGAAATCTCCAGAGCTCTTCAAGTCTCTGTTATTTCACTCTATATCAGCCTCTGAAATCCCATTAGGATTCAAAATGCAACTGTTTTTAAAGGAGCACCATGTACATCAAACACCAATGGGCATTATCTATCAGACTTTCTACTGACTTGTAGGATTGTGATGAGCTTATAAGCATGATCAGGGAAGACAAAGATAGAAATCATATCCATCAACTTGAAAATGATAAACTGTTCATGAAACACCTCACAGACCTTTCTTATTAATCATTTACAGTCTGTGAATTACATTAGAGAAGTCCTCATCATTTTTAAAGTGTATTTTTTATTTTATTATTTTCTTTAAGTAGTTGGACAAAGGAGTTGTTATTTAACAAAGCGGTTGATGAATGCAATATATCTTGAGAAATGTCACCCTTCACAATTCACCCATCCCTCCCCTCCTCACACCTCCCCTCACTCTGCTTAATTTTGTAGGTTATACACTAGATTCTTGTCTTCATTTTCCCCCTTCTCCTCTTCTCACTTTTCTTATGTATAAAGATGCTATGTGATTCTTCCAATGTCAAAGAAGTCAAAGTCAGAACTTGATTCTGGCTGATATCCTTTCCTTCATATTTCCCTACCTTGCAAAAGTTGAAATGTTTTGACTCCTGCCTGAAAGGAAACTCCTCTAATCGAACTTCTGCATTATTTCATGCCTGATGTTACCGTTTCAGACTGACCATTCTAGATTGAACGCTTTTTGTCTCTACTAGAAAACAGGTAAGCTTCTATGGTACTGAAAATACATGAGTTCTTTCCTATTAGAAAGAGATGTTTTCAAATATTTCTAACACAGTGAGCTTAGTCCTAAGAACTTTAGGATTCATATGATAAATCTTTTTATAACATGAAACTTGCTACCATTAACAGATGTGTGAATGAAGAACAGCTCACAGCTGGGAATGTTTAACACTTATTATTTGGGGTGAGACTATGGCATGACAGTAAAGAAAGAATTAGATTAAAAAAACAAAGGCCTGTCTAACTCAGTCTGAATTATGGGTTTCAAGGAAGCATTTTGGGATGATTCACTCCCATGGAACTACAGGAGGCAGAACACAGATCTCAGAACGTAAGATCTCAAACTCACCCACCTCTAAACCTCTGGGCCACAGAATCTACTTCACAAAAGTTCTCTTTAGGTGTTTTCATTTTGCAGATGAAAATACAAGGCTGAGGGAAATTAGCTTAGGGTCTGTGGACAGTGATTATGCCAGGAGGTCAGTGGTGGCTCTGATTGCCATTGCTGCTGTAGACTTAGGCATTCTGCCCAATGTCTCTGCTCATTCATCCCCCTCACTCCACAGTTCATCTCATTGATAATACTCCCAACACCTGTCTGACACAACGCCTGATAGCTTAGAGTAATGCTACATCTGTTAGCATAATAAGCATGGAATTGTGCAGATAAGGTTAAACTGCCATTCAGAAATTGTTGGACCTTGGAAGTGTTTAAAAGAAGTTTTACTTCACCATCACGGGGTTTTACTTGCTTGCTTGTTTATTTCCACTCTCAAGAGAGGCAAACATAAAATGACCTGATAAAATGACTAGCTAACAAGTGTTCTGTTTACTGTGATAGCTCAAACATGGAAGCTGAATGAAAACAAACCATTAATTGTAAACTAAGTAAAATTCAGTAGCATTTCAAATAATACATAAGACGTTGGAATCCACACTATGAGTTAATGATTGCAATGAATCCGAGACAGAAAATAATAATAGTGTGTGTAAATATGAATGCACGAGTCAGTATTTTATGTTTAGTACTTTAGATTAAGGCTGCACCAATGAAACTCATTACATGAGAGGAAACGATGAACGGAGATCAAAATTGTCTACAGCTCATTCTATGAGCAACTTGGAATTGGCAGATATATTTTACTCCATATGTCATGCTCATCCATTTAGTAAATTTTCTGTCATACACATCACATTTTAAAGTGGGTAGATGATCTATATAGAATCAGAAGACTCAACAGTTTGGAAACTTATTTCCATGTTTTAGTCTTTTTAATATATTTTTATTGTAAAGAAACTGTAGAGGGGTTACAGTAATGAGTACATTTCCTATCAAGCATTGTTACTCCCTCCTTTGTTTTTCCCCTGCCATCCCTTTCCTCCCCACCTCCCTAACACCTCCCTCCCTCTAAAGTTGTAAAGTTCATTTTCATCATAAAAATAACGTTATATTGTGTTTTAAGGAGATAAATAGATTATCATGAATTTTATTCCTACTTGTTTTTTTCTGATAAAAGAAATCATATCTATATAATTATACAGAACAGCAAGAAAAGAATTACATTACTAATAATAGCCCTATCAATAGCGTTATCAACATCCAAAATGTAACAAAAATTACTCATGGACCAAAAGACTGATTATAAAATAAAAAGAAAACATTTCCAATCAAGGCAGCAAAATTAGTTTTTCAACCTATGTATCAGGCTGTTTCCATTATGGAATAAGATATACATTGTCAGTTCAAAATTTCCATCTTTATCATCCTGTTTCTTTTTCCTCATTGCTTTAGGATTCTTAGTAACACTGATGGAGAACAGAACAGAAGTGACTGAGTTCATCCTGCTGGGGTTGACCAGTAACCCAGACCTGCAGGTCCCCCTCTTTATCACCTTCCTCATTGTCTACATCATCACGTTGGTTGGGAACCTGGGGATGATCCTCCTGATTCTCTTGGACTCTCGTCTCCACACCCCCATGTACTTCTTCCTTGGTAATCTCTCTCTGGTGGACTTTTGCTACTCTTCAGTTGTTACTCCAAAAGTCATGGCTGGCCTCCTCTTCGCAGACAAGGTCATCTCCCACAATGGTTGTGCTACTCAGGTGTTCTTCTTTTCAGACTTTGCTTCTGTGGAAAATTACCTGTTGGCATCGATGGCCTACGATCGCTACACAGCAGTGTGCAAGCCCCTCCATTATACCACCACCATGACAACCAATATGTGTCTGGGTCTGATCATAGGCTCCTATGTATGTGGTTTTCTGAGCGCTTCCATTTTTAACGGGAATGCATTCAGTCTGACCTTCTGTGAGTCCAATGTGATTCATCATTTTTTCTGTGACCTTCCAGCAGTCATGGTTCTCTCTTGCTCTGATAGACACTTCAATGATCTAGTCCTTTTGTATCTCGCCAGCTTCAATATCTTTGTTGCTCTCACAATAATCATAATATCCTATGCAATGATTTTTATCACCATCCTAAAGATGCGCTCAGCTGCAGGACATCAGAAGGCTATCTACACCTGCGCCTCTCACTTCACGGCTGTCTCCATTTTCTATGGGACTCTTATCTACATGTACTTACAGCCCAATTCCAGCCATTCCATGGACACTGACAAAATCTCATCTGTGTTTTACACCATGATCATCCCCATGCTCAACCCTGTGGTGTACAGCTTGAGGAACAAGGAGGTCAAGAACGCATTCACAAAAATTATTTCCAAGGCCAAATACTCCATCTGTGTTTGACCTTGATTTATGGGATCCACAATATGGACAGCTTCCACTGATAATTTGATCAACAATATCGGACTGGATCTTCTTCTCAAAAATATCCTGAGGTCATACTTTAAATCTACAATGAGTTCCATACCCTTTACCTATCAGGTTTTTACCTATTAGTTTTCTTGGGGGAAGGGGGGTAGCATTTAGTCAAGCAACAGAAGAGTTAATTTACAATGAGCTATGATCTTTTCAGAAAAACTTACTAAGTGTATCATGGTATATTACTGCATTATCTGTACATTTTTTTCTATCACATGTCATTGTAAATGTACATAAGAGGAGTGCTTGCAGACATTTAATGAAGACAAGCAATTAGTGTGGCACAATTGCTAAATGAAAAGAACTTTGGCTATTTGTGGAGGTGACTTTTATGTGTTAAGTTGCCTGAATTGAGGGATATCCAGTAAAAAAAAAAGTAAGAGAAACGTTAATAAAAATATTAGTGGAAAAACACTAGTGTCTGTGAAGATTTTTCCACGAGTGTTCTATATAACCAGCAGAATTGCTAAAGATATGTCTTCCTCAGTAAGGATGGAAATCATCAAGTCCTTTAGAGAATCACCCTGGCAGAACAAAAAGATAAAGAGTATGTCAATGAGTTAACCATTTCTTTTCTGTCTTGGATGTCAGAGGTGCTGGCTTTCACATACTCTGATTATAAGACATACACTCGTTATAACTCACCCTTGATTCTCAGGTCTTGGAAGACAGAAAGAATTATACTAGCTTTTAGATAGGAAGCTTGTGAGTCTTCTTGACTTCCCTAAACACCAGAGATCACACCCAGAATAAATCTTCTTTCTTGTGCTATGTACCCCCTCATGATTATGTTTCACTGGAAAACTTTAATACACTAATATTTAAGAGTTATCTTTTCACATTTACTTGGAGTATGGGAATATATATGTAACATTTTTATCCTCCCACTCCTTTAAGAGTTGTAGTTTGAGGAAACATGATGTATTGTTAAGTGAGTGTGTGTGCCGCTTCTCTCCATGATTTAGTGAAAGAGCCTAAATCTGTCACCTCACATGAGTTAATATTTCTCTTTTCTTTTATGGTTATTCTTTTAACATGTAAAGATGGCAAATAGCCAGTTACTGCACAATTGGATATAGATAACTTTCACTGCCTTTAGATGATACTATAAATTATCAGATTGTTTTAAGTTTTTCACTGAAAAGTCAATCTTGCCATATGTTTTTCCTTTTGAAAATTCATTGACATTCTTTTTCATTGTAAAGGTGATATACAGAGGGGTTACAGTTGCATAAGTAAGGTAATGAGCACATTTTTTTAAGTGTTACCCCTTCCTCATTTTCTCCCATTTTCCCACCACGATTCCCTTCCCCCAAGATGCAAAGTTCATTTCCAACATAGTCTCTAATGAGTATAACTGTTGCATTTGTCCTACCATTTCTGTGATCCTCTTCCCTTCCACAAATCTGATATACTTAAATATGACAAGGGTACACAAATCCAAACTAGTGACAACAGGAAATAGACCAAAGGAGTACAAAAAAAGAAAGAAAAAAGAAAGAACTGCAAGCAGTACACACACACACAAAGAAAAAATAAACCTCTTGTTTCCATTTCTTGGAGTTGATATAGATAAGCATAATTTTATATATACACATAGCTATTGACCTATTGTGATCCTCTATGCATTGACATTCTGAATGCAGACCATGTATTTATACTTTATTAAGTATAACTCTTTGTTGTCACTTTCCTAGCCTTGTCCTTTAGTCCAATCGCTCTGATTTCTATATTATTTCTTTATAATCTGACTATACTTACCAAGTTTACTGGCGTTTCCCTGTAAGAAATGCCCTAAGTCCAGCCAAGTCTTTGGAGAAGTGTTATTCTGTCACAGAGTCCTTCTTTGATCTCCTTTATAGACTCACACCTACAAATCCATCTCTACTATGCATTTGTTTTTTATTTCTTATTTATCTTTCCAAGTAAATTTTAAACTCAATAACTTCATTTGTTTTCTTTTTACTAATATTATAATTATTTCCCAAAAAGATGTCTTTCACGGTAGATTTGTGAAATGAGTGAATTCAATCATTAAGCTTTGGCTTCAGTTGCATGAACATATTGACTTTTGTATCATTCATGATTGAGACATGTATTGAAGGAGATACAGTTTCTAGAAATCTGCTAGAAAAGTACCCTCATAATTTTATTCTTTTAAAAATTTCCTCTTATAGCTTCTCTCAATTCTCGTACTCCCTAATGTAGACAAAATGACCTTCTGGGAAAAATAGACCTTACCATACAGTGGATCTTGTCACACATTCCCTTAGAAGTAATGTCTCCTAAAATGGCAGGTGCACCATCAAATAAATACTACTTAGAAAATCATAACCGAAATTCAGTATGCTAGTACTTAGAGGTGTCATTTGACTGTAGTTTAAAATTATTTTATGTACTGGAACTATACAAGAAACTGAAAAGATTTCCAATTTCCATGTTGAACATACATGGCAGTATTTGTCACAATTAAGCATAAGGTACAGATGATACAATGGAGTATATCTATGCATTTAATTATGATCCCCAGAGATTACACAAAATGTAACCACAGGACTGTGGCTCTATGTGTCATCAGTAATCACCATGCAACAAGAGGCATCAAGATCCTTGGGTGTGAATGTAAGATGGTTATGCTGGTACTTGTGGAACAGTCTGGATATATAAGAGTTTATTTATTGTAGAGAATGCTTACTCACTTCTGTATGTTGCTAAAAATTTCTCCCATTGAACATATTGCTAACTATTGTCTTGGTTAGTGTTTTGGAATCAGAGAAATATTATAAAATGCTGTAAAATAGCATCAATATGCTGGACTATGGCTGGCAGTATGTCACCCAAAAGATTCTTGTGGTGATTTTTGAAATCTTTTAATATTCCTCTGGGTAGCCTAGAGCAACTAGGAAGAAATGACTAGGTGAAGGATCTTAAGCACAAGAAATACTTGTGATCATCCCTGTCTGTCTTCAAATCAACTCCATGAGTCCTTATAAAGTGGACAAAAGTGGAGTAGGCAAAGCAACTGTCGAATCAACTCTAAAGTGAGGTCATCACAAGTCAGCAGCCACAGAAGGTTGGAAGGGACATAGAGTGTTCCTCTGAGACTATGACAAGTCAATGGTTCCGATAACCCACGGATTTCTATTCAGCGAGACGATTTCCAGAATAGTCAATCAAATCAATACCTTTAGGTCTTTTTTTTTTTTCCTTTGGTCAGTCATGGGGGCCTGAACTCTGGGCCTGAGCGCTGTCCCTCAGCTCTTCAGCTGAAGACAAGCACTCTGCCACTTGAGCCACAGCGCCACTTCCAGCCTTTTCTGCTTATGTGGTGCTGAGGAATCGAACCCAGGGCCTCATGCATGCAAAGCAAGCGCTCTACCACTGAGCCACCTTCCCAGCCCCAATATCCTTCGTTTTAAGACTCCCTATTCCCAGTAGTTGTATAATAATAAATAGTTGTATAATACTACTGAACCCCCTCACCTACTTTCTTCTGAGTCCTATTTTGTTTCATGTGTCTGATTGGGACAGTTCACAAGTGACACCATTGACTGATGGCATAAAGTTGCAACTGCCTCCCAATTACCAAAGGAATGACTAGAGAGAGGTGGAGTGGAGAATGCCATGCTAATAGTCAAAGAACATCATGTAGAGATGAGGAAAATTGGGAGGTTCGGTTGCATTGGGTGGGACGAGGGAGAATGATAAAAGAGGTGATAATGGTCAAGATGCAGTGTACTCATAAACTGATTTGTTGAATGGTAACCCCTTTGTGCAACTACTTAAAGAAATTCCAACTATAATTTTATAAAGAAACCTACTATAATTACCCTTCATCATTAATCATCACAGATTCACCCTTTCTCAACCAGGCATTCTAGACCTCTCAACCACATTTAGTCTTGTAAAAACTATGGCTCAACCTCACAATATGAGGCAACCATCCTGATACTAAACTTCCTTTCCTAGAAGATGTGGAGAAATGAATAGTCACCCACTTTCTTGATAGATTTCTTTTTGCTTATGTGGTGCTGAGGAATCGAACCCAGGGCCTCATGCATGCAAGGCAAGCGCTCTACCACTGAGCCACCTTCCCAGCCATTCTTGATAGATTTCAAAGCTAGAGGAAAAGGACTTTGAAAGATTTTATCATTGAGAAGTGAAAAATGATTTCAACCCAAATTGGACACAATGTGTACCTGCATCAAAACATCTCATGGCAAAAAAGCAGAAAAGGTCAAAAGCTATTTACAGATAACTAGATAAGATGATGTTAACAGAAATGAACCCCTAGATAGGGACACGGTGGTTTTCCTTGCTATTGTTTCTAACATATTCATAATGTAGTATTTGATGTTTTTGTTTCTTTGTATGTTCCTCCCCCATGGTATAACCCATTTTCGCTGTATTTGATGTTGGTGCCCTGCATCTTGAATATACACTTTGCTAATTTGGGGAGGGGAAGGGAAAAAACAAAATGCTTAAACAGGGATACAGGTTGACCCATTGTAACAATGAGATACACAAGACAATATGTTGAAAAACGAACTTTACAATTTAGGTGTGTGGGGGGGAGTGTAGTTGTAGAGGTGGGAGGGAAAGGATGGTAGGGGAAAAACAAAGGAGGAGGTAACTGCTTGATAGGAAACGTACTCATTACTTTGCTCATGTTACTGTAACTCCTCTGTACAATATTTTTACAATAAAAATGTATTTTTTAAAAAAAGAAACATCTCATGATACTCATTATTATGCACAATTTTAATGGATTTAAAAAAATATATCAGTTCTAAATAACAAAGATTTTTTAAATGTTATAACTAGCATGATCCCTATAGGGAAGTTAATTGCTTCTGCCCTAAGAAAACAGGATGGGAAGTTTCAGATACTCTCAAGGGGCAGTCTGGAGCTCTCCAAGTCTCTGTGACTCTCTCCAGAGCTCCATGTATTAGCCTCTGAAACCCTAACGTGACTCAACATTACATTGCCTGTCACACATCTGGACATCAACCATGCAGTCACCTGAGTGAAAACCAATGTGTTGTAGATGAGTTTCCAGTTTACCTCGGTAGTTTGCTTATGAGCTTTTCATCATGATCAGGAAAAAAGTTTCAAAGATAAAAATCACACGGACTGAAATTTTTGCTATTATATCAAACACTAGGTTTCACTGTTACATTTGTAGAAATATATATGTGTAGTATCATCATATTCACTTCCTGGGATTTGCTGTTAAGCAGTAACCACTTCTCAAGTTGCTTTTCAGACCTGAATTCTTTGATGTTTACATTCACAATATGTGAGTTATGTCATATATGAGCAGGTAAGTGAATCATCCACAAGCATAGAATGAACTGATGGTAGATTTAAGACTTGATTCATATTGGTATCCATTTTTCCTTGCTTTTGATTGATTGTATCATTTCAGTCATTAACAGAGAGAGAACTCCTGTAATAGAATTTACACATCACTCTACAGTTGATTTTATTATTTCAGAATCATACTTCTGTATTAACTATCTTTTTGCAAAGTTAAGAGGGTCGTTCATGAAGCAGTAGTGAATTGCCTACAGCAAGTATGAGTTATTTGTAAAGAAAATATTTCTAAAAAGAAGATTGAAATGAGTCTGGGATATAAATTTTATTGATGCCCAGGAACCTAAATTCCACATCTGTGAAATCTTATATTCTCACTGAGAATTGCATTCACAGACTCAACTTTCCCCACCAAACAATGTTCGCACTATTATGTGTACTATGTGTACAGTATCTATACTATACATACATACTATACAGTATCTATGATCCAAGAGCCTACTTCATCTTCAGCAGGATCAAAGTGCATGCAGTGAACACAACATTATAAACATGCATAGGTGTGCTAGTGATGACACTTATGAGATAGAGTAGAAAATGGCACAATGAAATTAAGAGCTTGTTAGTTCTTTGTGAACACTTTCATCATTGAATTAAACATTCAATTCCATTTCCCAAGTGTTTGCTTGTTTGTTTGACTAACATTGGGAACTGAATGTATATTGAAAAAGATTAAAGTAGCACTTTTTCTCTTTATTCAAAATGAAACTCCAAATGCTGTTTGACCAAAGAATATAATAAGGAGTCATAAGCTCTTGATATTTCATTACATTTTAATTCACTTTAGACTCATCCTCTTCTGAGTAGCTACTCAGAATGGTTTAAAGTCCAGAATAGAGAACTGTCTTTTTGTTTAGTAACTTAAAAGAAAGTAAGAACTGATCAAACTCCTCATGTTGTTTCGTTGTGAATTTACAATGAAACTGTGTCTGTCCGTTTCTTATAGGTGAACACCACACCAATTAGTAGCCTTTAGTGAGGTCAGGAGGAGTAACGGTGGCATAGTTCATTCACAGAAGTTAACTTAACCAACATATTAAGCCAAACTGCTTATATCCAATTTTGAAATGTGCAACAAATGTAAATTGTGTGCAAGATCTCTAAAGAGTCCTTAGTTTTGTCAATAAGTCCACCTGAATATGGCTTATTTATTGAATTTGATTCTGAAGCTCAGGATTTCCCAAAGAACTTGGAATAACTTGATAGTGATTAATGATGAAATACTTGCCGTACTTAGGTGTCAGAATTTAAACTGAATCTCCTTATCAGTGTTTCTCTTTTTCATTGACAGTGGTCTATTGATCCCCGGATAAGGTTAATGGAGAACAGAACAGAAGTGACTGAGTTCATCCTGCTGGGGCTGACCAATGACCCAGAACTGCAGGTCCCCCTCTTCATCACTTTCCTCATCATCTACCTCATCACACTGGCTGGAAACATGGGGATGGTCCTCCTGATTCTCTTGGATTCTCATCTTCATACCCCAATGTACTTTTTTCTTGGTAATCTGTCTCTAGTGGATTTATGTTATTCCTCAGCTGTCACTCCCACAGTCATGGCTGGTCTCCTTGTAGGAGAGAGCGTCCTTTCCTCCAGTGCTTGTGCCGCCCAGATGTTTTGCTTTGCTGCCTTTGGCAGTGCAGAAAATTGCCTCTTGGCCTCGATGGCCTATGATCGCTACACAGCTGTGTGTAAACCCCTGCACTACTCTACCGTCATGACAGCCAGTGTGTGTGGTTGGCTGATCGTAGGGTGTTATGTCATTGGCTTCCTGAATGCTTCCATCTACACTGGGGATGCCTTCAGTCTGTCCTTCTGTCAGGACAACGTGGTCCATCACTTTTTCTGTGACATTCCAGCAGTCATGGTTCTCTCTTGCTCAGACAGACGTGTGAATGAGCTGCTTCTTGTTTGCATGGTAAGCTTTAATATATTTTTCGCACTCATAGTTATCTGTATATCCTACCTGTTCATTTTTATCACCATCCTGAAGATGCACTCTGCAGCAGGATACCGGAAGGCTGTGTCCACCTGTGCCTCCCACTTCACTGCAGTCTCTATTTTCTATGGCACTGTTATCTTCATGTACTTAAAGCCCAGCTCTAGTCACTCCATGGACACTGACAAAATCACATCTGTGTTTTACACAATGGTCATCCCCATGCTGAACCCTCTGGTCTACAGCCTGAGGAACAATGAGGTGAAGAGTGCATTCTTCAAAGTCCATAGTGCATTTATTTGGGGGAGGCAAAATTAAAATGATAAGCTTAAATTTTGGGCACAGAATTTCTGGATTTTGTTCTCTCTCAGATTTTCTCTGTAAGTTCCTGATGAGATTCTCTTGTCTCTGCAACATCTCTTGTCCCAAAAAAAGTAGAAATCTTCAGTCCAAAAAACACATAACTAACATATAATGGATAAAAGTATCTTGCAGGTAGTTTGGTAAAACTCTAATTCACAGTAGTGGTAATGTTCACTAATTTCACTGAGTTTTGTTTTACCACGTCAGAAGAAATGTCTGTAAAACAAGTGCGTGAAGAAAGTCATGAACAGAAGACATTCATAGAAGCCTCCCTCCTGATCACCGATATGAGTGTAGTTCATGAATTTTCCAGAATGGAATCTAGTATGGCTCAGAGTGGTGGTTAACTTTATGTATTAATTGGAGTATATTTACAAATATACAAATATTCATTCACATATTTTTATTTGTGTGTCTGCAAGGGTGTTCCCAAGGTTCTGATATCTGAAGCAGCAGACTTAGTAAGGAAGACAAGGCTTCCTCCATGTAAGAAGTAATCATTCCATCAGTGAGGACTCACTGAAATGGAACAGGAAGTAGAGAAAGACTAGACTAAATCTTTCTCTTTTTCTCCTCCATTCTTCTTTGTTTTCTTCTTTCCTTTCTTTCTTCCCTTATTCTCTTTCTTCTCTTTCCCCTCCCTCTTTCTTTAACTCACTTTATACATAGGATTACTTATATGAACCTGATTCTTGGTCCCTTCTTCTTTCAATTTTATAATAGTTACATATTGCTTCCTCTATCTCAAATTGATTTTTCACCCATTTAACCTGTCTTCTAACCAACAGCCTCTATTCTCGAAAGTCTGAGCCCATAATAAATATGCATGTTTGTACGTGTATTTCTTAATGCACTTTTGATTCCATTACCAAGAGAAACCTGAGTAATAAAATAATGCTCACAATCATTACAACTCACAGCTCTGTATTTGAATTGGGTACCTAACTGAAATTTTTTTTTAAATTGTATTTTATTTTATTTGGGAACATACTGTACAGAGGGGCTACAATTACATGGGCAGGATAAAGCATACTTTTCTTACCAAGCATTGCAGCCTCCTCCTTTGTTTACCCTTCACTTCCCTTCCCCGCCTCCCCCATCCCCCCACCCAATTTTACCCCCCTCCCCCCACCCAATTATACCTCCCTCCCCCCCCCACACCGACATTGTAAAGCTGGTTTTGACATGACATTTTGTACTTCTCATTGTTGAAACAGGTCCACCTGAATCCTTAAACGACTTGTTTGTCCCCATCTCCTCCACATGTTATACTGACATCAAATATAGTGAAAGCGGGGGTTACACTGTGGGGAAGGGACATACAAAGCAACAAAGAAATAATCTTGTAAATGCGTTAGAAACACATGCATGAAAGAAACGAAAACATTAAAATACATATTTAAGGGTTCATTTTCCTAACATCACATTATCTGACCTTTTCCGCTTGACTCATACCTATACTAGATATTGCAAATAAGGGAAACCATGGGACCTATGCTTCTTTGGGCCTGGCTTACTTCACTTAATATAATTTTTTCCAAACCTTTCCATTTCCTAACAAATGGGGAAATGTCATTCTTTCTGGTGGAGGCATAGAATTCCATTGTGTATATATACCACATTTTCTTGATCCATTCATCTACTGAGGGGCATCTGGGTTGGTTCCATATCTTAGCTATGGTAAATAATGCTGCAATAAACATAGTTGTGCTGGTAGCTTTAGTGTGGTCTTGTTTGTAAACATTTGGGTAAATGCCCAAAAGTGGGATTGCTGGATCATAGGGGAGATCTATGTGAAGTCTTTTGAGGAACCTCCATACTGCTTTCCAAAGTGGTTGAACAAGTTTACATTCCCACCAACAATGAAGTAGGGTTCCTTTCTGTCCACATCCCCTCCAGCATCTGTTGTTGTTAGAGTTCTTGATTTTTGCTGTTCTAACTGGAGTGAGGTGATATCTCAATGTTGTTTTGATTTGCATTTCTTTTATGGCTAGGGATGTTGAACATTTCTTCATGTGTCTATTGGCCATCCTTCTTTCTTCTTCAGAGAAGCTTCTCTTTAAGTCTTTCGCCCACTTATTTATTGGGCAGTTGTTTCTTTGAGGATTTGTTGTTGGGTGGTTTAATTTTTTGAGTTCCAAGTATATTTTAGATATGAGACCCTTGTCCGTTGTATGGCTAGTAAAGATCTTCTCCCAATCGGTGGGCTTTCTATTGATCTTGCCAGCTATGTCATTTGCCCTGCAGAAGCTCTGCAATCTTATGCAATCCCATTTGTCCAACCTTTCTTTGATTTGTTGTGCTTCCGGGTCTCTATTCAGAAAATTTCGACCTGAGCCAAGGAGACCTAGGGTTTCTCCTATTCCATCCTGTAATGTTTTCAGAGTGTCTGCTTTGAGTTCAAGGTCTTTGATCCATTTGGAGTTGATTCTGGTGCAGGGTGATATAGAAGGATCTAGCTTTAGTTTTCTACATGTAGTTAACCAATTTTGCCAGCACCATTTACTGAAGAGGCTGTCTTTCTTCCATTCTATTGTTTTAGCTTCCTTATCGAAGATTAGATGGCTATAGGTCTGTAGGTTCATTTCTGGGTTTTCAATTCTATTCCATTGGTCCTGAGGTCTGTTCTTATGCCAATACCAAGCTGTTTTGATTACTATGGCTTTATAGTAGAGTTTGAAATTTGGTATTGATATTCCTCCAGCAGTGTTCTTTCCGTTGAGGAGCGTTTTTGCTATTCGGGGTCTTTTATTGTTCCATATGAATTTTTGGATTGCCTCCTCTATTTCCTTGAAGAATGAGGGTGGAATTTTGATAGGTATCGCGTTGAATTTGTAGATAGCCTTGGGAAGTATTGCCATTTTCACGATGTTAATCTTGCCAATCCAGGAGCATGGGAGGTTTTGCCATTTTTTAAGTTCTGTGTTGATTTCCTTTTTCAAGATTTTAAAGTTTTCATCATAGAGGTCCTTCACTTCTTTGGTTAAGTTAATTCCTAGGTATTTTATTTTTTGTGGGGCTATTACAAATGGAGTTGCTTTCCTAATTTCAGCCACACTTTTCTCATTGTTGGCATATAGAAAAGCCATTGATTTTTGGGGGTTAATTTTATAACCTGCTACTTTGCCAAAGTTTTGAATCAGCTTGAGTAATTTGGGAGTGGAGTCTATGGGATTCTTTAAATACAAGATCATGTCATCTGCAAAGAGGGAGAGTTTTATTTCTTCTTTCCCTATTTGGATCCCCTTTATGTCTGCATCTTGTCTTATTGCTGTAGCTAGGCATTCTAATACTAGATTGAAGAGAAGTGGAGAGAGTGGGCATCCTTGTCTTGTTCCTGAGTTAAGAGGAAATGGCTTTAGTTTTTCACCATTGAGTATAATGCTGGCTGTAGGTTTGTCATATACAGCCTTTATTATATTGAGGAATGTTCCATGGATTCCTACTTTTTCCAGAACCTTCATCATAAAGGGGTGTTGGATCTTGTCGAATGCTTTTTCTGCATCTATTGAGATAACCATGTGGTTCTTATTCTTGCTCCTGTTGATGTGATGAATAATATTAATTGATTTGCGTATATTGAACCAGCTTTGCATCCCTGAAATGAATCCTGTTTGATCATGGTGTATGATTTTTTTTGATGAATTGTTGAAGTCGATTGGCCAAAATTTTGTTGAGAAGTTTTGCATCAATGTTCATCAAAGAAATGGGTCTATAGTTCTCTTTCTTTGATGAGTCCCTGCCTGGTTTGGGATGAGGGTTATGATGGCTTCATAGAATGTGTTCGGTAGTGAGCATTCTCTTTCAATTTCATTGAAGAGTTGGAGGAATATTGGTGTGAGCTCTGCTTTGAAGGCCTTGTAAAATTCCGCTGTAAAACCATCTGGTCCTGGACTTTTCTTAGCTGGGAGGTCTCTTATTGCTGTTTCTATTTCAATGCTTGATATGGGCCTGTTAAGCTGGTTTAACTCATCTTGGTTTAGTTTTGGCATGTCAATATTTGCTAGGAAAAGGTCCATTTCTGTCAAGTTCTCAAACTTATTAGCATAAAGTTTTGAGAAGTATTCCCTTATAATGTTCTGAATCTTGGTTGTTTCCGTGGTGATGTTTCCATTCTCATCTCTGAGTTTATTAATTTGGGTGTGTTCTCTCCTTTTTCTGATAAGGTTTGCTAAGGGTCTGTCAATTTTGTTAAGTTTTTCGAAGAACCAACTCTTTGTTTTGTTGATTCTTTCTATAGTTTTTTTGGATTCTAATTCATTTAATTCTGATTTAATTTTGATTATTTCTTTCCGTCTACTGGATTGGGGTTTATCTTGCTGCTCTTTTTCAAGGAGGTTTAGATGTGTCATTAAATTGTTAGCTTCCGATCTCTCCAATTTGTTGATGTAGGAGCTCAGAGCTATAAACTTGCCTCTGAGTACTGCCTTTGCTGTGTCCCAGAGGAGCTGGTAATTTGTGTGTTCATTTTTGTTGAATAGCATGAACATTTGAATTTCCTTTCTAATCTCTTCCATGACCCACTCATGATTCAGCAGTGTGTTGTTCAGCCTCCATGTGATACTGGACTTTCTTTGGTGGCTTTTGGTGTTGAGATCTAATTTTATTCCCTTGTGGTCAGAGAGAATGCAAGGTATAACTTCAATGTTTCTGAATTTAGACAAGTTTGCTTTGTGGCCTAAAATGTGGTCTATTTTAGAAAACGTTCCATGTGCTGCTGAGAAGAACGTGTATTCTGTTGCTGCTGGGTGAAATGTTCGGTAAATGTCTGTTAAGTCTAATTGATCTATGCAGCTGTTTAGATCTGCGGTTTCTCTGTTGAGTTTTTGCCGGGTTGATCTATCTAGTGGGGAGAGTGGTGTGTTAAAATCCCCAACAATTAATGTCTTTGGATCTATATGGGATTTGAGGGAAAGTAGTGTTTCTTTGATAAATTTGGGTGCTCCATTGTTTGGCGAATAGATATTTAGAATTGTAATATCCTCCTGAAGGAGAGATCCTTTAATTAGTATGTAGCGACCTTCTTTATCTCTTCTCACGAATTTTAGTTTGAAGTCTATTTTATCTAATATTAGGATTGCAACTCCCGCCTGTTTATGAGGGCCGTTTGCTTGGTAGATTTTGTTCCAGCCTTTAACCTTGAAAATATGTTTGTTTTTACGGGCAAGATGTGACTCCTGCAGGCAGCAGATAGAAGGGTCTTGTTTTTTAATCCAACTAGATAGTCTATGTCGCTTAATTGGAGAGTTCAGTCCGTTAACATTAAGAGATAGGACTGAGAGGTATTTGGGGGTTCCTGCCATGTTATCCACCTTCTTGGGGGCTGTGAAAACTGGGTTCTTCCTAAGGTTCTTGGATTCTCAGTTGGGGTGCAGTTTCTTGGCCTTTGTTGCGTTCTTGTTGGTTTTCTATGTGTAGGACATCTTTAAGAATCTTTTGCAGGGCTGGTTTGGTGGAGATGTATTGTTTCAATTTTTCTTTGCTATGGAAGGTTTTTATTTGGCCTTCAGTTATGAAGGAGAGTTTAGCTGGGTACAGTATTCTTGGTTGATAGTTGTTTGTTTTTAGGGCATGGCATACGTCATTCCAGGCTCTTCTTGCTTTGATTGTCTCTGCTGAGAAATCTGAGGTAATTCTAATTGGTTTCCCTTTATAGGTGATTAACCTTTTCTCCTTGACAGCTTTAAGGATCTTTTCCTTGGTCTGGGTTGATCCTGTGTGGATTATAATGTGACGGTGGGATGTCCTATTCTGGTCTGGTCTATTTGGGGTTCTAAAAGCTTCTTGTATCTGAATAGGCCTATCTTTTTGTATGTTTGGGAAGTTCTCTGCTAGGATCCTGTTAAACAAATTTCCTAGACCATTAACTTCTGTTTCTAGGTGCTCCTCTACACCCATTATCCTTAGATTGGGCCTTCTGATGGTGTCTTCCAGGTGTTGGATAGACCTATCATATTTCTTGGACTTGTCTTGGATGGTTGTATGTTCTTTCTCTATAATATCTAGGCTGTCTTCAATCCCTGAGATTCGATCTTCTGCATGGTCTAACCTGCTGTCAAGCCTCTCTACTTTGTTTTTTATCTCTTTTCCTTCTAATTGGTCAGCTTTGATGGCTTCAAGTTCTTTGTTGAAGCTCTGTTTTAGGTCTTGTATGAATTTCTTTACTTCCTTAATTTGGTGTTCAGTGTTTGTTCTCAAATCACTTAGTTGATTGGTTATGGTTTCTTTGGACTCCCATTCCTTCTGTTGGGTTCCATTCAGCATTCCCTTTGTGGTCTCCCTGACTTCCTTCAGCTCTTTGTTAATGGATTCCATGAATGCCTTTAGTGATCTTTGTGTATTCTCTACCTGGTCTCTTAATTCGTGAATTACTCTTTGATTAGTTTCCTCCCTTCTGTGGGATTCCTGCAGTTCTCTTTGAGTGTTCTCTGCCTGCTCACGCCATTCCTCCCTTTCTCTTTGAGTATTCTCAAGTTGTTCACGCAAATCCTGTATCAGTTTTTGAGAAGCTTCCTCACGCTTATGATATTCCTGTATAAACTTCTGGGATGCCTCCTCTCTCTCCCTATCACGCTCATACAGAGTCCTTTGTACATTGTCAAACTTCTCATTTATCATGTTTGCTATTAGTGTTTGTAGAGCTATTTGGGAACTCTCCTCTGGATTATTCTTTATCTGTTCTAATCCCTGATTATCAAGGTTGGGAATTGAGATACCCGAATTTGCCATTTTTCTTGTGTTTTTCCGGCTTACTCGGCCCATTTGAGATAAAGATTGTACCAGTTTTGTGCTAGAACACTATCTTAAGGCAACCATCAACCAAAGTTTGCATTTGTACAGTCAATAGTCTACAGATACAATCTAGTTCAACAGATACATCTATTCAACATCAAACGACTATATGTTAAAGGACTTCGAACCGCAGAAAAGAATTTGGAAAACCAGAAATTATTAGGATTAGGGAGAGATGTGGGTAAAAAATAGGAATAGATTGGTGTGGGGAGGCACAGGGAGAGTTAACTATGTCCTAATCACAATGCAGGAAATGAGTTGGGTAGGATGCAAGTAGAGAGAGAGAGAAAAAGAAGAGACGGAAAGGGGAATAAAGAGAGACCAGAAAAAGAATAGAAACGTAAAAATTAATGTTATTATAGAGGTTAAAAGACCGTCTATTTAGAGAGGAGTGTGAATATGTTCAGAGAAGGGGAGGGACATAGAGGAGATGTGAAAAGCTTTAAGGATGGGAACGGGAGAAGAAAAGATCAGAAGTTCAGTAGAGCTAGATAAAAAACAAAAAGATAATTAAGAAAGAAAGAAAAAGAGAAAGAAGACAAGAAAAGAAAGGAAAACTCTCATTCACGTATTCCTAAAATAAAAATTATAAGATGAGAAAAAAAAGTTACTGGAAAACAATTATTTTTTCAGAAGAGGCAAAAATTAAAGATTAATAAAAGTTTTAGAAGGGAAAAAAATTTATGTATATATATATATATATATATGGTAACAAAAAACAAAAAACAAGCAAAAAAAAAGAAAAGAAGAAGAAGAAAAAAAAAGAAAAAAAAAGTCTTTTGATTTTTTTTTGGGGGGGGGGGAGGAGTGGGAAGAATTCTTTATCTCCCTTTTGTCTGCAACCAGTCTCTTGTTGGAGTCTCTGGTCAGCTTGAGGTCCTGTGGCTTGATTGGTTTCTTAAGTCGGTTGTTTGGAAGAGGCAGAAAAATGCTCTGCTTTACCCAAGATTTTGAGATCCCCCTCCCAGGTTAGTTTTCTGGGAGGGTGGTCTGCTTTGAGAGTCACAAAAGAGGGGGATGTGGTGATGACGCTAGGTTCTGGGTAGAGTTGAGGCCTTTCAACAAACAGTAGCTTTTCCCTGGGGCTATTTTGTGATAAAGCTCACAGCGCCCAGCCTGGAGCCATTCTCAGGGTTTCTGTTTTTCAATTGATTGTGGTGGCTGCTAGAGGGAGGGGCAGCCTCTGGCTCTGGTTACCCAGTGAGGGAAGGCACTCCGATGGCTGGCGCCTGATCTGGGTGACTTTTCCCTGGATGGAGCTGAGTCTGGCAGGTCACTTCGCCGTTAAGTTCTTGTGACCTGCTAAATGACTCATTTTATTCCAAGGCCTGAGTTGGAGCTAGCAGCTCCTCCAGCTTTGTCGGTATCCAAGATGGAGATCACTGGTGCTGGGGGGGGAGGGGTAGCCTTCCCTCCTCTGCTCCCTGAGGAGTGAGGATGTCGGGCTTGTACTCACGCCGAGTCTTGGATCCTGGGTCGTCTCTGGTCTGCAAACAGCAGGATGAAGATGTTCGCTCCTTGTCGGTTCTTGTTGGTGTTGAGTAGAATCCGCTCATCCGCTGCGTCTGGCTCCTTTGTCCCCGACTCTGTGTCTCAGGTATGACTCCGCGGTCGCCGCCACGGCCCCGCCGCCGCTGGAGCGGCAGCTGGTGCGTTTCCTTGGCTTCCCCTCTCTTGTCTAACTCTCTGTCCTGTGATGACACACTTGGTGTGATTCTCTGGCTTAGGACTGTTCACTGGAACTCTAAAACTCCTTTCTATGCGAGAGCTTGTTCAGATTCCAGCTTCTCCTCCGCCATCTTCCCGGAACTCCCTCCTAACTGAAATTTTTTCTCTAGTAATTTTTATATTGATTATAAACTTACAAGAAATGAACTTCTACCTCTTAACAACAGACAGACTGAAGGTGAAGAAACAGATTTCATCTGTGCAAACAGATCTAAAAGAAAGTAAGAATGAGCCTAGTTATAACAGGTAGAATGATCTTTCAAAAAGAAACAATAAAAAGAGATAAAAAATCTCTCTCTGTAGATAGATAGATAGATAGATAGATAGATAGATAGATAGATAGATAGATAGATAGATCAGTATGCCAAGTAGGAATTATAATGGTATGGATATAATTACACAAAAATTTCTTAGAATATATTGGATCACCTACTCATATAAAGTAAATATTAAACAACCTGAAGGTACTTATAGACTCTAATGCAATTATTATACATTGTCCTACTCTCGGTCAATGACATGTCACATAGATATAAACTCAACAGAGAAACAGCAGAATTAAATGCACCCTAGAATCAGTGGACCAAACACATGTACACAATATTCCAACCAATGGCTAAAAAGTATACATATTCTCATCAGCCTGTAGGACACTTCTTAAACAGTTCACATGGTAGGTCAATAAGTATCAATAATTGTTCAACTTGACATCTTATTGAATGTATTTTTGTACCACAGTGAATAAAAACTAGAGTTGCATGAAAAGTGAAAACCATAAAAATATACAAATAATTGAAAATTAAACAACCTACTTTTGAAGAACTAATGAATCATAAAAGATTCAAGAAAGAAAGACAGGCAGAGTGCACATGCTTGTATGCCAAGACACTTGGCAAACAGAGTTAGGAGAATTAAAATAAAAAAGACAACCCTGACAGAGTTAACAAGACCCATAGTTAAGAACATAAAATAAAACTAAAGAATTGTTATTAGTACAAGTTGTAGGATATTTGCCTAGAAAGTTCAAGCTCTGAGTTCAATTCTTTGTACCAAATAAATAAATAAGCAAATAAATAAAACACTAATTCTTATTCAAATAAGAGAAAATGTAAACTAAGTATGAAAACATGGGCTATAGTAAGGAAAATACTAAGAAAAGTGTAAAATATCACTAACCATCAAAAATGTAAATAAAATATCTCTCTCTATATAAAATACAAATAAAAAGATCTCCCTGTATAAGAAAATACAGTGAGATACTCACCCTGCCCCATTAAAAGTGATTTTATTAAAATGAAGAATAATAACTATTGATGATAGAAATGCGGAAGAAGGAAATAAGATTCTTGTACATTGTTAGTGGGATTGTAGATTAGTATAACCACTACAGAATACTACATAGGGGTTCCTAAAAGTAGTACAGATAGCTGGGCGCTGGTGGCTCATGGCTGTAATCCTACCTACTCAGGAGGCTAAGATCTGAGGATCACAGTTCAAAGCCAGCCCTGGCAGAAAAGTCCGTGAGACTCTTATCTTCAATTCGCCACCAGAAAACCAGAAGTGGCACTGTGGCTCAAGTGGTAGAGCACTCACCATGAGCTGAAGAGCTGAGGGACAGTGCCCAAGCCACAGTTCAAGCCCCATGACTGATATATGTACAGATAAAACCACTTTGTGATACATCAATGATTCTGAGTATAAATTCAAGGCAAATGAGTTCAATATGTGAAAGGCACATCTGCACTTCATGACCCTCACAGAACTGTACGCAATACCTAAGGAATAAAAACTATTAAAACGACTATCCATCCATGAATGGATAAATAAAAAGTTGCACATATACAAAGTAGACTACTATTCATCATAAGAAACATTTCTAATTTGGGAAATTTTGATGTAAAGTAAAATTTAGAGGCTAGAAAGACAATAAATTATCTCAAGAGTATGTCAGATTTTCACATTTTATTCTTAGGAGTTGGGAGTAGAATGGGCAGTACCAAAGTCTTCAAAGAAGATGGGGAAGGGAATACTGGGAATGATGATCAATGAACACTAACACAGTAAGTTAGCAGAAAAAAAGCTCTGGTGTGCTATTGCACTGTAGGGTGACTAAAAATAGTAATTACATACCTCTTTTAGTAGCCAAAAGAAAGGATTTTAAATTGTTTGTCATAAATAAATGTTAACTGTATGGGTAGTCATATTTAACCTGATGTAACCATTAAACATGGTCTTGCAATATGGAAATTATGTAGTAATTCAGACATTTAGTTGTTGTACAAAAGAGTTGATATCTAACAAAGCAGTTTGTGAATACGATCCATCTTGATCAGTGTCCACCCATTTCACCATTCCCTTTCCCTGACTTGTCTTAATTTTGTAGAATATAGTATGAATTCTCTTTTTTTGCAAATGTAATTAAATTTTATTTTTTAAATACAATGCATTATTGAAATACCGATGAAAGCGCAGCTGAGAGGATGTCTCAAATACTAGAGTGTCTGCCTAAACAGCATTTTTCTCATTCCAAACATCATTATTTCCATCCTTCCTTCTCCCACTTAAAAAATCATAAATAACTACAGAATTAACCTACATGTTCCTTAATCATCCATTGAAGAAAGACATTGTAATATATATATATATATATATATATACAAACACATATGCACAATGATATACTATTTAGCCACACATAATAATAAAATCATATCATCTTCAAAAAAATAGATAGAACTGGAAACCTTCATAGTAAAGCAATAAGCCATACTGTGAAAACAAATACTAGATTTCTCATATGCATACTCTAGACCCAGATAATAAAATGAATGACCCAGGTGTAAAAGATGGAACTGATTACATTTGGAAAAAAAAGTAAGAGAGGAGATAAAGAGAAATATTGTGGAGTAAATATGTTCAAAAGAAGATAGTATGAATTCTTGATTGCATTCTCTTCCCTTCATTCTTCTACCCCTCCCTCCTTCACCCCACCCCCCTTGCAAGCACCTATTTCCTGTACTTATTTTGTTGGGCTTTGACTTTTTCTTCCTAAGGAATTTGAGTTCTCCCTAGAGTCCACCATATTTCAGTTAGTACAATGGTAACTACTCGCAAACCACCCCACGTGTTTACTTATAATCCAAACATTTTTAAAATCAAGAAGTCACAAACATGAACATAACTACTATGTTCCCTACAGGTGTTTTAATTAGGAAGTCCCCAGAAAATAAGGGCTGGGGAGCTATAATAGTCTCACAGGGGAATGCTGAGGAGCTCTTCAGGTCCATATAATTCTATCCAGATCTCCATGTATCAGCCTCTGAAAAACTAGCATGACCCACATCCTAGCGTTTGAGAAGAGAGACACTGCATGCCATGTTTCACTGGTCACTAATTTCTTTCCAGTGATAATCATTGTTAATAAATACATATCTTTTTCTTACCTGAGGACCAGCTGTGAGCTTTCACTCCTGGAAATAAAAATTACATTGGTAGAGTTATAATTAACCACTTCTCCAGATGTTCAAAAACAACCCTTATCTGTTGTTTACAGTCACAATCTGTGAATTATATGACAAATATTGTCCTGTCAGGTTAGTTTTGAACTGGGGAGGAATTAAGCAACTCCTCCACAAAACAGAAAGTATTTATGATAAAGTTAGGAATTAATCCATGTGAATGGTTCGTCTTTCAGTACCTTAGAGAAATCATGGAACATTCTAACTTCTTCCTGAGAGAAACGAGATCTCCAATCATGTTTCTTTAATGACTGACATTTTTCTCCAAGAGGTAAGTTCTATATACCACATAAAATTTTAGTGAGAAAAACAATTTATGGAAATACAAGGGGGAAGTTATATCTACTATGAGATATTTTTTAATTTTAATTTTAATTTTTTTATTGTGAAAATACTGTACAGAGGGGTTACAATTACATGGGCAAGATAGTGAGTACATTTCTTATCAAGCATTGCAGCCTCCTCCTTTGTTTACCCTTCCCATCCCTTCCCATCCTCCCACCCCCCCACCCAATCCTCCCCACCCCCAAGTTGTAAAGTTCGTTTTCGACATGACAACTTGCACTTTTCATTGTTGCAACAGGTCCACCTGTATCCTTATTTAAACGACTTGTTTTTCCCCTTCCCCTCCACAAATTATACTGACATCAAATACAGTGCAAGCAGGGGTAATACTGTGGGGGAGGGACATACAAAGCAACAAAGAAATAATCTTATAATAGCGTTAGAAACAAATGCATGAAAGAAAAAAAACATTTAAAATACATATCTTAGGGTTCATTTTCCTAACATCACCTTATCTGACCTTTTCTGCTTTACTCATACATATACTAGATATTGCAAATAAGGGAAATCATGGGACCTATGTTTCTTTGGACTTGGCTTACTTCACTTAATATAATTTTTTCCAAGTCTATTTTTAACGGAAGACATGATATCACTGTTTTAATTAAAACAGCAACAAAATAGCAAACTCAAGTAATCTGTGGAGTGATTGTCAACATTTCCGTTGTAGAAAATTCTGTGGCTGCCATGAACTTCTCAGATATTTCTGCAAAACTATGAACCAAAAGCAAGACAAATGATACTCTGATTGATTACCTGTTGATTTTATTTTTAAAATGTATTTACCTATCATAAGAAGTTCACTAGAACACAAATAAGCAAAAAGCCATAATAATAAAATGATCTTTCTTTAGGTCTGAATAAATAAGTTAATGAAGTAATATGCTTGAGCTGAATTAGAAACTTTTCCCTAACTTATTAGGTAGCAATTACAGAGAATGTAAATCTAAATAGTTTGACATATTTCTGGGGAAGTGGGTAAAATGGAAGTGTCAACTTTCACTGATATATAGCAAAGCAAATGCACTAATAGAATCATGTGGTCTACTTTTCAAGTTGTCAAATTGTTTATATTTAGGGAACAGTGTGAAGAATGTTTAAATAACACACGTGGTAATTAAAAATCTAGTTGTTGAACAATATTAACCCTTTATGTAATCAGAGCACTAAATTGGGCTTCAAGTTCATGATTACATTTAAAGATTCTTGAAGTACAATTTATTGCTACATCCAAGAAATGCATACTGCTCTTATTTCAATCCATTTGTGAAGCGCTTGATTTTTTTCCTGATAGGTGAAGAACATTTGATAATTCTCGGATAACGTTGATGGAGAACAGAACGGAGGTGACAGAATTTATCCTGCTGGGACTGACCAGTGACCCAGACCTGCAGGTCCCCCTCTTTATCACCTTCCTCATCATCTACACCATCACACTGGTTGGGAACCTGGGGATGGTCCTCCTGATTCTCCTGGACTCTCGTCTCCACACCCCCATGTACTTCTTCCTCGGTAACCTGTCTCTGGTGGATTTCTGTTACTCCTCAGCTGTCACACCAAAGGTGATGGCTGGTCTCCTTATGGGAGACAAAGTCATCTCCTACCATGCTTGTGCTGCTCAGATGTTTTCTTTCACTGCATTTGCTACTATGGAAAATTACCTGCTGGCCTCCATGGCCTATGACCGTTATGCAGCAGTGTGTAAGCCCCTCCATTATACCACCACCATGACAAGAAATACGTGTGCAGGTGTGATTCTAAGCTGTTACCTCCGTGGTGTTCTAAATGCCGCCATCTATACTGGTGACGTATTCAGTCTCTCCTTCTGTAAGTCCCATATCATCCATCACTTTTTCTGTGACATGCCAGCGGTTATGCTTCTCTCTTGCACTGTGAGACGTGTTAATGAGCTGATTATTATTTATGTAGCCAGCTTTGATATATTTTTGGCTCTCACGGTAATCTTAACATCTTACACAATCATTTTTATCACCATCTACAAGATGCACTCAGGTGCCGGACATCAGAAGGCTTTGTCCACCTGCGCCTCCCACTTCACTGCGGTCTCCATTTTCTATGGGACTCTTATGTTCATATACCTGCAGCCCAGCTCCAGTCACTCCATGGACACTGACAAGACTGTATCTGTGTTTTACACGATGGTCATCCCCATGCTGAACCCTATGGTCTACAGCCTGAGGAATAAGGAGGTCAAGAGCGCATTCACAAAATACTTTCTAAAGTCAAAGTAATATTTATGTTTTTCACATTTATTTGGGGGGGGATGCATAATATCCATATTCATTACACTCGAATCGTCTCAGTATGTACCCTGAGTCATATTTTAAAACCCACATGATTTCAAATGCCTGACGTAATTTCCTTAATCTACAATAGCCAAATGTCTGGAAAAAGGGAAACATGACATCTATAGGAAGATTATCCTTGAGTGCATATTTTTATGGTATTTTAGATATGCTTATCATAAGCACTAGTTATAACTTATTTCAATTCAATTTTCTCTTGTAATGAAAACTTAATGTAAAAATAGCTACATGAAGAAGCACATGGATATTTGAAAGGTATGTTGATGTTTAGTGTGTTTGAAGATGTTTGTGACTTAATAGAGCAGAATTTTATATTATGTGGTTGTTATGTTGCTATTTTATGATCATCTGACTCAATGAAAGGCTACTCAAATAGTTAAGTATTTCATGTGTGTGTGCTTACGAATATGTTCTGTTGTAGAGAACTATTTAATCTAATAAGTTTATCATCCAATCCATTGTGGTTCTCTCCACTAGAAGAGTTATGAAATGTCTGAATCTTTCTCTGTCTTCTTTAACTGGAACACTCATATGGTCTTTGGTTTGTGCCTCAGAGCTACTAATTTTTGGACCTTCAATCTGTAAGTCTTAAGCTCATCACCCTTCACTCTCCACTCAGATTTTTGAACTCAGAATGAATTAAAACCCAACCATGCCAGGTGCTGGTTGCTCATGCATGTTATCCTAACTACTCAGAAGGCTGGGATCTGAGGATCATGGTGCAAAGCCAGCTCAGGCAGGAAAGCCTGTGAGACTCATTGGAGAATGAACTACCAAAAACCACTGTAAGTGGTTCTGTGGTTCAAGTGGTAAAGCACTAGCTCTGAGAACAAAAGTTCAGGAATGGCATGTAGGCCCTGATTTCAAGTCCCAGGACCAACACATGCACACACACACACACACACACACACACACACACACAGAGACATGTTTATTCTACAAATTACACAAGGAGAGTATGGCCCTTCTTAGCTTCCATAATCATATGTGTTCTGTCTGACCCATGACAAGTGTATTCTTTTTTTTGGGGGGGGGGTCCAGTTGTGGGGCCAGAACTCTGGGCCTGAGCGCTGTCACTCAGCTCTTCAGCTCAAGGCTAACTCTACTACTTGATCCACAGCACCACTTCTGGCTTTTTTCTTTTGCTTATGTGGTGCTGAGGAATCGAACCCAGGGCCTCATGCATGCAAGGCAAGCACTCCACCACTGAGCCACCTTCCCAGCTCCACAAGTGTATTCTTACAGGTTTATTCATGCCCTGTTGATTCAATTTCACTGCAGAACATTAATAGATTAATGCTTAAGGGTTGTAATTAGGTTTTGACTTGTGATATTGAAATATAAACATATGTATCATATTTTTATTTCTCTGCCTATTAGTCTAGGAGTCTTACTTTGAGACAAAACTTATAATACTAATAAAAATCATGTGTTTTATCTGTGCATATTTTAACAATATACATATACATATAAATTAATCTCATTTAATAAAAAATTAGTTTATCTGCTTTAATTACTTTTTACAATCTCTCTCTCTATATAAATTGAGTAGGTCAAGAAATTGTTACACCCATACACATGCACATATACACACACAGACATACACACACACACACATACACACACACACACACACACACACACACAAGAATTGTTTTTATCTATTGGGAAAAGTAATATGTCTTTTGCAGGGAAAATGATGGATCTGGAGAAAATTATGTTGAATGAAATCAATCGAGCTTTGAAGATCAATGGGCATATTTTCTGTCCTACGTGGAACTTAGATCTAAAATATAAAAATATATGAAAATGCCTAGAGGGCCATATGCATCTGTAGTACAATATGGGGCATGAAGGTGGGGATGCCCTCTGAATAATTAACAGATGATTTTACAAGACAAAAATCATAAAGGAAAAGTATTTCTTTTCTACAGGGGATGGGAGGTAAGGGGAAGGGGTAAATGAACGGAGAGGGGAATGGGTGAATGTAGTCATAATATACACTGTACCTATGTAAGAAGACGGAATGACTGAGCTGAGGGGGTGGGTGGAGTTGTGGTATGGAGGGGAGAATGATGAAGAGCGTGGTGCGGCTGGTGATGTGCGTTACCCATAAGCTGACATGTTGAATTGAGACATGGTGGTTTAATTGCTTAAAGGTAATAAAATAAATATATTTAAAAATAATTATTTTTAGGGGACAAAATATCTGTAACATAACAAAATTGCAGCAACTAAAAAGTATTTTATGTTGGAAAGTCTTTTATCAATAATTTCACAGTTTGAAGGAGAACCATATACAAACTAAAGGACACAAAATCATTTCTTTTTTATTGTCTTGTGTGTATTGCTGTTGCATTGGTTTCCCCCTGCTCTTTTCCTTTTTCTCACCATTCTGTTCTTCCCCTTCCCTTCCCTTCCCTAATTCAAATAAACATATATACAATACCAGGGTACCAAAATCAAATACAGTGACAACAGAGGATAGACCATAGGAGGAAGAGTGGACAAAAGAAACAAAACCCCCCACATAGTACATTATAAACAACAACAACAACAAAGAAAAACCTCTTGTGTCCATACAAAATACTTTCTTAAGGATAGATATACCCTACATTATCTGTGAATATTTTATTCTAATTTTATTTTCTTCAATGCTCTCTCTTCTCCCTAAATTTAAGGAAGATTATTTCTTCTCATTAATAAAGAGATTTCCTGGTTCAGTTTTCAGCTATATGAAACCCTTCATTTTGAAAGACAGAAAAGAAAGAGTGTTTGGATATTTGGTTATTCTGGTTTCTGGAAGAAGGCAGAGGACTAAAAAATGCTTTTATCAAACTATTTAACCAAAGTCACTACTGCATACAATAGTGTCACCCTCAATAGATGCTCAAAAATCCTTTGACAAAACCTTTTATGTTAACAACGGCTTTGGAGAAGCTAGGAATATGCTATGTTGAAGAATACTTCAACATAATGAAATCTCTACCTCAATAGATAGATAGTAGATAGATAGATAGATAGATAGATAGATAGATAGATAGATAGATAGATAGATAGATAGATATTACATATAGATCTCCATCTACCTATTAATAGATACAAATATAACATATGTCTAAAGATATATAGCTGGAAAGATATGTAAAACTATGTAGCTGAAATCATATTACTGGTGGAAAACTTCCATTTCTGATTAATATAGTACTGAAAAGCCCAGGCATAGAAATAATCAAGATAACAATGTAAAAGTTATCCAAATTGGAAAGAAAGGAATCAAATTATCCCTGTTTGCAAATGATGTGATTTTGTTTATAGAGAACCATAAAGACTTTACTGCAAAACTCCTAGAGCTGAGGAACACCTTTGGCACAGTAACAGGACACTGACTCAATGCACAAAAATCAGTAGCTTTTTTAAGCATATCAACCACTTATGGAAACGAGGTTCTCATTAGACCCTGTATATAGTTAGTTCCCTTTAGCTTTTGTACCTCATGTTTTGCATAATAAACAATGCAATATGTGAAAAGAAATGGGAGTCACAGAAACAGCAGAACAACGGATGAATCACAGCAACACTAGTACTCACTTGACACTATGTGGGATATGAACATTACAATGGAATAAGAAGGGATAAGTAGGAGTTATGGGGTAATGGAAACAAATGTACTTATTGTCTTACCTATGTAACAGTAACACACCAGCTCATCACCTTTTCAATTAAAATTTTTTAATTAAAAAATTAAAGAAGGAAATGAGAACAATCTTTTTCACAAAACCCTTTTAAAATACCACAGAATAAAGCTAACTAAGGAAGTGAAGAATCTCTATAATGGAATTCTGAAGGAAGAAATAGAAGACAATACCATGAAGGAATACTTGCCATGTTCGTGGTTTGGCAGAATAAACATAGTGAAAATAGCCATACATGTGATCAAACCTTTAAAAAATTTAACAGGCAGTCTAATGAAAGGGATTATCAAGCAGCTGAAATGAGGTTATAATGAGGGATGGATATGGGTAAATCTAAAGGGAAGCAGGACAAATACATCAAGATAACTCAATGTCCATGTTTGATAAAGGATGTAGGTAATGTGAAATGAGTGTGGGGGGGTGGAGAAATGGGGATAATGATGGAAGGAGAGATGAACAGAAAGCACTGGACACTTGGGTGGATGTGGTCATTTGTAACTTCCTTTGACAACCTTTTGAAGTTCAGAAAAACTAAAGCTAAATTTAAAAAACAGGCAATGTAACTATTTCCTATTCAAATGAATCATCACTTAACCTTTAACAAATCAACCTGACACCTTTCTATTTACTTATATCACATAAAATCAGATATTTGCACAAAATTGCTTCATTAAATATTTATATCACTCTTACTGCTAATAGCCAACCAGGACAGTCAACAAAAATATTACTTAACGGAAGAATGATAAAAATAATTTCTATTACTCTTCAGCAAAAAATATCCAACACTAAGGATGAACCTCAGTTACTAAACATATATTTCCAACTTAAGACCACGTACTCCAAAATTGCAGTAAAAAGCATTGTAGCAGAATTACATGGTTAATATGTTTTTCTTATTACAGCTATAAGGAGGAGAGGCACTGGTTAAACAGAAGATCAAATAAACTGTTTCATTTGAGTACAGAAATGATTACAAAGCCATACATTTAACAAAATTCTTAGGTTCCTACACCAAACATTGCTGGTCTTACGTGGTGGAAAATAAAATTAATTCCAATATTCATGCAATCAATAAGTGACACATCACACAAAAACATAAGTACACATGAAAACAACCAACTTGATCCCTATAGATGTTTTAATGACTACTTCCCTAGAAAATGAGGTTTGGAGCTGCAGGTAGTCTCACAGGGGAATTCTACAGCGTTCTTCCACTCTATGTAATTCTCTCCAGATCTCCATGTATTAGCCCCTGAAAAACTAATATGGTGCCATACCATATCATTTGAGAAAAGATGAACTACACACCATGACACATTAGCCATTATTTTTTAATGCAACAATAACCCTTGTTAGTAAATACATATCTTCTTCTGAAGATTGACCATGAATCTTCACTCATGGTCAGGAAGAGCACACAAAGATAAAAAAACATATTGGCAGAGTTTTAACTATTCATCTCTCCTCCAGGTTTTTCGAAGACCTTTCTTGTTTGATGTTTTCAGTCACCATCTATGAATTATGTTGCATCATCAGTTTATTTTCTAAACGCAGAGGAGGGAAGCAACTTCATTAAACAGAAAAGATTCATGATACTTTTAAGAATTAATCCATGTGAACAGCCCTTGCCTTAAAGATTTTGAAATATATTGACTACAGCCTGAAAGAGAGAGACTAATCTTTCTGTGACTGGCTTTTTTCTCCAACAAGTAAGTTCTGTATGCTATACATATCATTAGTAAGAAGTTCAGTACATGGGAAGGCAAGGAAGCTATACCTAATGTGAATTGTGATTGTTTTTTAAAGTTTAAATTGTTATTATAGAGGTGATGTGCAGAGGGGTTACATTTACATGAGTCAGGTAATGAGTTTATTTCCTTTCATACAGTGTGGTCTGCGCCTTCTCTCTCTCCCAGTCCCTCCCTCCCATCTCCACACATGAGTTGTATAGTTCACTTTCACCAGTGTCGAGTGAGCTCCACTGCTCTACTTCTTTGCCCTTTTTCTTCGAGTTCTGTGCCTTCCCAAAGATATACACATAAATACACTATATATAAGGTAAAGAAGACAGAATCATCAGGGGAAAATCCCTAAAAATTAAAACAAGAAAGAAAAAGGAAAAAATGTCTTCCATTTTTATATCTTAGGAGCTCATTTTAGTATGTGTATTATTCTATATAAATATGAAGAGGCATTTAGGCATTGTATGTTTGTGATTCGTTCCTAAGAGCATCCTTTTCTGGTCTCACTGTATGTATCTAGAATCCTGTGTAATTTTTCATATCCCATTGCATTTTAGATCTAGCTTCTGCATATCAGAGAGAACATGTGCCATTTGTCTCACTGATCTTGGCTTACCTCACTTAACATGGTTTGTTCTAGTTCCATCCATTTCCTAGCCAATGACATTATTTTATTCTTTGTAATGGCTATGTAAAATTCCATTGTATATAGGTACCACATTTTTTAGATCGACTCATCTATTGTGGGAATTTGGGCTGTGTCCATATTTTGGCTAAACTCATAATATTAACTAAAGGGCACAGACACATTTGAATGGTTTGAAGAATTTCTTGAAAAGAAAGCAGAAATGGAACTTGCAGCTTCTATTGAGCTCTGGCAGTCAATTGACCACTAGAAGATGTTTTGACCATTTATTGATTTGTTTACATTTAGTTAATAATGAGAAAATGTTTGTTACATACATGATAAATACTTATCATAATGAACAGGACATAAGCCTCTCTATAAGAAATGCACCAAAAATGGCATCCAGCTTCATGCTTCTAGTTTGTAAAATCTTGAAGTACAATTGATTGCTACATCTGAGGAACATACTGTTATTTATATGTTTCGACTCCAATTTATTTGTGACACTTGCTTTTTAACAGGTGCAGTATCTCTAATAGTTCTTAGATAGCACTGATGGAGAACAGAACAGAGGTGAAAGAGTTCATCCTGCTGGGACTAACCAACAATCCATACCTACGGGTCCCTCTCTTTATTGCCTTTCTCCTTATCTATATCATCACACTGGTTGGGAACCTGGGGATGGTCCTACTGATTGTCTTTGACTCTCGTCTGCACACTCCCATGTACTTCTTCCTTGGTAACCTGTCTCTGATGGACTTTTGTTACTCTTCATCTATCACTCCCACGGCCATGGCTGGGCTGCTTATGGGCCACAAAGTCATGTCCTACAATGCTTGTGCTATGCAAATGTTCTTTTTTTCAACATTTGCCAATGTGGGAAATTACCTGTTGGCCTCCATGGCTTATGATCGCTATGCAGCAGTGTGTAAACCCCTCCATTACACCACCATCATGACAAGAAATGTGTGTGCAGGTCTGGTTGTAAGTTGCTACATCTGTGGTTTTCTGAACGCGTCCATCTATACAGGGGACACATTCAGTCTCTCCTTCTGTGAGTCCAACGTGGTCCATCACTTCTTCTGTGATATTCCAGCAATTATGGTTCTCTCTTGTTCTGTTAGAGATGTTAATGAGCTGGTTGTTATTTATGTGGCCAGCTTTGATATATTTTTTGCTCTCACAATAATCTTAATATCCTACACAATCATTTTCATCACCATCTGCAAGATGCATGCAGGTGCTGGGCATCGCAGGGCTGTGTCCACCTGCGCCTCCCACTTCACTGCAGTCTCCATTTTTTATGGGACTGTTATCTTCATGTACCTGCAGCCCGGCTCCAGTCACTCCATGGACACAGATAAAATTGTATCTGTGTTTTACACGATGGTCATCCCCATGCTGAACCCTATAGTCTACAGCCTGAGGAACAAGGAGGTCAAGAATGCATTCACAAAATGTTTTTCTGTAGGCTAAGTAATCTTTTTGGTTTTTACATTACCTCTTGGGGCTGCATAATACCTATATCCATCCCTCTTGCATCCTCTCAGTCCAGGTACTGAGTCATATTTTAAAACCCACATTATTTCAAGTCCCTAATGTAATGTATTTGCATCTTCATTTTCTGGTTGTCTGGGGAAAAGAGGAACAATAGAACTAGAAAACATAATACTGGAATGGGAATTTTTATGATATTTTTTGGTATGCCTGTCAAAAATGTTACCAATTCAACTATTGTTTGTAAAGCTTTTCCACTGCCAGATGAATGCAAATTTCTGTAAAATAGCTACATGTATAGTTGAAATGCATTTAATCTCAGTGAGATTAAATGCAATGTGTGTCTAAGATGGCAGAATGGCTTATTAGATGATCCGTTATGGAATTCTTATTATGTGATAATTTACCTCAATCAAGGGATATCCAGAGAGCTATTAGTTTGGTTTTTTTTCATTATTATGGTAAAGGTGATATACAGAGGGGTTACAGTTACATAAGTCAAGTAATGAGTACATTTCTTTTTGAGCAGTGAACAAATGCAGCAGTGATGCTCACTAGACATGTTGAAAATGAGCTCTCCAACTTGTGGGGAAGGATGGGAGGGAAAAAGGAGAAAGCAAGGGAGGAACTGACACTGTTCAAAAAGAGCTTATTTACCAGGCCCAAAGAGACATAGGCCCCATGTTTTCCCTTATTTGCAGCAACTAGTATATGTCTGAGTCAAGCAGAAAAGGTCAGCTAAGTTGATGTTAGGTGAAATGGACTCCAAGATAAGGACTCAAATGTTATTTCTTTCATGCGATTGTTTCTAACATATTTATAAGATGATTTCTTTGTTGCTTTGTATGTCCCTCCCCCATGGAATAACCCCTGCTTTCACTGTATTTGATGTTGGTATAATTTGTGGAGGGGAAGGGAAAAAACAAAATCATTTAAATAGGAATACAGGTGAACCCATTGCAACAATGAGATGTACAAATCGTTATGTCAGAAAACAAACTATACAACTTTGGCCGAGTGGGAGGGAGAAATTGGAAGGGTTGGTAAGGGGAAACAAAGGAGGAGGCAACAATGCTTGATAAGAAATGTACTCAGTACCTTGCCCATGTAATTGTAACCCCTCTATTGGTATTTTCACAATAAAAAGAGCTTATTTATGCCTTTGAAGATGTTTCTGAAGTAGACTACTATTCAATTCAAGGAAAGTCCTAAAGAATATCTTCCCTTTATCAATGAGGGTGGATCATATCAGCTTTACTAGGAATCACTCAACTAGAAGAAAGTGCTGAAAATGACAAATTCTCTTTCTATCCTCTTTAATTGGGACATTCATTTCCTCTTGTTCTTGGACATCAGAACTCTTAGTTCTTGGACTTTCTGTCTTTAATATGTACAAACGTTATACCTCACTACTTCTTATTTGAGTCATTGAAATCAGAATGGATTACACCCTAGCTATCTCATTCTCTGGCTTACATCTTCCATAAGCACATGAGCCCAATTTATAACAAATGTCTTGTTATAGGTACTTACATATCCCACCGACATTGTTTCTCTGGACAACCTCAATAGAGTAGTGTTTAAGAGTCATAATGTAGTATTTTTTTTTTTGGTCAGGTGTGGGGCTTGAACTCTGGGCCTGGGTGCTATCCCTCAGCTCTTCAGCTCAAGACAAGTACTTTACCACTTGAGCCATGGAGCCATTTCCCATTTTCTGGTGATTTATTGGAGCTAAGAATCTCATGGACTTTCCTGATTGGGCTGGCTTTGAACTGTGAGCCTCAGATCTCAGCTTCCTGTGTAGCTAGGATTATAGGCATGAAACACTGGCACCTGGCATAATGTAGTATTTTTAATTGTGTTGTAAAAATTTGAATTTGTATATGATGTTTTTTTCTTTCCCTCCTATTCTGAGTCCAAACTTGAGGACAAATATATTATACAGTGGAAAAAAGTATGCGAGTCACCTTTGAACATTTAACGATATATGCATGCCTATACATATGAAAAAATATGACATTTAATATGAATTAGTTTATCTTTTTCAATTATTTTACGCAACCATTTTAAATTATTGCCAAAGAACAAAATATCTAAAGTGCATAGTGCACTTTGAAAAAATTCATTCCCTCCACTACAATCTTATTTCTATCCTTCCATCTACCCTCTTTATAAACAGTATTTGGTGATTCTACTGTTCTGTTTCATTGATGATAACCATTTTGACTGAAGTGAGATAAAATCTTTAAATGTAACTTTGATTTGCATTTCTATGAGGTTACAAAGGTTGAAATTTTCCCATGTATTTATTGGCCATTTTTACTTCTTCATATTGAGTTAGCTCATTTACCTACTTCATGGTTGGGTTGTTTTTGGTTCTCTCTCTCTCTCTCTCTCTCTCTCTCTCTCTCTCTCTCTCTCTCTCTCTCTCTCTCTCTCTCCCCCCCCCCCTCTCCCTCTCTCTCTCTCTCTCTCTATCTATCTCTATCTATCTCTATCTCTGTGTGTGTGTGTGTGTGTGTGTTTTCTCCTTTGGTATTTATTATTTGAGTTATTTTTATATTCTGAGTATTTATTTCCTCTCAGGCAAATAGCTACCAAAATTAGGCCATGATTTTAATGTATTATGTGTTTGTTTCACAAGGCTGCAATTTGTCCTTTTTCAATGTTTCTTTGAGCTATTGAACAATATTTAGAAAACAACTGACTATGACTCTATCTTGAAATGTTGTCCCAATGCACCTCTTTACCAGTTTAACAGTGCCAGATTTTACGTTAAGGTCTTTGGACAACCGTGACCTGATTTTTACATGGAGTGACAGGTAGATATCTAATTTCAGTCCTCTGCAGGACGATTTGCAGTATTACCAGCCCAACTTATTTTAAAAGGCTTTTTCCTCAAATGTAATTTTTGGCTCCTTTCTAAAATATTAGCTGGTGTATAGGCTTATTTGGGGAGCCTCTGTTCTAATTACATGTTGCTTGCTTGCCACTATCAAGCTGATTTGTTACTGTTGTTTTCTACTAGGGTTTTTAAATATAGTTTCTACATCTGGCATTATGATATTCCCAACATTGTTATTTTTGCTCAGGGCTCCTTTGGCTATTCAGGGACTTCTGTGCTTTCATATGAAATATTAAATTCTTCTCTATTCCTGTGGGTAATGTCACTAGAACTTTCAGGAAAGGTGCACTGAATCCATCAATAGCCACTGATAATTCAGCCACTTTCACAATGTTAACTCTGCTGCTCCTTAAAACTAAAATATTTCTCAATCATCCACTATCTTCTCCAATTCTGAGATCACTGCTTTACAGTTTCCACTAAAATGTCTTTTGCATTTTTGGTTAATGTTATGCCTTGGTAATTTTTGAGAAAATTATTATTAGAATCTTTTTCCTAGTTTTGTTTTCAGCCAAGTTTTTTTTTCCTGTAGAGAATAGCAACTGATTTTATATTTTTTGTATCCTCCCAATTTGCTGTGCTTATTAGAGCTAAGAGACATCCAGTGGGTCTTTTGGTCTAGGATTATATTTCTCTTGACACAATATTCTTTTTAAGATTTAAAAGCGTTATATTAAATAGCTAAAAGAATGGAAACTCTTACTACATGTATCATGGAAAAGGGTTGTTGAATATTTTTATTACACCACCCACACCCATGACCCTGAGCTACACTTACTCAGTGGGTCCAATGGGCAAACACTGCCAAAAAGTGTTACAACCCACTCCACCCATTCCGAGTGGCTGCCCACACTCCTCAAGTGGGTCCAAGTAGGTCCAAAAACGAATTTCACCTAGTAGAAAAGAGCTAAATATATATTCATGAGGACTGGTGACCAACTGAGCAGGCTCCTCATAGCTCGAGGCTGTATGCAAACTAAACAGCAGGAACAATTTCTCCCCACAAAGAGAACAGCAGCTGTAGAAACTTCCTCTATCCTACCAAGAGATACTGTCAGCACATATAACACAGCTCAAGTTAGGCACCCCTGCTTTCACTGTATTTGATGTTGGTATAATTTATGGAGGGGAAGGGAACAAACAAATAGTTTAAATAGGGATACAGGTGGACCCATTGCAACAATGAGATGTTCAAGACGTTATGTCGAAAAAGGAACTTTACAACTTTGGCACGGGGGAGGAGTATGGTGGGGAGGAGAGATCGGAAGGGATAGGAAGGGGAAACAAAGGAGGAGGCAACAATGCTTGATACGAAATGTACTCATTACCTTGCCCGTGTAATTGTAACCCCTCTGTATGGTATTTTCATAATAAAAAAACTAAAGAAGGAGTCTTAAGAGAAACAGAGCCTCCCCACCTGACCCACTAGAGAGATTGCATTAAATCAGATACCAGAGTTGGCCCTGAGACTGGAAGTACAGATCATTTTGAAGAGAGAACTCAGCCCGTAACCAACTGTATCCAAAAGGATGGCAAATTGAGAAGTCTTACGTTACTAAACAGAAACTCAGACCCTAGTATGTCTAATGGAGCTGGATATGTAGCTAAAGCTACCAATGATATCCTACTCTATGTAACTATTTTACTACATTTTGAATTGAGGAGGGCATTGGAGATGAGATACATCCCCACACCAGTGATGTGAAAAGGCAAATCAAGCCATCGAAAACCCAGCCCAGGGGAAGGGCAGAGGGCAAGGGTGCAAGAAACAGAGACTATCCCATTGGGATGACTTCAAAAGACTAAAAGCCCAAACCGCAAAGCGTCCTCAAATAAGGAAAATACAATAAAGAAATACAGGAAAGATGAGTAAACAGGGAAATGCAACACTTCTGGAAACAATAAGCCACACTTGAGCCACAACTCCACTTCAGAATTTTTTCATAGATAATTGGAGATCAAAGTCTCTTGGACTTTCTTACTTGAGCTGGCTTCACACCTCAATTCTCAGATCTCAGCCTCCTGAGTAACTAGGATTATAGGCAAAAACCACCAAGCATGATTAAAAGGAACACAAATAGCAAATTATCCATGTTTGCAGACAATGTGATCCTATACCTAATAGACACTAAATATGCCACCAAATCCCTTAGATTAGATTAACACTTTCAACAAAGTAGCAAGATATAAAATTGACATATAATAATTGGTCATTTTGTTATATACTAATAATAATCTAAAAAATAATAATGCTAAATAATCCTATTCACAATCTTAGTTTACAAAAATGCCTATGAATAAACTCAAATGATGAGGTAAAAGATTCCTACAAGAAAAACTATAAAACACTGCAAAAAGAAATCAAACAATACACTAGAAGATGGAATACCTCCCAGGTTCATGAATCAACAGAATTAATATTGTGAACATGCTAGGGAGGAAAGGAATGGTAGGGGAACAATAAAGGAGGGGGTAACAATGCTTGATAGGAAATGAACTCATTACCTTGCCCATGTAACTGTAATCCCTCTGTACAGCATCTTTACACTAATATATATATATATATATTAATCTACAGATTAACTGAAATTCTAAACAGGCAACCGCAACCCCCCTCTTTCCATATATATATATATATATATGTATATATACGTATATATACATATATATATAGTTTCATGCATATATTTTCATATATATAATTTCAAAAACCAGAAAAATCACTCCATCTATACAAGTATAATAGAAGATCACCAACTCACAGCTATAGATTACCATGTGATCTTCACAAAGAATGCATGTACAAAAGAACAAAATGAAACTCATGAAAATGATCAAATAGAAGGAAGCAAAGTGGTAGAGGGACCAGAGTGTAATAAAGCATGCAGAATCTCACTGGAAGTTGTAGAATAATAAGGTGTTGAGGGAAGAGAAAAGAGAAGGGTGTGTGTGTGTGTGTGTGTGTGTGTGTGTGTGTGTGTGTGTGTGTGTGTGTGTGTGTGTGTGTGTGCTGCATAAGAGAGATACCAGGGTGAAACTTTTTGGTCATGTGCATTTAAAGAAAGGAATGGTAAGAAAGTAAAACATACTGTATTGGAAGGATAAGTATCAACAGTAAGGGAGAGAGTAAAATAGGGCAAATATCTTGGCAGCACTATATATACATGTATGAACATAGAATTTTAAAATCTGTTGAAGTTGTTTTAAGAGGGGAGAAGGTAAGGGAGAGTGAGCGACGTTGATTGAGGTACATTGGACGCATGTAGGGAGATGTCACACTAAAACCCTCTTTGTAGAACTAATGTATGCTGATAAAATAATCCCTAAAAATGACAAGTATTTGAAGAGATAATATTTAAACTGATTTAAACATCACGTAATTCAAATACACAAAAACCTCATTGTAACCCTTAAACATTATGAATGTTTTCTATTTGCCATTTAGAAGTAAATTTACTTTGCAACGGATAATAACCAGTTTCTTCCCTTTAGGCAGGCTAATGCTTCTTCCCTCGCATCACTGAGTGAGAAGATTTAGGTATTCTCATCGGAGAAATCTCCAGAGATCTCCAAGTCTCTATAATTGTCTACAGACCTTCCATTAGCATCAGAAATCCCAATATGACTCAACATCAAGTCGTTTTCGAAGGAGCATGCTATACGATGTGCTTTGCTGGTCATCTTTTATTCCTGTGAATGGGCAGCATTGGGAGTGCATCCCGATCTTCTCACCTGAGGATTTGCCGTGTACCTTCAACCATGACCAGGAAAAACATCAAAGGTAACATTACGTGGATTGACTTTTAAATTACCACCTCCTCACTGAATGTGTTACAAAGCTCTCATTTGTGTTTTTTTGTTCTGTTTTGTTTTGTTTTTGCAGACAAAAACAAATAGTGAATAGTGAGCTAGAAGGAATGCAATCATGTTCATTTGACAAGAGGAGGTAAGTGACTCTTCCAAGAGTGCAGAAAGAATTTGTGGCAGATTTAAAACCCAACTCACACTGACCATTTCTCCACATCTCATGTCCCATAAAGTTGGAACATTTTGAGCCAATGTGAAATGAATCATATAGTTTTCTAATAGTATGTCTTCAACAATACGATTTCCCAATAGTACTTATTTTAAAAATAATAATTTAAAAATCACTATTATGCCAGGAATTAGTGGCTTCCACCTGTACTCCTCGCTACTTAGGAGGCTGAGATCTAAGGATCGAGCTTTGAAGTCACCCTGGCAGGAAAGTCCATAGACTCTTATCTCCAATAAACTACTCAGAAAAAGCTGGAAGTGGAGCTGTGGCTCAAGTGGTAGAGCACTACTAGCCTGGAGTGCAAATAAGGTCAGTACCTAGGTCCTATGTTCAACCTCAGGACTGGCAAAAAAAAAAATCACTGTTATGATACCTACCTGTGCTATCTCTTCTAGCAAAGTGTCACACCTCTGTTTTCTATAATTTCTATCATTATGATGAGAAGTGTAACATATTCCTGCATATTTTAAATAATTTTAGTATGAACTTTAAAAGATCTATCCCATGGACACTAGTGATTCATGTGAAAAAAATCATATTTCATTCCAAAACACATGAGCAGAAAAAGTAAGACACGACAATTAAAGGGTAACTTTGTTTTGTGCACTATGTATTTAGATCTGATTGTTGGTTAAAGACCCACACAAAAATCAGAAAGAAGTAAAATCCTGAAGAGTAAAATTCTCCTTCTTTATTGCGCACATAACTTAAATGGATTTGCAGGTTGTAAATGCCTCTCAACACTTCGACCATGATCACATGCT
Organism: Dipodomys merriami; assembly: GCF_024711535.1. NCBI lineage: Eukaryota > Metazoa > Chordata > Mammalia > Rodentia > Heteromyidae > Dipodomys > Dipodomys merriami. The sequence continues at coordinate 2,936,662 of NW_027203493.1, forward strand.
TTCCATTGGAAGGTGGATTTAATTTGTGAATATTGACTCTTCCTCATGCAGCCTGTAGAATTTTAGAGCATCAAATAGTTTCTGAAATACTCCTTATTTCAGCTTTTTGTTATAGCTCTTCCGCTCCCCAAATTATAAATAAATGTATATACAAGATGCGGGACACCAGAATCAAATACAGTGAAAACAAGGGTTATACTGTGGGGGGAAGAACATAGAAAAGAAACAAGGGAATCACATATTGCATTATAAGTACATTAATAGGGATACAGATGGACCCATTGCAAAAATGAGACGTACAAGATGCTATGTCAAAAAGCAAACTTTACAACTTTTGAGGGGGGGGGAGATGTAGTCATGGAGATGGGAGGGCAGGGATGGTAGGGGAAAAACAAAGGAGGAGGCAACAATGCTTGATAAGAAATGTACTCATTACCTTGCTCATGTAATTGTAACCCCTCTACATGGTATTTTCACAATAAAAAACTTATTTTAAAAAAAGAAAGAACCACTTCTGTTAAGGAAGAAATTTTGAATAAGAATGTCTCGCTGTAACTGTAAGAGTCAATACTGATATTCTTGGAGTAAGGACAGAAAGAGAAATACTGATGAACACAGACAAGATCAGTGAGCTTTCGTGCAGGACAAAAGGCAAATTGGGATGGGGAAACTAAACGTGGGCATTTTCCATAACAAAATAACATAAAAGTCATTATCTCTTAACTCAAGTATGGTATACAGTACACAGAGGAAGACTCCAGTGGTAAAACTCCCTTGAACAAATAACCTACAGTTTAACAAAATGAATTCTAGGTAGTGAGAACTTCCTAGGTGTTGCGGGGGGGGGGGGGGGCGGGGAGGGGTCAAAGGGAAGGAGGCAGACCGATGAAGAGAGAAAGGATGGGAGAATGCAGTCACAATACCAATGTACACCTGGGAAGATGGAACCAGATAATTTGAGGGGATGAATAGGGTTGGGAAAAATGGAAGAGATTGATGACATTGGTGACACCAACCAAGAGGCATTACCGGTAAACTCATTTGTTGAATTCAATCCCCTTTGTCAACCACTTGAAGATAATAAAAAGATATATTCTTTTCATAAACTGACATGGTGAGTTGAAATCTGTTTGTACAACTACTTAAAGACAATAAAAACACAATTTAAAAGACTCTTACGACATCTGTTAATAACACGGGAGCTATCAAATACCATCTGTGGCTAATACTCCAAATGTTATTATCTCTTATGTAACAGCACCTTAGTGAATTTTCACCTGGGAACCTGAACGTCTCACTACAGATGGACATAGGATGTTTAGTGGAATTAGGCTATGACCTGTGACTCCTAGATGGACAATGGAATGTCTGATATCTACGTCTGTCAAGAGCCTCAGCCTTTGTGTTGGCCACATATGAAGACATGATCTCATTTACAGTTACCACCACATTATTCTCAACATACAAACTCTGCATAAAGAATAAGCTCATTCCAAAACCAGCCAAGTGTTTATCATTTGTAAATATATGTAGATGTGCTAGTGACAAGTGGTTCTAGGTTTTTAATTTGTTGTTCACACTTCTGAGAGTGAAAGCAATCATTTCACTCTTCTGGATTTGTGTTTGTTTGCTTAATTTCCAACACAGGTCAAATATATCATCACCAAGATGAAATTACAAATTAAAATTATTCACTCACTAAATACACTGTGAACCAATAAACACTGAATTTGAACTAAAAGAGACAATCAAGAAGGATACATGGAAGTAAATTCAATTTGATTCATATTCACTTTAGACCCATAGAATCAGAACTACTTGGCATAGGTTAATTTGGCTTGGGAACAGAGATGAGATTGCCAATTAGTGCTCACACAAATATGAATGTGTTACTAGAATAATTACTCAACTGCTTGTGCTCCATAGTTTACAGGAAAATAACAACCAATCAAGCTTATTCTTAACAGAAGACCAGGAACAACCATCAAAGGGCTGGGAGGAGTGCAGTAGTTTGGTGCAAGTATGCAAATAGAGTCAGCTTTTCTAGGCACTAGGGAAATGGCTGGCAGATAGATTCTTCCATAGGAGCCATTTTCTCGTCATCCGATTCTCTATGTATCTGTTTAGAAATTTAAAAACTATAAAGTTGTACAGCTGATTACTAAGATTCTTTACACTTGATAGTGTATCACCCTAGAACACATTTAATGAAATTTGGTTGTCAAGAAAATGATATTTTAAGTATTCATAACACAAAGTTATTGTTACAATGTCACTGTACTTCTACTACTCTATTTCAATTTCTTTACCATTTTCTCCTTTCCTTCATCTCTGTAGACAATTTCAAATCTCTTGATGGAGAACAGAACAAAGGTGGCAGAGTTCATCCTGCTGGGACTGACCAGTGACCCCAACCTGCAGGTCCCCCTCTTTATCATCTTCCTCATCGTCTACATTATCACGCTGGTTGGGAATCTGGGGATGGTCCTCCTGATTCTCTTGGACTCTCGTCTCCACACCCCCATGTACTTCTTCCTTGGTAATCTCTCTCTGGTGGACTTTTGTTACTCTTCAGCTGTCACTCCTAAGGTCATGGCTGGGCTCCTTATGGGAGACAAGGTCATTTCCCACAATGCTTGTGCTGCTCAGATGTTCTTTTTTGCAGGCTTTATTACTGTGGAAAATTACCTTTTGGCCTGCATGGCCTGTGATCGCTATGCAGCAGTGTGTAAGCCCCTCCATTACACCACCACCATGACAACTAATGTGTGTTTGTGTCAGATCACAGGCTCTTACGCCATTGGTTTCCTGAATGCTTCCATCCATGTTGGGGACACATTCAGTCTCTCCTTCTGTCAATCTAATGTGGTCCATCATTTTTTCTGTGATATCCCAGCAGTCATGGTTCTCTCTTGCTCGGATAGACTGGTTAGTGAACTAGTCCTTGTTTACATAGTGAGTTTCCATATCTTTTTTGCTCTCATCATTATTTGGATATCCTACATCTTTATCTTTCTCACCATCCTAAGAATGCACTCAACAACAGGACATCAGAAGGCTTTGTCCACCTGCGCCTCCCACTTCACTGCAGTCTCCATCTTCTATGGAACGAGTATATTTATGTATGTGCAGCCCAGTTCCAATCATTCCATGGACACTGCCAAAATCTCATCTGTGTTTTACACAATGATCATTCCCATGCTGAATCCTGTAGTCTACAGCCTGAGGAACAAGGAGGTCAACAACGCATTCAGAAAGATTTTGTTGAAGGGAAAATAGTCCTTATGGTTGCCCATTTCAGTTTCTGGGATGCATAATATTGCATTTATTCCATTCAAGACTCCTCCATGCCCTGTATTATATTCGAAACCCACACATAAATGTAATTTATTAAGTAGATTCACAGTAGAGTCTCAATAAATAATTATTAATAAAGTACTTATGTATAGAGTAGTTGAGCTTTGATCTTGAATGAACAACTTTAATGTCATATAGCTTTAAACTACTGCCTTGTGATAGTAAAATTGCATAATAATACACTTCTAGCTCCTCCTGCCAAAAGACACTCCTAATGATTGGTGCCACACATTCCCATGCAGCAGTCACTCCTCCCTTCAAACAGAACAATTACATGAATGATCACACCTAACAGAATACATGAAGTTCCACCTATCACCTAGACTATCCCAAGCATTCTCATGCACTTTACCAAGAGTTTATATCTCAATAAGTGGCTAGGAACACATCAGTTAAATGCTGTCATGAAATTCATATAGCATGTACAGCTAGTAACTGTGTCACAAGCTAGCATCTAATTTTACAGAAGAAGAGAAGAACTACATGGATAATACACAATTAATTGAAATAATTTAAAAATTCTAAGGAGAATATGATCTTGATGTAAATCATAGTCGACATAGCTAGCATGTACATAGTACAATGGTCATATTTTCAGTTTTTTTTTTTCTAGAGAAGCAATGGACAAAAACTACTTGGATTTATATATCTGGGTACAGTTTGTTGCTTCTACAAAATAGGAGTCCTCAACATCTCAGTCTTTGTAATATGAGATTATATTATAAGATCTATAACTATCCCTTGTGAAGGAACATCGTACAATGCAATATTCACTTCTCTATTTATGGTAAGTGATCTTTTTTTTATTGTGAAAATACCGGGCAGAGGGATTACAATTACATGGGCAAGGTAATGAGTACATTTCTTATCAAGCATTGTTGCCTCCTCCTTTGTTTATCTAAGCATTTCAATCATTATTTTAATAATTATTTAATTTGTTAATTTAATTAAATAAATGTAATTAATTTAACCAAAACAAAGTTTCTCCAGTGTGCCACTGTGCTTTTCTCTTTTTCTTATTATATTTAAGTAGTTGTACAAAGGAGATGCCATTTAACAAAACAGTTTTTGAATACCATATATCTCAATGTCACCCCTTTCAACATTCTGACCCCTTCCCTCACTCTTCTTGGTTTTGTAGGAAAAACAATTAATTATCAAATAATTATTTAATTTTGTACTTATTTTAGACTCAAGAAAAATCTTCAGATACTGTAGAATGTGACCATATGACCCTGGGGCCAGGCTCAATAATGCCAGCAAAGATCCATATGCTATTTTTGAAATGCTTCAAAATGACACTTGGAGCCCAAAAATGGAAAATGAAGATTTGATTAAATTAAGAATTGAAAGAATGATTGATCATTCGTGTCTGTGTTTTTTTTCCTGAGAAATAATCCTGGGCATCCTCATAAAGCACAGCTTGAAAAACTGAACTTTTACAAGAGAAAAGTCTTCAAAGTAACACAGACATGATGAGACCACTAGCCAATGAATTAAGATCACCACTGGTGGATAAGACAGATAAGAAATGAGTTGATTCCAAAAGCTGATGAAGAGATCTGGCTCTGATAGATCATTGATTTTAGGTCAGTGAGATTTCAACCTTTGAATTCCCACAACTCTAAAGAAAGATACATTGTGAGTTTCCATGTTTATTCTAAGTTGCCATAGGAATCGCTTGTCTCCTTCAGCTTTAAAATCATATATTACTATGGCACTTTCGTTGGAGAAAGTTAACTACTGAAGTAATCTGTTCCTGGAACTTTTTAATTTTTTTATTATCCCTAAGTAATTGTACAAAGGAGATGCCATTTAACAACATGGTTTCTCAGTACAATGCATCTTGATCAGTGTCACCTCCTTCAAATCTCTCAGACCCCTTTGACCTAAACCTTCCCTTACTTTTTAAAATTTTGTAGTGTACACCCCTCTCCCTTTGGGTCCACCTCCACATCTTGGATGTACCCATTTCCTGATGCTGATTTTGCTGGGATTTGACCCAGTCTTTCGAAGATAGTATGCTATTTTCTCTCTCCATAACGTCTATTATACTTCAATTAATTCATTTGTAACCACTTGCATATCGCCCAATGTGTTTACTTATAGATTTATAGGCACATTCCATCTACCATAAATGAAGGAAATCATGCAATCTTTGTTTCTCTGGGCCTAGCTTACTTCACTTAACACTTAAGTGTTTTCATTTCCTTACAAATGGTACTAACATTCTAATAGATGAGTAAAATCCTATTGTGTATGTATATATAGATAGATATAGATATACATTATATATATACTACATTTTCTTGATCCATTCATCCATTGAGGGCTTAACAAAGATATGAAGGATCTCTATAGTGAAAACTTCAAAAAATTGAAAAAGAAATTGAAGTATATTTAAGGAAATGGAAAGACCTTTCCATGCTCCTACATTGGAAGAATTAATAGCGTAAAAATGGCAATACTGCCCAGATAAATTGACAAATTCAATGCAATATTTAGAAAAAGCAATACAAAAAGTTCATATGAGTAACATGAGACCCCAGATAATGAGGGTGAGCTGTATCAGGTAGAACAGTGTTGGAGAAATAACAACATCAAACTTCAAATCCATACAAAGCAATAGTAATTAAAACATCTTGGTCTGGAGTTTTCTTTGTTGGAAATTATTACCTCTGAATTCTATCTCTACACTAGCTCGACAAATATTCAGATTCTTCTTTCTCATGAACTCACTTTGGTGTTGTGTTAATTGTAGAATTTTTTTCATTAACTATGTTTGCCAGTATGTTTGTATTCAGATGTACAGAATATTCTGTAATAATTTTCTGTTAAGTCAGTAATTATATCATAGTTTTGTTTATGAGACAGAGATACAGAAAGGGCCAGAAAAGAAAAAAAGGGCCAGAAACAGAGAAGAAGAGAGAGATTTGTTATAAGGAATTGAATCCATGCAATTATAGAATTTGGCAAGCTGAAATGTGCAGGATTGGCCACCCCACAATGACCAAGAAGAACTGATGCTCTGATGGTCTGAGAGCCCTATGCTGTTGAACTACCCCCAAGCTGCCATTTTCCCCAAGGTCTCAGAAGGAATTACTACTTACATTTAGAACACAGTTAATAACTCAGATTAATATTATCTCATGATCTATGAGATCTTGAGATAGGGATCATTCTCTAATAGTGAGATAAAATAATTGCAATTTAATAAAACCTACAGTGCTGTTGTCACAAAGGGTAATATTCACAGCCACCAGATTTTAGGATCTGATACTGGAGCACCATGATTTAGCCTTCAAACCAATTGTGAAGGTAGATGTAGAACTTCAATGAATGAGAGGTACCAGACTCACGGACCACATTCTGGAATATACTTTAGGAGAGTCTACAAAAGACAAAACTAATTGGTTAAAAACAGTTTACTTGCAATGTAGGCGGGTGAGGATATTTTCAGAGAGAAACACAGATGACTTTGTTTGGTGATTGTGTAGCAGATACCTGACAACATACTAGACAACATTCTTATTAGAACATATATCAAAAATGCTGTCCTTATTGATTATAATTTCAATTTTTTTCAGAACAGGAAAATACATAATGCAAAACACACAGGCACATTACAAATAACTAGTGTGGCCCCTAGAGACAACTTAATTGCTTATTTGCCAGGAAAATAGGGTAAGAGCTGTAGATTGTTTCATAATCTCCAGAGGTCTCAAGGCAATCTACGTCTCTACAGATCCCATTATCCTCCTAAATCCCAAAATGACTCAATGTCATATGTTTTACAAAGAGTTTATGGCACTCCAGACTCTGTTGGATATCATTTATTCATTTGAAATGATGATCATTTTTAATATATACAAGCTGACCTCAGATAGGAAGATTCACTATGAGCTTTCAGTTATGGTTAGGAAAACACTCACTCAGACATGTAAAGTACATGGAGTTAGCAGAAACCCACTTCATGAGATGCTTTAAAAAATTGTGTGTGACTAAAGCTACCAGCACAACTATGTTTATTGCAGCATTATTTACCATAGCTAAGACATGGAACCAACCCAGATGCCCCTCAGTAGATGAATGGATCAAGAAAATGTGGTATATATACACAATGGAATTCTATGCCTCCATCAGAAAGAATGACATTTCCCCATTTGTTAGGAAATGGAAAGGTTTGGAAAAAATTATATTAAGTGAAGTAAGCCAGGCCCAAAGAAGCATAGGTCCCATGGTTTCCCTTATTTGCAATATCTAGTATAGGTATGAGTCAAGCGGAAAAGGTCAGATAATGTGATGTTAGGAAAATGAACCCTTAAATATGTATTTTAATGTTTTCGTTTCTTTCATGCATGTGTTTCTAACGCATTTATAAGATTATTTCTTTGTTGCTTTGTATGTCCTTCCCCCACAGTGTAACCCCCACTTTCACTATATTTGATGTCAGTATAACATGTGGAGGAGATGGGGACAAACAAGTCGTTTAAGGATTCAGGTGGACCTGTTGCAACAATGAGAAGTACAAAATGTCATGTCAAAACCAGCTTTACAATGTCGGTGTGTGGGGGGGAGGGGGGTAAAATTGGGTGGGGGGAGGGGGGAGGCGGGGAAGGGAAGTGAAGGGTAAACAAAGGAGGAGGCTGCAATGCTTGGTAAGAAATGTATGCATTATCCTGCCCATGTAATTGTAGCCCCTCTGTACAGTATGTTCTCAAATAAAATAAAATACAATTAAAAAAAAAATTGTGTGTGAGTGTGTGTGTGTGTGTGTGTGTGTGTGTGAGAGAGAGAGAGAGAGAGAGAGAGAGAGAGAGAGAGAGAGAGAGAGAGAGAGAGAGAGAGAGAGAGAGAATGAGAATACCGAAGTTTTGAAGTCTAGGTTAAGTGATCTCCCTTAGCATTTTTCCCAAGGCTGGTGCTCTACCACTAAAGCCACAACATCATTTTTACCTTTTTGGTGGTTATTTGGAGATAGTCTCCTGGATTTTCTTGTTTGCTCAGGCAAGAGATCTCAGACTCCTTAGTAGTTAGGATTGCAGCCATAACCCAAAGGCACCCAGCTTCATAAAATGCTTTTTTGAATGTTTTTATTTGTAAAAATACTGTACAGAGTGGTTACAGTTACATGAGCAAGGTAATGAGTACATTTCCTATTATGCCTCCTCCTTTGTTTTTCCCCTACCATCCCTTCCCTCCCACCTCCACAACCACCTCCCCCAACCAAGTGTCTTGTACATCTCATTGTTACAATGGGTCAACCTGTATCTCTATTTAAGCATTTTGGTTTTTTCCCTTCCCCTCCCCAAATTAGAAAAATGTATGTACAAGATGCAGGATGTTTTTTAAACCTATCTTATTTGTCATGTATAGTCACAATCTGTAAAGTGTGTGAGAGACATATAATTTTACCATGTGTATAATGCAAATGCAAGGAGGAACCCACTCTTTGAAGCACAAAGAATCACTGGTAAAATCAGATGTTGATCTGCATTAATAACATTCTTTCCACCATTTTCACCTGCCTTAGGGAAGTTAGGACTTTCTAGCCACCAGAGAAGGAGCTCCTGAGAAAGAGCTCTTCTAACAGTACTGTTTCAACATTTTATGGCTGGTTTTATGATTTCTGACTTAGTACTCTACATGGACCATTCTTTTTCTTCCAGGAAACTAGTGGGTATCTCTATTCCCTAAATATTGTTAGTGAGAAGTATAATGCAAATAAAAAAATTGGAACCAGGAGCCCGTGGCTCACGCTTGTAATCCTAGCTACTCAGGAGGCTGAGATCTGAGGATCGTGGTTCAAAGCCAGTCCTGGCAGGAAAGTCCATGAGACTCTTATCTCCAATAAACCACTCAGAAAACCGGAAGTGGCACTGTGGCTCAAGTGGTAGAGCGCTAGCCTTGAGCTGAAGAGCTGAGGGACAGCACCCAGGCCCAGAGTTCAAGCCCCATGACTGACCCCCCCCAAAAAAAGTTGGGCAGCTATATTTCTGTGAGTTATTTAAAGAAGAAAGAGATACTTTCAACGTTTGAATTAAAAACTGAAGAAAGTATGTTGTATGCATGTGAAAATTTTCCATTATGGAGAATTCAGACATAGCATGATGCAGCATGTTATGCCTCCATCAAAATGAACAAAACCAATGCTGATTGATTGGATGCTGGGTTGTCTGTTACCTGTATATTTCTCTATTATCTGATGTAAACAAATGAACAACCAAGACAAAAGATTCAAAAAGCTTGGGAAAGTAAAAGTAAAAGTGGGTTACATATGAACTAATACTCTCTGAACATCATTTTATCAAATCACAAAATGGATTTTTATTCTTAGTAGTGTGGTTAAAATTAGTATTGCAATTTTTGAATGATTTGCCTGTGGTATACATTTTATTAGGTTAAAGGTAGCTGGAATTTTGAGTCATTTTCATAGTACTTATACATATATATATATATATTCAGAAGATTGGTTAGCCTCTTAAATCCTTAATTTTCTGAACAATAATGTAAGATTAATAATATTGCCTTACACATGCATGAGGAGACTCAACTACATCCCACACACAAATTCACTCATAAGGACCTTATAATTGTACGTATCTCATGTATGTTAAGGTTTGGACAACACACATAGAAGGGACATAAACTGAAATTGCAATGTTTCAGGAAGATGCTAGGGAATGCTGGTTAGTTTTTAACGGATACCCCTCCAAAGGCTTCATTAGAAACAAAGAAGTTAAGTGTAATTGGGTAGCATATCTCTGTAGTCCCAGCTACTTAGAAGATTGAGGCAGAACTATCATTTCAGCCTAGAGTTCAAGTACAATCTTAGCAAGGTAGCAATATCCAGTCTCAAAATACAAGAAAAAAATGTAATTTAAAGTCCTATTGCTAAATGACAATGTAGCCAAATAAAAAATTTGGCAAAATAGAATGTAGTAACAAAACTAACCAGTGAAGTAATGACCTCTCCGAGGATTTCCAGTTTTTAGTCTTATGATCTGGCTATTGGAAATGGTAATGAACAGATGAATTTAAGAAAAAGGCCTCCGACATAGGTCCCATGGTTTCCCTTATTTGTAATATCTAGTATATGTATGAGTCAAGCAGAAAAGGTCAGATAATGTGATATCAGGAAAATGAACCCTTAGATGTGTATTTTAATGTTTTTTTTCTTTCATGCATGTGTTTCTAATGCATTTATAAGATTATCTCTTTGTTGCTTTGTATGTCCCTCCCCCACAGTATAACCCCTGCTTTCACTATATTTGATGTCAGTATAACTTGTGGAGGAGATGGGGAAAAACCAGTTGTTTAAGGATACAGGTGGACCTTTTGCAACAATGAGAAGTACAAGTTGTCATGTCCAAAACGAGCTTTACAACGTCGGTGTGGGGGGGGGGGGAAGAGGGGGAAAGGAGAAGGATTGGGATTAGGGGGGAGGGGGGAGGCTGGGAAGGGATGTGAAGGGTAAACAAAGGAGGAGGCTGCAATGCTTGGTAAGAAATGTACGCATTATCCTGCCCATGTAATTGTAACTCCTCTGTACAGTATGTTCACAAATAAAATAAAATTAAATTAAAAAAAAAAGAAAAGAAAAGAAAAAGGCCTCCGTACAATTGAAAACATGTTTGGGGGAGGAAATTTTGGTAAAGAATGCTCACATAACATTCCCAGAGAAGCAATCAATATTAGGAACAAGGAAACAGAGAAACACTAGAGAGGAAAGAAAATAGTGCAGGAGAAAGGCAAATACAGGAGGGAAGCTTCAAGAATTCAAACTCACCTACAACTGATATGCTTTGTGTCAGTATTTACCTTGATCAGACCAACATAAAGACTAATAATTAGATGATTGTCAGAGCTCATTAGGTCATGTTCAAAACAAGGATTTTATTATGTTTTATATTATCATAATTAGTATTATCAGTGCAATGTTATTTATTTTTGTCGGTCATGGGGTTTGAACTCTGGGCCTGAGTGCTGTCCCTCAGCTCTTCAGAGCAAGGCGAGCGCTCTACCACTTGAGCCACAGCACCACTTCCAGTTTTCTGAGTGGTTCATTGGAGATAAGAGTCTCACGGACTTTTCCTGCCTGGGCTCGCTTTGAACTGTGATCCTCAGATCTCAGCCTCATGAGTAGCTAGGATTGCAAGCGTGAGCCACTGGCACCTGGCCATAATGTTCATTGTATGTGTTATTGATGTGCTCATCTTGCTGATGGGAATATGATTTTCAGGGAAGTTAGGTTAAGAACAAGGACTCATAGATAGTAATTGTAAGGTTTGATATGTATCAGTTGTAAGAATATAAGCTCTTTTTCTGCTACAGCTCTACATTGCCTGTTCATGCGAATATACATTTAGGTTTAATTTGCTCCCACTAGACAGTTATCCCACCACTGCTAAGATGCATGAAGACGTGACATGCTTATTTAAGAATTAAATTCATCTTTAGCATAATCAAAGTTTTCATGTCTCTAGGCTCTCTGTCTCATTGTTTCTCTCTCTCTGTCTTCTCCTTCTCCATATATACACATGCATATGCATATGATAATATACAGGAACATGTGTGGAAACTCTGAACATCATTCTGCGCTTGTTAACTTATTTAGGATCCCTTCAAGGACTCCCTACTTCAAGGACTTATTCACTGCATATTTATTTGCTCTATCCCCAGTGAAGGGAGCAATATATACTCAGGGCGAGGGCGGGGGGGGGGGGATGGGGGGTGGGAAGATGGGAAGGGATGGGAAGGGGAAACAAAGGAGGAGGCAACAGTGCTTGATAAGAAATGTACTCATTACCTTGCTCATGTAATTGTAACCCCTCTGTACAGTATGTTCACAATAAAAAATACCAGTCACTTCTGTCTTTCCCTATGAAAACACAAGTACTGAGTCTGAATCTAAGGAGTAAAGAAGCAAATAAAAATTCAATTATCTTTAATTTGATGTAAACTCAGTTTAGAGCCTGAGACCTAGAAATCACTATGGTTGAGCATTTGTAATGGGTAGAGATTGTCGGTTCATACTTGAGTAATGTGAACACATTATTAAACTTCTTGCCTTCATAATTCACAGGAAATACCATCAACCAAACCCATGGTATTATAGAGAGTAGACCACGAATGCACTTCAATGTGTCTACAGCCAATCTTGACAGGTGAACGTAATGAAGTGTCAGCTTTTTCTGAACTCAGAATTAAATAGTCAAATAGATACATGAGTGAGTGTCACCAAGTTATTAAACTTTCTGCAACTTAGTTCACAAATGATGAACGCTTAAAATGGGGGAGGTGATCAATTCATTTTCTCCAAATTCTAGAGTAATACTGTGAGTATTAAATGCCACAAATTGGTTTTTAAATGCATTTTCTAGAGAAATTGCAAGCAAGTTATTGTTAAATGATAAGAAATGTACTCATTACCTTGCTTATGTAATTGCAACCCCTCTGTACAGTATTTTCACAATAAAAAAAACTTATTTAAAAAAAGGAAATCTGGGGCTGGGAAGGTGGCTCAGTGGTAGAGTGCTTGCCTTGCATGCTCAAGGCCCTGGGTTCAATTCCTCAGCACCACATAAGCAAAAAGAAAAAAGCCGGAAGTGGCGCTGTGGCTCAAGTGGTAGAGCACTAGCCTTGAGCTGAAGAGCTGAGGGACAGCGCTCAGGGCCCCACGACCGGACCCCCCCCAAAAAAAAGGAAATCTGTATTTTGGACATAAATCACATATCCTGTCCCTTTTTTCTCATGTCTACAGAGCAACTGGAGTCTCTCAGATATCATAGATGGAGAACAGGACAAAATTTATAGAATTTGTCCTGCTGGGATTAACTAATGACCCAGACCTGCAGATCCTCATTTTTATAACCTTCCTTATCATCTATATCATCACATCAGTTGGGGTTGATCTTTCTGATTCTCTTGAATTCTCGTTTCCACACCCCCATGTACTTCTTCCTTGGTAATCTTTCTCTGGTGGATTTTTGTTACTCTTCAGCTGTCACTCCAAAGGTCTTGGTTGGGCTTGTTAGAGAAACAAGGGCATTTCCTGCTTGTGCTGCTCAGATGTTCATGTTTACCACCTTTATTACTGTGGAAAACTACCTGTTGGCCATAATGGCACTATGGCCACTACGCAGCAGTGGGCAAACCCCTCCATTATACCACCACCATGACAACTCGTGTGTGTTTGTGTCTGATCATAGGATCTTAACGTCGTTGGCTTCCTGAATGCTTCCATCCATGTTGGGGACACATTCAACCTCTCCTTTGTACATCTAATGTGGTCCATTATTTTTTCTGTGACATCCCGGCAATTATGGTTCTCTTGGATGCATGATACTTGCATTCCTTCCTTTGGGATTATCTGTTGGAACCCACACATAAATTCAAGTGTCTGATAAAGTCTATTGTATAGAAAAGAAGATGTATCTGAATAAATATACGTGAATAAGAATAGCTAAAAAATCTTGCATATCTCTAAAAGTATCTTTTGACTAATAATAAAATCTGTCATTTAGGGGTGATCCGAGAGTCACAGGATTGTGGGACAAGGCCAGCTCCCACAAAAATAGCATAGAACCAGACCCAGTACTGTCAAAAAAAATCATTCATTCTTGATACTCTTGTGCTTTTTCTCCTCCCACAAGATAGAAATAGAAATGTATATACTTCAATTCCATAGGAAACTCATAATGCAAGAAAATGGACACTGACTTTCACACGCTGATAACTGCACACACACAGAGTAAATTTGCCAGAATTAAAGGCAATTTGGATACTGTGGTCATTAATTTTCTATGTTAACTTGACTGGACTGAGAGATATCATTATAATGAATTAAATATTTTTCTGTAGGTGTCTGGGATAATTTTTCCAGAGGAACTTATCTAAGTATTGCCAGCCAACAAACTTGGTAAAGATTCATCATCAGCAGTGTGAGTCTATCATCTAGCTAAATAGATATAAAAGTAGACGAAGAGCAATGTTCTGTCTATCAATGTTCTCTTTTTCTCCCCTCTTCTTCCTCCTCTCCCCTCTGTTCCTTTTCCTTTTCCTTCCTCTCCTGTTCTCCTCTCTCCTCTCTCTTCTCCCCTCTTCTCTTCTGTCACTGTCTCTGTCATCTCTCTCTGTCTGTCACTCTCTCTCTCTCTCTCTCTCTCTCTCTCTCTCTCTCTCTCTCTCTCTCTCTCTCTCTCTCTCTCTCTCTCTCTCTCTCTCTCTGTCTCCCACCTTCTTTCTCTCCCTCACTTCATCTTTATTTTCTCCTCTCCTTTAACTGGAAAAGCTGGAACATCTATCTCTTGGACATTAGGACTTCTAATCTATGCCTGATATCTTGGGCTTTGGTTCTTCAAAACAACACCAGACACATCTCATCTCCTCTTTCTCGGGATTTGAACTCAAACTAAATTTACACATCTTTACTGCTCTGCAGCAGCACAAGAAACATTCAAGGACTTCCCGACTGCCATAGCCCCATCAACCATCTTCCTACTAGATGTGACTCCACTTACTCTCTTGATTCCATTTGACTGAAGAACACTAACCAATTAAACTAGTAAAAGAAGTAAAAATAAATTAACAAAATAATCAGTAATGAAATGAAAGCAAATAATGAGTCAGTAAATTCAAAAAATAATAAAATGAATAAAACACCAACAAAAACCAATAAGAACTGATGGTTCTCCCTGTTTGTTATTACAAGAAATTACTGCCTGCATTTAGAATATGGATAATAATTTAGATTATCTCAGTGTCCATAATTTAATTACAATTGCAGTGTCATTGTCACATAGGGCAATATCTCAGGCACCAGATTTTATAATCTGATACTGTAGGACCATTATTTAACTGCCAATAGATTTGTGGAATAGACATAGAATTTTAATGAATGAGAGGTACAACGTTCCAGACAAAACCACTACAGTAGCTTTAACAATATGACAATATCTAACCTCAGAATAAGTCATAAGAAAAAATGCAATATACAATCCTGTGGTTAAGTGACAACATAGTCAAATAAAAGATTTCACACAAAAATGGAATGGACTAACAAATCTTTGAGCTAGTGACAGCTCAAAAGCTGGGCATTTTCCAGACTTGTTTCTGTGATTTGTCAACAGGAAACAGTATTTTATTGTAACAATGAGTCGTATAAGACACTATGTTGAAAATGAACTTTACAACTTTGGGGGGTGGGAGGGATGAATTGGGGAGGGAGGGAGGGAAGGGATGGTAGGGGGAAAACAAAGGAGGAGGTAACAATACTCAATAGGAAATGTACTCATTACCTTACTCATATAACTCTAATCCCTCTGTACAGTATCTTTGCAATAAAAAAGAATGAATTTAAGAAACAAGTGAACAAGTGAAAAGATGGGTTCCAAGGAAGAAATCTTGAGGAAGATGGCTCCCATGGAATAATGACTGCATCTTGAACTCACATTGTCCAATCCCAGCTCAAAATTTGTATCACTGTCCTTCTTTTCTTATGGCTACAGCAGTTAGAGACTCTCAAGGAACATGGATATGGAGGTAGGACAGGATAGAATTGGTTCAGTTCATGCTGCTGGAACTGACCAGTAATCCAGCCTGCAGGTCCCCCTCTTTAGAACCTTCTTGTTCTTCTACATCATCACCCTGTTTGGAAGCCTGTGGATGGTCTTACTAACTTGGACTTGTGTCTCCACATTCCCACGTGTATTTTCCTTCTTCACCTGTCTCTAGTGGATGTGTGTCACTCTTCAGCTGTCACTGCTGATCTCCTCACAGCAGTCAAGGACACTTTCTACAATGCTTGTACTGCTCAAATGTCCTTTCTGGCCTTCACTACTGTGGAAAGGTATCTGTTGGTTTCAGTGGGCTGTGAACACTATATTCCAGTGCGTAAGCCCCTTCCTTGGCATGACAGCCCACATGACAACTAGTGTGTGAGATAGTCTGACCATACGCTCCTATGCTTGTGCATTCTTAAATCCTCTGTTCATGTGAGGGACACATCGAGTCTCTCCTTCTATGAGTCCAAGGTGGCCTGTCACTGGTCTGTAATGCTCCAATAGCCATGTTGGTATGCTAGTTCTCATTTACATAATGAGCTTTAAAGTGGAGGGGGGTTGCCCTCTTAGTTATCTGGATAGCTTACATGTTTATTTTATAGCTTACATATTTATTTTATCATCATCTGCAAGATACCCTCAAGTGCTGGATTTTGGACAGCTGTGCCCACCTGGGCCTTCCACTTCACTGCAGTCTCTATTTTCTACAAGACTTGTTCTCCTGTACAGCATGGATAGTGATTAAATCTCCTCTGTGTTTTACCCAGCGGTTAAACCCATAAAGAGCCCTGTGGTCTACAGCCTGAGGGATAAGGAAGTCAAGAATACATTCACTAAGATTTTACTGGAGATAAGCAGACTTAACCATTTTAATTTTAATGAAGCAGGATTCACAAAACTTGGATTTATCCCTCTAATATCCCTTTTATGAACTATTCCCTTTTTAAAGGAAATTTACCTGTAATCCCATTAAAGTTGATCTATATAGTATTTCTCTTGCTTCTGCAAGTGTACTGCATACAATGAAAACACATTATATAGAGAATCATAAAACTGAAAGAGAAATAAGAATGACTAAGACATTTTGAGGTTAGCTTCACACTTAGGAAGGATATTGGCATGATGGTTTTAAAGGACATGATACTGGCCACTCTTGTTGTATCAGCAGTTTGTATAACTTAACTATTTTCAAAAATAGCTGTAATTGCACACATATATCTAAGTGTTTGGCCTCACTAGACATCTGACAAGAAGAAACTTCATAATCACTTGGATGTTATAACAAATTCTGAATGTTCTCAGGGTCACTTAATAACACTCTATTTATTTTGACGACAGCACTACTTCAGTACTGAATTGTACAGCTTGCTGTCTCTAGAAGGCAGTGGCTGAGGGAGCGTGTGTATGCTCTGTACTAAGAGTAACTTAATACATATCCTAAGGAGTTAGATTCAAATATGTTTTGTTAAATGGATAAATAAGATCCGGAGCTCAAACCCTGCTTTGTGTGTCTAGAATAGAGAAGTTTTTTTTTGTTTTTTTTTTTTTACAATGGAGTGACCATTGCTTCTACAGCTTGAGGGGAGCCAATAGTGAGGACTTTTCTTATTTAAGTACTGTGTTACTAGGGTTCTCTATGTGTTTATATTTAATTATCATAGCTCTGTGAAATAATACATATATAGAGAAATATATGTGGAAGATATATATATAGAGAGAGAGAGATGAAGTGTCTTAATGGAGCCCCTTACTTTGTGTTTTCTCTTTATGAAGTGAGAAAAAGGGAGTATATGTATATGTGTGTATATACATACATACATACATACATACATACATACATACATACGTACATACATACATATAGTATACTATACTATATGGAAATATGCTCTATAAGTTTACATAAGAAAATAGAGAAAATACAAGATATTCTGAATAAATGAATTAGGAGAGTTCAAATTCAAAAATTTTGTGAAAAAAATTTTGACAAGTTGTTTTGCAGCTTGGTATGATTCACCCAAACAAATATATAACATTAGAAAATAAATCTGGTTGCTAGAAATCTACTCTTATGAAATGAAATTTTATATCTACATGAAGCTCTTTATCCAATAGTTAGATCAGTCATATTCATAATCACTAAACACTAAAACTAACGTAAATATTTCAACCAAAGAAGAGCAAAAGAACCTAAAATGTGGATATAATAAAACACACGTAATTTTTGTTACCAATGTCACACAAGTGAGTATATATGTAGAACTCAAGTAAATGGTAAATGCCAGACCCGTCGACCATGTATCCTATAATATAGTTGAGGATACTGTAGCAACGTTCTTGGATTAAAAAAACCTATTTAAGCCTAGCACCGGGGGCTCATGCCTATAATCCTAGCTACTCAGGAGGCTGAATTCTGAGGATTGAGATTCAAAGCCAGCCCATGCAGGAAAGTCTGTGAGATTCTTATCTCCAATAAACCAACAGAAAACCAGAAGTGGTATTGTGGCTCAAGTGGTAGAGCACTAGCTTTGAGCTGAAGAGCTGAGGGACAGTGCCCAAACCCAGAGTTGTAGCCCCACGACTAACAAAAAAAATAAATCTATATGATGCCATGGTACTTTTTAGGAGAAAAAGTTATCAATGATAGGTTCAGATAAATTTGTTTAGTTAATTGTGCTCTTAGATGCATGACAACCTACTCAACAAAATTCTTAAAACTCTATGGTCAGCATTACAGTAAGACATATATGTATTAATTAGGAAAGTTTTAAAAACAAAAAATAACTAGAAATGCAATATGCTTGAATAGTAAAAATAACCAGTGTGACTTGCCCTCCCCCCACCATGGACCAGATAATTGTTGCTGCCCTAGGAATGTAAGATGAGTGCTGTGGATAGTCTCATGGGTTTTATCTCCAGAGATATTTGAGACTAATTATCTACAGATCTCAAAATGATTCGCTTAAATCACAGTATTATTCAATATCAATTGTTTTAAAAGGTGTCCATTACATTCATTGCTTTGCTGGATCTCATTTATTCATGGAATGATTGTAACTGTTGTTATATATAAGCCATCTTCTGACCTGAGGATTTGTTATGAACTTTCAATGGTCAGGAAAACACTTAAAGACAATAACTACATCGATTGACTTTTAATTAACAATCACTTGTGTTTTATCTAAAAAATAATGATTACAGACCTCACTCATTTGTTATTCACATATACAACCTGTGCTTGATAAGAAATATGGAACCTTACATTTATTTCACAAATGAAAAGTAGCAAAGTGAACCCATATGAAAAGAATTCATGGCAGATTTAAAAATGGATCAAATGCTAATGTTCTTTTCCTTTCCCTGCTTAAAGATTTTTTACCCTGGCCCAAGAGATCTCAGCCAAAACTTTTGAGCAACCCATGACTTTATGATCTCAGACTTACTGTTGTAAATTGACAACTTGTCAGTCTCATCTGAGAAACAGGTAAATTCCTATATTCCATAAACACTGTTTGTAAGAAACATATTGCATACTAAAACATGGGGGCAGCTCTACTTAACTGTGGGTTATTTCAAAAGAAAAACATGGTTTCAAAATTTGTATAAAGAACTGAAGTGAGACTGTTGTATGAATGCCAAAGCTTATAGAATATAGTGTTCAAGTATTCTAATGACACACTATGTACTTTTCAAAAAATAGAAACAAAAACAAGCCACTCAGGTTAGCTGGAGATTTTCTCATTTCTCTTTATTAGAAGCAAAGAAATAAGCAAGCAAATGACCCTTCTTAAAATATACATAGATGCTACCTAAATGAACCCACCATTCATTTAAACCTTTTCCACACAATCTCATATGGACTGTTAAGAATATAGCTGTTGTTGTTATTATTATCATTTTTGCATCTATACACATGGACAATGAGAGAACTAGAGGCATACTATTACTGAAGATAGCTCTAATTTTTTGGTTTTTTATTATAGCTATAAAGATTTAGAGGATTGGATGAGTTCTTAATCTTCAATTATCTTGAGATAAAGTAATGATGGTAATTAGTAATAATAAAAGACCTTACACACAACATGCTCATATACACATAAATTCATATTCATATGTAGATACCTTTCTGAAGGACAAAAATATTAAATAGGTCCTATCAGGGACTGGGTTATTACTGAGAAGGGTAGACAAATGAGGAGGGGGAAGGAGAGTGAATATGGCCAAAATAATTCATGTCTATACTTCATGTATTTTGTGTGAGAAAAAAATAGAACAATGAGGATTGTTGAGTAGTTTGAGAAGTGGGTTAAAGGGGATGAGGGAAAGTGAGGGAGAAGGTGAGCTGATCAAGGTACATTGTGTGCAAAAATGGATGTGCACAGTGACAATAAAATCTCCTTATATACATGATATATAAATATATATGTTAGGAAATGTTTTAAAGACCATATAATTAGTTGTGGAACACAGTGCTTATTAAAAGTAGTCATGTGTGCTAATAGTTGACAAACACAATGTCCTTTTGGAAGGCTCATGAACAAAATTACCAAAGATCCAGTAGAAAGACTGACAGGAAATAGAAATTCATTTCATGTGAATATCTTTCCATATGCAACCTATCATCTTTTTCAGATTCAAACCAATAAACTGAGCAAAGTGTGATGGTACATTCATGTAGTTCTGTCTACTGGAGGTTAAGGCAAGAGTATTGTTTTAGACTAGAAACTCTGTCATAACCAAAACAAAGCTAGGAAATTCCTGTTGCTGCATGACAACATACTCAAAATATTCCACAAAATGGAATGTGCCAACCAAACAAATCTGTGAGCCAGCAACATCCCATAAGCTGGGGGCTTGCAGCTTTGTTTTCTGTCATTTGGCAACAGAGAGACAATAATGCAAGAATTAGTTTAAGCAAAACAAACTCTTTCACCCAAATGAAAATATGAATTTTTAAGGAAGAAATTTGGAGAAAGAACGGCACAAAAGAAATTCCAGGAACAGCCACAAAGCTTGGAGCAAGAATATAGAGAAAGACTTCAGGGCACAAAGACTCTTTGTGATCCCAGAGTTAAGTGAAATGCAAATAGATGAGGGAAGCTTCTAAAAATCAAATGTAGCTGAAATGGCTACCATACAGGTCAGCATTCACCTGAACAAAACATGATAGACAGTGCTCCTGAGATTGTGTTTAACACCCAGGATTTTATCTCTATTATTTCATTTAAACCTCCCAATAAGGGCTGGGAAGGTGGCTCAGTGGTAGAGTGTTTGCCTCTCACGCATGAGGCTCAGGGTTCAATTCCTCAGTACCACATAAACAGAAAAAGCCAGAAGTGGTGCTATGGCTCAAGTGAAGAGCCCTAGCCTTGAGCTGAAGAGCTGAGGGACAGTGACCAGGCCCAGAGTTCAAGACCCACAACCGACAAAAACAAAAACAAAAAACTTCACAATAATATTTCATTCCAGGTCTCATTACTTGTTTATATTGCAGATAGAAATATAATGGGAAGGGAGAACTCCTAGATGGTAATTGATGAGCACAAGCTACGCTATGCATCTCTTCCGTTCATGAGGTGCTTGCTCTCAGAACTACGTCTGCAGGTTAAATTTGCTTCCACCACAATACTTGTCTAGCCTACTTCAAGGCATCATAAAAATGTTTCATTCTGATTTCTCAGTTGAAGTTATCTTTATCCAAATGAAAATTTCATGACTTTCTCCATACTATTGTCAAGTTTAAATGTGCTCATCTGTGGAGAGACCTTAAAATGTAGCTCAGAGCTTATTAATTCATTCGGGAACTTTTTCTACTAGAAAGGGTCATGCACTCTTCTACTTTTTGTTTTCTGGATGTTATCTCTAATGGAAGATAAATACACAGTAAAAAGGGTGATATTACCATACAATGAATCACTTACATACTTCCCAAAGAGATCATCCTCAGTTTAAACTTAAGGAAGACAAGAAGTAGTTCCAGCATGTAATGAATTTTAGATTAGACTCTCAGATTAAATGTTTTATGGATCCATTACCAACTAGTAAGTAATATGGATAAATTGCTCTACTCTTTGTGCTTCATAATTTACGTGAGTATAACAACAATTATTAAAGGAGACAATAAATGTGCATGTAAATTTTCTACACCCACTCCTGGCTGGTAAGCAATATTTAACTAATTTAATTTTAATGAGTTCAGGAGAAGTCAATTGATAGACTTGTTCACATAAGTTATTTTCATGGTATCACCTTCTTCATCGTCTATATCATCACATAAGTTATTTTCATGGTATCACCTTCTTCATCATCTATATCATCACGCTGGTTGGGAACCTGGGGATGGTCCTCCTGATTCTCTTGGACTCTCGTCTCCACACCCCCATGTACTTCTTCCTTGGTAATCTCTCTCTGGTGGACTTTTGCTACTCTTCCGCTGTCACTCCTAAGGTCATGGCTGGGCTCCTCATGGGAGACAAGTTGATCTCCAATGCTTGTGCTGCTCAGATGTTTTGCTTTGCTGCCTTTCCTGGTGTGCAGAATTACCTGTTGGCCATAATGGCTTATGATTGCTACGCAGCAGTGTGTAAGCCCCTCTATTATACCACCACTATGACAACCAGTGTGTGTGCGTATCTGGTCATAGGATCTTATGTGACTGGTTTCTTGAATGCCTCCATCTACGTGGCGGACACATTCAGTCTGTCCTTCTGTAAGTCCAATGTGGTCCATCACTTTTTCTGTGATATCCTGGCAGTCATGGTTCTCTCTTGCTCTCATAGGAATGTTAATGAGCTGGTTCTTATGTATCTAGGGACCTTCTATATCTCTTTTTCCCTCCTGGTTAACTGGATATCCTATATATTCATTTTTATCACCATCTTAAAGATGCACTCGGGCATCAGAAAGCTGTATCTACTTGCACTTCTCACTTCACGGTGGTCTTCATTTTCTATGGGACTGCTATCTTCATGTACTTACAGCCCAGTGCCAGTCATTCCATGGACACTGACAAAATCACATCTGTGTTTTTTGTTTTTTGTTTTGGTCCGGTCATGGGGCCTGAACTCTGGGCCTGGGCACTGTCCCTCAGCTCTTCAGCTCAAGGCTTGTGCTCTACCACTTGAGCCACAGAGCCACTTCCGGCTTTTACTTTTTGCTTATGTGGTGCTGAGGAATTGAACCCAGGGCCTCAGATATGCAAGGCAAACGCTCTACCACTGAGCCACCTTCCCAGCCCCCACATCTGTGTTTTACAGTGTGGTCATCCCCATGCTGAACCCTGTGGTCTACAACCTGAGAAACAAGGAGGTCAAGAATGTACTCAAAAAGATCTATTTAGCCTAAGAATGACCTTAAAGGCTTTTCTTTCAATGATGTAGGAATCTTATCTCATTTCTCTCAGACTTTTTTATGACCAGAGTCACAGTTTTAGACTGAGATTTAAATAATTGTTCATAAGGGGTTCTCCAAATTTTGTGAATATGAAGCGATATGTTTGGAATCATAAGACCTGAAGAGGATATGTGGAGTATTCTTGTCATAGCATTGATGAATGATACTGATGTGATGGTTTTAATAGTTATGTCATTAACCATTCTAGTAAAAGCAGTTTGTATAAATTATTTTGAAAAATAGCTACAATCTGTGTGTGCGTGAAGAACTTCATAATCACCTGAATCATCTATATTCTGAATACTTCCTATTGCTGGCAGCATTAGTAAATGGGTAGGAACTCTAGGTAGAACTTTCTGTCACTATCTGCATACAAATAAAGAAAGGTGTTTGATTTCCAGAAATGAAAAGAGCTGGAATTTAGTACGCTTTGATGAAAAGAATGAACTAGGTTGTGATATTTAACGCTGTCCTTGTTAATCATTTCTTCATTCTGAATACTTAGATAGAGCCGATTTACTATCAAAATACCATTTAGGTCTAAAGCTCAAGGGAAGCAAATGCCATGGACACTTCTTGTTTCAGGCATTGCAGTAGTAGATTCCATAT
The DNA here is from genome assembly GCF_024711535.1 of Dipodomys merriami. Lineage (NCBI taxonomy): Eukaryota > Metazoa > Chordata > Mammalia > Rodentia > Heteromyidae > Dipodomys > Dipodomys merriami. Next base: position 2,960,583 of record NW_027203493.1, read on the forward strand.
ATGTTCAAATTTACTTTTCACAGCGCTGTGAAATAAGTACTCTGGGTATTGGATGGTTACAAAGCATGACACTGGATTCAAAAAATGGCAATCATGTTTTTTATTGGATATTCAGTCTGTTAATCAGTTCCTAATCTATACAATCTAGGTAAATTACTGAATAACTTCTACTTGTAATGCAGCATAAATGATCTTCAGTAATATACTTCTAAATGCTAACATTGTTTCTATCCATAATTAATCTGTCTTCTGATTCTTCTTAACTTTCATTTAACCCTCCCACTCTCTCTCACACACAATCCTATATCCCACATCCTTGTATATAACTTTGTGATTGCAATTTATACTGATTTGTATCATATGAATACAAATGTCAGTACGCAGGTTTTTTCCATTTTCATACTTTTACCTGTATAAAGCTCCTATATTAATAGCAGGTAGTATAATGATAATGGCAATAGTAGCGATGGTAGTAGAATTTGATATTAATCAGTACTTGCTATGAAATTGAGATTGCCCTAGGCATTCAAAATGATTGTATGTATTATCTGTTCCACTTAAATAGATAAAATGTTATTAACAAAATCATACAGATAAAGTGACACACAGAAAAATTATTTTGAGCTATAGTGTCTGGAATGGTGCAGTAAGATTATGTATCTTATGCTATTCTTCATTCAGGACTAGAAACAGTGCTGAAATAAAGTATCTTTTGGTATGGTTATTTCATTTGTTTGACTGTATCTATCTGATCATGGGATAATTTGATCATATTATAGCTCTGTCTTTAATTTTTAAGAGATCACCGCATTGTCCATAATGGCTGTGCTAACATATCTTTACCAATAGTGTGCAAACTTTTCTCCAAAGTCTCACCAGCATTTGTTAACTTTAGTCTTTTTCATAATAATCATTCTTACTGGGATGAGATGATATCTCACTGTGGATTCAATGAGCATCTCCTCGACAATTAATGATGTTGAACAAAGTTCAGATGTCTCTTGGTCATTTATATTTCTTCCTTTAAAGAGGTGTCTATTCAGGTCTTTCCCATGTTTTAACTGGATTATTTTATTTTTGCCATTGGGTTGTTTAAATTTCTTGTGCATTCTAGAGAATAACCACATTGTCAGGTGCATAGTAGGTGAATAATTTTCCCATTTTGTAAGTTGTCTCTTTTTGGCATCAAATTAAAATTTTACTAACATAAAGTAAATTAAAGATGTCTTATATAGTCAAATATAGCCTAATGCATTATAAGAATATGTCACAAGGTGATTTCATCATTGAGTAGTCATGGTGTGTGTGTAAATGTGTGTGTATGTGTGTATGTATGTATATATATATATATATATATATAGGATAACAATTCAAGCTATAATCAATATAATTAATAATTATAATAATTATAATTATTCATAATATAATTCATATAATTAATATGAAGGCTATAATTAATATTTTACTTGGGATTTTGGCTGACAGTAAATTTTAGGTGAACATATATACAAGAGACTATGTATATGTCCATTTGCTTGACTGTACCATCTCTCATGCACACACATGCACACACACACATGCACACACACACACATACACACACACATATGGTCATGATTATCTTGATATCAGAAGCAGAATATTTCTGCTTGAAATTAGAAATTTGTAAGTCAATATCTATGAAGAAGAAGTTGCAAAAAATCCTTTGTAAAATACTAATAAATTAAATTCAACATCCATTACAAGGATCATTCACCAAATGAGATTCATCTCAGGAAGAATCCAAGGATGGTTTAATGAACTCAAATTAATAATATAATAACGCATTAACAAAGTGAAGGGTGAAATCTCTAGATTAGTCATTTCAACAGATGCAGAAGAATCATTTGACAAAATATTCCTTAAGAACAACTCAACATATTTGCATTGAAGATTCTATAAGTATATATAAAGCCCATATATAAAAAGACATCATAGAAAATATCAAACTAAGTGGTCAGGAATTAAAAGCTTTCCTTTTAAGAGTAGACATAAGACTAGAGAGAAGATAATACCTAATTTTTAAAGAGATAATTTAGACATTAACATAAAAGAAGGGATTCCAAATATTAAAGGATAAGCATTCAATCTTGATTGCTGGAGGGTAATTTATAAGAGAAAGAAAACCCACTTGCCTACAGATATCAGAAAATTTCTAAGTTGCAGGCACAGACACAATTCTATGATGTACATCACTCCATTTTATCATTTCTCAATCAAAGGTAAGGAAACTGAGCTCAGCAAGTGGATTTAAAATTCCCATGTCCCTGAATCATATATGCCCATCTGTTGTAAACTGAGGAAATGAAAACAGAGAGATTATCATACTTCTAAACTTCATATTGGCCTTATATTTAATTGTAACACCTTAAAGAATAAATACAATAAAGTGAAAATTTAATAGTGATGGTAGATAGAAAGCAAAGTAAGTTTAGAATCTATTTTAATATCAACAGTCAAAATAAATGTAAATAATTATATGCCCAGCTTATGCAAATTGCATAAAGCTAAAGCTGAGAGGAATAAAACAATGGCAATGATTACTGCAAATGCACAGGTATTCTTGAGCCATCAGTCCACTGTTCCTGCACACAGTTTAGCATCCTTTCCCCGAGGTAAGTAGGAGGTGAATAGAGTAGGTGGAAGGAGCAGATAAATGGACCTCAGAGGGAGACTCCCCTGAGAGCTTTGTAGTTGTGTAATGTTCACCTACTTTCCCAATCATTAAATTCTGAAATCCCACAGTGACTCCACATGACAGCATTTTAAAGGGGCCAGTGTGTGAACACAGTATACAGTCATCATTTACTGAAATGGATGGTTTTATTGTAGAGCAATTCTTTCTCCAAACATGATTTGCAGTGTGGCTGCAACCCCTGGGAGAGAAAAATGCTATAAGATCAAAATTGTATTGGATCACACCAGAAGAATAATCTTTACTAAAACCTTGTGCACTACTCTTACTTGCTAGCACAAACACAATTCTATGATAGATGTGGGGCAATCCGTTTTATGATTTCTCAACCACAAATAAGGATACTAAGCTCAGCAGATGCTCAATAACTTTTCTATGAACATGGTTCCATGCATGATAGGCATGATATGTTATGTGTTAGAGATTCAGGGTCCTTTTGACTTATTCTTCAATGATGAATCTGACTTCATATAGAAGTACAACTCAAGATTTCCTTTCCCTTCTTTTCAAGATGCAAGGTAAGGTTCTATATTTAATAAACTTATTAGTGAAAGGTAAATTAGTGATCAATGATGAAAAATGGACCACCTATATCTTCTGTTCATATTGGGCTGAATTCTTTTTCTCAAACTTTGACGAAGTTCTGGGATCCAAATTCTTTGAAGTATTTTATTTTACTCAGTAGACAGCACAATGATGTGAAATTACATGCAGGAGTAGCAAAAGCTAGGATATCTGATGCTGTCATTAAGCAGATGGTAATTATCTCATTTAAGTATGTTGTGCCATCATTGAAAAGACAGCTCAGCCAGAGTCAAATGACACTTTATTAGCGTCTACAAATTCATTCTGAAACCACCAAAGTACCCACTTTTTTCCACCTTAACTTCCAAAAGTCTCACCCTTTTGTTACATTTTCATACAGAAAATATGTCACACAGTGATTAAAAGCACATTCACAAGAACCAATTAAATGTTAATTTGCATCTTGAATATCTTATACGAGGCATAGAGTTTTAGGAAGGCATCTAAACTCTCCTGCTTCCATTTTGTTTAATGGTCAGTGAGATTGTATTCATACATGTAGGAGTATGTGTGCATACACACTCCACCTCTTCCCCCAGGGCTATCTACATTAACTTTTAGATGGCATTCATCTAAAACATTCTTTGCACACAAACCGGTCTTATTTTCAATGTCGCTATTTCTAGCTAGAAATAGAAATTTCATGTGCAGCCAGTTTATTGTTACTAAACTGGTGAGTTTTGTTTTGGAAGAATTTATTTTATGTACACGAACTGGGCCATGCTTATGACTCTTTCTTCATCTCTTTTGCAAATAAGCCATTTGCAAATTAGAAATGTGATCTCTAAAGATGCTTTCATTTCAACAACCCCTTATGCTAAGATAACTTACTCTGAGATTTTATGTTCACTGCAGTAGCTCATCTAATGGCTAATGATTAAAAATAATGCTGCACTTGCTAGAACTTATAATATGTCACCTCACATTGTAAAAGAGAATGTGTATATGTGATTGAGTTAAAGGTATTGAGATGTTAAGCTTCTTTAGATTATACAAATGGAGTGAAAGCAGAAGTCCCTCAGTTTAAGACTCAGTACTGTAATACCAGCATCAACAAAAGAAAAAGATATCTTACAAATGGTAAGCACTAAATACTACCTATTGCTATTGCTATCACATAGGCCTGAGAATGATAAACTTTTCTCTACACAGTCTGGGCTGGAAGGTGGCTCAGTGGTAGAGTGCTTACCTTGCATTCATGAAGCTCTGGCTTTGATTCTTCAGCACCACATAAGCAGTAAAAGCCAGAAGTGACGCTGTGGCTCAAATGGTAGAGCACTAGTCTTGAGTTGAAGAGCTGAAGGACAGCACCCAGGCCCAGAGATCAGGCCCCACGACCAAAAATAAATAAATAAATAACAATAGTAAAATCAGTTTACTATAAAGAAATGATGATGCTTCCTGTGCCCTGTCTTTTACTTGACCCTTCTTTGGGTTGTTGTGAGTTTTCCTAGATACTTTCTACATTTAATTCTTGTTGTATATATGATTGGCATTTACATATTTGAGTTGCTATGCTATACATTTCCATGACACTTTGTTTTCTCTATTTTTTGTATATATTTGACTGTTTGAAGAACAGACATGCTTATTTTAATTTGAATGTTTTATACTGTATACATGCATGGAAATGGCATACTTACTCATTAATATTTAAAACCTTTCTATGGCTTTATGTGTCAGCTGAAAGAAAATTAAATGTAAAAAGTTCAAATTTATTAAGAGTATTTGATTTAGAAATCACCTTGTTTGGGTCTAAGTTTTGGATTTGTCGTATAATATCTATAAATAATCATTTAATCTTAAATAATTACAGAACCTATCTGTTCCCAAGTCACTTTATATAAAAGGGGCATAATAACAAACATAGAAAGTCACTTCATATAAAAGAGACATAATAACAAATTAACCCATCAGGCTTGTAAAGAATATTAAGTGAAGACACAGAAATGTAAGCAATTAGTCACAAAAAGTCTTAGAAAATAGAAATACTCTTATGTATGGGATCTTGGGAAACATACTAGCATTCCTGCAAGTTAGTTGATGTCTATAAAAAATTAAGAAGTTGGGCTGGGATGTAGCTCAGTGGCAAAGCACTTGCCTAAGCAAGTGCAACATCCTGGGTTCGATCCCCAGTACCAAAAAAGAAAAGACAAAAAAATACAGTTAAAAAATTAAGAAGTCGAGGGCTGGGAAGGTGGCTCAGTGGTAGAGCACTTGCCTTGCATGCCTGAGGCCCTGGGTTCAATTCCTCAGCACCACATAAGCAAAAAGAAAAAAGCCAGAAGTGGCGCTGTGGCTCAAGTGGTAGAGCGCTAGCCTTGAGCTGAAGAGCCGAGGGACAGCGCCCAGGCCCAGAGTTCAGGCCCCACGACCGGACCCAAAAAAAAAAAAAAAAAAATTAAGAAGTCGAAAATGATGTATGTAAACACTGTTTCTTCAAAAGTCTAACATTGCATAGGTAAGTTGTTCACTAAATTTATACTATCATCAGACACTTTAGATAAAAAAACTTTAAAAATGAATTATTATTATAATGGAATAGTGCTTTCACAGTTCAATAGGTACACAATTGTGTTCTCTACTTATCTTTGCTACAGAAGACCTTTGATTCTGAAATTCTGCCTATGGAGAATGGGACGGAGGTGCGTGAATTCATCCTCTTAGGACTAACCAGTGACCCAACACTACAGGTTCCTCTCTTCATCATCTTTACACTCATCTACCTCATCACCATGATTGGAAATCTAGGAATGATCACGGTCATCCTGCTGGACTCCCGTCTCCATACCCCCATGTACTTTTTCCTCACTAACCTATCTCTGGTTGACTTTTGCTACTCTTCAACAGTCACTCCCAAGGTCATGGCTGGGCTCTTGCTAGGAGACAAGGTCATGTCCTACAATGCCTGTGCTGCTCAGATGTTCTTCTTTGCAGCCTTTGCCACAATGGAATGCTACTTCTTGACCTCCATGGCCTATGACCGCTACACAGCAGTGTGTAAACCCCTCCATTATACCACCATCATGACCAAACATGCCTGCACTCGTCTGGCCATAGGCTGCTATGTCATTGGTGTTCTGAATGCTTCTATACAAACTGGGGACATCTTCTGCCTCTCTTTCTGTATGTCCAACGTGGTCCATCACTTCTTCTGTGACCTTCCAGCGGTCATGACTCTGACGTGTTCTGAGAAATACACCAGTGATCTGGTTCTTATACTTGTGACAAGCTTTAATGTCATTTTTGCCCTTATGGTTATCTTGATTTCCTATGTGTTCATCTTTATAACAATTTTAAAGATGCGCTCAAGTGACGGATACCAGAAGGCTTTATCTACCTGTGCTTCACACCTTGTTGCAGTCTCCATCTTCTATGGAACTGTTATCATCATGTACATACAGCCCAGCTCCAGTCATTCTATGGACACTGACAAAATTGTATCTGTGTTCTACACCATGGTGATTCCCATGTTGAACCCCCTGGTCTATAGCCTGAGGAACAAGGAAGTGAAGGGTGCATTCAAGAAGATTGTTGAGAAGGCAAAACACTCTTTAGGCTTAATCTTTTAGCTATGTAGAATTCATAATAAGCTATATCAGCCTGCTTAGATTCTTCTCAATGGAAGACATCTAGTGCCTCACTTTAGTATTAATAGTCTAGTTAAGAAATTATTCTAAATATGCAAAAATAAAGAAAAGTATGACAATAATTATACATGTCAGATTTTTATTGACTTGTGTTGTTCAAATAATTATAGTAATTTAATAAATCAATGTCTAAATTGTCATGGAGGAATTTGGCTCTGAGAGTGTGGTTCTATTTACAATACAAGGTAATATTAGAATAAGCATGGAACAAATTTCTATTTTTGTGTATGTGTATTCTAGTTCTAGAGCTTGAACTCAGGTCCTGGGCTCAGTCACTGAGCATTTTTTTGCTAAAGGCTAACACTTTACCCCTTGAGCCACAGCTCCACTTTGGACTTTTTGGTGATTTATTGGAGAGAAGTGTCTCCAAAGTTTCCTGATTAGGTTGCCTTTGAACTGCAATCATCAGATCGTGGTCTCCTGAGTAGCTAGAGTTACAGGTTTGAGCCACTGGGACCAGTTTACATTTTGGTTTTTAATCTACTATTGCTTTGCTTTCTTGCTCACACCTGATTCTTTATGATTTCAGACATGCTTGTGTTCCAGTATTTTGATAGTTCATTGAAGATCTAGTCTCCTAGACTTCTCTGTCCTAAACGATCCTTCAGATCTCAACTTCTTGAGTAGCTAGGTTTACATGAGTCATCAGTGCTCAGTGAAGTTGTCAGTCTGAAATTTTTTTTCCACTCAACATGGCACAAGCTTTCCACTTTGAAAGTCTGCAGACTTTCATTCCACCCTGATAGCTAAAAACTGTTGCAAGTAACTGTAGCTGATACATGTAACCAATCAATCTCTCCCAATCCCAAAAGACCAATTTTAATTTACTAAGTAACTGCAGTCTTCTGTGCTGACTTAATATATTCATTTTGCTCAATAAATTTTCTCTATTGTCTCATATCCAAAAACTCTTCATTTAGTGAAAGAAATAGAGTATGATTTCTTTTGCTTTACGTTTATGAATGCATCACCTTTCTTAATTTTGCATTTGGTAGTTTTGCATCGCATATATTTCAAGAGTGGTAGTGGAGAAAATGGATAAGAAAAAAAGTTTTTTCAAAACATTGGACAAGAGTCCTAGGAAAACAATTTGAAATGGAATTTTCTCCAGAGACCAAACAAACAAACAAACCCACAATTAGTGTCTTAAGAAGAGCTGTTTCCTACTCTCCAGAATTAATTGGCTTCATAATGCAGCTAGCAATATTTCAACATGACTAGTGTTGGATAATGTTTATTATTGTCTTCTATAAATAGGAAGGGTTTTTAAAAAAAATTCTCTTTAGTCTGGCTGGTCTAACGTTATATATTGGGTATGTGTGAATGTAACAATATAAGAATAAGTTTTGCTTAACTGTAGAGGAGATAAGCCGCCATACCTAGACAAGTATATCATCTAACCTCTTTGACAGTATGGACATTGAGCTTCTGTAGTCATTATTTGTAGATAGGCTACATAAACAAGAACCTTCTCATTAACACATGTATCAGAGTAGGAAAGAGCGGTTCTCTATGTGGAAAGAAGTTACTATGTGTGGGAATTGTTATTTTTATTCTAGACATAGGTCGTTCTTGCTAAGGTGAGGCAAAAATCTCAATATTGTTTTGATTTGGATCTCCTTTATGGCCAAAGTTGTTGAGCATTTCTTCGTGTGTCTTTTGGACAATTTAATTCTTCTGAGAATTTTCTGTTTAGCTTTCTTGCTCATGTATTAATTGATATGTCAATCCTTTGGGTGGTTAATTTTTGAGATCCTTGTATATTCTGGATAGTAGGTCTTTGTTCGATGTGTAGCAAAAATCTTCTCACATTTTGTAGGCTGTCTGTTTAACCTAGTGACTCTGTCATTTGCTATGCAGAAACTTTTTAGCTTGATGATGAAATCTCATTTGTCAATAATCTTTCCTATTTGCTGGGTCTCTGGAATTCTACTCTGAAATTTGCCTCCTCTGCCAATAAGTTCTAGTATTTTACCTACTCTTGCCTGCAGTAGTTTCAAGGTTTCAGGTATTAAATTGGAATCTTTGATCCATTTTGAAGTGATTTTAGTACATGGTGACAGATTAGGATCCAATTTTAGTGTTCTCCATATGGACATCCGGTTTTCCCAACATCATTTGTTGAAGAGACTATCTTTATTCCGAGATATATTTTTGAGTCCCTTGTCCAATATCAGATGGCTGTGGCTGTAGATATATGGGTTTATTTCTGAGTTTTAGAGTCTGTTCCATTGGTCTCCAGCCCTATTTTTGTGCCAGCACCAAGCTGGTTTTGTCACTATAGCTCTGTAGGAAAGTTTAAAGTCTAGAATTCTGATACCTGCAACATTGCTTTCTTCACTTCCCTTCGCCTCGCCCACTGCCCCAATATTGCTTTGGTGATTCAAGGCCTTTTGTGATTCCATGTGAATTTCTGGATTGTTTTCTCTCTGTGTGAAGAATTGGGATTTTGATGGGTATTGCATTGAATTTAGCTAGCCTTTGGTAGTACAGCCATTTTCACAATATCATTCAATCAATCTGAGAACATTAGAGGCTTTCCCATTTCTTGATGTCTTCAATTTCTTCAGAGGTTTGTGGTTTTCATTTTACAAGTTCTTCACTTCTTTGATTATGTTTATTCCTAGGAATTTTTTTTTCATTTGAGACCATTGCAAACAGAATTGTTTTTCTGATTTTTCTATCTGTTCATTATTGGCATACAGAAAAGCTACTGATTTTTGTGAGTTGATTTCGTATCATACTACCTTGCCAAAGTTATATATGAACTCTAAGAGCTTGGAATTGAGTCTCTATGATCCTTTAGATAGAAGCTCACATCATCTGCCAATGGTAATAGCTTGATTTCTTCCTCTCCAATTTAGATCACTTTTATATCTGCTTTTACCTTATTGCTCAGGCTAGAATCCTAGTACTTCACTAAAAAGAAGCACAAAGAGTGGATATCTTTGTCTCATTCCTAAAGAATAAATATTTTTAGTTTTACGTCATTTAGTGTGATGTTGGCTGTAGGTTTGTCATCGATAGCCTTTAATTCCTAGCATCTTCAGAACTTTTATCATAAAAGGATTTTGGATTATATCAAAGACTTTTTCTGCATGTATTGAGATGATCATGTGATTCTTGCCGTTGATTTTGTTAATGTGTTATATTTACTGACTTACATATATTGAACTAGCCTTTCATCCCTAGGATGAAAACAATTTGATTTAGTATATGATTTTCTTTTGATTAGTTGTTAAATTTGGTAAGCGAGTATTTTGTTAAGAAGTTTTGCATCTATATTCATTAAAGAGATTGGAATATAATCCTTTCTTTTAGTTTTTATGAATATGTATATATATTGGCCACCATATGGACAATGTGTGCCATGGGAAGTGGATAGACCACCAACACCAACAGGATGGAAAAGAAGCTCATCTTCTTACAGATCTGAATGAAATGTTTGAACAGAACTATCAGTGACAGACTATATTCTAATGTCCACATCTTTGACATACCTCATATTTTTAGTTGACCATAAGGACCATCATGAATATTATTAATCAGTCTCATAAATTTTTAGGAACCCTGAGGTAAGTTATAACACAAAGCAAGATGCAAAGGAGCGAATAAGATCATGATGGAAACCAAAACAAATACTGAACCTATACTGCAAATATTAGTAACATAGCAGATGTTAATGAATTGAACACACTATTAATGTGTGTAACAACTTAATCAAATTCATGTGTTATGATTTAATAAAATTATACAATTACACATATTTTTATCTGTGCCAATTCTTTTTAATACTTTTTATTTTAAAAATACTGTACAGAGGGGTTACAGTTACATGAGCAAGGTAATGAATATATTTCCTATCAAGCATTGTTGCCTCCTCCTTTGTGTTTTCCCTACCATCCCTTCCCTCCCACCTCAACAACAACACTCCTCCCCACCCCCCCCACCTAAATTTTTCAACATAGTGTCTTGTACATCTCATTGTTACAGTGGGTCAACCTGTATCCCTATTTAAGCATTTTATTTTTTCCCTCCCCCTTCCCAAATTAGAGAAGTGTATATAGAAGATGCAGGGCACCAACATCAAATACAATGAAAGCAGGGGTTATACCCTGAGGGAGGAACATAAGAAGGAACAAAAAAATCACATGGTTCATTATAAATACATTAGAAACAATAGCAAGGGAGAAAAACAACTTGTGTCCCCATCTTGGTGTTCATTTCACTTAACATCATCTTATCTGACCTTTTCTGCTTGCCCCAGACATATACTAGTTATTGCAAATAAGGGAAACCATGGGACCTATGTTTCTTTGGGCCTGGCTTACTTCACTTGATATAATTTTTTCCAAGTCTTTCCATTTCCTGACAAATAGGGCAATGTCATTCTTTCTGATGGAGTATGCCATGTAAGGGAAACTGTTACCCAAGAGTGTTCCATGTTTATAAAATCTGGTTTCCAGTCAGTGAGCTCTGAAATTATATCATAACTTTAACTTCACATGTCATTGTTTGAAATAGATAAAGCTCTATCCACAGCACCTTTGCTCACCATTTATCAAAGTGAGTGCCAATAGTTTTAGCGCACACACTTGCTTTCACTTGATGGAGGGTTTCTAGTATCACACTCACTGCACAGAAAATGCAATGAGATAAGCAGTAAACTGTTTTCTGAAGAAGACAACATTTTACTGAGATCTCTAAAGGCACGTCCTCATTTGCTCTCCATAGAGACAATTCTGTGAAGCCGCAGTACAGATACCTCTATCATTTCTCATTTCACAAGTGAAGAACCTGAGCTCAAGTAAGGTAAATTACTTTCAAGTACACAGAACCCTGTGCAGTACATAAAAGACCTAAGTCCAGCCTCCCAAGCTCTGCGTTCATCCTCCTTCTCTCCTGCTCGAGATCTCAACGAATGTGGGACAGATAAGTGCATGAGGATTTCTCTGGTGATGAATTTCTGCTTTCAGACACTCGCAATTTTAAGAGTGAGTTTCCCTTCTTTTCAAAGATCGAGGTAAGCTTTTTATAGTCAATGTTCTCTTTGGGTAAAGAGCTATAGTTGAAATCATGAGGAAATTGCATTTTTCTATGCATTTCTGCAGTCTTAATCACTTTGACTATTTTCTCTGAAACATTGGCATGAGGAGTGGCACAGTGGTTGCTTACCATGAGTAAAACCCTGAGCTTGGCTGGCTTAATGTTGATCCCCCCCAAATATCCACATTCTAGTCCCTGATACCTAAGATTATGTTGCATTACATGGTAAAATGAACTGTGCACAGTGATTAAATTGGGTATTTTGAGATGATATTATCTGGGCCAATCCCACATGGGCAATACGGTGTTCGTAAAACATAACAACTGCTAAAAATAAAATAAATTAATTAAAGCAGATCCTGTCCAGAGCGGGTAAACTTTTGGCAAGCACAATTCATTGGAAGCCCTGTTATGTCAGCTAATACATGGAAGGGCCTAGAGAAGATAACAACCATTACAGTAAGAATGAGTCTAAATAAGGTAAAAGACACAAGTTAAAATGTGCTTTGCCAGATAGAAATTAAGCCAGAGAAATCCCTGGGTTCAAAGCAGAGCATCTGGCAACACCATTAACAGGAGATTTAAAAAAAAGAGTGAGAACAAACATAGAATGTAAGAACACAGAAATAATAAAGCTACAAAAAAGCTAGAAATAATAAAGCTACAAAATGTCTCACCTTGAAACCAGCGGATTACTGCCTACCTTCTCTACATTCCATCCTGATAATCGCTACCATTTCCAGGTTTATATGTATTGAAGATATGCAATGTGGCTTAAACAATAGCCCATTGTTTAATTAATGCTTTTCATAGTCCTTACATAACTCTTCCTGATTTCATGATGCTAAGATGTATTAGACATAATACGTCTAAGTCTGTTTCACAAATAAATAAACTGTGGTTAGCAGAAGGTAATAGACAATTTCAAGGAAACACTTTTGCCTGTATTTAAGAAATAGCTCTCCTGTAGAATTTACTCATTCTTCTACAGCAAAGGTTTCAGATATATGGTGCAGAATTCAAGAATCTCAGTAGTTCTTTGCAAGGAATAAAGTAATCTTCATACCACGTACATTTCTAGCTGGAATCATTGTGCATGTAGATACAGAAAGAAAGCTGCATCTGCCACAAACTAGATAATCTCAGAAGAGGAATATTTTTCTGAAAGAATTAGACTAGAGTCCTAACAACAGGATCTGACCAGATGCCTAGGAAACCTTTGATCCAGGAAAGCAGCTATGTTTCCTATTAAGGAGGGAAGTATAGAGTAAGATAAATTTTATTTGCCATCACCAAAAATAGAACTAGCATAAATTTCCCTAACACAGAAATGGAAATTACTTCTCAATTAGAAGATTTCACTACTGAAATAGGAAGCAAAACTGATGGATGGCAGATATGTTATGATAAAATGAGTGTCAGGACAAAAGACTACGTATTCTGTGTGAGTGGATGCAATCATTACATTCAATGTATGCGTATGGAAATGGAACTAGGAAAATGGAGGGGATGCGTGGGGTTGTGAGAGATGGAGGGAAATGTGGAGAAGGATGACACTGATCAAGATGTGTTGTACTCCCAAACTGACGTGTTGAATTTAAACCCCTTTGTACAACTTTTAAGAGATAATAAATATTTTTAAAAGGTTACACATTCTGGGATTCTAGTCTAGGACATTATTGCAAAAGGCAAAAATATGTGAAAATAAATTTGTAATGTTTTCCAGGAGCTGTAAGAGTGATTAAGTTGGCCATAAAGATTGAGTAAATATATTGTGATGGGCTGTATTAGTTAATGAATTCACATTTGGCCAAATATTAGAGCTGCACACTAAAAAGTATCCGTAGCACATTTCGTCATTTACATTTAAGCTGAAGATTAAAAATCATAAATAACAAGCAGTTCAAAGTTATGTGCACACAAATTTAAAATACACTCAGCTGACTCCCATAGGAAGTGCAATTGCTTCTTCTCTCGCAAAGTGGGATGAAGTACGCTGTCTCTTATTCAGAATTCCCTGCTGGTTTGCATGCATTGGTCTCTGAAGTCCAGCTTCATGCCAGTAACTTTATTTTAGAGGGAGCAGATGTTCCCGCTAAACACATGGAGCTGTGTGCTCCTGATACATTTATCTGAATGTCAAGCTCTATTATTACATGCAAGTCTTGTTCCAGCTTGAAGATACACTACGAGTCATGGTGAAGAAAAATACTCACAGGGTTAAAATTATATTAAGTGATTTTATAATAGTAGCAGTAGTAGTAGTAGTAACAATAAGTCACCCGGCATGCTGTTTTGTAGATTTTGCTTTATTTGCTATTTACAAACACAATTCCATGGGTGTGTTTGAGGGAACATCTTTTTCATCTTATTTTAAAACGGGATGCGGTGAGTCTTCCAAGTACATAGGATTCATGATAGATTCAGGACTTAAATGAGATGTGAGACACGTTTTCTTTACATTTCCCTGTCTCAACGAGCTTAGACCCCTTTGCCATAACCTTCAATAGAGCTACTCCAACAACACATTATTCTGTGGGAGAACTTACTGGTTTCAAATTCATTGCACAGGACTAGCATTTGTTTCCAGGGAACAAGGTAAGCTTCTATTCAAGGTACCAATTACAGTGGGAACTGCAATCCATACAAATGAGTATAGTATATGCATCTCTCTCAACTCCTTCTATGAGCTTAGGACAGGAATTGAAGTGCTGAACATGATTCTAAAACACCAAGGTGAGCCTAAAGTATAGAAATGCTTAAGTTCTGAGAGCAAACCATTTGGTGATACTACTAAAACATTATATTGATGAGTTTTTTTAATATAAGCCAAAAATATTGGTGATACACTGGTTAAATAGGTGACAATTTTAGTTTGTTCCCTGGGTATTTCTTATTGGAGATAAAACAAAAAGAATGAAATAAAAACAGAGTAGCATGGTCCTTCTTTGTTGTTGTTTTGCTTTATACATTATTTTTTTTGCAGAGAGGGGGGTCCAGTCATGGTGCCTGAATTCTGGGCCTGGGCACTGTCCCTCAGCTCTTCAGCTCAAGGCTAGCGCTCTACCACTTGAGCCACAGCACCACTTCCGGCTTTTTTCTTTTTGCTTATGTAGTGCTGAGGAATTGAACCCAGGGCCTCATGCATGCAAGGCAAGTGCTCTACCACTGAGCCACCTTTCCAGCGCCTTCTTTATAATTTTAATTTAATAAATATTCTTTATTGTAAAGATACTGTACAGAGGGGTTACAGTTACATGAGTAAGGTAATGAGTACATTTCCTATTGAGCATTGTTACCCCCACTTTAGTTTTCCCCCAGAATCCCGTCCCTCCCTACCTCCCAATTCCTCCCTTCCCCCACCCAGTTATAAAGTTCATTTTTAACATAGTGTCTTGTACATCTCATTGTTACAATGAGTCAACCTGTATCCTTGTTTCAGCATTTTATGTTTTATTCTTATTGTAGAGGTGAGGTTATAGTTACATGTCATGTAATGAGTACATTTTTTTTGAACCATGTTTGTTTTTGAGGTAAGTTCTATGAAGCTTAGGTTAGCCTTCAAATTCACAATTTTCCTACCTCTACCTTCCAAGTGCTTTGATTATTTGTGTGCACCTGGCTAATGATTCTTCTTTATACTACGTGGACCTAATGAATCATCAGAATCTGACCTGAATTTAAACACTCTCCCCCTTCATCCCTTGATCTCATAAGTATTGTTCATCTACAAATACAATCATGTGGCTACATGGACAAGCTTTTACTTAGGATTAAGTTGCATTTAAATATTGACTCTTCCTAAATGTACCCATAGAATTGTAAAATATTACTTAGCTTCAAAATTATCAGTTCCCTTAATAGCAATAAGAAAAAATGAAAATAGTGCCAAACTACATACATCTAGGCAATAAATGCACCCATACACAGTAACATGTGCATTTATACATAAAGCTCTTATCATGTGTTTTGGAGCAGAATCTATGATGAAAATGGATACACATAAAGACCTGGTGGATTAGACTTATATCGTGGAGTTGTAAAAGGAAAATGAATAAAACAATATGGAGTATTAGTTACTAGGTACTAGATAGACTTCCAAAGCAACTTCAAACAAAAAGATTTTAGCATCTTGGTCCTACCTTGCCATAGATTCAACTTTAGAATCTTCTGAACTTTAGAGCCTTCTGCTTTTGTCCACAAAAGCAGAGCTATAAGCTAAACAAACTGGAAACTCCCAACCCCTACTAACTTTGACTCAGCCATGGAATGATAGCAAATGAGAAAAAGAACACTCGTTCAACTGGAGCTAAATGTGGGGATGAAGCACAGGACCGGCTCCTGGGGGTTGTCCAGAGCATCAGTCACATGTGGAGAGCATGGACACGGTGTAAATTATTGGGTGATGGAGTGGAGAGAGGACAAATAAAGTCTCTGTAGATTTGGGCAGTTTAGGAACAGTGTAAATCATGGGAGAAGGGGAAGAAACACAGAAAATCTCGGTGCACATAGTGTCTGTCCACTAGCAAAGGAAAAAGAATGGAAGGAAGGACTTGAAACTCATCCACACTTGAAGCCCTACATGTTGGTACTTCCTTTCCCAGACACTCACAAGCCATCAGCGAGCAATTGTCTGGATGAACCGAACATGCAGCACTTTATTCGTGATCAGTATAGTATCTTATTTCATTCTGACAAAAATACCTCACTACCATCTGAATTCTACACATGGAGAAAATGTTACATTAGAATGAGGAGGCTGTCGTTGTACAGGTAAGGCTGAAATGAGTCCTTCCCAGTACCCAAGCTCTGTACCTAAAGTCAGAGCTGTCTCTGCTGGTTACAGCAGTTCCTCCTGCTCCAGCCATCTCACCACATCTTCTATTTAGTATCCCTCATTTAATTCATGGAAAACCTCAAATACTGACTTTAGAATAATGGAGAACGTTAGTAAGTATAAATTGAGTTAAGTTCAATTGAACTCAGTTCTACTACAAATTGATTTAAATTCATTGAATGTAGTAGTTAACCACTCCACCTGGGACCAAAGCTGGACTGCTAACTTGTATTTCTGAGTGGCTACAATTATATTACAACCCTCACAATTCAATTCATACAGAAGTAATAACTATTCAGCTTGATAAACTGATAGAAAAGGGCCTAGAACAGTTCCTGGCACATTAGCAACCAGGAATTCACCATGCTAAGAAAAGATTGAATGATTGACAGATTAATCTCACTGCCTTCATCTAGAATATTTTGTTAAGATTTTGATATATTTTTTCCAAGTCTTTCCATTTCCTAACAAATGGGGTAGTTTCATTCTTTTTCATAGAGGCATAGAATTCCTGTATGTGTGTGTGTGTGTGTGTGTGTGTGTGTGTGTGTGTGTGTGTGTGTGTGTATCACATTTTCTTGATCCATTCATCTACTGAGGGGCACCTGGGTTGCTTCCATATCTTAGCGATGGTAAATAATGCTGCAATAAACATAGTTGTGCTGGTAGATTTAGTATGGTCTTGTTTGTGATCATTTGGGTAAATGCCCAAAAGTAGGATTGCGGGTCATAGGGGAGCTCTATGTGGAGTCTTTTGAGGAACCTCCATACTACTTTCCAAATTGGTTGAACAACTTTACACTCCCACCAACAATGCAGTAGGGTTCCATTCTGTCCACATCCCCTCCAGCATCTGTTGTTATTAGAGTTCTTGATTATAGCCATTCTAACTGGGTTGAGGAGGAATCTCAATGTTGTTTTTAAAAAATTATATTAAGTGAAGTAAGCCAGGCCCAAAGAAACATAGGTCCCATGGTTTCCCTTATTTGCAATAACTAGTATATGTTTGGGACAAGCAGAAAAGGCCAGATAAGATTATCTTAAGCAAAATGAACCTCAAGATAGGTATACAAATGGTGTTTTCTTTCTTGCTATTGTTTCTATGTATTTATAAGGTACCATGTGATTTTTTTGTTGCTTTTTATGTCCCTCCCCCATGGCATAACCCCTGTTTTCACTGTATTTGATGTCAGTATCATTTGGGGAGGGGAAGGGAAAAACAAATTGTTTAAATAGGGATACAGGTGGACCCATTACAACAATGAGATATACAAGACATTATGTTGAAGACGAACTTTACAATTTAGTGGGGGGGTGTAGTTGTGGAGGTGGGAGGGAAGGGATAGTAGGGGGAAAACAAAGGAGGAAGCAACAATGCTTAATAAGAAATGTACTCATTATCTTGCTCATGTAACTAACACCTCTGTACAGCATTTTCACAATAAAAAACTTATTTAAAAAAGGGAGGAACCGTAAACTAAAATTTTTCCAAGTACCGAAATAGCATTTTTAAAAATAAAATATATAACCCTAAGAAAAGATTTTGAAATCTCAATTTAAGCTAGATAAATGTTTTTTAAATGCAGATGTGATCCAGAAAGATTCTCTCACTAGACAGTCTGAGGTTCTAGAGATGATTAGTGCACAGTTTTGCTGATGTTCATGCTTTGTTTCGGAAGAATATTGAAACACACGGTATGACCACAATAAAATGATGCCTATTTCTATCCAAATATTTCCATGTCATTGCAGTCATTGAAGCCACAGCCTAAGTAACACTGATGGAGAACAGAACAGAGGTGACAGAGTTCATCCTGCTGGGGCTAACCAATGTCCCAGAACTACTAGTCCCTCTCTTCATCATGATCACCCTCATCTACCTCATCAATGTCGTTGGGAACCTGGGGATGGTCCTGCTGATTCTCTTGGACTCTCGTCTCCACACCCCCATGTACTTCTTCCTGGGTAATCTTTCTCTGGCAGACTTTTGCTATTCCTCAGCTGTCACTCCCACAGCCATGGCTGGACTCCTTACAGGAAGCAAAGTCATTTCCTATCATGCTTGTGCTGCTCAGACATTCTTCTTCGGAAGCTTCGCCAGTGTGGAAAATTTACTCTTGGCGGTAATGGCTTATGACCGCTATTCAGCTGTTTGCAAACCCCTGCATTACACCACCACCATGACATCAACTGTGTGCATATGTCTGGCTGTAGGTTGCTATGTCAGAGGTTTCCTGAATGCTTCCTTTCACACTGGGGAAACCTTCAGTCTCTCCTTCTGTGAGACCAATGTGGTCCATCACTTTTTCTGTGATATCCCAGCCGTCATGGCTCTGTCTTGCTCCGACAGACATGTGAATGAGCTGGTTCGTGTTTATGTAGCCAGTTTCAATATCTTTTTTTGCCCTTCTGGTTATCCTGGTATCCTACCTACTCATATTCATCAATCTTCTAAAGATGAGTTCCTCCGTGGGATACCAGAAAGCCTTGTCCACCTGTGCCTCCCACTTCGCTGCAGTTTCCATTTTTCTATGGGACAATCATCTTCATGTACATACCACCCAGCTCCAGTCACTCTATGGACACTGACAAAATCGCATCCGTGTTTTACACAATGGTCATCCCCATGCTGAACCCTGTGGTCTACAGCCTGAGGAACAAGGAGGTCAAAAGTGCATTCAAAAAAGTGGTTGCTGGGAAGGTGGCTCAGTGGTGGAGTGTTTGCTTCACATGCATGAGGCCCTGGGTTCGATTCTTCAGCAGCACATAAGCAGAAAAAAGCCAGAGGTGGTGCTGTGGCTCAAATGGTAGGGCACTAACCTTGAGTTGAGCTGAAGAGCTGAGGGACAGCGCCCAGGCCCAGCGTTCAGCCCCCACGACCGACAAAAAAAAAGTTGTTGGTTGCACCATTTATTGAAGTGACGTTTTTTTTCAGTGTCTGTTCTCTGCACCTTTGTCAAAAATCTATTGCCTGCATGCATGCATTCATTCTCAGGTTATCTTCCCTACCACTGGTCTGTGTGTTGATTTTTAGGTTTGTTCTATGGATTGTTGTATATTTTAAAGTCAAATGCGACGGTGCCTTCAACTTTCATGTTTCTTTTCTACCCTCAGGGTTGCGTTTCCTATTCTGGTCTCTGGTTTGATTACTATTGTGATAGAGAGTGTGTATACATAAGACAGAAGATTGGGTTAATTTAAATAATTCACTGGGGAATTATAATGTAAACTTAAAATTGTCACTTTCTTCAGTTGAGTAACTGTTCTAAGAGATATAACTTGAGAATACAGTCTTAGAAAAATTCACATTTTAAAAGAAAGCACATGTTCCCATTGTTGTACATTTTATGGAGAGAGACAGAGATAAAATATCTAGAATAAATTATTTACCTCATATTTACACAATGGAATTCTATGCTTCTATTAGAAAGAATGCTATTGCACCATTTGTAAGGAAATGGACAGACTTGGAAAAAATATATCTAGCAAAGTAAGCCAGACCCAAGGAAACATAAGTTACATGGTTTCCTTCATGTGGTAATTTGAACGTGCCTATAAATCTGAAAGTACACAATAGATAGTAAAAGACAAATAATTATACTTGGACATAATAAATTAGACAGGACTCTACACATTCACACAGTGAGACCAAAGGAGGATATTCTTATGAGAAGATGACAAAGTTTCAATAGCTATGTGCCTATATTCATATAAAATGATGTTATCAAAATGAACTCCACGAAATTGAAGTAAGAGGATTTTGTTATTTTGCTTCTCTTCTCTCATTCTCTCTCTCTTCCTTCTCTGTGGCTGATTTTGTTTCTGGACATCTTGCCTTGTATGTAAGTTTATCTGTTTTGGTGAGGGTAAAGTGAGACACAGAAATGGTGGTACAAAGGTGAACAAATGTATCAGTGATACTCACTAGACATTATATTGAAAGTGAACTATACAACTTGTGGAGGAGGGGTCAGGAGGGAAAATTTGGGAGAAAATGAGGGAAGAGGTGATGCTTCTCAAAGAGAAATATACTCATTACCTGAGTTATATAACCATAACCCCACTGTATATCACCTTTACAATTAAATAAATACATAAATTATATACCTTGACTAATTCATTTGGTAGAATCTGTGTGTTCATTTTACTCTTTTCGGGAGGGACAAAATAGTCACAGTAAAATTTAAAAAAAATGAAAAGCAAAATAAGCTTAAAACTTGTCAGCGTACTAGTCACACTCTTAAAGAAAAAAAATCTAAGATGTAATGTTCCCTATTTTTCATTCTAAAATGCTTGAAACGCTTAAAGTTGTTCATTGATTCTTTGTTTTTACATTTTGATTGGCATTGATTAGTTGTACAAGGGGGAGTTATTTCATTTTGACCCATCCCATATCTGCATCTAAGATGCCTTGATCAGACTCACCCCTTCCATCATCCTCCCTAATACCTCCTCCCCCTACTCCCCAAGCTAATCTCAACACGCTTCAGTGTTCCATTTCACACACATTGATAGGATTTTGTCCTTACTCAGCCTCCTTCTCCTCTCGGTTCAGCCCCACCACTCCTACTTGTATTCACGCCCCAGACAAGACTTGTTTTATATGACTTATCCCTTTTTCGTATGTGTGCTATTCATTAAATCATCTTGCCTCTGCTTCTAAGCCTTTCATTCTACTTTTTTTTCATCCTAATGTCCTTGACATTTCTTCCTGATTCTACCTGCAGACCCTGCCTCCCCAGTCCCTCTGTGTGATATTCCCTCACTCCATTCAGGTCTCTGCCTAATGAGATGTTATCCTCTCTTGACAGACATGGCCACTGCTATTAAATGGCCTCTCTCCCCTCCCAATTCACCCAGTCTCTTCATTCTGTCCTGGTCCTCCTAGATCCTACCACCATTCCCTACCATATAACTCATCCACTTGTTTATCATCCTCAACCAGCACTGAAACGTCACAGCAACAGTAATTTTATGTGTTTTATTTACACAGTCCTGCTCGACACCTAAATAGATGTGTGTTTCTTTGAGGATTCTTGATGATTATTTGTTAAAAATGAATGGATAAAATTAAGCTATAAATCCAGCGATGTTGCTAGGAGTCTCTGATTGACTGAGAGTCATAATGACTCATCCATACATAAATCTTCCAGTCATGGAGTGCATTTCAAGGACTGCGATTCATTTTCTGATTTGCAAAATAATTTTTATCTATATTCTCACTCGAAGTGCATACTCTCCACTTTCAAGCACTGAATTCCTGGAAATCCCCATCATCATGTAATCACCTCATAATTTCTACTTTGAAATGATGTCTCATTAAGTGGCAAGACACAAGTTAAATAAATACTGCTTAGTAAATCATGTAAAGCAACTAAGTATGAGATTATATAAATGTTTAATGTATAATCCTATTTGGAAAATTACTGCTTATGTGTGAATTACATAATGAATTGAAATGATTCTAAATGCCAATATAAAATATAAACATTGTAATATCTGTTGGTAATAAATACACCCTCAATATGCTTATACAGTGTGTAATATTTATGGCTTTAATTTTTATCCACAGGAAGCTCTATAACATGAAGAAACTACCCACAGGGTGTGTTGACCATATCTTCTTTTTCTGTATACAATTAGATGCCATACATCTATTTTTTTTTTACAATAACAATTTGAATGTGGTAGGGTGTCTTTGAGCAGTGCTGAGTATAAAACAAATTTTCACTTTATCTTTTTGGAAATGTTTTCCCTCTTATGACATTTCTAGTTCTCATTAAAATCATGGCCTTTATCTTATGATTATCATAGATTTAGGGAACGTTTTCAAACACAGTGCAGAAAGTTCCCATCTAATACTGTGTCCATCTGAATAATTACCCTACCCAAAGATCCAAGTCCTAATTCCAAGAAGTTGTAAATATTTCCTTATGTGGAATGAAAGGGAAAAGGGCAATCTGAATAAGATCAGTACTTAAACACTGAGATATTATCATGGCTTATCTTTGACCCCTGTTACTACAAAGCCAACATCTAAGGGGGAAAAATGGTACATTTCCAATAAAGGAACTGTTTTTAATCTTTCAGAAGTTAAAGGAGTTGCCATTTAACAAAACAGTTTATGGATACAATATATCTTGATCATGGTCACCCAATAAAGGAACTTTGTAGATTTTGGGATAAAACAACAGCAAAGATGTTGGCACAAGATGGCCTGGGCTGTGTCCAGAGTAGAAAGGAAAGATTAATGTTTCACTGGGACAAAGGAAGCTGTACACAATGTTGTGTGCTTATTCATGTCAATGGTTACTTATTGATGTCAAGGTAAGAGCCATGAGCTTCAAGAGTCATGATCACAGCCAGATGTTTTATTGAATTGGGTTCATGATACACAGTCAGGCAAGTGTTCCTTGTACTAATCTGCATCCTTGCACTTGTGGGAGCCCTTTTCTCATTGCTTTCCCTGGCTCCATTTGCAAGGTTTTGACAAGGTGACATTGCTTGACTATGACTAGCTTCCTGTTTTCTCATAGCTGATCAAGAACTGTCTCTGAAAGCACTACTGGTTATTCTGTGCTTCGGAATTGATGACCCCTGGGTGCTGGGTTGCACCTGTCCTGCTTGGCTTGGTGACTGGTGGAAATGATTGATGCAAGGACCCTGTGACTGGGTGTGTCAAAACCTTTTATCTATGTTTGAGTATTGGGACAGGGTGGATGGGAGGAGCATTTCTTAGGCAAAAATCACTGGGAGCCTGTCAGCTCCACGGGTGTTGGTTATCATTCTGAAATTCTAGGCCAGTGATATTAGACTGGGTATTGCTTCTGTGGAAGCTGGACATGGGTTTAAAGAAAATAGTTTATTTTGAACGTGGGGTTTCTTGATAGTTAGGCAGGCACCTCTACACTTTGTGCCATGCCTCTGGTACTTTTTGTTTGTTATTTGTAGAAAGGGTATCCAGGCTAACCTCAGAACATGATCCTCTTATGTATCCAACATAGCTGGGATATACAGGTGAATACATGCCATCATGCCCTGCTTATTTGTTGAGATTAAATCTTACTAATGTTTTGCCCACGCTGGCCTCAAACTGTGATCCTTACAATCTCTGTCTCCTGTAGAGTTGGGATTGTAGGTATGAGACATTGTGCTCAACTGATACAACATTCAAAGAAAATAATCTGATAGAGAAGTAATAGGAGCATAATACAATTTACACAGTGGCTGTGACTTAAGAACCCAAGTCTAAGAGCAACCATAAAAAGACCATGGGGAAAATGAAAGAATTTATAGGTCTTACCTTTAAATGGACAAGTCCTGTGTCATTAGCCTTACCAAGTAAACAGAGCAGCACAGAAAGAAACAAGACTTTCTCACTATTGAAAAGTATGACAAAGATTAAATGAAAAAATCTTTTTTTTAAAAAAAGAACACTGTACACTTTTTTTTTTTTGGTCATTACTAGGATTTGAACACGGGGCCTTGAGTTTACCACTGAGTCATGCTCCCAATTCTATTTTGTACTGGTTATTTTTGACAAAGTATCCGAATTCCTGCTTGGGCATGATCCTGGACCTTGAGCCATCTATTTGATGCTTCTTCTCAGTATAGCTAATAAGGATATACCAACATGCCCAGCCTCCTCCAGACAGATGGAGTCTCTCGAATATTTCTGTCTGCTCTGACCTGCAACTGTGATGCTACCAATCTCAGCTTCCCACATGACATGACTACACCTATCATGCTCCCAGGCTGGCTTCAAACTATGATTCTTCCGATCTCACACGCCTAGGTAGCTAGGATGACCAATCTGAGCTATTGGCACCCAGCTTTAAAACGGGTGAGATAGAGCCTCAAAAGTTGTTTTGATACTTAATCATTTGTGTGATTAACAGAAATAAATCTTGTAATACTGCCCAAATGATCCTAATTTATGTTCAATTTTAACAATGAAACCCTGCACCATTTTTAAAGTATCTATTTTACTTGAGACTTGACATGTCACAAAGAAAAATTCATTTACTTACTTTTCAGTTTGAAGAAACCATTATTTAAAGCTGTAACTAAGCTGATGGATTTGGCTTATTCCTCTTCTCCCATTATTATTCTGTATATTATTCTTCTATATCATTATTTACAATAATAATATAGTATCATAGGTACTTTATATTGTATGTTATCCCCTAGTTGCTGACCTGTTAAAATTTTTCACTCATTCTCTACAGAAGAAAATAAGTTTAATGACCTCTTCATGAATTCACATCTTACATATTAGTATTATATGGTTGTACATCTGTAATCTCAGCACTTGGGAAGCTGCAGAAGGATAATCTTAAGTTCTAAGTCAGCCTAGGTAACATGGTGAGAACTTGTCTTTAAAAAATGTGGTTGACCTGCTTTCACTGTATTTGATGTTGGTATAATTTGTGGAGGAGAAGGGGAAAAACAAGTCGTTTAAATAGGGATACAGGTGGACCCATTGCAACAATGAGATGTACATGTCGTTATGTTGAAAAATGAACTTTACAACTTTGGTGGGGGGGTAGCAGGGAGGATTGGGTGGGGGGAGGCGGGCAGAGGATGGGAAGGGATGGGAAGGGGAAACAAAGGAGGAGGCTACAATGCTTGATAAGAAATGTACTCATTATCTTGCCCATGTAATTGTAACCCCTCTGTACAGTATTTTCACAATAAAAAAATAAAAATAAAAATAAAAAAATGTGGTTGACATCAATAAATGGGCAAAGGAGTATAAAGAAGACTTCTCAGAAGAAATAAGATGACAGATAAACACATGAGGAAATGCTTGCATCCTTGGCCGTAAAGGAAATGCAACTCAAAACAACTTTTGCGGTTCTGTCTCACCCGTTTTAAAGCTGGGTACCAATAGCTCAGATACATCACATATTTCCTTTTGCCAATCATGAATGTGAAATAGCTTTCCACTGGCTTGTGTCTTCCTTCATTGGGTCCAGAAATGTTTTCTAGTTTCCAAATTATGTCTTTTGTTCCCTTGGCTAAAGTTACCCTCAGTGTTTTGTTTTTGTTTTTGCTATAGTACTATAAATGAGAATGTTACCATAATTCCTTATTTGAATCATTCCTCATTAACCTGTAGAAGCACAAGAGGGTTTTGTACGTTCATTATGGTATCCTGCAACTTTACTGAGTTTATTGGTTCTAACAGATTTCCCCATGTAGATGTTTTTAGTATTTTCTATATATAAGATGATGCCATCTGTGAACAGAGAAGCTTTTACTTCCTTTCTGATTTGGATATATCTTATTTTTGTCATCTAATTGCTTTGACTAGGACTTCTTGAATTATGTTAAAGAGAGGGTAAGTATGAGTTTCCTGGCCTTGTTGCTGACCTTAGAGGAAAAGCTTTCAGTTTTGTTTTTATTATAGATACATTAGCTATGAGCTTCTCCTACCTGGCCTTTATCCAATCTCATTTTTTAATGTGGCTGACCACTTGTCCTGGCACCATTTGTTGAAGGGACTTTTCTTTCCTATCAAATGGGCTTGGCAGTGATCATCCAAAATCAATTGGCCATGGAAAGTGGTTTTTATTTCTAGACTCCGAATAATACTCCACTGATCTAGATCAGTATCCATAAGCCAATTCCAATACTGTTGGGACTTGAGATTTTTTTTTAAGTGAATTCTATTTTGTCTTTTTCTTTCAAGGTTATTTACTAAGAAGGATCTCCAATAACTCCAAATGAATTGCAGGGGTAGTTTTGCCATTTCTGCAAGTTGAACTTTGAAATAAGGATTGTTTATATATATGTATACATATATATTGTTTATATATGTATATATAGTTTTGAAATATAGCACACCTTTTTAGTAATGTTAAGGCTTTCAATCATAAAGGTTGTGCATTAATTCACTTAGGTGTTATGATATAACCCTCCTCTAAATGCCATGTGTTGAAAATTAATTCCTATCACAGTAACCTGCAGAGGTAGGACCCTTGGAAAGGGATTGAGTTATAAAAGCTCTACCCTCATATTAGTGATTCATACAATAGCCAAAGGGAACTAGCTAAGGCCTTTGTTTTCATTTTTGCTTTGTTTGAACTCAGAGACCCATGCTTGTTAGACAAGTGCTCTACCACTTGAACCATGCCCCTTGTCCTTTCTGCTTAAGTTGTTTGTCAACTTGTGTTTTTGTCTACACTATCCTTGGACCATGATCCTCCTATCTACACCTCCCGCAAAGCTTGGATTGCAGATGTGAACCACAATAGAGAGCTAGTTTGTTAAGATGGGGACTCACTAACTTTTTAAACAGAGCATCCACAGAGCATACCTGAATAAATTCACCCTTTCTACCATACTCTCATTTACTTCCTCTCTTCTCCTTCCTTTTTCATGGGTTTTAGTATCTGTGTTAGTATGTGTCTAATCTCCTCTGTCCTCATTATCCCTCAGTATTCCAACCTTTTGCTCTCTAACCTTCCACCAATCTCCTCCTAGATAGTCCTAAACATTTTTTTTATCTGAGCTGGACTTCAACTATGACCCTCCCAATCTCTTCTTCCTGACACCTGGGTTCATGGGTGGTTTCATTTGTGTTTCTTGCTTGCATTTCCTTTCTACTGCCACATAAGGATATGACTATAGTACCAATTTGAGTAATACACCATCACCAGAGACCAAACGTTCTGGCATCTTGATCATGAATTTGCCACCCTCCAAAGCTGTGAGAAGTCAATTCATATTCTTTTTAAACTACCCAGTGTTAGATACTTTATATTAGCATTATGAATGCCCTAAGACATTAGATCTCCTTGACAATATATTGTAATTTAAGTGTGCACGTCTTGCATCGATTCAGTTCAATTTATCCTGGAGTGTCTTATCCATCTGTATGTTGTTGTTTGCTTTTGTCTGTTGCTCTTACCCTATAACTTTGATAGCTTAGTTTATGATCTCTAACAGTTTTTGTGTACATACTGCCATAATAAGTGTAGCTCTATTTCTTCCTTTTCATTTTGAATGGCTTTCATCTCTTTTCACTGCCTAATGCTCTCCATAGAATTTCAGTTTAAAAAAAAGTTCAGTTGAAGAACAGAAAGTGACAGCCTCTTTGTGTCACTGAAACCTTCAGATAAGATCTTAGTTCAGACCCAAGGAGATTCCTAGAAACCATAATCTCAAACTAGGGCTCTGAGTTTGTGATACAGGGTACTACTGTTTGGTGGCACCCATGATGACTAAGTTTGTGATATCAAGGGGAATGAAGGAAAGTCTGGTTAAATGTGATGTTTCTAGGTTTCCTTTAGCAGAGAAGAAGAAGTAATCAGAGCACGTCCTTGTATACTGGATATGTTTTTACAATAATAAGTTTGTGATTACCAGAGACCAAAAAAAATCCTTAATTAACCTTGGTGATACACATTTGAGAATCTACTGGGTGTTTTTCCCTAGGTAGTTATTTAGTGCAGGAAACTCTATCAGTAGAAGCTATGATATTTATTTTTCTTTAACAGTTTCCTTCGGAGTTGAAGGATGTGTTTTATCAGATGTTTGTGCTAAAATGTTTATCTAGGGCCTGCTTATCCACAACTCTGAGCCAGTCATTAGTACAAGGATCAGAGTGTAGCTAGATGCTATAGCCTAATAAAGAGTGAGATACTTCCAGTTACCTATTAATAGTGTTTGTTTTTAGTTCCTGGCTCTTAAGTCCCATACCTTAATGTCCTTAACTAAGCCTCATTCATGTAGGCTTGTCTTGAGAGCAAATATTTCAAAGTGTACCTTAATTAAAAAGTATTGAGAAGAAAAGAGTTGAAGTTGAATCATTTCTTTGTAGCATGTACAAATATTAACTCAAAATATAGTCCCAAATGCAAAAGTTACATCCATCGACTCTTAGGAGACTATTTCAGTACATGTACAAACAGTAAATATCTAAATGACAACTAAGCACATGAAGTCACAACATGTGTTAGTCGCTAGGGAAATGCAAATTCAAGCCTACATTTCACATCATTTCAGCCACAAAAGGAAGGCTAACATGCAAAAGAAAGATAATAACGAATGTTAGATGACAGCAATATATAGAAATAAGAACCCTATTAATTTGTTAGCAATCTAAACTAAGGAAAACAATATGCAAGCACATCAAGAATTTTGAGTGTAGAGTTTACTCTGTTAGTCCATTTAGGCTACTATAACAAGACACTGCACACTAAGTCGTTCATTTAAACACACACACACACACACACACACACACACACACACACACACACACACATGCACTTCTCTGGTCATGGAGGTACCACACTGCCTTCCAGAGTGGTAGCCTGGACTTCCCTTGTGTCTGCTTGAGAAACAGATAGGGAGGAAGAAAAATACAGCCCTGGATGGGCTAATCGAATCCCATATTCTGCCCTCAAGGCTTGGGTACTTGTGATGGGAAAGACATTCTGGAAGATCCCTGACATGTCCTCAGGGTCATTTTGCCATTGTGTTAGTGAATAGACTGTCTCTCTGTGTGTTATCAAAGGTTTTCTAGGACATGGTCTTGGCACTGCCCACACTGCAACAAGTGGTAGGGTAGGAAGTGAAGCTAGGCCACGTGAGTCACACTGATAACAGCTATATTTAATTTCATTGATTAAAAAAAAACAACAAAGATTTCGCTGGATGCCAGTGGCTCAGGCCTGTAATCCTAGCTAGTCAGGAGGCTGAGATCTGAGGATCATGGTTTGAAGCCAGCCCTAGCAGAAAAATCTGTGAGACTCTTATCTCCAATAAACTACTCAGAAAAAAGCCAGAAGTGGTGCTATGGCTTAAGTGGTAGAGCACAAGCTTTGAGCACAAAGAAGCTCAGGGACAGAGCCTAGACCCTGAGTTCAAGATTCATGATCAGCAAAAAAAAAAAAAAAAAAAAGGATATTTCTACCCTTTGGGGTCTGAGATGACTATACTGTAAAAAAAATAGATATATTCTGTTAACACTTTGAAAATAAGAATGATCTCATTGCTTCTACCTAACTTAAAACTTCACACAATGGGCTGGTTAGGTCTAAAAGTAAGGAGTTGTATATTTAATTTTTTGAAAGTTTCAGCAAGGATTTATTTTAGCATAATAGGGTAAAGGAAGAAAGAGAGAGACATTTCTTTTTCCCTATGGAGCAAAAGGAAATTCAAGGCAAGCTATATGTCTGAAATAACTAGAACACTTTTAATGTTACCAGAAAGGAAAAAATTATACAATCATCAATAGACAATATAAACATTTATCAAAACACACCTCCTGCTACAGAAATGTATATTATTTTACATGCTAATAAATTTTTTAAAGAAGTGAGAGTTTTTCCAGATCAAATCAGCTCTCATTAAACTGGAGAAAAGATTGTCTCTTCCACAAATGGTACTGCAAAGAGTGGATACCCACGCACAGAATAAAATAAATTCGTCTGTCTTAACCTTTCTCATCTCTAATAAATATTCAAAATGTATCGAGGATCTTTTTTATTGTGAAAATACCATACAGAGGGGTTACAATTACATGGGCAAGGTAATGAGTACATTTCTTATCAAGCATTGTTGCCTCCTCCTTTGTTTCCCCTTCCCCTGCCTGCCAAGGTTGTAAAGTTCCTTTTTCGACATAATGATTTGTAGATCTCATTGTTGCAATGGGTTCAGGATCTTAAATAAGATTTGAAACATGGAAACTACTACAGAAAAGACTAGAGGAAAACACTAGAAGGTATCGGCATATGCAATGAAATGATTGAATATACTGATACAGTTAATACGGTGTTTTGAATGTAGACTCAAAGTTTATAGTTATTCTTCCTTGGGTATTGATTTTCTGAACAGGAAGTTAATTTCATTTTCAAACCGGTGACTGTTTGAGAGGTGACTACATATAACTTCATGATCTGGAATTCACTGTGTCTCCAAATATGACTGGGTACAAAATGATCTAGGAATTAGTAATTAAGACCTGGTGCCTCCTCCCAACATCAGATATATTGTACAAATTATTTTACCTTGAAAAATATCTTTGTAAATGCGTATTTTACTTCCTTATTCCTCAGACTATAGACCACGGGGTTCAGCATGGGGATGATCATAGTATAAAAGACAGACGAGATTTTGTCAGTGTCCATGGAATGATTGGAACTGGGCTGCAGGTACATGAAGATAATCGTCCCGTAGAAAATGGAGACTGCAGTGAAGTGGGAGGCACAGGTGGACACAGCCTTCCGATGTCCTGCAGCTGAGTGCATCTTTAAGATAGTAGCAAAAATGACTATATAGGATATTAAAATTATCACTAGTGCAAAAAAGATATTGAAACTGGCCACATAAAGAAGAACCAAATCGTTGACATGTCTATCTGAGCAGGACACAAACATGACAGCTGGAATATCACAGAAAAAGTGGTGTACCACATTGGATTGACAGTAGGAGAGAAGAAAAGTGTTGCCAGTGTACACTCCAGCACTCAAGAAACCACCGACATAGCAGCTTATAACCAGACATGCACACACATTACCTGTCATGGTAGTGGTATAATGGAGGGGCTTACACACTGCTACATAGCGATCATAGGCCATGGAGGCCAAGAGGAAATTTTCCACAGTTGCAAAGGCTGTGAAGAAAAACATCTGGGTGGCACAAAGATTGTAAGTCATGATTTTGTCTCCTCTAAGTAACCCGGCCATGACCTTAGGAGTGACAGCTGAAGAGTAACAAAAATCCACCAGAGAGAGATTACCGAGAAAAATGTACATGGGGGTGTGGAGACGAAAGTCCAAGAGAATCAGGAGGATCATTCCCAGGTTCCCAACCAGCGTGATGATGTAGATCAAGAGGAAAGTTACGAAGAGTGGGATCTGCAGGGCTGGGTCGCTGGTCAGGCCCAGCAGGATGAAATGCGTCACACCTGTGCGGTTCTCCATCCACCTGCCCGGGGAACCTCTATGTGCCCCATATCCACGGGGGGGGGGGGGGGGAGAAACAGGATGATACGTAAATGGAATCAAAATTGGAAAGTATGCATACAGTGTGCTTTAGTGACATTTTGTAGTTCGAAATTCCCTAAGAAACCTAGGGGCTTCAAAACAATTTTGTTGCCTTGATTATTCACCAGGTCACAAACTGTTGAATATTCAGACTCTTAATGGATTATCTACCCAATTGAGAAATATGCATTTGTGAAGTAAGACATACACAATTTTGCTTCTTCATGCTATTTACTTGAATCTATTTTCCAGTTCATTTCTCCAGGGCTCAGAAAAAGCTAACAAATCCAGCAGCATAAGATGCTATGTAGGGCTGGGAAGGTGGCTTAGTGGTAGAGCGCTTGCCTTGCATGCTCAAGGCCCTGGGTTCGATTCCTCAGCACCACATAAGCAAAAAAGAAAAAGAAAAAAGCCGGAAGTGGCGCTGTGGCTCAAGTGGTAGAGCGCTAGCCTTGAGCTGAAGAGCTGAGGGACAGTGCCCAGGCCCAGAGTTCAGGGCCCCCGACCAGACCCCCCCCCAAAAAAAAGATGCTATGTAAATTTTAAATGTATATTCATTTTCTTCTCAATATTAGGAGTTTGGTAGGTTGTTACTTTTACATAAATTAAAAAGCACAAGAGAAAGAATAATTAATCCACATTTATACAATATAATTATAAGTCATAGTTCTGGATTCATGCTGATTCCTAAAATCTAATGTCCTAAAAGGAATTCAAGTGAAACTCAATTTGAAACTGTTTACAAACTTTTCTTGACTGCTTTGGTTCAATCTCAGTCATGATGAACTCTGTTCAATATATGTTTATTTAATTAGAGCTAAAACAAACCATCAAACAAAAACTTCACACTGTGAAATGGCCCTCTTACAAATGTAAAAACTAATGAAAGTATAAAAAAGCTCTGGATTGCACACTGGCCTCTTCAGTCATGAGCCTGTTTCTGGAGAGCATTACACTAGCCAACTTTAACAAAAGACGTCAGTGTAGAATGTATGTGGTCAACAGAAAGGGATCCATATATAAATGTGTGTGTGTGTGTGTGTGTGTGTG
The DNA here is from genome assembly GCF_024711535.1 of Dipodomys merriami. Lineage (NCBI taxonomy): Eukaryota > Metazoa > Chordata > Mammalia > Rodentia > Heteromyidae > Dipodomys > Dipodomys merriami. The sequence goes on from NW_027203493.1 coordinate 2,993,481, forward strand.
TGTGTGTGTGTGTGTGTGTGTGTGTGTGTGTGTGTGTAAAATGTGGAGATTTTTAAATTCTTACTCTATCAATAAGGAAATTGAAGATTCAAGAAGCTAGTGATGCTATAAATAAAATTTTTAGGAAATATGAGAGACAAGATTCAAGAGTTAAAGCCACCTCCAAGAATAAACAGGAAATGATGGGAATGGGTTAAAATGTAATTTGGAGAATGTTAATTCATTTAAGGTCATTTTTCAGTTTGGAGAATAATCATTACATTTTTCTAAGTTTTTATTTGCTTATATTTATTAATTAGGACTGTAACACAACATATAATGTATATAATAACTAGTTAGTCAGAGCATAATCTATAAACCTATTCAACATGTGGTCATGGTTTGGGTAAGCAGCAAGATCACAGAAGTCCACACGATAGGTTTTGGAGATTCATTCCTCAGGTTCAGTTCTCTTTTGTATGAAAATTTCCTAAACTATATGCCCCTTGATGTGCTATAAAAGCACAACAGAATTTTACTCATCCATTAGAAAGAATGATATTGTACCGTTTGTAAAGAATTGAAGGATTTGGAAACAATTATATTAAATGAAGTAAGTCAGGCCCAGAGAGACAAAAGTTGCATTTTCCCTCATATGTGGAAGGTAAAATTGGACTGTAGACCTATAAGTAAATACATTGGGTGGTATGCAAGTGGTTACAGATGTATGAACTGAATTGTAAGAGATTCAAGGGAGTTCTCAAATATTATAATTCCTTAGAAAGACAAAGGCAACAAAATAAACACTAGGAAATGGGTACTTGCAAGAGTGGGGCAGGTAAAGCCAAGAGGAGAGGGGATCCGGAATGAAGAGGAGAAGGAAGGGGACTGCAGTCAAGAATTCAATGTATATACTACAAAATTAAGAAAACGAAGGAAAGAATGGGTTGGGAGAGGTGGGTAAGGATTGTGAAGGAGGTGACACTGATCAAAACACATTGTAACCATAAACTGCTTTTTTTAATGGCAACTTCTTTGTACAACCAATTAAAGATAATTTTAAAAAATAAGTAAAATGTAAATAAAGAAATTTTAAAAACTACTCATTACATTTTCCAAAATGTTGTAACAAGTGTATGTAGCCCACCTCTTTAGAATTAAGTTTCTTCCTAAAGTGTTCGTGAAATATAAAAGTTGACCAGTTTCTCTGTTGAGAAAATACATTCAATCTATCATGATCAGTCTAAAATAATAAAAATCAGTTATGTTTTTTTCTGTACAAGTCCTATTAGAGGAGAGCCCGTACCTGTAGTGGTCAAAAAGTTCCAATTTCAGTAAGGCTGAAAATAGAGGAAATGACATCAATGTGCATGCAGTGCACAGTATGAATCACTTATATTAAGAGCCACTTACTTCTTTGTCATCAATAAGAAAAAACAATGGTAAGATTATTTCTCCCATATAACCACAGAGTGTGACTGTTACTGATAAATCAGAACAACCAATGAGTTTCTCAGGAACATACTTTTAAAGTGAAGCAATGTGATATTTTTATTGGAATATCTTACCCTAAACCCGGTTGAAGTGTCATAGCAATCATTAGTTCAGAAGGTCGTCATTGAGATAATAAAGGATCTCAATATGACATGCACTGGGCTTCTTCTAAAGCTGGCACATTCTTGAGTCATATTGGAATTCATGATGATCTTATGGTGTCTTCGAGACCTCTGGAGATTTCTCCCATGAGAGTAAAGCTCCCATCCCGCTTTCGTACGGAGGAAGCAATTAGTCTGCCTGCAGAAATCAAGATGGTTACTACTTTTTAAAAGTTATGTTATTTCTAACTCATAAAGAAATACATGAAAGTCATGTGTATTAGCCAGTGATCATGAGTTCCTGGCACATACACATTGTGTAATGTTCTAATCAAATTTAGCATATGAATCTCCTACCATGTCCTTTCATTACTTGTTTTTCAAGTCTAATTATTATTTTTAAGGGTTTCTGGTCAAAATGCCAGTTGATGAGTACAGTGCATCTTGAGTAATATCCTTTTTTATGGCAAAAACTTTCAAAATCCATTTTTTGAAGCTTCATCTGTCCTATTTAGAGTCAATTCAATAGAAGTGTTTTATTCCTATCTAACTATAATTAGTGTCCATTCCTAGTTAGTGGCTCTGTGGCTCAAGTGGTAGGGCATTAATTTTGAGCAAAAAGCTAAGGATAGCACCTAGGCTCTGAGTTCAAGTCATAGCTTTAGCACAAACATAAAAGCTTATTGGGGAGCTGAGAAGGTGGCTCAGTGGTAGAGCACTTGCCTTGCATGCCTGAGGCCCTGGGTTTGATTCCTCAGCACCACATAAACAAAAAGAAAAAAGCCAGAAGTGGTGCTGTGGCTCAAGTGGTAGAGTGCTAGCTTTGAGCTGAAGAGCTGAGGGACAGTGCCCAGGCCCAGAATTCAGGCCCCATGACCGGACCCCCCCCCCCCAAAAAAAAAAAGCTTATTGGATTTACCTACATTTCCTATGATCTTGTCATGTTTTTATTCTACATGGAAATTTAGAGTTAATCTAGTGATATTTATTAAATTACATTCTAATAATTTAAATTAACAATTTTTATGAATTATTACCTAGTATTATTTGATGTATCTCTGATCACTTAGTGACATTTCACTAGGAAAATTATTAGGGAATTTGAAATGATTTAATCTACAATGGATTTTTCCAGGAAAATTTTTTATCCTATAAAGTGAACATTGAGTGAACATGTGGGAAACTAAGTTTTAACTGAGCAGAAAGTTAGTGGTGAGTCTTGAAATGTACTGAAGATAGATCTAGATACTGTCTATGATTCATCAAACTAACCAGTAGTTGAAGCAATTGACATGTTCAATTAAATTCAAAAGTCAATCAACTGCTTCATCATTTAATAAATATTCATTCAGAAAAATATATTCTTGTGTGAAGGTATCATATAGTAAATGATTATAGGTAAAATAATGTTTTGCATATTTTAAATATGTGCAAAAGAATATTTTGAATAATATTACAACAAGAAAATATAACTATTTAAGATGAGAGATGTACTGGTTTCCCTGATTTACACAAAGGTCATTACTTAATATAAACATATAGAAAAGAGTTTCATTATACTATTTAAAATATATAATAATTATATATTAATAAAATACTGAATATAAAAGAAAGGGAAATATTTTGAAACTATCTCCATAGTGGAGAGATAAATGGGAATTCTGTTTATAAGACTGAAGAAAAACTGGGAAAAATGTATTGAGAGATCTCTAGGCCTTTGAGAAGGAAAAAAAATTACATATGAAAAAGTTTGTGTAAGGCTCTCATATGATCTACATGAGATATTTCAGGGAGGATTTTGTGTTTCCTCTCCTAGCCTGACAGCTGGCTTGATCATGGGAGGCTCTTTCCCCTACCTTTATTCCCCCATGTCTTCAAAAGCACCCTCAACCAACACACAGTGTTGTCTCCCAGGACATGGACCTTGTCCCTGTCAAGGTCAGGATGGAGCCACTGTGTCCTGAAGCACCTCAGGGACAGCCACTCACACAGCCCGGCTTCCCCTGAGACTTGCATGCAAAGACTGCTACCTCTGCCTTGATATTTGCAAGACACAGGCCCAGGCTCTGTCCAGAACATGCAACTCCACAGGTACAAAAGCTCTTCTGCACAGGAGGCTTTCCAGGCTGTGGACCTCCAACCAATGGTCTGGACATAACGGGTTTCCTTGCCTCCTCCTTTGCACCTGCACTTTGCTGCTCCTGGGTCAAAAGTGAGTATTACAGAAATGTGCAAGTACTGCCATATTTTACATTTGAGAATGAAAGCAATAGAAAAGTAAAACCAAGACAGCTATACCAACTACAGCAAGACACATTGCCAAAATATATCTTCCTACTCTTGGTACTCTTTACACACTCTGTGCTACTCTACCATCTCCAGAAATCCCTACTTACTACCTTCAGATGCCTGATATAAATGGCTTAAAAGTGAGACCATAGCTGGT